>NC_069690.1:21762642-22362642 GCF_023699985.2 Odocoileus virginianus
CCAGCACATGCGGGGGTGTCTGGGTAGCCCTGTGGAAGTGAGGAGAGAGGCTGAGGGCTGAGCCCTTCGTGGATGGGGAAGGAGGGAGTCTGGGAGATAAAGCAGCTCTGGGTATTTCCGAGCTTGGAAGCAGCAGGTGTCTGGGAATGGGACTCTGGCCCAGGCACACTTCCAGGGAGCGCTCTAGCCTGCTGGCACGAGGGGAGAATCTGGCTGAGCAGAAGAGGCAAGGTTTCGATGATGAAATCCACTGTTGAGGAACATTGGCAAGCGTGCCACGGGTTCAGGCCACGTGCTTGCAGAGACACTGAGGGTCTGGAGCAGGGACAAGGACCCTCAAGGTGGGGGCTCACACCTCTACTTTTGGAGTAGAATCCAAGTTCCCCAAGTAGGATCCCTGGGCCCATCCCTCCCCAGGTTCACCTCCCGCACCTCCCCAAACAGCATTCCCAGTCTTCAACTCACAGTTGGTTGCAGATATCCCAAACATGGTGCTATTGCATGCCTCAAGCCCTCTGCCTGGAATATTCCCCACACTCTTCTCTGGCTGCCTCCTCATCCTCTGAGACCCATCCGAGTGTCACCTCCTCCCGGAAACCCTCCATGAAAGCCCCCACCCAGCCTGAGTTTCTCATGGTGGTAATGGGGTGTACTTACAGAGACACCAACCCCACTCTGGTTTCACCCATCCCATACTTGTTTCCACATCTAGGCTCCTTTTGGCAGAGCCACGTCTTCACACTTTTATGTCCCCAGAGCCTGGGCCAATAGTTGGCATGAGTAGATCCTTGTTTAAAGCTTGTTGAATGAAGGGTAGGGAGCTGGCCAAGCTCTGGGGTCTGGGGAGGAACTTGTGGAGAGAAATGCTGAGACCACTGTTGGCAGATGAGCAGATGAGTCCCTCCTGGGGCCTGGGGACAGCAATGAGCGAAGATGGCAGAGGGGCTGGCTCCACCATGAACAAAGGGGTGGGGGATGGCCCTAGCCTCTGGGAGGAGGATGGAGCTTTCCAGGCAGGAACCCAGCCCTCCCTTCCCTGAACCACCCAGAAGAGATGCCGGGTCTGGTAAATTGAGGGGCCTTGGCTTAGTTCCCAACGTGTCAGCTTGCTCCGATGCTCTGCACAACAGTGTCATTGTGCCTGCGTAGAGTATGGGCCTGTATGACAAGTGATGTCATCCACCATACAGCTGCTTTTATTCCCTCTACTCTTAGATGAGCAAGCTGCTGAAACTCACCTGGCATCCTGGGCCTCTCTGCCTCGGCTCTAATAACAGTCAGCAACCAGAGACTGCGCCGTGCTCGACAGAAGCAGATCATTTATAAAACATTAGCATTTCTTGTCCTGACATTTCACTCCCATATTACAGGACTTATGAAGTCTTTAAAAAAAAAAATTTAATAAAGTGCTTAGACCCTTGATTTTCCCGCCGAGGGCTGTGCTGTCTAAAGTTGGAAATGAAATCAACAACATAACAGCATCCTCAGGTTCTAAAGGGGACAGCTAGGCCCTGGCACCGGCCTGGGTAAGAGCAGGCAGACCACTGGGAGCAAACGCAGATAATTTGTTCTGCCGCCACCAGACTCCCTTTAGGGCACATTTCCAGCCCTGTAATTAGGAGGATTTGTCCAGGCCTGGAAACACAGCCTCTTTCCTCTATTTGGGGGAACTCGCTCCTTTGTTCAAAGCCAGGGAGGTGGGTGCAACCTCCAGACCCCACACACATATCCACTACTCCATGGGTCAGTCCCTGGCTCCCTGGAACACCCTCTGGGTCCTAGGAACTGGCAGTTCCCTTCCAACCACCCCCGGAACCCACTTAAGAATCAACAGCTCAGCTGCTGCGGGTGAAGCTCTTAGGAACAGGCCAGGAGTGATCCAGGGCCAGCCTGCTCCGGGGACAGGCACAGAAATGGTGCTGACCCAGTGCAGCCAGAGCATAGCAAGTGAATCACATCCTGTGTCTGTGAGTGAAGAACTGAGAACGTGTGCATGCGTGTGTGTGTGCGTATGCGTGTGTGTGTGCAGGCACCCGTGTCCCAGTGAGTCAGTGTGCCCCTGTTCCAAACAGGTCCTCCCACCAACAAACGTGCTTGTGTTTTCAGAGCTGAGCCTAGCCAGGCTTGCCCACTCCCACGAAAGCCTGGGATCTGCCACTCCTTTAGGAATGCGGGGTTAGGAATTGAGAAACAGGGTTCTTTCCAAGAGAATTTTTTATTATTATTATTTTTCTCTCTTAATTGGATTCAATGTTTCTTGCACCTGACACACAGCCTCTCTGGTGGGGAATTCGGGTTTGTGCAAAGCCAAAAACAATTGTGCCCGATCGGACCCCAGCCAGCAGCATGGCTGACCTTGACTTGAGCCCCTCTCCGCTGTCTCTGGGCTTTCTTGCTCCCTTCCCCACTCCTGACCCGAGTCTGGCCACCTTCCTGATCTCTCCCTGTCCCCGGGGCATCTTCAAAGGGTCCAGGAGGGATGGGGCTCCATAATGCAAAAGTGCCTGAGATGGTTCTTAAAATGCCCTCTTTGTTCCCCTTTTGCTAAGGTCGCCCGATGCCACCCTCCTGCCACCCTACCCAGGACCCTTGCTGGGATGCCCACCAAAGAGCCTCAAGGAAAAATTCAGCAGCTGAGCCACACTGGAGGCCTGGGCTCATGCCCAGAGTCTCCCTGGCCCGTCCAGACTGTTGCTGGCAAAGCCCTAGGCTGACAACACTGCCCAGCCTGTTGGACTAACACTGTGGATGCTGCCTCGCCCGCCAGCCTAAGAAACCCAAATCGCCTTCCTGCCCCTTCTCCTTCCAGCCCCTTCCCAGGGCCTGGCTCCCTGATGTCCAACAAGCTGCTTCTAGCTTCTCACCCTGATGCCGACAGCTGCTGTACTGGGAGTGATCGGGTGCTCTGGGGTGGCAGACGGTCCTGTGTTGCATATAAAAACATAGGTGATATTCTAAATATCTAAGAATATTGGTCCCCTGAAGTGATTCTTGCGGCTTCCCCTTCTCCCTGACCCTCCCCACTGTCTCTTGGCCCAGGCCCGGGAAAGCCCAGGTTACATGGGGACTACTGTTGCCAGGTTGGGATTCTAGACAAAAATCCTAGAACTCCTTTCTTGCTAGAAATCACCAATACAACCCTTAGTTCCGCAGATATAGTTTTGCGTATAGTTTATAAACATGATAAGACATACAGTTAGGTAAGGGAGTAGGGAAGGACCTGTGCATTTGTGTATATATATGTAGAGAGTGTATATATATAAGTGAACATAGTTATAAAACTGCACCTCCTGTGAGAACCCCATTGCACACAATGAAGTTTTAAATTTCAGCCTCTGATGATCTTGCCTTTGGTAATTGGTTCTTGGAGCCCAGCAGCTGGGCCTGGTCTGCCAGGGTTGCCTGAGACATCAGGAATGAGAGGCGTTACCCCCAAAGGAAGGACTGAAGGTGGCACATGGTTGGATTCAGGGCAGGGTGACTAAGTGGCCTCAGGCAAGAGCCAAAACGCCACCTGCTCACATGCCCCCACATAGCTGGCAGACCCAGCCTCTTGTCTGTTTGCTGAGTCAGCTTCCTCCAGGGGTGGCAGGGCCCCTTCCGACATCTCCAAATGACCAGGATTCCGCAGAGCTCAGCTACCGTGGGGCACTGTCTCATTGTTACTAATGAAGGATTCACCTTGCGGCTTTAACTGCCTTGCTGGGTGGATGCTGTCCGTGGGTGCTCGGCGAGGGGGCTGGCTGGAAACAGCTGGGTGGGATGCACTAAACCCCCCTCTGCTTGGGGCTGTACACTTTGGGTTTATGATCCACCGGCCAGGGCCCAGACAGCAGCCGAAGCCTCTACCAGCCTTTGCCTGAAACCCAGCAGATCCTCCACGTGTAAAAACAGAAAAGAAATCCTGTTCCTTGGTGGGCATGTGGCAGTGCTGGGTGCTGGCACTCCATGTCCTCAGCGGAGAGTGACCACCAGCCCCAGTATCCAGGCCAGGAGTGAGGCCCTCAGGGAGCTGCCTGAGGAGGCCTGCTGCACCCCGCTGGGGGCACGGATGGGGGTCCTGCGGGCACACTTGCCCTTCCTCTTGGGCCGCGCCGTGGGCATGAAGTCAAAGCTGAACTTGTGCTGGTAGTCAGGGGCGTAGTCCTGCAGCTCTGGGGCCTGCTTCCCGGAGCCTGCCTTCGAGACCTGGTTGCGATTCCTATGGCTGGTGCAGTTCTTGCCCGGCTTCTTGGAGCCCGACCGAGAGCCGGGCGGATGGCCGTGCGGGTGGCCCTTGTCCCTTGCGGGGCCGTGGGGGGACGGGTGGTGCTCCTTGCGGGCGGCCCTGTCGGTGGTGGTGAGCGTGTGCGACTTGATCTGGTGCGGGGACGCGGGCCCCGTGCAGTTCCGGAAGTCCTCGGCCCTCAGCAGCTTCAGGTCCTGGCCGTGCAGACGCTCGGGGGACACGCAGGGGACCGCCGAGCTGGAGCCCCGGAACCTCTGCAGCCATTCCCACAGGGAGCGCCCCCGGCAGCCACAGTCCCAGGCGTTCCCGTTGAGGCGGAGGAACTCCAGGGCCCCCAGGGGTGCCAGGCAGTCACCTGGCAGCTCAGAGAGACTGTTGTTGAAGAGGAAGAGGGTGGTCAGCCTGCGGAGGTCGTGGAAAGCCTTGTGATGGACCCACTGCAGCTGGTTCTCATGCAGCAGCAGCCGATCCAGATTCACCAGGCCCCGGAAGGTGTCCTGGCCCAGGCTCCACAGCTTGTTGCCGTGGAGAAACAGGTGGCTGAGGTTGACCAGGTCCACAAAGATGTCGTCCTGGAGGTACTCGATGTGGTTGTCCTGCAGGTAGAGGTACTGCAGGCTGTGCAGGCCGCCAAAGATGCCGGCCGGCAGGGCGCTGAGCCCACACTTATAGAGGTAGAGGGCGTGGAGCTTCACCAGGCCCTGGAAGGTCTCAGGGGCCAGCGTCCGCAGCTGCCGGTTGTCGCCGAGGTCTAGCTCCTCCAGGTGCACGAAGCCCTGGAAGGTGTTGGGGTCGATGAAGGTGATGTTGTTGGAGTAGATCCACAGGGTGACCATGGCGGGGCTGAAGTGGCCCTGCCGGAGGAGGGTGATGTGGTTGTTCTGCAGGAAGATGCGCTCGCTGTCCTCCGGGATGCCCTCGGGGATGGCGGCGAAGTTGTGCGCCTGGCAGCTGACGGTCATGGGCGCGGGGTAGCACACGCAGTCCCGCGGGCAGCCGCCGCCCAGGGGCAGCTCCCCGGCCAGCAGCAGCAGCAGCAGTTCCACACAGCACCCTGGAGGGGAGAGAGAGAGAGCACAGCCAGGTCACGGGGGGCTGCCCAGGAGGTGGGAGACACTCGGAGAAACCGGACTCCACGGATATGTGAGCCTCCTTGGTCGCCGGGGCTCTGTCCTCGTCTTAGCCGCACTCAGCGATGTGGGGTCTGGGGTCATAGCCCCCTGATTCCTGATGGCTTCCCACGCCCTGGCGCCCCATCTCTTCTGGGGGTTTCTATTCCAGCCTGGGTTGTGAGGTGGGTTGGTGTAGAAGCTGTGGTCCCCCTACACCGGGCAGACTTCTTTAGCCCCACCTCGCAAACCCCTAGCCCCGCCCCCAGCTTCTGAGCCCCGCCCCCAGCCTCTGAGCCCCGCCCCCTTAGGCTCTGTCATCCTGGCTAGGATTGGGGACACAGCCCATGGACCCAGCAGCCAGCCTCGGGGGTCCTGTTCCCTCCGGGGTCCCAGCGCTGTCACTAACTTGCCTTTATCTGCATGAGCAGATAGTGGGGCAGGCTCCTGTTCTAACAAAGTAAATATCTCATATGGGCTCCTGAAGAGTCTTTTTATTTCAATTTTTCCTAATAACAAACAAAGTGTGCAGGCATGTCACCAAAGTTTATCTTAAAAGATTTCTCATTTACAGTGCCTTCCACGTCCTCAAGCATGCATCATCCCCCATGACGTAAGTTTCCTCATTTCTAAGTAATAATAGTTGTTCCTTGCAAAGGACACGTGTGTGTGTGTGTGTGTGTGTGTGTGTGTGTGTGTGTGAGAGAGAGAGAGAGAGAGAGAGAGAGAGAGAGAGGGACAGAGAGAGAGGACAACTGCAGGAGGCACCAGGACTGATGGTTCTGGGGTCCTAGGAGCAGCCAGAGAGAGACTGCCCCCCACTGCGTCCCACCGTCTGGTCCCTCCCTCCCCCTGCCTCTCTGGAGATCCCAGGCTACCATTGCAAATCAGGCCTTGCCTCTCGATTGTCCTGAGCATTTCCTCTGTAGCTTCTCTCTAATTGGGCATTAATTAGGCATTCGTTAATGGATCCTTAAAATAATTTATTTTCGGATGTGTCCAGCCTGTGGTCGGATAACAGCCACGCACTCATTATCGCAGCAGCCTCATTATGGATGATCGTCATTACCTGCCTTTTTCCAGGGTCGCAGCTGCCCCAGGCAGCCTGGCAGGCGCGCCAGTGTTGTGGGGACCGGCTCCAGGCCTGTAGACCCCTGCCCTACAGGGCCAGGCCGTCATCTCGTCCCTGCCGGGGTTGGCTTCCTGATCCTTCCCTTCCAGCTTGGCCGATCAGGCCTCTGGGGAGAGCTGGGTGCCTGGGGCAGCTCAGCTGATTCTTCCGGCTGCCAGCTGTGCCCAGAGCATATTGGATGAGAGAACCAGCCCTCCCGGCCACTCTTGGGCTGGCCCCTACTCCCAGCCTCGGGCCGGCTGCTGCCCCAGAGCCGCCTGCCCGGGCTCCAGCGGACCTCACCACCCCCGACACCCTCTCTCTTTCCTCCTAGAAATGGCGTCATAAATAAGTGACAGCTCCCAGCTGTTGGGAGTTATGGGCTCCCAGAGAGTGGCAGCTGCTTCCTGTCCCCCCGTAATCACCCGGCTTCAACAACGTTTCCAACACATAAAAATCATTGCACATAATTCTGTTTCTGCATAATTGTGTTGGGTTGCGATTTCAGAGCAATTATGACCTCGGCGGTTGTGGCAATGGTGGCAGAGCAGCTGTGAGTTCCCATTCTGGGCTGGGCCACGCTCTCTGCGGCTCCTGCCCTGCTTTAGTCATCGCCACCACTGAACAGTCTGCAGCCCCGGCCCCAGGCAGGGGGGCCTTTTCAGCCTCAGTTTCCCTGTGTGTAACAAGAGTAGGAGAGGATTGCTACACCAGCACTCCCCGAGTGGCGTCCAGTCCATTACTGCCCACCTAGGTCTGGCCAGGGGGTCCCAGCCCTGCAGGAGACTCTGCAGTGGGAGGACCCCCTAGGAGCCTGGCCCCCAATCCCAGGCTGATAATCAGGGATCCTGCCCACTGCCTTGAGCCTCCAACACCCGGTCTGGGAGGAGGGCCCAGCACACACTGGTTGCACCTTCCACACAGCCCGCCAACCCATCTCCCCCCGCCCAGATGGCCCCAGGGAGGCGCCCCCACCCTACTACCCCGAGGGAGTCCAGGGTCCCCTTCCTAGCTCAGGGTGCTCATTGTGCTGAAGGGGACAGGGCCACAAAAGACCCCCCACCCCTACCCCCTGGGGTCCTGCAAAGACAAGGCACTTCCTCCCTTTAAGTCAGGCAGGGAGTGCGGCCCGCAGTGGGAGCAGGCTGAACCCTGGCAGGCTCAGTGCTAATACCACCGACATTTGTGCAGCTTACAGAGTTTACAGAGGGCTCTGCTCACGCTCCTCAGAGCCTCAGAGCTACCCTGTGTGGTGGGTGGGTGGGGGGGAAGGTTTCCTGCCCCCTGACCTGGGGTGGGGCAGACAGCCCTTCTGCCTGCCACTGAGGCTGCGTCTCTGAAAGGCCCTGGGTGGGGGTCTCTGAAGTCATTCTCAGAGAAGCTGGGGGTGCTCCATGAAAGCCACACCCTTCCTCAGGCAGGTGCCCCTGGGGGTGTTGGGGTACAGGGGAAGCCGGGCAAAGACCTTGGTTTGGGTAAAAGAGTCAAAAGTCCAAAAATCTAGGTGTGGCCTTAGCGGTTGGCACATATGCAGGTGGGAGGGGTCAGATATCGGGGGTGGGGGAAGGGGTATAAAGGCAGCACTGGGGGCAGGAGCCTCAGAGGAGCTGTTCCCCTGAGAGGGGCCCAGGAGGAGGCAGGGACCCCAGGCAATGTTTAGAGCTGCTCTCCATCCTCTGGTACCATCCAGATGCCAGTGACCCCTGCCCCGTCCCACTGGGCACTGCAGTGGGTCTCAACTGAGTCTGCTTTTCCAACCTGGAAGCTGGTCCCATGTCCGAGGCCCTGGACCAGCTCTCCCAGCCTCCCCCGCCTCCTCTGCCTGAGCCAGCATGTGCCCTGGTCATGGATCATCACCCTGCCTATTTCTTCCCAGGGAGGCTGGCACTGCTTCGCCAGAGCTCCTCCTGTGCCCCCGTGCCCGCTCTGTGTGGCCCATGGGAGCCCCGACCCACTGATTACTGATTAATGTACTAACAATGACACTGGTGCCTTTGCTGTGCGTTTTAAGATTGCAAATTAGCATGGATACAAGTCTCCACGGAGGAGCCTTATGCTTCCTCCCACCAGCTTCCTTGCCCCCTCCTGGGGAGCAAGGAGGTCACTCTACCTGAGGGGGCTGGAGAAAGTAAAGTGCGGACTCAAATTCTGGACTTCCTCTGGCTCTCGTCCTCCGCTGTCTCCTCCCCTGATCCCCTTTCCTCCCCCTGCTCCCCGCCTACTCCAGGGGCATCCACCTGACTGTCTACTCGGCTGCTCCCAGACCTCCTAGCCCACCACATACAGATCTGCAGCCTCATTCATTCCTTCTTCCATTCAACACTTGACACTAGAGTCCTGGAGTATGCAGAGTGCCAGGGTAGGGAGGGGCCTGGGAAGAACTTGGCAGATGGGTTCAATTCCTGGGTTGGGAAGATGTCCCTGGAGAAGGAAATGGCAACCCACTCCAGTATTCTTGCCTGGAGAATCCCATGGACAGAGGAGCCTGGCGGGCTACAGTCCATGGGGTCACAAAGAGTCAGACACGAGTGAGTGACTGAGTACACACACAGAAGCAGATGGGGGTCTCAATACCAGACTGTCCAGCAGGTGCCAGGCCCAGAGTAGGCGCCGTGGTGTGTGCATGGGGAAGGCACTGCTGCCTTGTGCCACTTCCTCCATGAAGTCTTCTTGCTCCCCTGCCCGCACAAAAGATGTGCAGAAAAGGAGAGCCTTACTGTCTTCATGTCCTGTGTGTGTGTGTGTGTGTCAGTGTGTGCTCAGTCGTGTCTGACTCTGTGCGGCCCCGTGGACTGTAGCCCACCAGGCTCCTTTGTCCATAGAATTTTCCAGGCAAGAATATTGGAGCAGGTTGCCATTTCCTCCTCCAGGGGATCATCCTGACCCAGGGATTGAATCCACATCTCTTGCATCTCCTGCACTGGCAGGTGGATTCTTTACCACTGTGCCACCTGGCAAGCCAGTATTCATGTCCTCTTTCCCTCAAATCCCCATATTCCTCACCTGCTAAGCAGGGACCTGTGAGGGCCTGGGTGAGTAGCCAGGGCTTGGGCAGGCCCCTCCCCCAGGCTCAGCAGGCCATTCATAAGCTGTGCCTATGAAAGGTTCCATAGGGGCTGGACCTCGTGGGCTGGGTGGAAAGGGCATTCCAGGCAGAGGGCAGCACGTGCCAAGGTACTGAGGTGGGGAAGTAGGCAGCAGGCCCTGTTGTAGCCCTTCTCTTAGCCCTCCTCTTAGCCTCTAAGTAGCTTGAACTCCCTAAGAGGCTTAACTACGGTTTAAGCCAAGTGAGGGCTACCCAGGGCTGGGGAGGCCAGAGAGCTCCCCACTGGGACCAGCACCACTGACAGGGCCCCTGCTCCTGTCTCAGGGGCCCTGCAGCTTCCCTGCCCCCAGAAACACGAAGGGAGCTAACCAAATGGGACCCAACCCTGTACCAGAACCGAGTAGCAGGTTCCTTACGTGGTACCTTCCTGATACCCCACAGGTGGGAAGCACAGAGGGGAGGGGCCAGCCAGGGCCACACCGCGGGCCAGCAGGACAGTGGGGGCATCCTTGTCTGAGGGCTGGTCCGCCCTCCCCGGCCCCAAGGTCTCAGGCCTCACTCTGGCCTGAGTCTGGCGCCTGCCCCTCCCCACACCCGTGCAGGGCGCCAGCCCAGCGGGCTGATATCCCCAGGAGCCACCAGGCAGCTCCGTGGGGCCCTGGAGGCTTAGAGACCGGTCAGCCCTGTGGTCAGTCCTTCTGCCTCTGCAGCCTGCTGCCCGCATGCACGGGGCTCGACTCCTGGCCCCCCTCTGCCCCAGCTGGCCTGGCGCTCCTCTCTAAGCCAATCGATGCTAACAGGATGGCTCTGCTGCCAACAGCAGCCTCAGGCCAGGCCGGCTGTGCTCACAGAGTGACTGGCGCCTCCGGCCACGCGGCACTGCCCCTCTGAGCCGCACCCAAGCCCAGGTCACTCCTGGAGACAAAGAAGCCAGCCGGGGCAGAGCTGGGTTTCCCTCCTCTTGTCTTCTCCATGCCAGGTGCGTCCTGCCTCCTGCCTTCTGCACGTGCCGTCCCCTCTGCTGGAAGCTTGCCCTGGGACACGTGCAGAGCTCCTGCCCTCACCTCTCCGTTCAAGCCCCTCCCCATGTCACCTGCTCAGGGGGGCCTTCCCTAGCAGCCTTTGAAAATATTTGTTGATTTGACAGTAAAGAATCTGCCTGCAGTGCAGGAGACCTGGGATGGGAAGATGCCCTGGAGAAGGGCATGGCAACCCACTCCAGTGTTCTTGCCTGGAGAATCCCATGGACAGAGGAGCCTGGTGGGCTACAGTCCACGGGGTGGCAAAGAGTTGGACACAGCTGAGTGACTAACACTTGCAATCCATTTATGTTTTTTTGGCCACACCACTCAGCCTGTAGGATCTTAGTTCCCCAACCAGGGATGGAACCCAGGCCCTCGGCAGTGAGAGTGCAGAGTCCTAACCACTGGACAGCCTGGGAATTTCCCCCCACAGCCTATTTTAAATGACCCCTTCCCTGTTTTACTTTTCTCCATAACATTTCTTCTTTCCTAATAAATTCCTGTCATTTTAAAATTGATGCTATTTTCTGTCTTCCCTCACTTGAGGGGCAGTTCCACGAGGAGTGATTTTGTCTAGTGTTCGCTGCTATACCCTCAGGGCCTAGAACAGTGCCTGACACATAGTAGGTACTCAGGAAGAAAACCCTAGGCCCAGAGCCTGGCTCACAGTAGGTGCTCAATAAACATAATGGTTCTGATTAGTCCACGGGCCTCTGGGGTGAGCAGAGACTCCGCTGTGGCTCTCTTTCAAGGGTCGCTGGCCAGCACAGAGGAGGACTTGGTGGGGAGGGGACCCTCCAGGCCTGCCTGGGGCCTGGGGCAGGGTGACCAGCACAGATTTGTCTGGGACTCAGGAGTTTCCCAGGACACAGGACTTTTAGTGCTAACATCTGAAAGTCCCAAACAAATGTCAATCACCCTATCTGGGGGCTAGGAGTGTCGAGGCCCCCCCAAAAAACTTCTGATCACAGGATGAGGAGCGAGTAAACGGGCAGGCATGAGGCACGATTGTTCTCTGGACCCACACCTCAGGCCCTGTGGCTGCAGCCTGGGGCCTAGACGGAGCCTCTGTGTGTGTGTATCTCTGAACATCTACATGTATGTATTTATGTGTGTGGACATGGCCGTGTGCACATACCTGCGTGCCCACATGTGCATATTTCAGCACACCTTTGTCTCTGGAGACTATCGAGGGGGCTGGCCACACAGCGCTTTCATCCTAAGCGTTCCTGAACCCCACCCCAGGGAGGGGGCAGGGCCCTCTTCCGAGGGAGGCCCATGACATCCCCGTCTTATCTCAGCGCCCACTCTGGCTTTGCTTATAGCTCCCACTCTCCTCCTGACACGCTGAATTATGTACCCACTCCAAGCCCCTCCAGCACACCAGGATCACTCTCAGCTGGGAAGTGGGCGGCACCTTATTGGAATAACCTTTCAGCTTTCATCTGCTGCAGCTAGTCCCCTGAGCGGGCCTGGCCGGGAACGCCATGCTAATTGGGCCGCCAAGCTCTCAGGAGGCCTTGTTGGAGCAAACTCAGCCTCCTCTATCCTCTGCCTACCCGTCTTTATCACCTCCTCGCTGTGGGGGTCCCTGCGTGGGATGGAGAGGTGGAGGGGTACACTGGAGGCCGGCACAGGCAGCTCTTTATCCGTGGACTGCCTGGGCCTGGGACCAGTCCCAAAGGCAGCGCGTTTCATCTGGACAAGCTCAGACAGGTCAGTAAACCTCCACAGCCTCAGTTTCTCAGTTCAGGAATGGGGACTTAGAGCCCCTGCCTTCTTGGGTGTAGGCAGCACTCACTGATGCTGTGCTCTGAACTGGTACCCAGACCGGCTGCAGGGCGGGGCATCCCCGAGGCTGAGGCCTGCATTACCATCACTGCTACTCCATCAGAGGAAGCTGCTGCCTCCCCATCCCCCACCCCTTGGACCCTGGCTTTCACGCCACCCACCCTAGTGCTCCCAGACCCCAGGGGCCTGGCAGAGGCACCTGATGGATTAGATACCAAGTCAGGGCTCAACCTCAAGTTCCTGCCAGGCCTTGGCTGCCCCAGGGCATAGCAGGTGGGGGATGAGGTCTTGACCTTTGTACTTGGCTGTCTCTCTCAGTCCATCCCCGCACACCTGGAGCTGCCAGCTCTCTGCACAAAGCCCAGGTCATATGAGCTCTATCTTCACTTTGAGAAGCCGTCCTGGGGCTTATAATATGTGTTCACTGCTACTCAAATTTGCTTCTCAGTTTGTGGGCCCCAGAACCTGGGTTGTGGTCGCCAGGACTCCAAGACTGAGGACAAGGGCCTCTGAGAGCCAGCCCTTCCCAGGGGTTTCAGAGAAGACTCTGGGCCCTGTCTCCTCCATCTGGAACCAACTGTCTGTCCCCACAAACCCCAGAAAACTGTAGGCCCACCTGCAAACAGACAGGCCCCCTGACACCCGCGTGGTGTGATTACTGGGCTGGGAACCTCTGCGGGGGTAGGACAGTCCTCAGGGGCAAGTGTCCATTGAGATGCCTTCCTAGGGGGCTCCTGAGGGCGTGTGAGAGAGGGGAGTTGGGGGAGTGTTCTACCAATCCCTGAAGGAGAACAGAAGATGGAACCCAGCCTTTGAGAAGCGGGTGCTCAGCTCTCCACCAGGACCCCTTGTTCTGAGTCCCTGCCTTGCTGTTTGTGAAAGGTCTTCGGAAAGCACGTCCTGTTTATCGATCACCCCGTTCTGAATCTATCCTCCACTCCTTTCATTCATGAGAGGAACAGCTCCATGCTCAGTGCTACAACAGTGAGCGATGTGACTCCTTCCCTCGTGGAGCTTACAGTCTAGGGGAAATGATTTAAACAACCAGAGACGCCCAAACTGACACAGGCTGGGGGGCACTGGGGACACAGGAAGATGAATGGATGGCCTCCTGAGCAGTGGGTGACACTTGAGTTGACACCTAAGATTAAGAAGGAGCTGAAGAACAGCTTTCCAGGCAGTGGGAACTGCAGGTGCATAGGTCCTGGGGCAGAACTGAACTTGGTGTGGATGAGGGGAAAGGGACATGTGATGAGGTCAAAAAAGGCTTTAAAAGGCTCAGTCAAGAGTTTGGTTCTGGGACTTCCCTGGTGGCACAGTGGATAAGAATCCACCTGCCAAAAAAAACAAAAAAGAATCTACCTGCCAATGCAGGGGACATAGGTTCAATCCCTGGTCAAGGAAGATCCCACAGCCTGCGAAGCAACTAAGTCTGTGTGCCACAGCTATTAAGCCTGTGCTCTAGGGCCCGGGAGCTGCAACTAGGGAAGCCTGTGTAACCCAGAGCCTGTGCTCCACAACCACTGAGCCTGCACTTAGAGCCCGCATGCCACAACTACTGAGCCCATGTGCTGCAACCACTGAAGCCTGTGCGCCTACAACCCACGTTCCAGAACAAGAGAAGCCACTGCAATGAGAGGCCGGAGCACCACACTGAAGAGTAGGCCCTGCTTGTCGCAACTAGAGGAAGCCGGCACACAGCAAGGAAGACGCAGCACAGCCGTAAATAAACAGTGTTTGGATCGGATTCTGTTTCTGGCAGGAAACTAAAGCAGTAGCAACCTGATCAGATCTGGGGGGAGCATGGCTTTGTGGGAGCAAGAAGGGAGGCAGGGAGGCCTACAGCTGTCATCCATGAGACACGGAGGGTTCAGAAGGGGTAGGGGCCGTGGAGACAGAGAGCAGTGCACAGGTTGAGAAACATCTGGGTTGCAGAACTGACAGGACATACGGATGGACCGTTGTGAGGGAGACAGGAGGCTTCAGAGGGCAAAAATACAGCAAGATGGGGGGAGCCTAGGAAAACAGGCATTGGGGCCACGAAGAGCTCCGCTTAGGATGAACAAAGCCGTAAATCTTAGAGAGATGATTATCTGGAAGCTGGTTGTACAAAATTGAAGCCCAGAGGTAAGATGCACACTTGGGAGGCATCGGCATAGAGATGGTATTTCCATCCATGGGAATGGATGAGGTCACCCCTGAGAGTTAAGAGAGAATTTAGAGTCAAGACTTCCCTGGCTGTCCAGTGGTTAAGACGCTGCACTTCCAACGCAGAGGGTGTGGGTTCAATCCCTGGTCAGGGAAGTTCCACATGAGGCATGGCACAGCCAAAAAAAAGAGAGTGCAAGAAGATAGAGGATGGAGGATTGTGGCAACACAGCAATTCTGAAGGTGTGTAAAGGAGAAGGAATGGGCGATGAGGTCAGAGGGAAGCCCAGAAAGTGTGGCGTGACTGATGCCAAGAGTGTTTCTAGAAGGAAGAAGGAATCAGTCATGATAAGAGTGGCTGAGAGTTTCTGTGAGGACTGGAGAGTGTGTTTGACAATGTGGAGGTAATGGGTGATGCTGGAAAGTTCATTGCTGGTAGAAAGCTGATGCTGGAAAGTTCATTGCTGGTAGAAAGGAAGGGGCAGAAGCATGTGGGAATGGGATGACGAGTGGATGGGAGCTGAGGAGGGAGGCAGCACTGCATCAGTCAGGACAGGCTGCGGCAGGCTGATGTGACAAGGGACCCAGAATCTCCACGGCCACGACAACAGAGACTGGCTTCTCATTCAGGCAGGGCAGCCGCCGCTCTGCTCAGGGACGCGGGTGGAGAGCTCACCCTCTACCCAGGACACTGCGGGTCTCCTGGCGGAGGGGACAGAGGACTGGCACTTGCGGCTTTCGTTTCCAGGGGTGCATGTCACTCAGACTCATGCTTCACTGGTCAAGGTCCTTCAGAGGGCCCAGCCTGTCATTGGTAGAAGGATGAAGGCTCCCAGGGGACTCTGGGGTCAGCAGCTGGGAGCACCCAGAGGCCATCCATTAGGGAAGCTTGGCTGCGAAGGGAGCAGAGAGTCTGGGCAGGACCCGAAGGGCTGTAGGGTCCAGGGAGGTTGTTTGTTTTCTAAGATGGAAGAAAAGACACTAGAGTCTGTTTGCATGTTCCTGGCGGTGATCCAGGAGGAAAGGGAGAGAGAAACTGATGCCTTAGGAGTGAGAGGACCAAAGAGACCAAGATCCAGAGGTCCAAAGGAACACCTCCTGCGCAGCTGTTCCTCCTGAAGAGAGGAGGATGTGTTAGCTTCTGAGGGCTTCTATTTTCTCCCGGAAGTCAGTGGGGTCATCAGCTGAGAGCAGAGGGAGGGAAGTGGGTGGGAGCCTGAGGAGGAAGAAAACGGATGAAACAGGCCCTCTGTGTGGCGAGAAATCAAGCCACCCTGGTCACACACAAGGTCTGTGGGGATGAGACAGTGCCTGCAAACCCAGTCTTCCACGGCCACTGCCCCAGGCTCTGCCCAAGCTCCCCTTACCTTCACTGCACAGGTGGGGCTGCCTGGCCCGCCCCCATGAAACTTGCTCAGGCCACTCCCCTGCTGACATCACACTGTGCGTGTGCCACGTGTGTGTGCTCAGTCGTGTCCGACTCTTTGCAGCCCCATGGACTGTAGCCCACAAGGCTCCTCTGTCCATGGAGTTTTCCAGGCAAGCATACTGGAGTGGGTTGCCACTTTCTACTCCAGACCCAAGGATGGAACCTGCGTCTCTTATGTCTCCTGCATTGGCAGGTGGGTTCTTTACTACTAGCACCACCTGGAAGCCCTGACGGTACATTAGCTCAGCAAATATTTACTCCCCCACTTTCCTCTGACCAGGCATCATGCCAGGGGGCTCTGGGGATAAAAGACCCAGTTCCTGGCTTCCATGAACTGACAGTCTTCCCCAGATGCCTTCAGGAAAGTATGTTGTGGACATCTGTCAGTCTTGTCAGCCACCCAGCAGCTAAACCTTCTTCCTGTACTTGGGAGATCTTCCAGTTTATGTAGATGAGCCTTTCCTTCCCCGTGGAAGCTGAAAAGGTCCAGCCCTCACTTTCCCAGCCTCTCTTGAAGCTCCGCCAAGACCCAGGGTCAGGGCTCTGCCACTCGACACGACTACCCCAGACTTCTGAGCTGGGAGTTAATGAGGCAGATACACGGGGGCTGAGCAGGACCCATGCTTGCCAGGATGGCAGCAGCGGCAGAGCCAACGGGGGCAGAGGCTTCGGTGAGAACCTTAGAGGTGCTCCCTGGAGGTGTCTTTGCCTTCACTTGGGCTGTTGTTCCTACCTGTGGAGCCCCCAGCCCTCTGGGAGATTCTGTGAAGGACTCAGTATACTTCCAAAAAAACTGCCCTTTTATTTAAATTAGTCAAGGCAGGTGTCTGTTGCTTGCAAACAAGAATCCTCACAGATGTGAGGTCCCTCCTGCTGAGCATGGCTCCCAAGCCCTCCGTGGTCTGGCCCTGCTCCCCCAGTTCCTGCTCTTCCTGTGGGACCAGTGCCCTAAGTTTCCTTGGGGTTGGGGGGGCTACCCCCCAACTAGTGCCTGGTGTGTGGAGCTTATCCAAGCATGTCTGGTGAGTGAATGAATGAATGATTTCGCTGATGTGATTCTAGCCCAAAGCAGGGAAACCAGGTGCTAGAGTTGGCTGAGATGGCTTTTTACGGGTAAACACAGGGGTGCGTGCTCAGCCACTTCAGTCATATCTGACTCTTTGTGACTCTATTGACTGTAGCCCGCCAGGCTCCTATGTCCATGGGATTATCCCAGCAAGAATACTGGAGTGGGTTGCCATTTCCTCCTCCAGGGGAATTTTCCCAACTCAAGGATCGAACCTGCATCTCCTGCATTGGCAGGCGGATTATTTATACCACTTGAGCCACCTGGAAAGTCCAAATATATACAATACATATTTTACAGTAAGTTTTAGCAGCAGGAGAGACCTCATGCCGAAGAGGGTAATTTACCAGGCATTTCAGGCCTCACCTCACAGACCTTTCTCTTTTGACCCTTTTGCAGAATCTCTCTTGATTGGCTCCTTAAGACACTCGGCAGGGAATGCTTCAAATGGATCTGCGGTGTTGTGTGTGTTAAACTGAGCAGCGGGCTCAGGGATGTTTATTTTCTTATTCTTTATACCTTATATTTGCGTACATTTACTCTTCAATAAAAGAAATAAATCATACAGAAAAAAAATACCCTGCTGAGTTTAGCTGAGAATCTTAGGTCCCAGGCCTTGAACTGCTGTCTCCTCCCTGCTGGCGGAGACCCTGTACTTTCTTCAGGGACCCTCATCTGGCCAGCCACCAGCACAGAGGAGCCTCTGACCCTTATCCAGAGAGCTTTAGTCCAGATGGCGGGGGCTTCCCAGTGTCCCCAAGCCCTACCTATTGTCCCCTACAAGGTTTTTCTTTAAAGTCACTCTTCCTCACTTGTTTTAGCTTTAAAATAATACTTGCCAATTGTGGAAAATGTGAAATGTATAGAACTAAAAAGGGAGAAAAATCACCACAATCCCATTATCCTTGACAATCATCCATGGGGCCTTGCTGTACCTTCTTACGAGACTTCCTTCATTTACGTAGGGATATATAAAATTTAAATAAAAATTTTATTTAAAGCAATAAAATTGGGATCATGCTATATATGCAGCTCTGTAGCCTGCGTTTTCTGCCTAACTTATTCATTCGTTCAGCTGCTCTCCAGGTGCCTCCATCTGTGAGTTTCTGCTCTAAGGCAGCTTTGGGGAGCCCAGCAAGCAGACTGACCCCCCCCCAGGAGAATACAGTCTGATGAGAGAACAGACACTCATTGAAGGGCCATAGCCATATCTAATCACACCCTGTGCTTGGACGGCATCACCGACTCAACGGACACGAGTTTGAGTAAACTCCGGGAGTTGGAGATGGACGGGGAGGCCTGGGGTGCTGCAGTCCATGGGGTTGCAGAGTTGGACACAACTGAGCGACTGGACTGAACTGAAGGAGGAGTATAAGGAGAGAGATCCAGGTAGCCAGGAGAACTGTGGGGGCTCCCCTAGTCCGTGGTGATGGAGGGCTGGGAGTCTGAAGGTTGAGAAGGCCTCCACTGGGGTGAGCGGGCATTCCAGGCAGAGGGAACAGCAGATGCTGCAGGTCAGAGGCAACACACAGTCAAGCGACAAAAGATCAGGTCAGGTTTTCAGAGACTACAGAGGATCCTACTGGATGACAGACCATAAGTTATTTTTCTGAGACATTTAGATTGTTTTCCGTTTTTCGCTGCTATAAATTATCATGGCAAAACTGGTAATATCAGTTGCCTCCTGGGAGACTCTCCTGGAAGCTTAGGGACTGGTGTGGAGGGAAATTCACTTGTATACCTGTCAGGAGTTTTCGATTTATTACCGTGTGAACGTACCTATCGATTCTTTTAAGAGTCAGTTAAGCTAAAACTAAGTAATATTGAAATGAACATCCTTATGCATAACGCTTTATCCAATTTTTTTTTTTACTCTTTCCCTAAATCAGAGATTCATTATCAGTCCTCCTGATACACTATGACAAGTCACCCAGAAAGGTTAGTCCATAGAGGCTCACGTTCAGGGCCCAGGAAGTCACCAACCACGGGGTTTTCAGAGACTTGAACTTTTCCTTTGTCTGCCTTCCCATCTAGGCTGTGAGCTACTCAGGAGACAAAAGCTGTGTGCCTCCTACAAAGAGGAGACCTCTGGGGTGGGGAAGCAAAGATTATCATGTGTTGAATCCTTTCTGTGTGACAGACCTACCATCCTGGGAGCATCCACATATACTCTTTAGAAGTGTGTGTGTGTGTGTGTGTGCGCTCAGTCGCTTAGTCGTGTCTGACACCCTGTGACCCCCTGGACTGAAGCCCGCCAAGCTCCTCTGTCCATGGGATTTTCCAGCAAGAATACTAGAGTGGGTTGCCATTTCCTCCTCCAGGGGATCTTCCCGACCCAGGGATTGAACCCTCATCTCTTGCGTCTCCTGCATTGGCAGGCAGATTCTTTACTACTGCATCACCAGGGAAGCCCACTCATTAGCTATCCCCCCCAAAGATTGTTTATTTATTTATATTTGTTTATTTGGCTGCATCCAGCCTTAGTTGCAGCACACAGGATCTTCGTTGAGTCGTGTTGGATCTTTTGTAGCGGCGCACTAACTCTCTAGTTGTGGCATGTGGGCTTAGAGTCCTCTTGGCATGTGGGATCTTAGTTCCCTCACCAGGGATGGAACTTGCATACCCTGCGTTGCAAGGCAGATTCCTAACCACTGGGCCACCAGGGAAGTCCTCCCCCCAAAAATTATTAGGAAGGTATTCATAGCTCTATTTTACAGCTGAGAAAAATAAGGCTCAACAAAATGCAGTGATTCACCCGAGATGGTGGAACCAAGATCCAGATGAAGATGGATCTGGCATTGAACGATGGAAAGACAGCTCTCTCTCTTCCTTGAGACCACTGCTGCCTCAGGGACCCTCACCCACATCCCACGGACAGTGTCTTGTCTCCCTTGTCGATAACTTCACCACCCACCCTCAACCCACCCCATCTTCATTATTTATTTCCTCTCCTTGTGCTCCTCACTTGCAAGGCTGGGGAAATGGAGGAGGCAGATGGGGAAAGGAGTGGAAATTCTGTGTAATACCATTGACTGTTATCACAAAACTTGTCTTAAGTGCCAACTCTAGGGATTTGCCAGAGTTGGTGCGACAGAGGTGGGGCCGAAGGTCAGATTAAATTGGGCTAGTAACCCCAGGGGGATGCTTGAAAGGGGTAGCTAAAGAAAGCATTTCCAGCAGGAACGCGAGGCAGCTGAGGCAGGCAGCAAGCCGGCTGGCCAGGTCAAGCCTGCTTTGAGAAGCTTAGTGGTGACAGGCCTGGGTTCACACATCCTCCCCCAGAAACCTGAAATCTTGCCTTTCCCCCCAATAATGAGTTGGTATAAAAATGGATCCTGAATAAAATCGTCTGCAGTTTTCAAATTTCAAACTGCATTAGTCAAAATATATCAAATTTCCGTGTACTGACTTACCACCTGCTCAAAATCGGATCCTTTTTCAGCTGGAATATATTGAAATATGAATCACCTCCTGAAGGAAAAGGGGAGACGGGGAGGGAAGGCCCTCTCAAAATGTGCGGATGGGCAAGCCAGCATCCTGTGCTCCTTGGGCTTCTGAGCCTCCACCAGCCTCCCAGCCTCCCTGCCTGCCTCAGCCTCCCTGTGACAATGGGCTCACTGGTGGCCTATGCTCCTCAGCCACTTCCCCTTGATAGATACCTGATTTCTAGCTCGAACTCTGATGCTCTGGGCAGTCTATGCTGCATAGTCCAGAATACGCCCATTTCAAGTCCGACCTTTAAATAAGCATCTACTATGTGCTGGGTGCTCAGACTCACAGGGAAACGTGAAACTGAAAGTCACTCAGTCACGTCCAACTCTTTGTGGACCCATGAACTGGGAGTCCATGGCATTCTCCAGGCCAGAGTGGGTAGTTTTTCCCTTCTCCAGGGGATCTTCCCAACCCAGGGATTGAACCTAGGTCTCCTGCATTGCAGGCAGATTCTTTACCAACTATCAGGGAAGTCAGACTCACAGGGAGCCCGACCTCTAATTACACTGCTAAATCCTAAGATGACTCCTTTGTCCCCATCTACTCATCCTCTCAGCAGCACTCATTGAAGAGTGTGGGCCCTCTCTTCTGGAAACACTTTCTTCACTGCAGAAGTAGAACTGCCGTTTTCTTCCTCCTGCCTCTCTGGCTGCTTTTCTTGGTCTGCTGTGCTGGGGGGCTCTTCTTTGGCTTGATTTCTACATAGCCTGACTCCCTAGGCACAGCCCTGGGATCTTCTCTCCTCCATACCCACACCTATCCCAGGGGGAGCTCACCCAGGCTCAGGTTTTAAATACTGTCTCCGTGGGGATGAAGATCAGACATGTGTCTCATTCCTGAACTCCAGAGCAGTCCACCCAACAGCTCCCCTGACATTGCGCGTGGATATCTAATAAGCTGCTCAAACTCTGTGTGCCCCAAAGGGGTTCCCCGCCCAGGCTTCCTCATCTCAGTAAACGCCAGCCCCATCCTTTTAGTTGCTCAAGTTGAAAATGTAAATGACATTCTACATTCTCCCCTAGCCCTCAGTCTCTTTGCCTTTAATCCGTCAAGTCCCACTAGTTCTACCTTCAAAATAAATCCTAAGTCGGTTCTCATCACGCCATCCCCACCGCCCGCACTGTGTCCCAGGCCACCACCGTCTCTCCCCCGGACCCCAGCAGCAGCCTCTCCATCCAATCTCCCTGATTTTATTTAGGTCCCATCACCACCCACAGCCCACACGCAGCCACCAGCATCTTTAAAAATGGTAAGTGCTATCTTGTTCCTTTCCTGCTTGAAGACTTCCCAGTGGCTCCCCCACAGCACCAGAATAAAATGCAAGCTTCTTACCAGCCCAGCGCTTCCTCATGACCGCCTCTCATCACATCTTCAGCCCCGTCCTCTACCATTTTCCCCACACTGGCCTTTCGGTTCCTAGAATACAGAAAGCTCATTCTTTTTTTTTTTTTAATGTATTTATTTATTTGGCTGTGCTGGGTCTTATTTGTGGCACATGGGATCTTTGGTCTTCATTGCGGCATGCAAGCTCTTTACTTGCGGCATGTGGAATCTAGTTCCCTGACCAGGGACTGAATCTGGGCCCCCTACACTGGGAGGCTTAGAGTCTTAGCCACTGGACCACCAAGGAAGTCCCAGCAAGCTCATTCTTTTCAACATTCCAAAAGAAAACCCCATAACCATTAGCAGTCATTCCCATCCTGCTTCCCCCCACACCCACCCCCCCAGCCCCGGCAACCATTAATCTGCTTTCCATCTCTGATCTGCCTATACCGGAAGTTTCATACAAATGGAATGATACAATATGTTTGCCTTGGCGTTTTAGCACTGACTGTTCCTGCCTGAACCACGCTGCCCCAGGCCCCTGTGGGACCACCTCCCTCTCAGCACTCAAGCCGCAGCTCCAGCATCACCTCTTTGTCTAAAGCAGATGCCCCCGCCCACCCCAGTCCCTCTTGATCGCAGAAGTACATCGCCCTGTTGCCCTCTTAGTCCTCTCACTTAATTATTTGTTTACGTGTTTATTGTCTTTCCTCTCATCTGCTTGTTCCCTGCCATGTCCCAACCCCCAGGACAGTGCCAGGCACCTGGGAGGCACTGAACAATTATTTGTGGATTAAGTTAATGAGGGCAGCATCAGCGCCATGATGGAGCATTGAAAATGCTCTTAGAGACACGGGTGAGGGTGGGAGCCAGTTGTGCTGCCTGGGAGTGGAAGGGTCACAGTGGAAAGGCGGCCTCCAAGGGCGAGTAGAAGCTCCCCCTGGCTTTCATGCTAGCTGGAAGGAACCACTTGGGCAAAGGCCTGGAGGCAAGAGACAGCCTGTCTGGTTTGGAGTCCATGACGTCTCCTCTGGTTTGCAATTTGTCCCCTAATTCATTGGCCCCCAGCCTTTTTGGCACCAGGGACTGCTTTCATGGAAGACAGTTATTCTCTGGACCAGGGTGCAGGGGATGGCTTTGGGATGATTCAAACACATTACGTTTATTGTACTTTAATCTAACACCACTGCTGACCTGACAGGAGGTACCTGTCTGCAGCCCACAGGTTGGGGGCTCCTGCCCTAACTCTTTCACTAGCTTCCCACAACGAGGAGACACAAGATATGTCTAGGAGTTGGGCTTGATACAAGATGCAAGGTACTGAGAAGAAAGAAAAGATGGAGTCTTTTTCATGTTTCTTCTCCCCCAGCCTGGTCCTGGCATGGGCTGGACACCCGCACAGATGCAGAGAAAAACAGACTGGTTCCAAGTTTTCTGATTCTGAGTCATTCGCAGCTACCTTTCAGAGACATGGGAAGGTGGGAGGAGATGGCGATGTATATTATAGACACTTGCAACTGCGTTTTGAAGATGGGGCTGAGCCAATGGCCCCTCTGGGTGCTGGACTGTCTGTGAGTCCCATGTCTTTTATTTCTCCTGATCCAATCAGGCCCTGCCAACCTAGGCCCTGTGGCTCTGGGAGTCCAGCTGAGCTCCCAAGAGGAGAGGCCCTTCCCCAAAGCCAGGAGGCTCAGGAGGGCAAATTCAATTGTGTGCAAGGCAGGAGCCATTAACCTGTCTGTGGACTGCAGTGCCCCCACCCTTTCTCCCCTTGGCCAGCCAGGCCTGTTCAGGCTGCCTCTGCCAGAAAACAGCCTCCCACCATCCCGAAGGCCCCCTGCTGCCCCAGGGCTGTGCAAAACCTTTTCTGTCCCTTGGTGCCCCATAGCTCCCATCACCCCTGCCTCTAAGATCAGAGCAGGTTCTGAGCTAAGAAGAAAAACCAATCCATGTGGAATTCTCTCCGTAGTAAGAGGCAAGACTGTATCTTGGTGCTTCTTGCCCCTCAAACTTCCAGGTGGAATCTGCCCTTGTGTGTGCATGCTCTGTCACATCCGACTCTTTGCAACCCCACGGACTGTAGCCCACCAGGCTCCTCTGTCCATGGGGATTCTCCAGGCAAGTACTGGAGTGAGTTGCCATGCCCTCCTCACGGGGATCTCCTGACCTGGGGATTGAACTCAAGTCTCTCACGTCTCCTGCATTGGCAGGCTGGTTCTTCACCACTAGTGCCACCTGGGAAGCCCCTCTTGGCAGGGACACCCAGCGCATTATGTGGGAGGGCGGGCTGGGAGCCCTCTGAGTGGGTCTACGCCTGCCCCTCAAGGGTGCAGAGGAATTAGCTCAGAGCAGGGCTGGCCTGCACCTCTCCCAGGTGGCTCTCCCGGTGAAGACCCCGGGCCCTTCTCAGCCCAAGCTCAGGCCTTGGCGGGCCTTCCTGCCCACTGCCCTGGCAGCCACACACCCAGTCCACACTCCAGAAAGTCTGGCTCCTTTACCCCATGATTTTCCGCCCCCTCCTGGACTCAGGTTATCAAACGGCTGCATGCCACCATGGATGATCGTGGCTTCTGTCTTCCCCCAGCCCAGAAACACACCACTTGCTCGTTTTCTTGTTTCAAAGCCCAGAGTACCCTTTCAGGCTCTCCACTAAATCTGCCGCTTTCTGCTCAGGATCGGGCCAGCTCATTTAGGCAGCCGGAACAAGGAACAAATCAGGAGCACCTCCAGAGCTAATGAATGATCCGAGCCTTCGGCTCAGGTCAGCAGCCCCCCGCCAGCCTCCTGGGTCCTCTGTGATGGCTCATTATTCCAATATTCCCAGGAGACAGATGGAATTTTCCCCAACATCACCTAATTACATTCCGGCTCTACGTGATACGGTGACATGTGTGCAAGCGCGCACTGTTCCCCACACGACGCAGACTGGAGCACCCCTGCAGAGGGCGCGGACGGGATGTTTTCATCTCGAGGTGTGCGCTGAGAGCTGTTACCTGGGGAGGCTCGGGGATGATACCCCCCCTCTCCTGTCAAGAGCAAGCCCCATCCCAGGTGACAGAGAACCAGCCACAGAGGCGCAGACAGAAGGGACTTCAAAGGAGGACAGCTGTAGGGAGGGGACGTGTGTTTCCTGAGGGCCTGCTGCAGAGGATCGGAGATGGCTCTAATGCGGAGTCTCAGGAGCATTCCCACGCAGGGCCCTCCTGGACTTGAGCCCCTGCCGGGGCCATGTTGAGCTTCCCAGCGTGCTCCCAGCCTGGGAGGGGCCCCGGGACAGAGGAAGGCAGGCTCTTGGAGACAGCGCAGACCCACTAACAGAGCCAGAGGACACGGAAATGGGTGCGGAGGCTCCTGAAGGAGAGAGCGGCCTCCTTCGCGCTCTCCCCTCCCCTCCCTCCAGCTGCTGTTCCATCACCCCGGGGGTGTAGGCTGGACTGCAGGTCCCTGCCCCCCAGTCGCACTCCATGTGACCTTCACAGCCTCCTCTCCCGTTCTCCTCAGTGGCCTTTCCAAACCTTTCCCACTCTCCCTAAATCGCTATCCTTGGCCTCCGGGCCTGCCTCCTGACCTTCTCAGCACCCTCCCACATCAGACCTCCTGCTGAGGCTGGCTCTGGTCTGCCCTCTCACCTTTGCTCGCCCCCAGGTTTCAGTTCAGATGTCTGCGCTGGCCGCAGTCTGACTCTTTGTGACCCTGTGGGCTATAGCTTACCAGGCTCCTCTGTCCATGGGGATTCTCCAAACAAGAATACTGGAGTGGGTTGCCGTGCCCTTCTCCAGGGGATCTTCCCCACCCAGGGATCGAACCTGTGTCTCTTAGGTCTCCTGCATTGGCAGGCAGGTTCTTTATGACTAGCGCCACCTGGGAAATGTCTCCTGGGGCCAAACAGGAACCACAAAGGGTTAGAAGGGTGGGTAGGATGAACAGGTGGCCACCTGGAAGCCAGGCCCACCTGGAGAGGCCCGGGCTCCAACCACTGCTGCCTGTGGAAAGGAGAGGGGAGGGCTTTGATTTTTCCGGACAGTGGGAATGAGAATTTTCACATGCCATTGTTTAACAGCAAATTCCACCAAAACAAAACATGCTGTGGGCCTGCACAGCCCCAGCTGCAGCCCGATTCTGCCCGAGGCCGTGGTTTCCGACAGCTGCCTCCTTGTCTGGTGGGCACCCTCTCGGCATCTCCAGTTCCCTGCCCCCACTATCGACTGCTCCCTCTCCGCCCTGAGACTCACTCTAGCCTCTCCCATTGAACAACAAACCCTGCCAAACCAACATCGCCCTGCGGCCACCGCCTCTCTCCTCCAGACTCAGGCCAGTCAGAGGCAAACCACTTGAAAAGTCTCTCTCCTCACAGTCAGCCCACTTCCTCCACTTCCAGACCCTGCCCTGGGATTCCACCTGCTTCTCATGCACAGACTCCCTGCTTCTGCCCCAATCCAACTGCTCTCAGTCTCTCTTGGATCAATTGCCCCTTGAAATCTCCTCCACCCCCAATTTCCTCAACATAGCTCTCTCCAGGGTCAGTGCCAACGCAAGTCTACTCCAGACACTCCTTCTCAGCCCCCATGTGCCCCTCTTCCTCTTCCCATTCTCTCCACAGAACCCACACAAATTCATCCCCCCACCTTATCTGACTCCTGGCTCCAAATCCGCATCTCCAAAGGCTCCGTGCACATCCCCTGGGATCACCCAGACTCTTGCTACTCAGCATTCCCCAAACAAGTAGCACCCCCCTCCAAACCTCCTCCCCTCTCCCCAAGTCACTTTCTCAGTGACCACTGACTCCTCAGTCTGCACAGAACCTGGACTCTGCATTTCTTCTCTTCTCTTCCCTTGAGTTCCATTCACCCCTGTAGCTTCCACTTTCAAAACTCCTTCCCAAGGGAGCAGCTGCCTGCTCATCTCCTACCTTCTTCCTTTCTCCCTTCCAGCTCCTCCTTCTGACCCTATCACTCCAATGACTGTGACCCTCTTTGTCCAGCGCCCCGGATCTTAAGCCAGCGTTCAGCTCCTGTCACAAGCCCAACCTGGCCCGCCTGGTGCAGTGTCTCTCCCATCTCCAGGCCTTGGTTCAGCGCCCCTCCCCTTGAGATGTCCCTCCTTCCCTCATCTGCCTGCAAGTTCTCACCTGTTCTTCAGACTCAGTGCAAGCCAAGTGTGATTTCCCTGTTTTGGGCTCACCTAGAAAGCTCTGTTCATTCCACATGGCTTCACTGTCATCAGTTCACTTGCAGGAATCTGCTGTCATATGAGAGACTGAATATACAAATAGGTAATGCCAAACCACATAGAAAGACAGAACTCTGACACTCAGTCTGCAGTAACCAGCCCAGGAAACTGTCCCCTTACCTACAGTAATCAGCCCAAGAAGGCAGCCTGCTACCAACAAGTGAGACTTGTAGGAAATCAGTCCACATTTCTAGCAAACAGTCCAGGAAACCAAACAGTAACCCCTGTGACAATCAGCCCCAATTGACAAGAACTTGACTAGCTTCCCTAATTTTTGTCCCCACTTGCAACTTAAGATCAAGCAGGGAAAACCAAATATGCTCCTAACCACACATAGAGGATACCCTACTTCTTTTTTTTTTTTTTTTTTAATATTTATTTATTTGGAGCTGCACTGGGTCTTTGTTGCCGCTCAACACTTTCTCTAGTTGCGGTGAGCAGGGGCTACTCTCTAGTTGCAGTGTACAGGCTTCTGGTTGCAGTCAGCGGCTTCTCTTTTTGCAGAGCATGGGCTCTAGAGCGCTCGGGCTTCAGTTATCGTGGCACACGGGCTCACGGGCTTAGTTGCCCCGAGGTATGTGGAATCTTTCCTCCCAGACCACGGGTTGAACATGTATCCCCTGTATTGACAGGTGGATTCTTAACCACTAGACCACCAGGGAAGTCCAAGGATGCCCTGCTTCTAATTAGTCCATCCCTAGCTTCCCCAGGCCATCAGGGCACAATTTGAGGCCTTCCTTTTTTTCCACTCTAAAACTTTCCCACTCCTCTGCCTGCCTCGGACTCTCTGCCAAAACGTAAGTGATTGTTACTTCAAAAAGCAAGTTCTGAATAAACTGCCTTTACATGTTCTCATTTGGTTGGTGCTTTTATTTCCAACTATCCCAAACTTGAACCATTAAAACAAAACCCATGACCTCATGGGTCTGTGGGCTGAATGGGCTCTGTGGGATGGTTTTTCTGTTGTTCTCACTCAGGGTTGCTCGTGTGCTTGCAGACAGATGGTGGAGAGCCCTGGGTCCTCTGGGCTCAGAACTAAGATGTTGGGACTCGTGAACCCCTCTCTCCTCCATATGGTCTTGGGGCTTCTCCTCTCAATGTGGTCATTGCCTGTGATCTTTCCAGAGGAGCCAGGGGATGTGCAGACTTCTTAAACCGTGGCTCGGATCTCCCAAAATCGTCTTCAGACTTGGGAAAGTGAAGATGCTGGCTTTGATCAAGAACTGGGAATGGGAATTGGCACAGCTTCACTTTTACTGCATCTGACTGGTTAAATCTAGTTGTGTACCAGCCTGATTCCATGTGGGAAGGGACCCTTCCAGGCTATGATAACAAGAGGCACGGGGGCCACCTTTGGAGACTGGCTTCCACACATCTTCTTTCTCACTGACATTGCTCTTGGTCTCTGGGTGTTTGGAATCGAACAGGGGCTTGGCTGAATCAGGGCTCAGCAAGGCTTGACGATCAGGTATGAACCAACAGAGGGTTGGCATGTCCAAGAGATGAACAGAAAGGCTCCACACTGGAGGCCCTGCCCCCAGGCCCACACCACCCTGTGTCAGTCACATAAACATGCTCTCTGCTGCTCGGCACGCCGCTATTTTTAAACCTCTCAAGCCGTGAGTGGTGCTTAACATTTTTTGAATCAGGGACCCCTTAGGGAATCTCATGAAAGCTGTAGGAGACCCTCTCCCTGGAGAAGTCACTCACAGTTCTGCAGCATATTAATGACAGCTGCCCTTTACTGAGATCTTTAGAGCAAGCCGGTGACCGTGTGCAATGCAGCATGTCCATGATCTGGACTTATTACCCCAAACATACTACTGGCTAAACACTACTATTTAGCTCCATTTCATAGATGAGACAGCCGAGGCTCAAAAAGGTTAAGGAGTGGGACTTCCCTGGTGGTCCATTGGCTAAGACTCCGAGCTCCTAAAGCAAGGGGTCTGGGTTCAATCCCTGGTCAAGGAACTAGATCCCACATGCTGCAACTAAGACCCAGTGCAGTCAAATAAATAAAAACAAACGCTAATTCCTTTTTTTTTTTTAAAGTGTTCTGGAGAAGGAAATGGCAATCCACTCCAATATTCTTGCTTGAAAAGTCCCATGGACAGAGGAACCTGGTGGGCTACAGTCCATGGGGTCACAAAGAGTCAGACACAACTGAGTGTGTGAGCGCACACATATTAATTCCTACTTGTAGGTGCTTTATACCTTTCAAAACTAAAGCCTCCTCTTAACAAGAAAAACTTCACAGACCCCTGTGGTAATTGTGTGCTTTAGTCCCTGATTAGAAAAAATGGACAGTGACAAGAAGCAACTACTCAGAGACACTTGCAAGTGAGAACTATTTCATCATCTGCAACAGATCAACACTTATTTGAAAACAGTAGTCTAATAAGAATCTGCTGTATGGTGCAGGGACCTCTATTTAATGCTCTGTACTGACTTAGATGGGAAAGGGATCTAAAAAAGAATGTGTATATGTTTATGTGTCACTGATTCACTTTACTGTGCTGTAAAAGCTAACACAACATTGTGGACCAACTACACTCCAAGAAAAATTAATTGGGAAGGAAAACAGGTTAAGGAGTAACTAGAAAACAGCACTGGAACTCAGTGCAGGAAGGTCTGAAGACAAAGCCCAGACGCTTCAACCACTGCACCCTACAGTTTCGGGGTTTCTGGGATGCTCCGCAGTCCATCTGGGAACCCCAGGTTAAGAATCCCTCCACTACGGGCTCCCAAAGTCCTACTTCCTGATCTAAGTACCCTACCTGTCTTTAAGGCTCTGAATAAGCCAGACCCACTCCTTGCGTCCCCCTCCCTACCCCCAACACCTGGATTTCTGGCTACTCCCAGGCCACACTTAGCTGCCTCAGCCTGGCTACCCCAGACTCTGAGCTGGCCTCCGTTGAAATACCCTCTCCCCACTCTGTCCTCAACCAAAGGACAAGTCCCCTTCTCCCGAGAGCTTTCCTTGACAGCCTGCCCCGAACTAGTGCTGGCTTATCCCTCTCCCACTGGGGGCTCTCATCACTTCCTGAGTAACTGCTATTTTCCCAACTTAGCTCTGATCCTCTTGAGAGCAGAGACCCATCCTCCCTATCTTTCTCACCTTCCTAGACGACACTTTCATAAACAATAACGGTTCACAGACTCCTCCCCAGGCCCATTTCCTCTTCTCTCCTTTTGATTCCTGGACCTTCAACCCCAAAGGCTGAATGAGACTCCAGAGTGGACCAGGTCAGAGAGGCACTGCCTAGACCCATGCGTGTTTCCTTTCCGCAGAGAAGCAGCTGCTGAAATACAGTTTTAGAACCCAGTCCAGGGTCAACCCACACCTGGCTGCTCCAGCAGGAATATCTGGTATCATCTGTTTCTTTCTTTTGCATTCTCAGGGGACACCATGTTGCACAAAATCTGTGACTGTTTTGTTTCCTGATAACAATAAATAAAGACTGAAAAGAATGTGCATGTATCAGTCGGATGCACAGCTTCTATGGAGCAAACAGGACAAAAGAAACATCAGCTTCTTAGACTTCCCTGGTGGTCCAGCAGTTAAGAATCCACCTGCGAAAGCAGGAGACATGGGTTCAATCCCTAGTCAGGGAAGATTCCACATGCCTCGGCGCACCTAAGCCCGTGCACCATAACTACTGAAGCCCATGCATCCTTCAGGCCGTGCTCCGCAAGAGAAGCCACTGCAATGAGAAGCCTGGGCGCTGCAACTAGAGAATAGCACCCCCGCTCACCACAACTAGAGAAAAGTCCACACAGCAACAAGACCCAGCACAGCCGAAATTAGAAAAAAATGAATAAATAAAATCTAAAAAGAAAGAAATACCAGCTTCCCAAGTTCCATGAGTGGAGAAGGCAATGGCACCCCACTCCAGTACTCTTGCCTAGAAAATCCCATGGACAGAGGAGCCTGGTAGGCTGCGGTCCATGGGGTTGCTAAGAGTCGGACACGACTAAGCGACTTCACTTTCACTTTTCACTTTCATGCACTGGAGAAGGAAATGGCAACCCACTCCAGTGTTCTTGCCTGGAGAATCCTGGGGACGGGGAAACCTGGTGGGCTGCCATCTATGGGGTCGCATAGAGTCGGGCATGACTGAAGCGACTTAGCAGCAGCAAGTTCCATGAGAGTCTGCTCTCCTGGTGCCCCACTCCCAAACCAGGCAAACGGTCAACAGGCCCTGGCTTGTGGATGGAAAGCTGACAGCAGAATGTGAGACCGCCACAGGCAGAGGAAAGGACAGACAACTACCAAGGACAGAGATGATTGACCAGTCCCCCCCACACACATCATTTGTCCCCTAGGGCTAAAGTTACTGTCCTCCAAGTCTTGGGTCAAGCACTTTGCACTTGTTACAACCACATGAGCAAACTGTTGCATAATAAAATTCACTTTATAGGTGAGAGAACCAAAGCTCCAAGAGGTAAACGACGTGCCCAGGACCACTGAGTCCACTGGGTGCCATTAGGTATTTTGAGGACAGTCCAATAAAGGGACAATTGACCAAAGTGTGGTTAGGGCCAAGGCAATCCTCAGGGATGACAAATAGCAGGCAAGGAACCACCAGTGTCACCACCCCTAGGCCTGAAGAGGGGACAGAGGGGAGGGGATTGAAAGTCAACCCAGAACACAGAAGCTGTGTGAAGAGGGCAAGAGCGGAGACATTCGGTCAGGGATGGAGAATAAATACCCAGCAAGCACTTTCCTCCCAGCCACTAATAGCCTGCCCTCCCCCATGCCACCTGTCGGCTGGGCAGGAGGTCACAGCTGGGAACAAATAGGTCAGACTCCAGGGGTGGGGTCGGGGAAGGGCTAGCACCTTCACCCTCTGGAAAGTGGCACATTTCTATGGGGTGGAGGCCGAAGAGGCCCAGAGGGGCTTGTGCACAAGTCTGGGGCTCCCCACTGCTCTGGGTGTCGGCACTCCCGTCAACTCCAAGCATTGAGGTCTCACCCCTCATTTATTCCCTACATGGTCGAGAGCCCAAAATGAACCTTCTAGTTCTTTGAGAAAATACGGTGCGGGAGGTTTGAGAAGTCCTCAGCAGAGGGGAGCTGTGGTTTTACAATTAACCTAAAAGCCTCTTATTAGCATCTTGGCCTAAAAGTCTCCAAACACCCACACAGAAACGGGTCTTCCCCCACACCACCTGGCTTTCAGCTTTCTGGTAGAGAGAGGGTTTCAGCAGAGATGTGGGCTGAGGCTCTGCAGTTCAGCACAGCCCCTTTGGCGGGGTGGGACCAGGCTGCACCCCTGTGACAGGAGGCTCAGGGTGGGCTGACACCACATCAGCTCACCAAACCCTTCTTCATTTGCAGATTTATTAAATTGAGAGCCAATTCTGACACAAGTTTCTTTCAAGCCATTCTACCTTGCAGGTGTGCAAAATTTATCTGAGATAAAGAAAGCCATTACAGAGAGAGCACAATCTTCAAAGCCCACCTCTGAGACCAGGAGGAAATAAAAACAGTAGCCCATACAAATGTGCAATTAAGTTTGCAAATACTTGGGAGCCAGGAGAAACACCTTCCCTGTGGAGAGCAGGTCTTTAAGGCAATTTTCTTGAACTCTATTCAACACTTACTCAGAATGCCTTTTAAAAATAACATATGATTTTCTTCTCTCTCCAAAGCCTCCCTTATTCTTTCTCTTCCAGGTAAGAATGAGCCAGCTCTGGAGTGAGAAATGCAGTTGCTCATTTTGATAGGGGATGATGGACTATGTTTCAAGGGAGGTAGAGAAGAAATACGAACAAACATCCTTGGCCAGGGAGCAGGGTTTTGCTGAGGTGTAGGGAGGCCCAGAGCCTAGGGGCTGGCCCTGGGGGTCTTCACCCACCAATAGAAGGCCACGGTTCCAGAGATCAAGACTCAGCTTGGAGGCGGTGTCTATCCACAGCCTGGCCTGGGCTCCACAAATGCTCGGTTTCCCCAGGTGGGGATTTGATTCCCCGTGAGAGGCAGAAGGCTTATTTCTGCTATAGGGTTTACTAAGCATTAGATTCATTTTTCTACATGAATTTGTGTGTGTGTGTGCTCAGTTGTGACCAACTCTTTGCGACCCCCTGGACTGTAGCCCTCCAGGCTCCTCCGTCCATGGGATTCTCCAGGTAAGAATACTAGAGTGGGTTGCCATTTCCTTCTCCAGGGGATCTTTCCAACCCAGGGATAGAACTCACATCTCTTGCATTGCAGGTACATGAAGCGGAGCTACAAATAGGTTCAAGATGGCATCAGCATCATAGAGGGTGATAGGGCTCACATTTTGGCCCTGCCACTCAGCAACAGTGTGACTTGGGGCAAGTGGCTTGGCCTTCTGAGTCTCAGTTCCCTGAGCTGTAAAACAAGACACTGCATAGGGCTGTTGGCTGAATATGTGGTTTAACTCTAAGAGCACCTAGCAGGCTATATGTCCTGGACCCAGGAAAAAAAACACTGCAGCTGGGGTGCAAAGCATTGTCCTAATTCTGGAAAGGGCCACCACCCAGTTACCAGGGCAGAGAACCAGATGTATCACTCTGTAGAGACAGCACAGTTTTTGGATGGGACTCAGCTTTTCTTTTTTTTTTTTTCTTTTTTTGGGCTGTGCCTGGTCTTAGTTGCAGCACATGGGATCTTTGATTGTTGTTGCAGGGCTCTTTAATTTCAACATGCAAAGTCTTAGTTGCAGCCTGTTGGATCTAGTTCCCTGACCAGGGATTGAACCTGGGCCCCTGCCTTGGGAGCACAGAGTCCCAGCCACTGGACCACCAAGGACTCATCTTTGAACCTTAGTTCATAATTTAGTGTCTATATGTCCCTTGGCCAAAGCCCTTAGCTTCTCTGTACCTCAGTTTCACCGTCTGTGAAATGGGAACGTGAATAATATCTGATCAAAAGAGTTAATCCATGTAAAGTGTTTAGCTAGTGTCTGGCACAGAGTAAGCATTAATAAGCATTGTTTTGTTGTCATTATGGCTTTCCCAGATCAGACTCCATGTGCTAAAATTTAATAACATTTTGTTTTTTTGTATTTATTTCTGCAGTTACTTTCTATTTATGGCAAGTGGTACTGTCTCCATTTACAGAGGTGTTATCAAGTTTCCCTTTTAAATACATCTATTTAAGCTAAAGTGGGTCAATATACAGAAGAGAAAAGAAATGAAAAATTAGTGCAGGTGGCTCACAGATGGGTGAGACGCTGAGAAGGTGTGAAGCAAAAATTGAAATTTGGGAAACACCCAGATACTAAGCTGTGCGTAAAGCCAGAAGCAGACCCAAGCCATGCCCCACGCCCACCCCAAGGCCATCCCAAGGTCGTTCGGAGGCCAGCGACCTTGAAGCCTGCTCTTTCCTGCCTTCGGAGTCCTCCCTGGTTATGCCACCCTGCCTCAGGCAGAAGTCCCCAGCTCCCCTGAGGATGACTTTCCCAAAATGAGGGTGCTGTGAGGAGCTCCCGAGGCCCCTTGCCTGCTTACCTCCCTGGGATGCCTGGGCCCCAAGAGGGAACCATGGCGCCTGAATCTCGAGGCAAGGCTGGTGGAAGACCTCCAGGCTGGGGGCTGGGGGCTGGAAACTGGGAGGTTGGGGGGCGGGGGTGTGGTCCCTCTGAGGAGGTAAACCGAATGCCATTTTTCTACAACTTCTAAGGAGAGACTTGGAACAGCCTGGAAAATAAAAACAGAATCCTGGCTCTGGCCGCCGAAGTGTTACAACTCAGTCCCAGTTGCCTGGCAACTGTGCAGGTGTGTGATTGGGTGAGCGGCGCTCCCAAGGAGCCAACCAGCGTCCGCCGGGCCGGCCAAGGTGGGAGCCGGTCCGGGAGCAGGCCAGCGGCCGCATCCGCATCCCGCATCCGCTCGCGCCCGCCGCCACCCGCCTGCTGTCCTCCTGCTGCCCCCTCCGCGAGAGAGGAATCGCTATGGCCTCAGGGGGTCGCGGTTTGGGCGGCTGCCAGGTACAGGCACCCGTGCTGCGGCTTCCACTGCTGTCTCTAGCCCAGGTTGGGTCACCGACTTCAGAATCCGTGTCCGAGCGCCCTGACTCGTTACAGACTGGCCTCCCACCCCAGCCCAGCCCAAAGCCGGCATTTCAGAGAAACCCGAGAATGAGAACGGGTGGGACCTCCGTCTCCAGGATCTAGGCTCTCTTTTGGCACATAAATACACCTTCTTCTGTCCCCAGAGAAGGTGCTAAGGGAGCAGAAGCTTTCAGAGGAGGGTTTTGGTGGACTTCTTTTGGTCGACTCCACTCTCCAGATGGGTTCTGCAGCCGACCTTCCAGCACCAACAACCAGTAGGAATAGTGGCTAAGAGGGCTGTTTGAAAGCAGGCCTGTGTTTGAATTCCAGCCGGTGACCAACGGGGCTGTGTAGCCCTGAGCAAGTCACATCGCCTCTCAGTTTGCTGATCTGTAAAAGTTGGGGGGGGGGGGGGTGCGGGGAACACCTGCTTCCTAGGGCTGCTGTCATGGTTCAGTAATAAACATAGAACCTTTACCATGGTGCTTGGCAAATCCTCAGCCCTCGGTCCCAGAAAAATAGTTCCATTAGGGCCTAGAAGCTGGTGCCACCAGGCATAAGTCACTGATGCTGGGGTGCCTCCCACTCAGCACAGGGCATTCCAATCCCCACCCCTTTTTCAGTAACCTGTGCAGGTGGCCTCTCAGAGGTGGGTCCCTGTGATGAAAGGTGGGCTGGCTACCTCGCTCCTCATATGGTGGCCCCTCCCAGCGAGCATCCCTGCATTTGCCACCTCCTGGCACCATTTACAACCACCCTAAAGAAATGCGGAAGAACTTCTCTGGTAACCCAGTGGTTAAGAATCCACCTGCCAATGCAGGGGACACGGGTTCAATCCCTGGCCCAGGAACTAAGATTCCCACACGCCACACAAGGGGCAACTAAGCCTGTGTGCCACAATTACTGAGTCCACGCCTAGAGCCACCCCAATGAGCAGCCCATGCACGGCAGCTAGAGAGTAGCCCCCACTCGCCACAACCAGAGAAAGCCCACACACAGCCAAGAAGACCCACCGCAGCCTAAATAAATAAATAAAAAGGAGTGCTGAGTCAAGGGGCAGGGAGTGGGGGCAATCAAGGTTTTCTGCCTGGCTCCACCCGCTGTTGGCTCCGCCCGCTCCTGGCTCTGCCTTTTCACTCTCCCTCTTAGGCAGCACTCTCTATGGGGTCCTCTGCGGCCTGCACTAAGGACTCAGGGCAGGTGTTGCTCACTTGCAGTTCGGCAGGACTGGGCGCTCCCCCCACCACCACCACCAGGAAAGAAAAGGGGGAAGCAGGCCAGCTGACCCCACCCCTTGGCCAGTGGATAGCTCTTTTTTACGGAGAGTATCACCCCCCACCAATCCCTCTCTTCCATCCTCTACCCTTCACTGCCTTCCACAGACCCCAGGTGGCAGGCGGAGAGGCCAAGTGTGAAAGCGCTCCTGCCGGGCAAGAATGTAGAGAAGGAAATCTCTGAGATTGAGGCAAACCCCACCCCGCCTTGTGGGAGGCTCCTGGAAAGACTTGCTGAACCCCAGGGGCTGAAGACCCAGACTTTGTTCACACTCCCCAGCCTGGAGGGGGGTGCCTGCAAATCCCCTACACTCCAAATGCACTTGGTTCAGATGTGTTTTCTTAAAAAGATTAATTCCATGCAGTCCCAGGCAGCCTTTGACACTGATGTTTACATGGGGTTTTTAAAAGCTTCTGCTTTTCAGCCAACATATTAACATGTTAACAGTTGTGCTTGACTCTGCTTTGGTGTCTGGGCTTTTTTTCCTGCTTCTTTAGAGTTTTTGTACTTTTTTTTTTCAAATTTTCCACAGATGGCGTGTATTACTTTCATAGCAAAAAATTAAAATAAACAAAAACAAAAGATTAATTAGTGGGCCCGCTCAACAACCTGTTTAAATCCTTATCGGAAGGGTAGCAGAGTTTCCCAGAGGGCCAGAAATGGCCCCTGTCTCTGGATCCATGCTGCTTTCTGAAGCCACTCTGGGCAAGAAGGGCAGGGAGGCACGGATGGGACAAAGTGATCCCAATGATTCTCCTGGGACCCCTCTAGGGAATGGCTGTGGTCCTACCAGGGAGCAAGTGGCCAGCAGGTTCCTGGAAGTCACCTACCCGTGGTACCAGGCAGAAACTACCCTCTTAGGAAACCGGCAAATGAAAATTCTGGTTTTCCCTTTGTTCAGCTCTGCGCGTCCAGGAGGGCTTCCCAGGTGGTTCAGTGATCAAGAACCTGCCTGCCAATGCAGGAGACACAGTTTTGATTCCTGGGTCTAAAAAATCCCCTGGAGGAGGAAATGGCAACCCATTCCAGTATTCTTGCCTGGAAAATTCCCTGGACAGAAGAGCAGGGTGGGCTAAACAATCCATGGGGTCGCAAAGAGTTGGACTTGACTGAGTGACTGAGCACATTAGGAACATAGGCTGGAAGGGCAGGGTAGGGAGATGGGTTGTCCGTCCCTCATTCCTGCAGCTTCCTCTTCTGCCCATCGTGACCCAGCCCCGCCCGAGTTACCGACTCCTTCCAGCTTGGCCTGCTCCAGTGTGTTGCAACCAATACTGCCCAAGGCACTGCCCTGGGAGATCCATCCATGCCTTGGCCTTGAACAGTCTTCTCCCAGGAAGCTCTAGGACCCAGCAGAAAAGGAGACTTGCCAAGATGCTAGAGAGAAAAGGGTGGAAACTCCAAGGGGGCAGGGATGGCTCTTCCAAAACAATAACAGTAAGTGAAAATTTAGAGCTACTGACCTGAGAGTGGGCACTGTGCTCAGCCCTACACGTGTGAAATCCCTAACCTTCTCAACACTCCAGCAAGGCAGGTGTTATTATCCACCTTCTAGATGACAAACTGGAAGCGCCAAGAGGTTCAGAGGCCTCCACAAAGCCCACAAGTACAAACTGGCAAAGCAAGAGCCAGATCCGGGTCCTCTGGGGCCAGCCTCTTGCCCCCAACAGTATCTTTCCTGCCATCATATCTTCAGTGTTGTGCAAATACAGGTGAATAGATAAGGCAAGGATGGAGGGAAGGGACTTCCCTGGTGGTCCAGTGGCTAAGATTCAGCACTCCCAAGGCAGGGTGCCCAGCTTTGAACCCTGGTCAAGGAACTAGATCTCACATGCCGCAACGAAGCGTTCATAGGCTGCAAAAACTTAAGATCCCTCATGCTGCACCTAAGACCCAGCACAGCCAAATAAATAAATATTAAAAAAAAAAAAAAAGATGGAGGGGACTTTCCTGGTAGCCTACTGGTTAAAAATTCATCTGCCAGTGCAGGGGACACAGGTTCTATCCCTGGACCAGGAAGAGTCCACATGTTTCCACAACTACTGAGCCTGTGCTCTACAATAAGAGAAGCTGCTGCCAGGAGAAAGCTGTGCAGTGCAAGGAAGTCTAGCCCCTGCTTGCAGTAACTAGTGAAAGCCCTTGCAAAGCAATGAAGACCCAGCACAGTCAAATAAATTAAATTTACTTAATAAATTTATTTTTTAAAAAAGGATGAAGGTAGCTTCTATGTCCCCTTAACCCTCCATCGTCCAATGGGCCTGCCCCAAACCTGGGCCTGAACAAAGCATCATACTCAGCTCATCTCAACAGAAACTACGGGAAGAGGCCATGCCACAGACACTGGGACCCCCTCCTTGGAGGTCCTGCCGACAGCTCTCTCCTCTTCCTGTTCAGAAGCAGACAGCCAAGACCCTTTCAGGGATAACCCTGAAAGTGAAGCCGGGGAGGCCCCACCACTTGCTGCACTGGGGAAAGGCAGCAAGGCAAAAGCAGGGAGCTGCAGTGGCCAACGGGTCATTATTTACCCGTAAACTGGGTCTTCTGTTCCTGGGAGCTCATTGAGGGCAGGCTGGTCCTTTCACACATCCATCTCAAGCACCCAGTGGAGCAGCATCCAGAAAACTGGGTCAGCGCCCATGGGAGGCCACAGGCCTTTGGTGGGTGAGCTATGTTGAGACCCCATATTCTCTTGAGGACACTTATCCAGTAACAACACCAGGAGAGGCAGATTTATGGGATCCTAACAAAGCATACAAAGCCCTCCCAAGGCCCTGCACCTAGTTCTGTATTCATGACTTACTTTTTTTAATATTTACTTATTCATTTATTTGGACTTCCCTGGTGGCTCAGTGGTAAAGAGTCCGCCTGCTGATGCAGGAGATGCATTTCGATCTGTCAGGAAGATCTCCTAGAGAAGAAAATGGCAACCCCCTCCAGTATTCTTACCTGGGACACCCCATGGACAGAGAAGCCTGCTGGGCTATAGTCCATGGGGTTCACAGAAGAGTTGGACACAACTTAGAGATTAACCACAATGATTTATTTGTTTGTCTGCCTCAGGTCTTAGCTGCAACACATGGGATCTTCATTGCACCATGTGGGATCTTCCCTTGAGGCATGAGGGCTCTAGCTGTGGGTCCCGGAGTACACAGGTTCAATGGCTGTGGCGCGTGGACCTAGTTGCTCCTTGGCATGTGGGATCTTAGTTCCCCCACCAGGGATCGAACCTGCATCCTATCCTCTGCCTTGCAAAGCGGCCTCCTAACCACAGGACCACCAGGGAAGTTTCTCATGACTTGTTATACTTTTTCATAAAAAGGGGAGTCTAATTTGTGTAAACTCCACAAAATCTGGAACCAGCCCAGAATGTCAAAACCTGGAACCCACCCCCTGACATACACACAGCCTGCTCCTAACTGGCACATGTAAGCTGGTTTTCCAGGGAAAAAACAGTAAGAACCAGAGTAGAATGAGAAGGGATGGTGGGGCCCTGAGGCCAAGGAAACCCCCAGATCACAGTCAGATTTTGATCATGATCAAAGCTGTGTAGAACATCAAATGCAGGTGGGAGGGTTGGGCAATAACCCCACCTCCACCCCCAAATAGTGTCAATATCAGAGTTCAAAAAAGCCCTCAATCTTTTTGAATGGGGAAAACTTTTTAATATTACATGACTCTTTCTTTTTTTAAGAAAAATTTTATTCATTTATTTTTGACTGCCCTGGGTCTCTGTTACTTTGTGCAGGCTTTCTCTAGTTGTGGCGAGCAGGGGCTACTCTTCATTGTGGTGCGTGGGCTTCTCATTGTGGTGGCTTCTCTTGTTGCAGAGCACAGGCTCAGTAGTTGTGGCACATGGGCTTGGTTGCTCGGCAGCTTGTGGGATCTTCCCGGACCAGGCATTGAACCCATGTACCCTGCATGGGTTCAATCTGCAGGCAGATTCTTATCCGCTGTGCTACCAGGGAAATCCTTGAGTGGGGGCACCTTTTGGGAATCTGATGAAAACTCTGGAGACATTAAAATGCACTCACACACAGAATAGTGCATATCCTTGCAGGGGGTTATGGCCCCTGAGGCCCACTGGTTGGCCCTGCAGGAGGCGGAGAGGCCCAGGTTGAAGCCCCTACAATGGAGGCAGTGTGATGTGGTGATGTACCATGGTGACTGTCAGGAAACTGGGTTCCATCCAGCTTTTAAGTCTCTTCAATTCCCCAAACCTCTACTAAACTTTGCACGAGGTGTTCTCTAAATTCCTTCTAATTCCTTCTAGAATTCTGATTATTTCTGTGACTTTCATCTTCTGCCGGCCTGAGCACTGCCCCAGGCCTTTGGGAAAAAAAAAAAAAGAACCAAACCACTCATTCCATGCAGTAAGAACTTTTCATGCGTTGCTTGTTTAATTCTCTCAGTTACTCTATGGAGCAAATATTCTTTGCTCCATTTTACAGACTAGAAACCCCTCTGTTGGCATGAGGGGTAAAGGAACTCCCCCAAAGTGATGGTAGATAGTGAGGTTCAGATTTGAACCTGGATCTGCTGGGACCACACGAGCCTGTGCCTTTGCCATGGGCACACCGATGCCCTAAGTCCCCCCTCCTTCTCACACCCACTGTCCACTAAGCCTTGAAATATTGGTCTTTCCCCCTACCTTTTGGCCTCAAGCCACCTGCTTCCCACTCTCTGTCCCTAGGGGTCTGCTTGCCACCCAACAGATGGGGAATGAAGACCCCAATCCCATCCAGCTGGATCAGATCCTATTGAACCTGATTCCTCCTGGGGCCACTGCTTTGTCGGGGGACGATTAATGGCCATGGTTGATTGTTGGACACTTAGACATGGAGCAGCATCACCCAGGTTTGCCTTCCCAGCCTAGAAGCCCAGATTAATCGCCCTGGGCTGGTTCTGTCACACACGGGGATATATTTTCCTCTTGGAATTTACAAGTAGTTCCATCTGAGAAATAAACAACCGGAGATAAAAATTACATTGTCACAGTGCAGGTGTGATAGATGTAAGAAGCAAACCATCGTCGTGATTGCCGTGGAGGTGCTCTGCGGACAGAATCCACCAGATGAGACCTAGAGGAGCCCCAGGGAAGGGGAATGAGATGCTGATGGGACCTCAGCCGAATGGGAAGCGTGGACTCTGCAATTTACATTCCATCACTCTAAATCATATGGTTCCAGGCCGGCCTCCTGGAGCCAGGGTGAGAGTTTGATTGACAGGAGACCTACTCAAGCCACTCCGCCTCTCAGCTGCAGGCCTCAGGAAGGGGGAGCCTGGACAACAGAACAGGCCCCAACTGAAGAGCCAGCAGGGGACACTTGGCTTAAACTTGGCCAAAGTGTCTCCATCAAGACACCAACTAGGGACTTCCCTGATGGACCAGTGGTTAAGAATCTGCCTTCCAAGGCAGGGGACGTGGGTTCGATCCCTGGTCAGGGAACTAAGATCCCACTTGCCACTAAGGATACAGATCACAACTAGAGAGAAGCCTGCTTACCGCAAAGGAAAGCCTAGATGCTGCAACCTAAGACCTGACACAGCCAAATCCATAAATACTAAAAAGAAAAAAAGACACCAACTACTTGACTTGTCTCTACTGCTACTAGCTGAGGGAACCCAGGCCGACCTAAGTCTACCTGTAAAGAAAGCCACTTCAGAGACACCCACGAGAACACCAGACTGGACCTGGGTTCAGAATAACTAATGTTTACTGAGTACTATGTGCTCAGTCCTCTGTGAAGGACCCAGCAAAGATTATCTCATATTAATCCTCAAGGCAACGCTATGAAGTGGTATTATTCCCATTTTGCAGATGACAGACTGAGGTTCGGAGAGGTTAAGTGACTTGTCCAAGGTCCCTGGAATGGATTCAATCTTGTTGTTTAGTGGCTAAGTCGTGTCCAACTCTCTGCAATCCCATGGACTACAGCACGCCAGGCTTCCTTGTCCTTCACCATCTTCTGGAGTTTGCTTCACAGACTCATGGTCATTGAGTCAGTGATGCCATTCAACCATCTCATCATCTGTCACCCCTTCTCCTCCTGCCCTCAATCTCTCCCAGCATTAGGGTCTTTTCCAATGAGTCCTGTCTTCGTATCAGGTGGCCAAAGTATTGGAGGTTCAGCTTCAGCAGTAGTCCTTCTGATGACTATTCAGGGTTGATTTCCTTCAGGATTGACTGGTTTGATCTCTTTGCTTTCCAACGGACTTTCAAGAGTCATCTCCAGCATCACAGTTTGAAAGCATCCACTCAGCGCTCAACCTTCTTTATGGTCCAACTCTCACATCCGTACATGACTACCGGAAAAACCATTCAATGAATGGCCCCCAAAATGTATGTCCACATCCAAATCCTTGGAACTTGGAAATGTGACTTTATTTGGAAAGAGTCTTTGCAGAGGTAATTAAGGATCTTGAAATGAGATCATGCTGGATTACCCAGATGGGCCCTAAATTTAACGGCAAACATCCTTCTAAGAGACAGGAGAGGAAAAGACAGAGAAGAGAGAAGCCTGGTGAAGACAGAGGCGGAGACTGGAGTAGCCACGAGGCCTACTAACCACCACCGGAAGCTGCCCCCCAGAGCCTTTGGAAGGAGCACAGTCTTGCCCACACCTTAAGTTCAGATTTTTTTTACCTCCAGAACCGTGAGAATACATTTCTGCTGTTTAAGTCACTCAATTTAGGATTCTTTGTTGATTGTTTCTTTGTGAGTGCGTGTGTGTGTGTGTGTGTGTGTGTGTGTGTGTGTGTGTTTTTGGTCATGTCACACAGCTTAAGGGATCTTAGTTCCCCAACTGGAGACTGAACCTGGGCCCGCGTATAAGGAAAGCAAGGAGTCCTAACCGGTAGACTGCCAGGGAATTCCCTAGCCACTCTATTTGTAGCAATTTGTCATGACAGCCCTAGGAAAAGAATACAGGGCCACAGCTAACAAATGGCAGAGCCAGGATTCAAATCTGGCAGGCTGGCCCCAGACTCAGGGTCTGCCCACCAGATGATGCCTGGATGCCAATCCTGGCTCCACCGCAGTCACAGTGTGTGACCTTGAGAAAGTTACTAAGCCTCAGCCTGCTCACCTGCAAAATGAGGAGGTCAAACAAGACAAGTGGGGTGACTCCGGGGCTGCCATGGTGACAAGAAGAACAAATGGGGTTCTGAGTACATCATCAAGTGCGAAAAAGAAAAAGGCCTTTCTTAGCAAATCACTTGCAGACTGCAACTTCCGTGGGGTTTTGGCCACCCATGACACAGTCCCCACCTTCTAGTTACAGTCCCCCATCAGCACACTCTCCCAGGCCTCAGTGACTGGTTCAGGGCCAAACCAGGGTTGTGACGTCAGATCCAGAAAGATAAGCTTTCTCTTTCTGGGGGGGATGGGCGGGGGGGCGTGAACTTGGAGTTGCTGGGCCTTTTGAGCACATGCCGACGCAAGAGAAGTCATGCTAAGATGCTAAGAAGCAGAAACCAAGTCCTGGTGATCAAGTCACACCTGAAGATGAATCTTGCAGTCTTATGAGCCTGGAAGATTTCTTTTTTTGTTTCAATAGTTTGAGTTTCTGGCCTTTCTAAACTGAGTGTTCCAACTCTCAAGGAAAGAGTGGGATGAATTGACAGAATAGCATGGAAACATATACATTATCATATGTAAAATAGATAGCCAGTGGGAATTTGCTCTGTGACACAGGGAGCTCAACCCAGTACTCTGTGACAACCTAAGAATCCGCCTGCAATGCAGGAGACCCCGGGTTGATTCCTGGGTTGGGAAGATCCCCTGGAGAAGGGATAGGCTACCCACTCCAGTATTCTTGGGCTTCCTTTGTTGTGGCTCAGCTGGAAAAGAATCTGCCTGCAATGCAAGAGACCTAGGTTCAATCCCTGGGTTGGGAAGATCCCCTGGAGAAGGGAAAGGCTACCCACTCCAGTATTCTGGCCTGGAGAATTCCATGGACTGTATAGTCTATGGGGTCTCACAAAGAGTTGGACATGACTGAGCAACTTTCACTCACTCACTCAGGATGTACAGGTACATGGAAGGGAGGTTCATGAGCGAGGGGACAGCTGTATACCTGTGGCTGATTCATGCTGATGTATAGCAGAGGCCAACACAATATTGTAAAGCAATTATCCTCCAATTAAAAAAAATAAGAAAAGAAAAAAATATAAGCTAGTTTTCTCCATGGGTCTCCATCACACTGAGGATACCTTGCCATGATCTCCCCACGACCCAAAAGGTCTTGCGTGAACTGAACACTCTGCCCACTCCTTTCCCCTGGTCCCTGTGGCCCAGCCACTGGGGCCATCTTGCTGTTCCTGGAACACGCCAGGCACACTTCTTCTCAGGGTCTTTACTCTGGTTTTGCCCTCAGCCCAGTCTCTCTCTTGCTCCAGCATCCACATACTCTATCCATCATCCACCTGGCTCTCTGATCAATGTCACTTCCTCCTAAGATTTCCTTGAGCACCTTATCTCAGACTACCCATGGCCACTTTCTGTGCTCACCTCCGCAGTCCTCATCAGCCTGCCATTGCTTTCTCGTCCCTGACCCGCCCTGGAAATGTGGGCTCCATGACAGCAGGGCTCTGCCTGTCTCATTCACCATTATGTCCTCACCATCCGGGCTCCTAGTATCTGGCAGGTGTCATTACATGTCTGTTCAGGGACCAAATGAATGAGTGCTGGATGCCCTGGGTGCCTGTAACTGGGAAACCTGCTGTAGTCTGGAGGGCTCAGGGCCGCTTCTTGAGGATGGGTCATTTGAGCTGAGCTCTAAAGGAAGAGAAGGAATTACCCAGATGAGGGGGTGGGACAGAGGCAACATTACAGGCAGCATCATCTGCTTGTGGGAGGATCCTGACCAGGATGGAGACTGACACAGTGAGGGACAGAAAATCAGTAAGAGGGGTAAGTTGTGTGAGGTGTGATCAGAGGCGTAGACAGGAGGGGTCAGTTTACATGAAGCCCTGAAAGCTCTGATCCCAGAGCTGTGGGAAGCCACTGGAGGATTTTAAACAATCAAAGTGATATGATCAGATCATTTTCCCTAACATCACCTTTCTGTAGTGCAGAGCCTGGAGACAAGAGAAGAAGCTAGAACACCAATCAGGAGACTACTGCAATAGTCCAAGCGTGAGATGCAGGGCTCTGGTTTAAAATGGTAGAAGCAGGGGACATGGAGAGAGGGGGATACGTTTGAGCAATGTGCAGGGGATGGGCTGGACTGGTGGAAGATGACGAAAAAGTGGATGACTCAGTGGGTGCTCAGCAGATAGCAAAGCAGGCCCCTCAGTGTCCTAGATTTGGACACTTCTATTAATGTGGCCAAAGATTATAGCTGCTTGGGGTTCTTTTTTTTTTTTGGAAGGCACATCAAACTTTCTGACTCACTGCGCTTGCAGGCAATCGCCTCTTCATCAGAACAACCCTTATGGGGACAAGAAGCCTCTACTGTGAGGGAGGCGGAGCCCGCGGCAAGCTGCTGGATCACAGTCTGGAGAGAGGTGCTGGGGCATCACACGCTGGCCAGGTCTGGAGAACCGCTGGGGGTGGGGATTTTATTTCAAGAATGAGAAAGTGATCATGGGCAAGGGGTATATACTCTTTCCTTCCACTAGGCTAGAGAATTTTTGAGACGGGGAAAAAAAGAAATAGTAGGAGAAATGTCACCAAATTATGATACCTATATCTCTGTTTCTAGAGTCTTCCATGACCCCCTCCCCGCTCTGGTGTTCTACCGGACTATCAATGCCTGTGGATGATTACAGAGACCAGAGAAGGAATCCCCTGGATGGCAGTTTCAGAAGCTGGAATCTGCAAGACGTATGTGGGACACAGGCCAATCCGAGCAAGGATGAGCTCCTTAAGCAGAAATCAAGTGGCCATGAATTTGGTGGCCTTTCTCTACTTTTTAACAACCATGCCCCATTAAAAACGGTCATCATGGGTTGCAAACCAGTGTGAAGGTACTTAATGCTACAAAGCGGCACACTTTAAAACCGCTCAAAATGGTACATTTTATGTTATGTGCAACATAAACACGAAAAATGTAGTCCACCGAAACAACCAACTACTGAAGCTTTCACTTCTACAAATGCCTGCGAAGTGGTCGTCTTCCAGCCTCAGGTTGAACATATATAGCAACAGGTGAGTCACTGCCACGGCCACAGAAGATGCCATCTTTTCTATTGCTGTTAAAAACTTCTTGGAATACAATCAAATTGGCCAGGGACTTCCCTGGTGGTCCAGTGGTTAAAAATCTGCCTGCCAATGCAGGACGCCCAGGTTTGATCCCTAATCTGGGAAGTTCCCACATGCTGTGCACCACTACTACTGAGCGCTAGAGCCCATATTCCGAAACAAAAGAAGCCACTACAGTGAGAAGCCTGCAGACTGCAGCTAGAGAGAAGCCCCCGTTCACTGCTACCAGAGAAAGCCCCCACACAGCAACAAAGGCCCAGCGCAGCTAAAAATAAATATTAAAAAAAAAAAAATCAAAGCGGCTAATACTTAAAAGAAAAAAAATGTCATCATGGAGTTTTGGGAGTCCTCTCCAGATGCTCTTCTGAGTCAGAATCGTTCCAGAGCTGGACCTCCTCATCGATCACACCATTGTTCTATCCTGCTTCCTCAAGTCACTCTGAGCTGTGTCTCTAGGAGAAGAAATGGTATACACGAAGAGCGCGCCCAGGTCACGTCGGAGCCAGGGTTCGGAATGCATGAAGGGAAAGAGCCCCTCTCTGGATACAGAGAGCCAACCTGTGTGGGATTTGGATGGCTGACCTTGGCCAATTAGTGCCTTGCTCGGTGTAACCAACCGAGTCACAGATTCAATTCAATTCAGCAAACATTTATCGAGCATCTCAGAGCCAGCTGATTTCTGTCTGTTCTGTAAGTGCAATGAAGCTCAACCTTCTCTCTAGATTAGAGTTATTTGTATTTCGAGGCAAAAAGGTAGGTTTTAAGTACCTGTGAGAGGTGGTAATGGATCCTGGGGGAGGGGTGGGCATGGACTGGGACTGAGAGAGAGGAGCTAAGAAATGGCCTGTGAGTCAGAACAGCAGGACCTGGCCACAGAGACAGGGAAGAAAAAGTACCTGAGAAGCCAGATAAAACCTGGGGATTTTTTTAAACTCCCCCTCCCCCCTACATACTTTCTTTTTAATCAAAAAGATAATGCATGCACATAGTTTAAAATTTTTTTTCCCAAAAAACACAAAAGGGAATACAATGAAAAACAAGTCTCCTTTCCTCTCCCAGACCTCCAGTCCCTAGTATCTTTCTTCAGAGGCATCCCACTGTTAATAGTTTCTTTTGTGGTCTTTCCAGAAAATTTCTATCACATACAAGCATATCTTTCTTTTTAAAATCCAAATGGGAGTGCAGTATATTACCACTGCTTTTTCACTTAGCAATGCATCTTGGCATCTAGCCCATATCAGCGCTACACAGTCACCCATTCCTTAGAGTACAGAATCCGATTGTATGGGGTTGTTGTAATCTACCCAATCGATCCCCTACTGATGGACATTTAGGTTGCTTCCCGTTTCTGCTATTACAAGCAATGATAACGTGCACATTCCTATATGTGCATTTCTGCCCACAGGTGCAAGGGAATCAGTAATAATTTCCTGGAAGTGGAATTGCTATATTTAGATAGATGTGACTGACTGTGGCTGAGAAGTCCAGTTGGAGCTCTCTCTCTGGGAGAGGAGCTGCTGTGTACCGAGCCTCTACCTGCACCCCTTCCTTGCACAGGACCCCAGGTCCCTCACTGCCATGTGGCCATATCAGAGCAAGGGTTAGGACTGCATGTTGGGAAAGAGTTCTCTGGATTCTGGGTTCAGTGACTGGGTAGGGCAGATCCCCTGGAGAAGGGCATGGCAACCCACTCCAGTATTCTCGCCTGGAGAATTCCATAGACAGAGGAGCCTGACATGTTATAGTCTGTGGGGTTGCCAAGAGTCGGACACAAGTGAGCGACTTTCATTTATTCACTGGATTCAGAGGAGCCAACTTGCATGGCTGAGGACCCAGCTGGGAGCTAAGAGTATGCAGACCCTCACTGCCAGTCAGAGAGGTTAAAAACGTGCAGAGAGGGAATTCCCTGGCAGTCCAATGGTTAGGACTCTGCACTGAAGATGTGGGTTTGATCCCTGGTCAGGCAACTAAAATCCCACAAGCCAGACTTGCCTGGCAGTCCAGTGTTTAGGAATCTGCCTGCCAATGCAGGGGCCACGGGCTCGATCTGTAGTCCAGGAAGATTCCACATGCGGTGGAGCAGCTAAGCCCCTGGGCCACAACTACTGAGCCTACGTTTTAGGGCCCTTGAGCCGCAATAAGAGAAGCCACCTCAAGGAGAAGCCCGCATACCACAAATAGAGAGTAGCCCCCATTGTCTCAACTAGAGAAAGCCCACACATGGCAACGAAGATCCAGTGCAGCCCAAAATAATTAATTAATTAAAAAAAGATCCTGCAAGCCTTGAGGCAAGGCCAGAAGAAAAAAAAGAGGGAGAGAGACTATACAGAGAGATCAATCCATCATGGTAAGGCATTTGCACAACGCCTGGCACATAAGGAGTGTTCCATCAGCATGAGTTATCACTGGTATAATAATAATAACGACAAGAGAGAGGGGGCCCTGTCTTGCCAGTGGTGAGGGTCAGTCTGTCCAAGCATCCAGCTGACTTAAAGGCTCAGACCTGGGAGCCTGCTCCGAGTTTGGAGCCGAGACAGGCAGTTTCCACTTATCACAACTTGGCATCTGGAACTCACAGGCCTTTGCCAGTGCCTAATAAACACCATACTTCACGCCTTGCCATTGTCACCCACGCGTCCCCTGACGCCTGCTGACGCCGCCTGCCGCCGCACACAGTCAGCATTTCGGCCAAGCATATGACTCCTTTATGACCTGCTTTCTTTTTTAAAGTGGTGGATGTAGCCTAAATGACGTCACCTTGACATAATGAAACTAAATCTGTGTTTGGCGGTGGGGCCGGCGGGGAGCAGGAGTGCGCTGGGCACGCCAGAACTTACACAGCCAAAAAAGAATCAGCCTTGAGTTTGGGGCCAGTCAGACCTGGGTTTGAATCCTGACCCTGACACTTACAAGCTCTTAAGTCATTTAACTTCCCTGAGCCTTAGTTTCCTCACCTGTGAAATGGGCTAAGCACTTGTTCTAACAGGATTACAGAGAGAAGTACAGAGTACACAAGATAATGGATTATTGATGAATTTTTTTATAGGCCAGCCTTATTCCAAAAATGATTTCAGGCAGCTGAGATAATGTATGTAAAGTGTCTGGCACATGCGGTGCTTCCATAAAGGATCAATTCCCTTCCCTGGCCCTTCTGTTGAAGTGGTCACCTTCAGACCCCAGCACCTCCACACACACCTCGGTTTCAAAGTACTGCCATCACTTGAAATACTTCTGGAAATTTCTTGTGAGAAAAGTGGCTCAATTCCCTCACTCTCTCTCTTTTTTTTTTTTTTGGCTGCACCATGCAGCTTGTGAGATCTTAGTTCCCCTACCAGTGATTGAACCTAGGCCCTCGGCAGTGAAAACATCGAGTCCTAGGAAAGTGAGAGGAAAGGTAAGTGTCCGACTCTTTGAGACCCCGTGGACTGTAGCCTGCCAGGCTCCTCTGTCCATGGGATTTTCCAGGCAAGAATACTAGAGTGGGTTGCCATTTCCTTCTCAAGGGGACCCAGGGATCAAACCTGGGTCTCCCGCGTTGCAGGCAGGCTCCTTACCGTCTGAGCCACCAGGGAATCCCTGAATCCTAACCACTGGCTAAAACAATAAAGCTTCGGGGCTGTGTGCTATGCTAAGTTGCTCAGTTGTGTCCCATTCTGTGTGACCTTATGGACTGCAGCCTGCCAGGCTCCTCTGTCCATGGGAATTCGCCAGGCAAGAACACTGGAGTGGGTTGCCATGCCCTCTTTCAGGGGATCTTCCTGACCCAGGGCTTGAACCTGTGTCTCTTACATCTAACCTGCATTGGCAGGCAGGTTCTTTACCACTAGCACCACCTGGGAAGCCCCATACCACTGGACTGCCAGGGAATTCCAAAAGTGGTTCAATTCTTGAGTCCCACCTTGCTTTCAACCTAAAAAAAAAAAAAAATTCCCAACAACAAAACAAACCACATTCTGAAACTTTCTTGTCTGTTTATTCATAATACACAGCTTCAAATTATTCTTGGCCTTTTCCAAAAAATCAAACCTACCCTCAGTGGCCAAGGATTCACCACGATCGAGGCTATTAAGAGGAAAATGCTGTGAGATCTGAGGCAATTTCCAAGAACTGTTGTGATCGAGCAGAACTGGAATAATGGCAAAGCCTTCCCAGTCCCCACCTCCCCTCCACTCCCCACCCCCATGTCTCCTTTGACCCGGCCCATTTCTGGGGACACTTGAAGTTAAAAACCTCTTTGCAGCAAAGTCCACTTGCTGCCTCCTGGTCCCACTCGTGGATCACACTTCCAGTCCCTGGGGTAACAGCAGACTGCTGCCCTGGACACTGAGTGCAAGGATAAGGTATTGAGGATGGAGTTGCCTTCCTTCCATCTTTCATGGGGACACTGAGAAAGCAATCCAGGGATTGGACCCCAGGGGCTGGAGACAGGATGCTTCAAAAGCAGACAGCAGGGTCCCCCTGTGCCCACGCCCACTGTGTACGATAACACCCACCAACTCTCCTAGCGGGAGACCCACTTCACCCCTCCTAGGACCAAAGGAGGGCAAAGGCTGCCCACAGTCTGAATTTCCTCAGCCTCACCCCTGCCAGCTGGTGAGTTTGTTCCTCCTATTTCCCCAGTTTCCAGGAAGGCCCTGCCCCTACTTAACCTTGGAGAAGGCTGCAGTTACCGCGGCCAAGAGGAAAGATCTAGCCTCCAGAGTGAGCCAGGCCTGGGTTCAGATAGCTCAGGCAGCACAAGCAGACGAGTTGCCTCCCACTTCCAAACCTCAGCACCCTTGTCTAGGAAAGGGGATAACACTTGTTTGGGTTGGGGGAGAGGTATTCAGGAGGAGGGCTCATAAAGATGAGATGACGTAGACCCTCTGCAGATGGCGGCTAATATTCCCAAGGCCCTGGGTGCAGGCCCTGTATCTGGAGTGGGTGGTTTGCCCGCTCTCACAGGAAGCCTGGGATGATGCCCTGATCCCACTGGCATGGAACTTAGCCTGCTGAGCTCTCACTGTGTATCTGTGAAAGGAGGGTGGGGGAGGGGAGCTTCCACAAGCAGGAGGACCTAGAATTGGCTCTGGGAGAACAAGACCTTGGTGCTCCCTCATACTCCTCCCCACAGGCTCACCCCAGAGACGAGGTGGGCTGACTCTTGCTGTGGATGGAAGCACCATCTGGAAGGTGGGACAGCACATTGGTTAAGCCTGGCACTTGGAATCTCTATCAGCCCTCTTAGATGACTTGTTCCAAGATCTCCCCTTGGTTGAAGATACACAAGTCCTTATCCTCTTGCTAATTGGTTCAGATCAATTGACCTTCAAGTGGGACTAATGTACAAGTGGTAAGAGATGGCTTGTATGCCAGGCAACCCGTGCGCTTAACTAGCTGTTGCTCAAGTAACCAAACAAGGCACATGAACCCAAATTTCTCAGAACACCTTCTCCTAACAGGCTTCAGAGCCGGCAACTCCCCCATCGGCCTGAAACACGTGGTGAGTCCACAGACCTGCTTAAAGGCACCAGATCCTATTAGGCAGGTGGCGAGAACACGAGTGTAGATTCCTCAGGGAGGCACACGGGGTGCTGAGCCTGATACCACAGTCCCTGGGCCCTGCTCTGCCCTGGCCCAAGCCACCTGGCAGGAGAAGGAGCTGCATCGCAAGCGTTGGCAGAGGACGGGGAGGAAAGCGTATTCCTGGCACTCTGGCTCCCATCTGACTTTTTTTTTTGGTCAAGTTTCGAGGCTTGTCGGATCTTAGTTCCTTGACCGGAGATCAAACCTGCACCCCCTGCATCGGCCATGCAGAGTCTTAACCGCTGCACTACCAGGGAAGTCTCTCCCATTTGCCTTTTGATCTGTTTCCTCACTTGGCCCATTCCCAGGAAAGCGGGAGTCTGTCTCACTGAACCCATCTCCGAGGTTGGGTCACTGCTGATTTTCAAGTGGGAGCTGATGTTTAGTCTTTTATTGCTGCCAGTCCCTGAAGCAATCTGGAAACCGGTAAAGACACCAGGAGAGGGCCTAGAAATCTTGGCCAGGCTGGGGGTGGACAGCAACTCTCCCCACCTTCCATCACCCCCTCTGTGGCCCCCTCCTCCCTACCCCACAGAGAGCTAGCTGCTGGCCAGAAGTATCTCTCTGCCTGCCAGAGTGCGGGCCAGCCACCCCTAACTTTCCTGGGCTCTATTATAAACCTGCGCTGTGCTCCTTCTAAGCCCCCTCCTCAGGGTTTGAGCCCAGCTGCTTTGCCTTATCAGCCTTGCTTTTCACATGCGCTTAAATTCATGAGAAAAGGGAAAAAGTGAAATCAGATAGAAACGCAGGTCTGTTTGCTGTTTTCTCCAATGAAATGGTTCTGGGTAAACAGCAGACGCCTTTGATGAAATCCCAGCAGGCTTAAACAATAAAGCTGGTTACAAACTCAATCTGGCCAAGATATCAGATCTGAAATTGTTTCAAAAAACATGTCAACATTTTCTAATGCTCCTTGAAAAAACTTCCTGGGTTGCCCTCTGTGGAGTCTGGGTCGAGGACAGAGGATGGGGGCAATCCAGGCAATCGGCTTCTGCTCAGGCCCCAAGGGACTTAAGCAGCCTGGAGTCCAGGAACAGGCTGTTCCAGCTGCTGGGAGGCCCTGCCAGGGCCTGCTGTACATGTCTAAATGGTCACTTTGCAGCCCTTGTCTGATCCAGGCAGAACACCAGCCTCCTTCCTGTCTGCTTCTTCACCCACCTCCCCAAGTTGGCCCGTCAACCTCCACCCCTAATTCCCTACCTTCTCTTCTCCATACCGCAGCCAGCAGAAGCTTTTAAAAATGTAAATCAGATCATGCCTCATGCCGTTCCTTTGCTTAAAACCTCTAATGCCTTCACACTGCACTTAGAATAAAATGCAAACTCCTCCTGTGGCCTACAAAAAATTCCTACAGGATCCGTCACTGCCAGCTTCCTTCCGGCCCACTACTACAACTCCAGCCTCCCCGGCCTTCTCTCCAGTCCTAGAAGCCGCACCCATTTCTGCCTCTGGGCCTCTGCACTTGCTGTAAACTGCCTGGGACGTTTCCGTCTGGTTTGTCAGCAGCTCCCTGCCCACCCTAGCTAAAGTTGGTCCTCTCCTGGCCAAGCACAACATCACCTCACAGCATATTCTCTACACCTAGTCCAACCGCTCTCTGAAATCACCTTATGTGTGGACTCATTAACTGTTTCCTCCTTTGGAATGCAATCTCTCTGCAGACTCCCAACCTGTGCGGCCCCTTACTGGTAGCTTAGGACTGGCATACAGCTCAATCATGAACTGCTGCATGAATGAATGAGTAGCAAGGATGTCATCACCTGCTCTAGGTATCCTCCAGGGCAAGACCCAGGAGGACAGCACCATAAAGATACATCACCAGCCTCTCCCAGCTTGTCACCCTGGCCATCCTTGCCCCGCCACCTCCCCCAGCAGGCCTCACTCAAGGTCCCTGCAGGCTTTGGGCCACCAGGCTTTGGTGGAGCCTGAGGGCAGGAGCTCAGGATTGGGCGTCTCCCCACTCTCACTGGCCCCTCTTCGGCCGGGCTGTTTCTCTCCTCTGCCCATCTCTTCCCCCCCAGGACCCAAGCTCACACAGGCCTGAGATGGGGGTGGGCAGGGGCGCGGCGCCCCCCACCCCTCCTCACCGGCCTTCCTGGACCAGCTCAGGCGCCCGGTTGGCTCGAGTCTCCTGGGTCTGGGATGGCGGAGGGGAGTGGGGGGCGGACAGTGATGCCACCCGAGGCCTTGGGCCCCCCCACCCCCACCCCGCCCGGGCCGCGATCGATCCTTGCTGCTCAGGCCTCATTACCGGGGAGAACGGCCGGGGCTGGCAGAGGAGCCAGACGGCTGCCGAGGGAGGTGGGGAGGCCTCCCAGCTCCCTGGCCCGGATTAAATATTTACTATGTTTTGTTTGGCCTTTGGGGGAGGGGCGGGAGGGCTGTCGCATCGATCCCGAGCTACCGGCGGGGCGGGGCGGGGCCCCGGGGCGGGGGCTGGGCTCACACTCGGCGCCCCGCACCCCAGCTTCCCTGGGCGGGCCAGGTCGGGACTCCAGGACCCCCGAGTACCCCGCCCCCGGTCGACCCCGCTCGGGGCGGGGATTTGCTGCCGAGCCGCTGGGCCGCGGTGACAGATCTGGGTTACCGCGCGGGAGCCGCGGGCCGCCCTGGAAACGCTTCCTACCCCGAGGACGCCTAGGCCGGCGGCCCGGGAGGGGCCGGGCGCTCGGCGATTCGCTCCCTCGCCCACCTGCGTCCTGCCCGCAGACCCCAACCGGGATCCGAGACCGCTGCCGGAGCGCCGGTCTGGGCTAAACCGCATCTTCAGTCCTCCCGGGTCTGATCCCCCCAGCACCCCTGAGCCGGCTGCACTAGCCCATTGCACAGATGTGAAATCCGAAGCTGAGAAGGAGACGCGGGGCCAGGTTGGGCACCCAGGACCGCCCTAAAGCCCGGGCCCTTCCTCACCAGGCTCGCCCAGCATCTGGTCGAGCTTTACTTTTCTACAGAAGGCGGCGCCACGCCAACGCCCTGGCGAGCTCCCAGCACCCGCCTGGCGGGCTTCGGAGAAACCGAGAGAAATGGGAGTAGTCTGGGCCTCGGGGAGCTCTGGGGGTGCTCTAACACTGCTCGCTGGATGCGCGGGTTTGGCACACTCCTCCGCAGCCAGAAAGGACCCTCCCGGAGGCTTACTCGGTCACACACACAACAGCTAGTCATCCATTTAGTGTTCTCCAGTCGGAACAGGTGCGGCGGGGGCAGAGTGCTGCGTAGTCAGGGTCCCTGCCCTCAGCGAGCCTATAGTCTGCTGTACACACAATAGTTGTCGGCTCTTTCCAGCCCTCTACGCGCATGCGCGCGCGCACACAGACACACACGGCGACCACTCCCCCAGAATCCTGTTAGAGGACAGAGACCCACCCTAAAGGACTGCTCCAGGCTTCCCTGGTGGCTCAGGCAGTAAAGAATTTGCCTGCAATGCAGGAGACTCAGGTTCAGTCCCTGGGCGGGGAAGAGCCCCTGGAGGAGGGAGTGGCTACCCACTCCAGTATTCTGGCCCGGAGAATTCAATGGACAGAGGGGGCTACAAAGAGTCAGACACAGCTGAGTGACTAACACACACACACGAAGTCCTGCTCACATCACATTCTACACGTGCAGATGCACCCACAAATTCCCAGCCCACCCCAACCCCATCTCTGCATGTGTATATGTGCACATCACCCCCCCAAAAAACAACTAAAGAGTGGCCGCGGCGCCCATCACGTGTGTCCACTGATAAACACACATGCGTACAAAGAGCTGCCCATCCCTACACATGCATGTGCATGTGCTAGTACACACACGGTCTCACACAAAGGACACCCCTCTCCACCTCCACACAAGCTGGTGAACGTGCCACAGAGCTGACCGTCCCCTCATCCATCCCTGCGCGCACACACACACACACATGCACAGACACTGAGGTATCCACCGACATCTCATCCCTGTACATGTGTGTCCCCCTGCACACCCGCACACACACAGGCACACACGCATGCGCACTGACTGTATATAGGCAAGTGGGGAAGAGCTGCAGCCTCCAGCCCTGCTCCTATTTAAAGAGAAGCATTGCTGGAAAAGGAACAAAAGCAAAGCTGGCTATAAATAGCCACCTCCCTCCCCGCTTTTCCTGCCCTCCGGCCTGGTGGCCTTGCCTCTCCTCTCCTGCCTGGGGCCCAGAGCAGCCAGGGCAGGGCTGTCCCCAGGGGTGGGCATGGGGGCCCTCAAGGCCCAGTGGCCAAGCATAGAGCACTAGGGCCCGCCAGGGGCTCTGGGCCCATGTGGGTGCAAGAGCTCGCAGCCTGCCACCTGCAGCCAGCCCTGCGTGCATGTGCCCAGCTCAGAGGGAGGGAGGCCCACTTGGGCCTGGCGGGGCTGCTGCCTCAGCAAAACTGCAAAGGCTGGCAGCTGCAGGGGAGGAAGGCGGGGCTGCTGAGGAAGGCCACAGCTGCCCCTGCCCAGGCCCTCCCTTCCCGGCCAGGCCAGAGCTTCCTGGGGTTGATTCCTGGTTTGGTACCTGGGCCCAGAGTCAGGGATACTGGGTGCCCTCTCAGAAGTCACATGCGCTGGAGGAAAGGTTGGCAGGACCAGAATGGGGGATGGGATGCAAGTCCTACTTGGAGTTCCAGTTCTATTTCCTCTGATCCACCAGCCTTAGGCAAGGCTCCTAACCACACCACCCAGCCTCAGTTTTAACCCCCTCTTCTTGGGGTTCTAGAAGTGATGCATGAAAAACCAGTGTGCCTAGCAGGCCCTTGGAAACTGGAAAGCCACTAGGATGGGGGAGATTACTCTCCCAAGAGTAATCTTCAAGAATCTGCCTGCAATGCGGGAGACCATGGTTCGATCCCTGGGTCGGAAGATCCCCTGGAGAAGGGAATGGTGACTCACTCCTGTATTCTTGCCTGGAGAATTCCATGGACAGAGGAGCCTGTCCTGTCGGGCTATACAGTCCATGGGTTCTCAAAGAATCGGACACAACTGAGTGACTAACACTTGCTTTGTAACACTTTCTGTGTCTGAGAAGAACTGGATGAAAATAATAATTTTGTTTTGTATTTGCCATGTGCTAGGCACTGGGCTATCTTTATTTTATTCCGTCCTCTGTGAGGTAGGTACTATTTATTCCCATTTTACAGATGGAGAAACTGAGGCTCAGGGGCTCACTCTAAGGTCACACAGGACCGTAAAGCACAAAGCCAGGTCACAAAGCCAAGCCGGAACAGAGACTGAAGCCCTCTGTTCTATGTTTTATACTGTGGGGGACTGGGGGGCCCTGGTTCTCAGGTTAGCCCCTCCTCAGAGACCAGCGGAAGGCTGGGCTGGGCTGGGCTGCCTGAAGCTGGAACTGAATGGGCCGCAGGGAGGGAGCTGGTGTGACCCTGAGCTCCTGAGGCCCCCACAAGGGTCTTGCAGCACCAGCCCGCCTCCTGCTCACCCCTCCTGTCCACTGAGGGGCTTTTCTCCACCAGCCTTGGGGGAGGGGGCGGGAGGAGAAGAAGAGCTCAGGCAGACCTACTTTCAAGGCTTTAATCCTTTTTGCTTAAAGGATTTTTTTTTTTTGCTTGGGGAAGACTTGGTCTGATCAGAGGAGAGACGCAGGGAGCTGACAAGCTGTGGAGGATGGAGGGGGGGGTGAGGAGAAAGAAATACATATTTATTACCCTCAATTATTAAAAAATAGATAGTACCAGATCTTAGGTCCTGGCAGACACTGCAGTGGCATTTGTGCAAGGACTATTTTCTTTCCCTTTTCTTTCTCTCTTTTTCTTTTTTGGTTATTTCTGTTGAAATTGTAGTGCTTGTAATGTGGCAAGCTTGTTAGTGAAAAAAAAAAAAAAACTCCCTGGCCAGTTCCCAGTGGGATGGGAAGAGCCTGTGACCAGGGAGCCTCTGTACCCCCAAGTACTGGGAGAAGACAGACGGACCCCTTCTCAGTGGAGGAGAGGGTGTGGGCGAGAAAGATCTGTGCCCTCATTTGGGGCTGCAGGGGCTGGGCCCAGGCAAGCATGTGTCCCCAGCTGTTCTCCACTCCCTTCCCGCCCCCTGCTCTCTCAGGCAAACCCTCCACCAATTTAGCCCCCACTCCCGCCCCTTCCCTCATTGCTGCTCTTTTCGAGGGAGTGGAGAGAGAGAGAGAAATCGATTCTGCTTCTTCTGTGAAGGAGGTGACAGCTCTTGCCCGAGGCTTCTGAGGGCTTTGCCCATGGGCACTGCCAGCTCCCCAGACACACCCTTCTCTCACCAGGGCCGAATGAATCAGCCTATTGAAAAGGGGGCAAGGGGCAGGTCACCAGCTTGGTGCAAAGATGCCAGGCATCCTGTAGGGCAAACTGAGGCCTGACCCCCCAGGCAGGTATACACCCCTAGCCTCTTTTGTTGTGGATTTCACATCAGGGCCAGATGGGGCCCTAAACAGAGGAAAAAATGAATAAATAAAGAGGGAGAGGAGAAGGGGATCTACAATGAGGAAAAAGACCAAGAGGCAAAGCCACTGGCAAGCGGACCATGACGTTCATTTCGGTACTTGAAGACTCGCAGAGCCTAGCCTCGGTTCAGGACTGTTGGCCGACAGATGGAGCTGATGAAGACGGAAGAGCAGCAACATCTCATGAGGACTTGCTACCTGCCGGGAAGGCCCTTTCCTCCTACCCTGTCATGAATTCTCAGAACCCCGAGAGGCAGCTGGCATTAGCCCCACTTTTCAGATGAAGAAATCGAGGCCCAGCAAATTAAAAGCAACTGCCCAAGGTCAGGCAGCTGGTAAGTGGCAGAGCAGGGCCCTGGTTCCCACCTGTCTGGCTCCACAGCCTCAGCTCCCAGCTACTCAGCTCGAGGTACAAAGACAGCAGGCAAATGTGAGCAGACCAGGGATACTTTTGAGAAGCAGCAGGCAAGAAGACGTTTTCCTTTCTGATCAGGGAGAACCTGCTTTGGGGGGAAGGAAGAAGGAGCTGAGAAGTCAGGGCTGTGAGCCGGTGGCTGGTGGATGATGTCCCAGTTTTCTGGGGAGGCTTTCAACCTCTTCTTACTTTCCTGAGCCAGCGAAAACCACATGGGGATGCTTTGCAAAGCCCTGCCCCCTGCACTGCCTTATGGGGCTCCTCCCAGACTCTAGGCAGAGGGGGCAGAGAGTTGAGGACATGACCAGTCTTCCCCAAACGAGGTGACCCATCCCTGAGATTCCTCCCCCCACCAGGGCTGGCCTGTGTCATTTTGTCCACTCACGCGGACTCAGCCCTGGACACAGAGAGGCAAAGCTTCAAAGGGCGGTCAGTTCCGGCCCACAGGAAGGAGGGCACAGGGTTACCATTCATGCTACTCATACTCCAGCCGCGTTGGTTGAACGCCCACTCTGGGTCATAGTAAAGTGCCACGGACTTCATCAGCATCATCTCACTTAAGCTTCACAACCCTCCAAGACAGGTACTCTTAGTAGCCTGGTTTTACAGATGGAATAAGTCAAGCTCAGAGAAATAAGGTCATTCCTAGGACTTGAACTTGGGTCTGACCAGATCCCACATGCTTGATCCCTACTTGGAGGTAAAGGGCTCTATTGCTGACCCCTGGACTGAGCTCTCCCCACCAGACTTTCAGAAGCAAGCCTCCACCGAGCGAGGATAGCCACTAGCATAGCTGGAGAGGTCACCAACAAGGGCTCCTCTGAAATAGACGTACAAGGAAAGGCTGGGCCTAGGGCTCCTGGACAGATGAGGGACGTGGAACCAATCTTACCAGCCAGTATGCCGTGGACAAGCTATGGGACACAGCAACCTGATGCTGTGTGACGCTGGGCAAACCACCAGGGCTCTCTGGGCGTCGGTTTTTCTCAGCTGAGTTATAAGGACTCTTCTAGCACCAAAGAACCTGCAAATCTATAAAAATCATACCAATTCCCTGGTCCAGATCGGAAGCTAGGGACCTACCCTTTCACATGTTCCACCCTCAGGAGTTTTTGGTGCCTCAAGCCACCCCAAGTGCAAGGAAAGCCAATGCCCTCTATTCATCTTCCCCCTCTGATGTGCTCACAAGCCCCTTCACTGGAGACCTGTGCCATGTCCACGGCCTCAACACACTCACACACACACACACACACACACACACACACACACAAACACACCCCCTCCTCTCCGAACAACCGAAAGACTTAGGGTCTGGCTGTCTTCTGCTTGGGGGACTGTCAAGCCTGCCTACCTAAGGGACATTACTGACCTTCCAGGATGGCTTCCCTAGGAAGCCCTTGACCTTTCACCCTTCTCTCCTTTTCCTGCCCCAGAAGCCCACATAGCACATGGACCAAGGCATATATAAAGATGTAGGCTATGGCATGGTCTCTAACAGCAAAAAGCAGGAAACAGCCTCCACACACAAGTCAGAGGATGGGCAGTCAGATGAGGCACCTTCTGCAGCCATTCAATAGAAAGGCGTTTGAGAACTACTGTTAATTCATCAAGACGGGGCACATTTCATGCGATAGAGGAAGGATGCACCAAATAGCCTGGGAGGGATAAGCGTTCCCACCCTTTGGGTTGTGGGATTACAGTGATTTTCTTCTTTTTGCCAATCTGTGGGTTTCCAGTGTTTTCTGCCATGTGTATGCATTAGTTGCGAAGTTCAGAAATGTTACTCTGGGGAGAGAAGTTTGGTGTATAAATGAGGCAGCAGGTGAAAAAGTAAGACATTACAGAAAACTAAGTTCTGTGTAAAAGGCAAGGTCTTATGGGACCTGACCTCGTGCCTGGACCCCGTTAGGAGCCAAGGAGCAGCGGTGTCTGACCTCAGTGGGAAGGGCGAGCCCGAGACCCACCACTCCTCCTCCCCATCCACCATAGCTATCTCTTTGGTCTGGGTTTTGGTTCCTCCCCCTTGGCCAAGTGACTGATGGGCTTGGGCTGACCCTGAAGCTGTGGTCCTCTCCAAAGGAACCTGAGACTATTCCACGGGCTCATCTCAGAAAGTGTGCCCTGCTCACAGCTCCGAGGCAGCAGGTATTGTGTTAAGCACACTCCTGCCTCAGGCCTTTGACTCGCTGCTTTCCTCCATCTCGAGAGGTTTTCCCAAGCAGAAGCAGCTTTGGTAGTGAAAGAGAGCCCTCCCTCACTTCCCTTAGGCTTCTGTTCAAATGTCACTTTATCAGAAAGACTTCTCAGCCACTCTCTGTTCTTCTGGTCACCCTCTGTTCTTTAATGAACCCTCTGTTACTTCTCTTTCTCTAAACACCTACGCCCACCTAACAGAATATAGTTGGTTGGTGGTTTTGTTGTTGGGTGTTTTTTTTTCCACTTATTTTACTTATTTTTTGACTGTGCTGGGTCCTCGTTGCTGTTTGTGGGCTTTCTCTGATTTCGGTGAGTGGTGGCTTCTCGTGTTGCAGAGCACGGGCTCAAGGGTGCATGGGCTCAGTAGTTGAAGCTCGCATACTCAGTAGTTGTGCACTTTGCCTACAAAGGTCCATATATAGTCAAAGCTATGGCTTTTCCAGTATTCATATATGAGATACGAGAGCTGGACAATAAAAAAGGGTTGAGCACTGAAGAATTGATACCTTCAAACTGCGGTGCTGGAGAAGATTCTTGAGTCCCTTGGACAGCAAGGAGGTCAAACCAGTCAATCCCAAAGGAAATAAACCCTGAATATTCACTGGAAAGACTGATTCTGACACTGAAGCTCCAATACGTTGGTCACCTGATGCGAAGAGCTGACTCACTGGAAAAGACCCTGATGCTAGGAAAGACTGAAGGCAAGAGGAGAAGGGGATGACAAAGGCTGAGATGGTTGGATGGCATCACTGACTCAATGGACATGAGTTTGAGCAAACTCTGGGAGATGGTGAAGGACAGGGAAGCCTGGCGAGCTGCAGTCCACAGGGTCGCAAAGAGTCGGACAGGACTGAACAACTGAACAACAGCAGCAACGGTTTAGTTTCTCCAAGGCATGTGGGATCTTCCCAGACCAGAGGTCGAGCCCTGAGTCCCCTGTGTGGGCAGGCAGATTCTTAACCACTGGGCCACCAGGGAAGTCCTGGTTGATGGTTTATTGTCTGTTCTCCCCACTAGAATGGAAGTTTCATGAGAACAGTGGACTTGGTTTTTGTTCACTGCTTCATCCTCAGGGCCAGGCGAGCAGAAGGCAGGCACTCAATAAATGTTTAATGTTTGTCAAACGGAGGGAGCTCTCCCATACCTCTCTTGGTTGACAGGATAAAAGGTGTTCGGCTCATCTATGGACAGATAATCCATGGGTGACCACAATCTATAACATGGTCTGACATGGAAAACATGGCTGGCTCAGCTGGGGTCTTCCTTCTGGGAAATAAAGCTGAGAATACCAATAGGAATTCCCTGGTGGGCCAGTGGTTAGGATTCAACACTTCCATTGCTGGGGGCAGGGGTTCAATCCCTGGTGGGAGAACTAAGATTCTTCATGCTGCGTGGCATGGCCTAAATAAATAAATAAAGCCGAGAATACCAAGGATGTGGGGGAATTAAGTGGTGGGAGGAGGCGGGTGAAAGGACATCTTGAAGAGTAAGCAGCCCAGAGACTTCCCTGGTGGTCCAGTGGCTAAGACTTTGTGCTCCCAATGCTGGGGGCCTGGGTTCGATCCCTGGTTGGGGAACTAGATCCCACAGCTACAGCTAAAAGATTGCACGTGCTGCAATGAAGATCAAAGATTCCATGTGTCACAACTAAGCCAAATAAGTAAATTTTTAAAAAAAGAAGAGGAGGAAGAAGCCACCCTGGGTGGCCATGTTGGGCTTTATGAGAGATGAAAAGTCATGAGTGTAGACAGTGGGGTCGGGGCAGTAATAGCTGGCTTGGGTGGAAGAAGAATCCATGAGGGGGATCATAGAGAGGCTGCTCCTTCCTGGAGGGACCCCCTTTCATGGAGGCTTCTGGAGTCCAGGCCATGCATCTCTTTGCAATAATTCCCCATTTCCAGTGAGCTACCTTGAATCACTGTAATCATGTTTGTTCACTGAAGGCAGAAATACCAGCCCACCAGGGGCAGTGGGCCAATTACAGGGAGATGATAACCACTGCTACCTCGAGGCAGCCCCAGGGCCAATTGCCGCCCCACAGTTTGGTGGTGCAGGTCCCCCTTGGGCTGGCGTGTTTTCCTAAGCACGGCCCCATGAACTGTCCCAGCCTCTCTCCCCTGCTCAGAGATTCGGTATCAACCACAGGCTTGGGCAGCAACCCGGGAGCCCTCCCTGCAAGGAGAGGAAGTGATTCAAAGTAAAAGTCATTTTCACAGACGGGAGAGAAGGCAAAAGAGGCAGCATGTTCTCACCCCAGGCACCATCTGAGCTCAGCTTGGCCTAGCAATTTTATCTCCTCATGTTCGGTCCAGCCTCATTTAAACATTTCAGATCTCTGAAGCCCAGAATGTCCACGAGAGGTTTTTCATTTGCCACGGAATCAATAGTGCAAATGTTGTTCCATACAAACCTGCCAAGTCCAGCCCTAAAGTTTTCTGAGTGAGAGTGCTGCCTCTTCCCCCAGCACAGCTCTTGCCCTGCTGGAAGTTCTCTGTGGCTCGGTTGCCCAGTCTTTCTCTGCCTGTTAGCTTCCTCCTCCTGCAGAGGAGCGGAGCAGGGCTGGAGTGAGGCAGCAACAGCCCTGGGCCCTGATGAGCTCAGTGGCCACTCTGCACCTCAGTATTCTCATCTGTAACTTGGGGCTAATATTACCTGCCTTTTCTGCTCTTAATGAAGCATTGGACAGAGAAAATTGTGAGACACCTTTCTCCACCCTCCTCACTAAAAAAAATAATAATATTAGGGCTTCCCTGGTGGCTCAGTGGTAAACAGCCCACCTGCCAATGCAGGAGCTACAGGTTCGATCCCTGATCCAGGAAGATCCAACATACTGAGGGGCAGCTAGGCCCACCCAGGCGCCACAGCTACTGGGCCTGTGTTCAAGAGCCTGGTGGCCACAACTGAGCCCATGTGGTGCAACTACTGAAGCCCTTGCTCCCTAGAGTCTGCGCTTCACAACAAAAGAAGCCACCGCAATGAGAAGCCCATGCACCGCAATTAGAGAGTAGCCCCCACTGGCCGCAACTAGAGAAAAGCCTATGCAGCAACGAAGACCCAGCACAGCCAAAAATAAATAAATAAACATTAACATAAAAATAAATAAATAAAAAAAAAGAAAAAAGGAAAGAAAAAATATCTTCTTCTAGCTCCTGATATGAAGTTTTTTTTCTTTCTTTTTTTTTTAAGCCCTAAGTTATCATGATTTAATTTTTCTTGTAGTTACAGAGCAATTTAAAAATTGGGTTTCAATACTAGGTTCCTTGTGTTCCAATGTATGTGTACAGTCATTCAATCAACATTGCCAGTCAACTCATAAAGACACGACATTAGTTATTGATTCAATACTGTTTACCCAATGTCATACTCGAGCTACATTTTATTTTCTGCAGGATGCTGTACTAAGTCGGGTCCTGGTAGGAAAAACAGAGCACTGTCAGACTGAGTAATTTGATGAGTACATCATGGTGATGAGAACAGGGGTGTGTGTGCTGTGTGCTTAGGCTCAGTCGTGTCCAGCTCTTTTCGACCCCATGGACTGTAGCCCGCCAGGCTCCTCTGTCCCTGGGGATTCTCCAGGCCAGAATACTGGAGTGGGTTGCCATGCCCTCCTCCAGGGGATCCTCCCAACCCATGGATCGAATCCAGGTCTCCTGCATTGCAGGCAGATTCTTTATCACTGAGCCAGCAGGGAAGCCCCAGGAAACCCTAATAGATAATGTCTTTTTCAGCCTCCTCCCTCCTCCCACGGCACCCCCTCCCCTAACCCCAACTCTCCCATCCCTCTAACCCTCCATCCCTGGGGCTGAGTAATGGGAGGGAGCTCTGAGCAGGGCGACAGAGCTGCTGGGAGAACTTTCACTGGTTCAGCACTTAACAGACTGACATCCAACTGCCAGAACCTGCATTCCTTTGCCTGAGGGCCCTCTCTAGCAGAGAAACTTTCTTTGCTCGCTTCAGGGGAACAACACTCACCCAGTGAGGGACTGGAGTTGTGTATAAACACCCAGCTCCCTCCCCTTGGGGTGAAATAACTTTGACGTGCATATTCTAGACTGTTATCTGAAATTCCCCAGTGGGTCTGAGTTCTGGGAGAGGTGGGGTGAGGTGAGGGGGTCATCTGTGGGTCCAGTTCGCCGACTGACGGTACCTGCAAGGATGGTGGTGCAGATTCTGAAATGGGGAAGGGGTGAGGGTGCTCAGAGCTCAGACTACACACCTGCTATTGGCTTCTTCCCTTCTCTGTCTCACTTCTCCACTCATCTCTGAGTGTTCCCTAGGATCCTTCCCAAATAGAGACTTGTGCTTGAACCCTTGTCTCAGGCTGTACTTCTGGGAGAAATTTTGGGCGACCTGTGATGGAGGGACACAGAGGGTCCATCGTGACCCACCCATTGGTTGAACTCGGCTGGAAGCTCATGGCTGAAGTTCAACAGAACAAGTTCCCGGGACAGACAGCATGTCGAGAAGACTGGAAAGCAGATCTGGAGGGGTCGGGGGAGGGGGATAAAGAGGAAGCTGTTTCCTCGTGGAACTTGCCATCCAGTGGGGAAGGCTACTGATATAAAGGTAATTGCAATAAAATAGACTGAGTACTGTGACCGGGAGTACAGGGAAGAGTGGGTCACCAAGGACCACTCCCCTAGACCCGGTACGTTTTCCCAGCGGAAGGGATGTGTACGCTGAATCCTGAAGGATGAGCGTGAAGGGGAAGAAGGCAGCAGAGGGTGTTCTGTGCAGAGGGGGAGCTTGTGCAAATCTTTAGAGATGAGACAGAGACAGAACAATTCCATCGGGGGATTGAAAGAAGGTCATTAGACCTGGACCTCAGAGTTCAAAGTTGGGAGTGGGGAGAGGAGAGCTTAGTGGGGCTATCGCTGGGACAAGAGAGGAGGACTTGACCGCCAATGCAAGGAATCACTGAAGGTTTTTAAACAAGGGAAGGACAAGATCTGTGGCACTGTAGACTCTGACCACCATGTGAAGGCTGGATGGGGTGAAGGCAGGAGTAGGGGCAGGGGAGCTGCTGGTGTGGTCTGGGAGAGGATGGTGGAATAGGCTACGGCGGAAGCAGGGAAGGGAGGTGTGAAGGATGCTGAGGGAGAAGGGGCATCACTGCTCGATGGACTCGTGGGGAGAGGTGGGGTGAGGTGAGGGGCTCATCCGTGGGTCCAGTTCTCCGACTGATGGTACCTGCCAGGATGGTGGTGCAGATGCTGAAATGAGAGAAATGGGGAAGAAGTAAGGGTGCTCAGAGCTCAGGGTTGAAGTAGGAGCATCATTTCACACATGCCAGGTTTGAGGGGCCTGTGCAGCTGCCAGTGGAGACATCTGGGGGTGGGGAGTCAGCTGGATGGATGGCCCTGGAAGTCAGAAGTAACATCTTAGCTTTCAATAAGTCGTGGAGGGGAAGCAGTCAGTAAATGGACCCTGCAGCTGTAGACAAGCTGACATCCCCAGGGCTGAGCTGACACCCCCAGAAGGCAGGCCCAGGGCAATGCCCCCAGGGGGCACCGCACTGGAAGGATGGCAGGAGGTAGTGAAGCTGGCAAAGAAGGCTGAGAAGGAGCAGCCACAGAAGCAGGAAAAAGACCAGGGCAGCCGCCATGGGGGAAGTCGAGGGAAACTACAGCCAGCAGAGTCAAGGGTCGCCAGGTCAGGTGAGAGGAGGAAAGTGTCCGGTAGGGTCAGAACCAGGCCAGAGGGGCAGCAGGAGTGACCACTGAATCTCTTCTCCTTGAGGGGTGAGCAGTAGGCAAGGGCAAGTGGACTCCAAGTGCAGACAGCTTCCCCCAGCTAGCTAAGTGGTCACTAGGGGTCCAAGTCCCACTGCACGGGAGCGATCTCCAATCCAGGCCTGTGGGCCATGCGGTGTCCTCTGGGTCCGCGCACAGCACACAACACAGCCAGTGGCCTTCTTGCCTGAACTGCTCGCTAGGGGGGGACCACAGGGGACTCCCCAGCCCCCAAACTGGAGGAGCTTCCAGGGCAGCACTAAGGCCAGAGGAGGAGGCCCCTTGAGCCAGGTGTCACCAGGGCCACCTGTGCTCTCTGCTTTATATTCTGGGCTCTGACACTGGACGTCATTTGAAGAAACTCTCCTACTGCCAAAAAACATTTGCCAAACCATCGACCTAGTTATATGACAGATGGGGAAACTGAGGCTCAGCGTCTGGGGTCCTAGTGAGTCAGTCACAGAGACGGAAGCACATGCAGCCCTGGGGCTCCAAGTTTGGGATCCTGTCCACAGCCCCAGAGTCCACAGCGAGAAAAGGGCCTTGGCCAGGCCAGAGCCAGGATTGTGAAAGGCTGCTGCTACCGGTGGAGCCTCGCGGCCAGTGAAGACAGAGACAGACAGCAGAGTAAACACCACGTGGCGGGCTGCCTGTAGCACAGGCCACGGAGGTGGCTGGCGTGCCGGCCAGCGGGCTGCCAGTCCGTGACCACAGCCCTTGCCCTGTACCCAGCCTGCCCCGGCTGCCCCACGCTGGCCACTGAGTGACCAACCCTGGCCTGTCTCCCCCAAAGCCCCCCGCGCCGCCTGCTCCTTCCTCCTCCCAGCCTGCTCAGACAAGGCCATGAATAGAACATTAAAGGTAAAACCTTCTAAAAGAAAAAGCAGCTCCCTGGTAGGAGTCGCCTCATGAAATGTCAAAGGCAGAGCAAGGCTTCCTGCCTTGTGTGATTCTCACTAATGGAGGCACCTTAGCCTCCGTATCCCCATCATCCAATCGCCCTATAAATAAATCATCCTAAGAAGAATGCCAATTTTCCCCCTAGGGCCTCATGAATCTCTGCATAAAAGCCCCCTTCATGATGCACGCATTGGCTCAGGTGCCCGGAGAGAGAGATAGCGAACCCTGCTTCCAACAATTTCAGAGGCAGTAGCAACTCTCATGCCACCTCCATGGGCTGAGAGTTGGGAACTCTGCTTTCCTCCTGACTTGGGGAAGAATTTTTTGCTCCATTTCCTGCAAATCCACCCCAACCACAGAGCCACTGCCCTGTGGAATCAGCCCAGGGAGCTACCAAGAGGCCTCACCTCTGAGGGCCGCGGGGCTTTGTCCCTTGGCAGACATATGATGACAAGTCGTGCCCACCTCCCTGTGTGGGTGGGCGAGTCACGTACCCACTGGAGCTCTGTTCCCGACATGTGGCATGCACAGTGCTGGCCCGCCCGCCCACTCCCAGGGCGCCCCCCACTGAGTGGCTCACCAGCCACTCATGCTGCCAGTGGTCCCGGCGGTGGGAGTGCCAACCTAGGTGCCCAGGAAGCTCAGCTCTGCCACCGGGGATCTCCAGCAAGCACTCCGTGAACCTGTTGCACCCTCGCCAGGTATGGTTCTGCATGTGCACACACACAGCATTGTGCCAACTCTCTTGCTGGGTGGGCCTGGAGGCCTCCACAGCACCTCTTCTGAATCACCTAGCAGGGGATGTTTGCAGGTTTGAATCCCAACTTCACCTACTGATTAGACCATAATCACAGGTTCTGAAGCACCCTACTGAATCTGTTAGCTCTGACACCCCGTCCCGCCTCACCAAGGAGAGGGGCGCTCCTCTTTGAGAGGGGGGAATGTGCTCTTCTGCGCCCAAGATGAGATCCACTAGACTCTCCGCCTTCTCTTTTCTTTTCCAAACTGCAGGAAGAATGGGTCTCTCAGGTACACATCCTTGGCTGGAAGTGGGCAGGAGAAAACCTGCGTGGAGGACCTGCAGTTACCGCCCAGCTGGCCAGCCAGGGCTGGGCCGTGGGAACTCTCCAGAGGAGGAGGAGCAGGTGGAGGGACCCCCGCTCCTCATCCAGCCTGCCAAGTGCCACCTCCTGGGGCTATTACTCCCCAGTCACCAACTAGTCTGGGGTGTGTCTGTGTTAGCCGCCCCACCACGACAGCCTGGAAGGGGAGCCGTGGAGAGCAACATATGCAGAGTGCCCAGCTCCCTAATAAGCCAGGGCCCCGCCTTCCTGAAGGGCCTGAGAGTGGGCAGGATGCTTCATTGTCTGATCTCTGTCTGCAATGAAGATAGCAATGCAGGAAGCAGCAGGGGAGAGAAGGGTGGGGGGACAGAGTAGGACAATTGAGAGAAGGGTTCGGGGTGTCAGGAGCCCCAAGTCCTAGCCAGAGACGTTCCTGGAGGAACATTAGAAGAGTGCATGGGAACTACCAGGGAACTCTGTAATGAGACATGAGTGATTCAGATTCAGCAGTGCCCGGCACCTCGCAAAACAAGTGTCACATAAATCAAGGCAGATGGGCATGTGAGGCAGTGGAGCTGAGAGGCTGAGAGAGCCAGGCAGAGAGCGTGGTGGCTGACAGACCTGGGGTGGCATCCTGACTCTGTGCCAGTGGGATGACCCAAACTCAGGGGGTTCATTTGGTCTGCGCCTCGGTTTCCTTATCTGTATGGCAGGGATGAGCACAGACTGATCTCGAAGGGTGGTTGTGGAGACTGCCTGAGGCTAGGCATGGAGTCCACTTAGCTTGGCCTGTCACTGATTATAAGCAACTATTGTCAGCAATGTGGACAGGGACCGGTGGAATCGGATTCAAGGCAGGTGAGGAAGAACAGTCCATTCTCTGCTCTCCATTCCCTGCTCACATCCATCCCTCCTCCTAGCATCCTTGGCCAGGCAAGTTTGGACCACAGTGGCCTCCCCTTGCTCCAGTGATGGACCCCAAAAGTCAACTGTACCTTTTCGCCCCAGTTCAACGACATCCCAGGAGGTCCCTGCATCTGGACCCCCCTCGCCTTGGGGTCTTCCTAGGTGTTCTCTTGGGCTTCCCAGGTGGCGCTAGCAGTAAAGAATTTGCCTGCCAATGCAGGAGATGCAAGAGACGTGGGTTTGACCCCTCGGTGAGGGAAGATCCCCTGGAATAGGAAGTGGCAACCTGCTCTAGTATTCTTTTTTTTTCGCTCTAGTATTCTTGCCCGGGGAATCCCATGGACAGAGGAGCCTGGTGGGCTACAGTCCATGGAGCCGCAGAGTTGGACATGACTGAGCGTCTCAGCACACATGCGGTCTTCTCCCAAGCCTCAAGCAAGCCCTCCCCCTGGAGTGCCTGCATCACTCCTCTCTCAGACTCACTTCTACCCAGGTGGCCTGGCCAGGGCACCCCGAGGAAAGGGCCGCTTCCGGCACTCTGCATGGAGGTCCTGCCTTCCGCTGTCCCTGGAGGCTCTGTTCCCGTTTCGCCAGCTATTTTGCTTCCTCGGCCATCTGTTCCCTCCCTGTCATCTCCTCTCTGCTTTAACCTTAACCACTACTTCACTGCAGATGGTACCAAACAGATCCGTTCTTGACATCCTTCAGCAGGCCTGCCCCCTCCTTCTCATCTCCAGAGAGTGAACTTCTGCTCTGTCCTTTCTCAGGCCCTGACTTCAAAGCTTGGAGTTGGACTCACCGCCCGACAAGCCTCCCTCCCAGATCCCATCTGCTGTCAACTCTGCCACAGGTCAGGGGGCAAAAACTCCTACCAGTCTCCCCTGTCTTTTCCATTTCGTAATGAGACTTCCTCGCTTCAGACTTGGCTGAGAACCTCTCCCTGTGTCAAGTCCACTGTCTGTTCTGGTTATCCACCTAGTCTCCTAAAACAGCCACTGAACCCTCCGGGGCGGTGGCGGTCGAGCTTAGCAGCCTGAGTCCAAGACCAGAAACTTGGGTTCATTCCTGAGTAAAGGAGTAAGTCTGTCCACGCTGGGAGTTCGGGTCCTGAACAGTTCCTCGGCAGTAACTAGACCTGGCAACTGTGGTGAGGAGTTGGCCTCGTGTTGGCACGAGAGGGGCGGAACCAAAACACATTTTCTACATCGTCTTAGCTCACAAACGGGGAGCATTGCATTTCTTTCCTTGCTTTTATTCTGGCACTGGTGAGAAAATGCATGCAAGGACTTTATTTAGCAACTCTGTCTCTTCTCTCTTGAGGTGACCTGGTGCTTCCTTAAAGTTCCTCATCCTGACTTCTCTTTGCTGGGGTAAGGACCAGGAACTTTGAGGGGAAAAGCAGTCCAGAAGCTCCCAGTTAAGGAAACTGTCTTGGTGTCATTGGTTTCATTGTGCTGCTTCACTTGAATGGGACAGACTTGTGCTGGGAAGACTGGAACTCCACTTCTGTACCTAGATTTGGGCTAAAAAGGCTTGTATCTCAGCCCTCTACACAGGGCTCTTGTAATTCCCCTCTCTACACTTTCTCTAGTAGGAAGGGGACTGTCTTGGCTGTCCGTGGAACACTCTCCACTTCCCTTCACCATTGGGGCTAAAGAGGGCCACACATTAACAGCTCTAAGGGGAGCCTGCTCATACCTGGACACATGAAGACTCTCTGATTCCCTAGGGGACCTCTGAATGCAAATCAACCAAGCATCTGACAATCCCATGGTCCCTTCTTCCTCCTACCTTCCCTTCTTCCCACAAAGGAGACCCAATCCAGCCACCAGGCCAGCCCATCTGGCTATGGAAACCAAAAGAACAAAATGCATCTTACTGGGTTGCAGGCCTTAATCTAGTTCTTGCTGAATTATTCAGGGATGGCATTAACTTATAAATGAGTGTGTTTGACTGATTTTGTGGTTGATGTACACATAAATTCTAATGAAAGACAGCTACACGATTTTAAATTATTAATTAGACTGCCACTTAACAAAGCCTATTTGGCACTCTATTTCCTTGCTTAACAAGACAAAAACTTTAAGGAAAGGTTCTGTATTCGCCCAGAGGCTGTTGATTTGCATTCTGTTTTTTATAGCTCTAAAAATGAAAACCATAGATCCTGACCTTAAGCAGGCCACTTCTGGCTAAGCAAAAACCCAGCAGGCCACTCTCCCTTCCTAGATGGTGCTGAGTGGCTCAGGGCCTCGCTTGCCCTGCCTGCCTCTCATCTCTGACCAGAGATTTGCTTTTTATATCCTGGTTCTGCCAGGCTAGGCTGGGAGATGGAAAAGCCAGCAGGGCAGCTGCTGAAGCCTTCAGCTAGCAGCGCGGTCAGCAGCAAGATCACTGAGGTCTCAAGGCTGTTCGGATTCAGAGGTGGGGCTGTAGCCAGGAGAGTCTTCACTAAGAGATGCAGGCAGCACCCCCAGTTCCTAAAATGTCCTGCCCAGGGACAACATCACATTAACTGTCATAGGACAACCGGAAATCAGAGACATGACCCTTGTGGTCCAATGCCTACTCTCACCTTCTTCCTCCTCTGGAGTTTCTCCGCATGATAGGTAGGGCTCACAGTCCCCTCTCCTCCCAGGATCTAGGAAAGGCTACTCTTTCTTCATCTTTCAAACCATTTTCCAAATCATAAATAAACTGTGAAACTCCCCCCCAGGGCCAGGACCCCACGTAGGGTTCTGCATCGACGGGCAGGGAAATTGCAACAAATACCTGAATCCATCCTATGACCTTTTGTTTTTTTCATCCTATGACATTTTTGCCAGGAGCCTTTGGGAACATTTGAGAAGCAGAAACTTCAATGGCCACCTCTCTTGCCACCAGCCCTAGGCATATCTTTGTCTCTGGGCACATACCTAGAATCCACACAGAGAATCTGAGTGCCCTGTGTTATGTGTGCACAAGAGAGACCAGTCCTGGTGACCAGGATCAGGGGCCAAGGGAGAGATTTGCCCAGACCAGGACCAAAATAAAAGCCCTTTGCCCACTCAATGGCCCAGAAAAGCAAAGGACCTCTCTGCTCTGCTTGCTTCCGGGCAATCCAGGTGAAAACCTCTTTGTTGGTAGAATCTCTCTCTCCAACCAAGCTAAGCAGGAAGGGAAAAATAGCCCAAGTGGCAAACACACGTGACTGCCAAGCCTCCAGTGGCCATCTCTTGGGCAGGCTAAGGAGCTTCCCGCTGGGAGCAGGCCCCAGAATGCACTGGGTTCATCCCAAGCTGGGTCTCTGGCCAGCGAGGATGGGAGAAAAGGCTCTTGGAGGCTGCTCAAGCCTCCCTGGACACCTCAACCATATAAATAAAATGCGTGGGCTGCTTCATGGCTCATTTTTAACTGTAAACTGACAAAAGACCAAAAGGGAAATGAGATGTCAGCTGCTCTCTATTATCTCCATCACAGACCTGCAGCCCAGACATGGCGGCCTTCAGAACTACCCAGGAAGTCTTCCCCACTGGGGCAAGTTTGTAGGATCCAGGTCCAAGCCACCCAACTCTGTAAAAAAAGGCATCTTCTCTGTGCAGACATACTCTGGCCAGCACTGGCGGGTGCTGAAAAGACTTGTTCCCTTTCTAGCTGGGGAAAGGAACTGGAGTGGATCCTTGAAGTGGTGTCTCCAACCAGCCGCAGAGACTTCCCACCCACAGTGAAAGGCAGTCAGCGTTCCCCCACCCTGCACTGCACCGACCCACGTGGAGGATACAAGTCACACAAGTTGGTGGCTATTCACACAGTGGGGCGACCCAGATTCATCGGCCGGCCTGAGCTAGGTGGGACCACCACACAGCCTTTAGGGCTTCCAGCGCAGACGTGGTTTCTTCACGCACCTGTCCCACCAGCTTATGGGGTCTCTTCCATCACCCCCACATCTGCTCCTCTCCGCCCATCCCTGGACTTCGCTTCCCTCTCCTCCCGTCACCTCCCCTTGCCCATTTTCTCCTTTCCCATCCTACTGTGAGGTCAGAATTCCGTGCTTACGACACCTCGGTCTGTTGCCATGGAAACAGGGGCGGATTAAGGCTGGAGCACCGAGCTCAGGGATCAGGCTCCTCCGCTACCTGAGGTCCCACCTCAGCCGGCTCCCGCAGGGCCCGGGCAGCCAGCCGCAGGCGCGGGTGGCTTACGGTCGGTCGGCCCGGGCCAGGGACGAGGGGGTCCCGGCGGGGCGCCGCAGCCCGCCCTGACCTGGGAGGTGAAAGAGGCAGACGACGCAGAGGCCCGGGCAGCGGGTGGCGGAGCCCGCGGGCTCACGGCGTGGTCACCTGCCCTCCCTGGGCCCTGGGGACCGCTCCCCGCGCGGCAGCCACGTGGGGGCGCGGCGGGACTTCCCCAGCGCCCGCGCCAACTTTGCAGCGCTCGGCTAGGAGCCCGGCGGCCCGAGGGTCATGGTGAGGTGGTCGGGGGCGGGGGTGGGGGGGGGGCAGCTGTCCTCAAGTTAAGCCTGGCATCGGCAGCGCACTCTCCTGGCACGGCCTCCACCTTCCAATCCCTCCGCTCCAGGCAGAAGAAAAGTTTGAGGAACCGGACCTCGGGCGCTAGACACCAACCCTCGGCCGCTGGATGCTCAGAGCCCATCCCTGGGGACCACCAAAGCGTGGTGCAGGGAAGGTGCCCGCATCCGGGCCCCACCTGGGAAGCCGGGACGCGCGGTGAGTGAGCGCCCAGGCTGCGCGGCGCCTGACCGCCGGCTGCACTGGAGCGCGGGTCGGAACCCGCCCCGGCCCCGCCTAAGCGGCGGAAGCTGGCGGCGTGGGTCCGCGAGGGGGATGGAGGCTGCAAGTGAAAAACTTTATACCGGCAAAGCTAAGGTCCCAGGAGGCCGGCTCCCCTTCCATCACAGGTAGTTCACTGTGGTCTCCAAATGACCTCGCCGAACCAGATCTCTAGGCCTGGCCGCTGGATTCAGGGAGCAGATCCCGAGTCTCGATACTAGCCCCCGTCGGGGGCCGAGCTCCCCCAGCAGCACTCCCTCCGCGGGTGAGTCCCGCGAAGCCCTCTAGCCTTCCCAGAGCTGCTTCCCAGACCCGGAGCCCCAGCGCTGGGCGGCTCTCGGGCGGCTCCCAGGCTCGCGGCTCTGCCCCGTGCGCATCCAACTCCAACTTGCCCCTGCGGCTCCAACTCACCTTTGCGAAGCATGTTGGCCGCGGGGCCGCCACTCCGAGGTCGGCCTAGGCTCTCTCCCTCCCGGGGTCCGGATTCAAATCCTCGGGCGCCGGCTGCAGCTAATCCGTGCGCTTCGAGGCGGGGGCAAGCCGGGGATCCGCTGGTGCCCGGCGGCCCGGCCCCGCAGGGGCATGGTGAGCCCGAGCCCCGCGCCGAGGGCACCGGCGCCCACCGGCAACCGCGGCTGTGCCCGGCAGCCCCCGGGGCGAGCTGCTTTCTCCGCGGATCCGGCGGCCTGCTTCTGCAACCCCGAGCACTTTGCAGGCGGTTTTGAGGGGGGACGCCGCCCCCTGGTCCCCCGGCCGCGGCCCCCTACTCTCCGCCCCCTCGGGTCGCCGCCGCCGCCGCGGCTGCTGCAAAAGGGCGCTCGCACGCACCGCAGAGCTCCGGGGAAAGCGCCCGGCGCGCGTTTGCAGGACCGTGCGATCGGCGGAGCGGGGCGCCTCCCTTCCTCCCCCCGGCTTCCCCCACCTCTCCTCCTTCCCTCCCTCCCCCGCTCGCTAGCTCCCTCCCTCTCTCTCTGCGCTCCCCGCCCCCGCTCACGGAGCGCCTCCCATACAAAATTTATGAAAGTGCTCTCAGCTCGCAGTGCCAAGCGCCGTCCTATTCCCAGGGCAGCGGAGCTCAGCCGCGCGGCGCCGCCTCCCAAGGTGTTTTCGCCGCGCCCGCCCCCGGGGACGATCCTCGGCCCGCGTCGGTCCAAGTACCTGCCCCAGTCCCCGGGCCGGTCGTCGGGCCACTCGAGAGCCCCTCCTGGGCTTCGCGGGCTTCCCGAAGCTCGCACCCGCAGCCCCACCCCCTCCGGGCGAGCGCCCTTCGCGGATGGAGGTCACCGAAACAGGCGGCTGGCAGCGTGCGCTCTGCCCACCGGCTGGGATGCGAGGACCGCCGCCCAGAGTCCCCGATTACAAGTCCGCACCCCCGCCCATCTCCTCCCTGGCCGACTCCGCTTCTTCCTCGGAGGCTCGACGGCTCCTCCTTGCCCAGGACAGCTCCGGCAAACCCAGCCGCATCGCATCCCGAGTCCTAGGACACTGTTCTTTTTTTTGGGGGGGGGGGGGCGAGTGCGATGTGCCCCCTGGCTAGTCTAGACCTGGCAACAAGCACTGGGGAGGCCCAGCTGCATATCCTAGCGAGGGAAGACCGATGTGGGGCTCAGCCAGGCTATCTCTGCTTGGGGGGGACTCTGTTGTCCCTCAATCTATACAGACCCCGCCGGGGGCTTCGTGGAAAATGGAGGAGGCACCGCCTAAAAAGCAGGTCCAGCTGGGAACCAGCTGGGCTGAGCTTAGAGAAGGTTAAGGCCAGACCAGTCCCGGGTGGAGGCCGGCACCCCCTACTGGCCTGAGATAAGAGGGGTCCTGAACGGGGGAAAAGAGTGGCCTAAGTCACCCATTAAAGGCACATTTATTGAGGGACTGTCAGTACAGAGCTTTAGTCTTCCGGGATTCAGTCAATTAAAAAGGCAAAGTCCCTGTCCTTGTGAAATTTACGGTTATTAGGGACCAATTTAGGAAAATCCAGATGAGATCTTGCTTGGAAGAAGAAAAAATAAGTCAGGTGTTGTTCTGGAGCTGATAAGAGGGGATCAGGGAAAGCACTCTGAGCAGGTGACATCTAAGCAGAGACCTAACTGAAGTGAGAGAGTCGTGTGATACCTTGGAGACAAACTTGACATGTTAGGAAGCTCAAAAAGAAGACCAGTATCATTCATTCACCTATACATGCATTCAGCAACACCGAGGTTTGTGCTAACTACATAGGCTTGGTATTCTGCGGTCCATGAGGTCGCAAACAGTCAGATGTGACTTAATGACTGAACAATAACAACAATAACATAGACTTGGACTTTCAGAAGCTTATGGCAAGCTTCTGTAGGGGAAGACCCATAAGCTATCTTAGAATGTGCTAGGAAGAGAGAAAGTGTGGGAGGGGACTTTGCTAGCTCTGTAAGGGGCTGAAAGACCATCCAAAAAGGTTTCACAGAAGAGGTGCCATTGGTCTTGAGGGCTGAATTCATCAGGTTGAGAAGGGGAAAGACTAGGACAGGCAGGAAGGAATGTGTAGATGGCTTGGAGGTGAGAAAGTAAGCTTGCGCTGAAGTTTAAGAAGATTGGTCCATCTTGCAATAGAAACCCCAGGTAAGGCATTCTCTCAGCCTCCACCAGCTGCAGGACCAGACTGAGCCATCCTGTCTGAGCCCTGCCAGGCAGACACTAGCTGGAACTCTGAGGACACTGAGAGCTGCAGAAACCCTCCGCCAGTAAAACCCAGGTCAGGGAGGTTGAGCAACTCGCGAAGCATCTCACAGCAGATCAGTGCTCAAGTATGAGCCTGCATCAGGGTATGCTAATCCTCCTTCCACCTCCCAAGCCGCCTCCCCATGACCCCTTGCCCCGCAATCTCCAGTATCTTAGGCAAAGTTGGCTGGGGCTGGGCGTGAGTGTGAGAAGCCGAGTTATTTCAGGCCTCTGGAGGGCTGGGTGCTGTTCTGGAGGCCAGCCAGGGGGTGGGGGCGACTGTAGGCGGGTGTTGTAAGGTGGGGGTGCGCTGTGCCCGCCTTCTTGTCAGGCAGTAATTACTCAGACTGCTGAGTAACTCTGGCAGGGAGACCCCCACGGACAGATGGAGGTGTTCTCGGCCTAAGTTGAGTGACGGCCCGGATGTCCTGCACAGCAGGGTCTTCAGGCACAGGCTTGTTTCCTAATGGGGGCTGCACAACTCATCCGGGACACAGGCTGTGGGGTGGTGCTGTAGGAGGATGGGGGCCTTCTATTACCAGTGGGCCCCACTTCTGCTGAGGGAAAGGTTCTAAGGGGTGTGGGGTCTGCTAGGGAAACGCCATCCCTGTCTACTGGAGCTAGTCTTTCCCTCTTGGGACTTTCAGCTGCATCCAGAGCTAAGGCTGCCCAGACTGGGCCTTCGTGTCCTGAATGTGGAGGGGCTGGACTCAAGCGCACCCCAGAATTGAGATTCTCCACACTGGGGGTCCAGAGAACCTGAGAGATTGAGAAAGCGCAGGCAGGACTCTCATCACACTGATGGGATGTTCCTTGGGCCACATTCCTGTCCGAGGTTGTGACCATCCTAAAAGCATCCGTTGGGGGTCTGAGGGGCAGAGCACTGACCCTTTCTGGTCTGCCCCTCGGCTGCTCATTCCCAGCCTGCCCAGCCAGCCCTCCTCTATGGGCAGTCTCCCAGGCAGGGCCTGTCCCTGGCTGCTTGTTTTTCACTTCTCCCTGCGCCTTAATTAGGAGTTTCCAAGCAGGGAGGGCCTCCAGGGGAGCCCGAGGCCACAGAGCTGCCTTAAAGGGCCAGCTGTGTTCACACAGAGCAGAAAGGAAGAGGGTGCCAGAGGGCTGGGTGGGCAAACAGCCCTGAGGGGTGACTGCTCCGTGGGGCAGACCTTGCTGAAAGCCAGTCCTGCAGGCAGTCTGCTCTTCTAAAGGTCAAGGCTGTCCCACTGGCCACTTTACCTTCTCTTTGGGATTCCAGGAGCTTATAGGCCGGCTACCTAGGCCGGAGGGGCAGCCAAGGCAGGGTAAACGTTGACCAGAATCCCGAAGGTTTAGGCAGTCGAGTCCTTGGACTTCCCTTTTCTCCCAGGAAAGCATCCTCAGGCTGGGGTCCTTCCCCTGGTAGCAGTTTTTCACAGTGAACCTTCCACACTGTGGGTTCTAGAGGTGTAAGGGCATCCCAGCGCTCCGGAAATCGGCATCAAGACTCAACTTGACGCTGGCTCAGTGGGCGCAGTTCTGTCCTGTCGGGACAATGGGGTCCTGTGAGGCAGGGAATGCGGCCCCGCCCATGGGTGTCCAGGGCTGATCAGGAGGGGAGATAGGGGAGCTGAAGGAAGACCCAGCGGTGTTTCCATTTACAAGACTGCGCCCCCCGAACTAGGGCAGGGAGTCTGCAAATAGGAGGGCACTTGTCCAGGAGAGCCAGGATCAGGCTACTCGCAAGGGGAGGAGGCGACAGGGTCGCCGGGAGAACGCAACCGCCGTGGTCGAGGACCACTAGGGGCTCCCGAGAGTCCCGACCTTCCGGGCTGAGACAGGCGGCCCACTCTGGCCCCGCCCCTATCTTTCTCCTTCACGGTCCCCGCCCAGCAAATCCCCGCCCCTCGCTGGCCGATCGGCGATCGATTGCACTGTCTGCGCTCTCTGAGTTCTTCTAGCGCTGTCTTTTTGGTCCCAACGTGGGTCCGCTGGCGATGGCGGCGCTGGTGGCGGCCGAGGCCGCAGAGTCTTGTAGCCGAAACGGCCCGGGCAGAGGTGGGTGCTACGACGCTGCGGCCTCCGGACCTCGCATCTCGGGGTAGGGCCCCTGAGTCAGGGACACGACTAGCCCACTTAAACGGCGGCGATGCCGTTCTCCGCCAGATCCGGAAGATCTCGTAGTCACTCGCTCCGAGTCACTGTCGCTGGAGTCCAGGGGGACCGGTCTTTCTTAAGCGACCTTAGGGCACCATCGGGAGCAGCCCCTCCTAGAAGCTTGTAGTTCTCAAGCCGGAAACGCTGCCTCCCTTCCTTGGAGGGCAGACAGACTCAAGAAGACTAAACGATGAGACGGACCCGACGGGGAGGGAAGGAGCCAGGCGTGTTGGACGGGGCATTCCTCAAGTCTGCCTTCAGGGAATACTTTACGTAAGAGGCACAAGGTTTCATTGACCCGGCACTTATGGAGCGCGCCCTGAATGCCAGGCCTGTGCTAGGTGCTGGGACTAGATTGCAGCCCTGCCCTTAGGGATCTCACCGTCTACCGGGGAATCCGGACGTAAACAGAGGTTACAGCCAAATGGTAAAGAAGGAAGAACCAACTGGCCTTTGGGACAAATTGAGCTGCTAGGACTAGCAGCTCCCACACCCCTGCAACCACTAGGGACTTGGGCCTGGCAGAGGAGCTTCTGTGAGGGCCGGCCCAGAGACACTGACTGGTGTTCCGAGGCCTTTGAAACAACTAAACAAGTACCATAGCAGATCAGGACTTAGGGTCCCAGCCTGCCATTCTACTACTCCACTGCACCATCACCATCACCACCCCTGTGTCTACTGCTGCCCCAAGCGCGTACCCACACACAGAGGCTGTTGTGTCAGTCTAGCAGGATCTCTGGTAGAAGTCCTGGCAAATAGTACAGGCTCAATAAATATTCGCTGAATGAGTCCATTTCTCGCCTTTTCACACTCTTGAACTGTCTGGTGCCTAAAGAGATGCCCAGGTTGGGCTAAACTGAGTTGTGGGGAGTAGGATGCCGAGTAAGGGCTGCAGCCTTCCTAAAGGACTACAGTGTTTCTTCTCCTTTAATCTTGGGGGTGGGGGGTTGTAATTATTTGTGTCCCTGCAATTCGCCCTCTAGACTACAAGCCCTTGAAGGGCAAGATCACTTTTCTGTCCTCACCTGTTTGCCCACAGTTCTGAATGGAGTGTGTTCTTTCCAGCCTTCCAGGAGTGGGAAGTGGGGTAGAATGATGGAACTAGGGAACTTAAGGCAGTTAAATGTATGGTGTTTATTTACCTTTTGAATGAGGAGAGGGAAGAAGCAAGAATTAACCAGTGTAGACATAAGTCAGTGGGACTCAGTAAGGAAGGAAGTCTTTTAAATTAGTACTTGTAACAGTTTGTTTCCAGATTGCATATCTGGATCTCAGAACTTCAAGGATTTCTCAGGGGCTGGGAGCAGAGGGATGTTTTCTCAGACTGATTGAGCTGGCTGGGCTCTTGGGCTGTCTCAGGATTGTTCTCTATCAAGGAACAATTGTGTGGATGTTTTTCCCATTTGCCCCTCAGATGTGTCACCTGGTGCCAGCTCTACTCTCAGGGTGAGTGAGCCACACCTTCAAGTCCTTGATTCCCAATAATCTCATAACATAGAAATCAGTTACACACATTTCCTCCTTGCTTATTGGGTCGTGTCTCCAGCTTCAGGATGAACTCAGTGGGGAAGAAGGCTGGGCCAATCCCCTTGACTTCTGGGATCTGGGCCTTAAAAGTTGGGTGGCATTAACAGCTCCATCATGTCTGGCTGTGATTTAAGCCAGGCACCAACTCAGGCCTCTCACATTTATCCTAGGTCGAGCCCCTCGGGGCCGCTTGGCCAATCAGATCCCGGCTGAGATCCTGAACAATCCCCAGCTGCAGGCAGCCATCCAAGTCCTGCCTTCCAACTATAACTTTGAGATTCCCAAGACCATCTGGAGGATCCAACAGGCCCAGGCCAAGAAGGGTGAGCCCCCCTAAGCTCTGAGCTGGAGTGCGGTTGGAGAGATTGTCTGATCCAGCCAGGGGGGGTGTCCCCATCCCAGTCTTTTCCCAGCCGTCTGCTCGCATGTCTCTGCTCTATCTTGCAGTGGCCTTACAAATGCCCGAAGGCCTCCTCCTCTTCGCCTGTACCATTGTGGATATCTTGGAAAGGTGAGCCTTGGGGCACCGTGGAAGCTGAACCGAGACCTTCCCCGTGTCCATTATGGCTCTGGCCATTGGCATCATTTTTTTCCCATTCTGGACCTCTGCCTTACTGTGTTCCTTCCCGCAACCATATGCACACCAAGGGAAAAACCCCAATCTAAACTCCTAGCCTGCTACAATCCCTCCTTGTCTCTATAAATTTCCCCTTCCCTAAAAAAAAGAAATTGGGAGGGAGAAATGAGTCGATTTTATTGTCCTCAAAGCTGGGCCCAGAGCAGATGGTGGGGCCTGAGGAAGAAGCTGAGAGCCCCCAGGGTTGACCCTGGAATGGGCTGGGTGGTCAGCGTGGGGTCTGGCTATGGGGGGAGACTTTTTCTCTGGCACATTTGGAGGAGCGGGGCAAGGAGGGGCTTGGCAGCAGGAGTAGCGCCTAGGAGATGGTGTTCAGTTCCTCCACCTCCCTCGTCTAAGTTTCTTCAATACAATGAGCCATCCTTAGGAGGGGGGTGAGTGCTCAGCCATCTGGAACTAGTACAGGAACAGGGAAGGCAAAAGAAGAAAGGGGAGGTCATCTCGTGATGGGAACCTCCCACTTCCCTGCTGCCGCCCTCCCCCCACCCTGCTTCGCATCCTGCAGCCACAGACTCACTTCCCTGCTCCCACCCTCTTGCCCCTTGGGGATGCTCTCTGGGGCTTGGGCCAATTTGCATACATTTTAATCTATAAAAAATTAAGTGCTCTGGCTGACTCAGACGCCTGGGCTGCATTCTAAGGAGCTGAATAATTTGCTTCTGTGCACAGCCTGATTTGGGGAAAGGGGCGGTGGGGGCGCTAGTGGTGCCTGGCAGCAGCTCAGCGTTCCCCACCACACACCCAGGAGAAGAACAGGGAGAGCCTCCCCCCCACCTCCCCGTCCCTGAGCCAGACTCCATGCCCCAGGGGTGGGTCTCAGGGAAGAGCTGGGCCTCTGACCCCATTCCTGTGGTGAGTTTAGGGGGTGTGGGGTCTTCCCTACCCGCCCCCATCCCCCAGTGATTCAGGCCTGGCAGCAGATCCCATGGCAGTGCGCTGGCCATAGCCCACTCTTCCTGACGCATGAGGCATGTGGGTGGCGCCATGTGCTGTGGGGGAGCTGTTCGTGGGTTCCCCCATCCTGGCACAGAGGGCCTTGACTAAGGGTGGGGAGGCAGCAGGGGTTCTGGGCGGCTGGGCGGTGACGTGCATCCAGCACGCGTCACAGTGCCAGTGTGTGGAAATGGGTGTCTTTGCCTGTATGTGCATGCACCTGGCTCTGGGTGGGATGAGTCAGGGCAGCAGAGGTCTGTGGTTGACCCTTGGGTATGCCAGGCTGAGGCCTGGGGGGGTCCTTCTTGCAGTCGGAGTCCGGGCAGAGGAACCAGGGTGCTGGAGAGTCCATCCGCATACAGCTAGAGTTCCAGGAGCTGCTGCCAGACCTGGGGGAGGTAGCAGCTGGGCCCCTCCTACTCTGTTGGCAGAAGTGGCAGTTGCCAACCCAAGGGATTGGGAGAGGCAGGGAGAGCAGAGCTGGGCCCTGAGATATACCACATTCAGGTCTCTCTGCCACCTCACTCCTTGTGTCACTGTCCCATCATTTCCACCCCCACAGGTTCACAGAGGCCGAAGTGATGGTGATGGGCGACGTGACCTACGGGGCTTGCTGTGTGGACGACTTCACTGCGAGAGCCCTGGGAGCTGACTTCCTGGTGCACTACGGCCACAGCTGCCTGGGTACGGCCGCCAGGACACCCAGACCCGGCTGGGGGGCAGAACTGCACGCTTATCTCCATTGCAGTGCCTGATCTGCTGGCACGCACCGGGTCCCTCCTGGTATCTGGGATGGCCTTGGCCTTCCTGCTCCATGGGTGGAGCTTGCCTTTGGACTTGGTTGCCTTGGAAACCATGCTGCTGTCCCAGTTATGGGTGTATGAAAGGCTGTTGGTGGCAGAGCAGGCTGGACCCCCTAGTCGAGTGGCAGAGATGGAGCTTCTAAAAGAACCGTGACACTACCCTCCCTACCTCCCCGAACCCCCTGTTTGTCCTTAGGCTGAAGCTGCTTGTCCTCTGCCCCTCTTGCCCTCCAAAAGAGTCTCCTGAACTCTTCCCTCCTCCCAGTTCCCATGGACACCTCAGCCCAAGACTTCCGGGTGCTGTACGTCTTTGTGGACATCCGGATAGACACTGCCCACCTTTTGGACTCTGTCCGACTCACCTTTCCCCCAGGCAGTGCCCTTGCGCTGGTCAGCACCATTCAGTTTGTGTCAACCTTGCAGGTAAGTGGGCTGGTCTCCGGGCTCCTCCTGGGTCCGCACGTCGGGTGCTCCAGGCTGGTCCTCTGGGCCTGGCTCTCCCTCCCCGTCCACTTGCTTCCCTTCCCTCATTCTCCCTACAGGCAGCTGCCCAAGAGCTGAAAGCTGAGTATCGTGTGAGTGTCCCACAGTGCAAGCCCCTGTCCCCTGGGGAGATTCTGGGCTGCACGTCCCCCTGCCTACCCAAGGAGGTGGAGGCTGTGGTGTAAGTGGAAAATGGGGGGCCAGTCATAGAGACATAGGATAAGTTCCCTAGGTTCCTCTGAACGCTGAAGTTCATCATCCAGGAAAGGAAACTGAGTCTCAGACTCCTCAAGGTCACCCTGCAAGATGGGGACGAAAGAGAGTTTTAGGTTCCCTGACTCCCTCTCCAGTGCTCTGGCCAACATCCGGAAGACTATCCCCAGGGTGGGGCAGGAATGAGGGCCTGATGCGGGGCTGGGGGGCGGAGGGGGGGTGGAGGTGGGGGGGACAAGGGTGGGGCTCAAAATGGTGGGAATGTAATTGGAGAAGATGGATGGGCACGCCCAGGCTGCAGCCCCATTAATTTAGCATCTGGACAGCTAACAAGCAGGAGCAGCGTGTCTCCTGCCGCCTAATTATTTTAGGTAATGGAAATGCTTAATGTTGTGTGAATGCAGGCAGCCTCGGAGCCGACAGCTCCGCCCGCTAAGACTGGGGAGGGGAGCCCCATTCTCAGCTAATGGCAGGGAAGGGGGGGCATTCCCCTGACTCAGTCCCACTTCCGGGGCTGCTGATGCTGCTCCCACAAGCTTTGCTGCACCCACACAGGACATCCCTGCACCCAGAGAGGCCCACATCAGGGCCTTCCCTTTCCCTGGCAGCCCTGCTCCCTGATGGGCATTCCCTCTTGCCTGGGCATACATAATTCTGAGCTCATACATGCCTGCCCCTGGGGGCTTTGGGTGTCTGTTGGAGGGAGGAACACCCCAAGTGTTTGTTGGCCATTCATCACAATTCGATGTGGTCTCCCAAGAGAGAAGGAGCTGCCACGTGGACTGTCTTCCATGCTGTGGCCTCTCCATGATCTGGGAAGGTGCAGTTAAGGACAGTATCTCCTAGCCCTGCTTGATACAGCCTGGTGTTTAAGCCTAGAATCAAGTCCCAGGTATACTGCTTAAGAGAGCTGTGTGACTTTGGGCAAGTTTCTTAACATCTCTGAACCTCATTTGTATCTTTTGTGAAATGGGGATTCAGATTTCTCTACATCCTTGAACCTCACTAGTATCTTTTGTGAAATGGGGATTTTGTGAAATGGGTAGCTTGGAGGATTACCTGTTAGGACTGAGTAAAGTCATACATGTCAGGTGTTTAGCCCAGGCCTGGTACATGGAAGGTATAAGCCCAGTAAACAGTGGCTCTTATTACAGTTCAGTAACTGGACCCAAGAGCTAGTTTGAGCAAAGAGTAGTCAAACTATATATACACCCTGAAAGCTCATTTATGGCCCAGATGACACCCTGAACACCACTTCCCACATCCGTACTGAGCTAGGTGAGGGACAATCTGTCCTCCCATCTCCACGTTAGGCTCTCTAGAGCCTTCCCATGACCCTGGCTGGCTCCTTCATTTTCCCCTAGAAGGTTCAGGTGGGGATAGGGGCAGTTCTTAGATTCTGCATTACATAACTAGAGGGGCCTTAATGGTCCTCCAGTTCAAACTCCTATTTTACATGTGAGACATCCAGGGCCTTGCGTGTGGGAGGAGGGGTTTTAAAGGATGACTTGTCCCAGTTCACATACACTGCAGTGTAGCCAGCCAAGAACTCAGTCCTCTGGACCTCCAAGCTGCTGCCTGCTTCTGGTGCCCCATCCCACCCTCATGGCCCCCTTTCTCCCCACTGCAGGTATCTTGGAGATGGCCGCTTCCACCTGGAGTCTGTCATGATCGCCAACCCCAATATCTCCGCTTACCGGTATTGGCCGGACTGGGCTAACCAGCTGGGAAGGGGATGGAGTCCCCTGCCCCTGAGACCCTCAGTCAGGCCCAAACCTCCTCACCCCAGGGCCACTTAAAAGCCCCCAGCCCTGAGGATCTGAATCTAGGTACCAGATGTAGGGTTGCTGCTACACAGCACCTCCCCATCCATTGGATCCACACCCAGATCCTAGAACCCTCTCTCGTGCCTGCTCCAGCCGTGGAACCAATCTTCCAGCAGCAGTCTCTGCTCTTGCCTCTGTTCCTAAGTGCCTGCATGGAGCCTGAGGGTTCCGAAGACCAAGGGGCTGCATGAGGGAACTGTGTATATGGCACAAGTCCTGTGAGTGGCTGTCCCAGTGACCCTGACAGCTTCTTTTCCAGATACGACCCTTACAGCAAGGTCCTGTCCAGAGAGCACTATGACCACCAGCGCATGCAGGCCAATCGCCAGGAGGCCATAGCCACTGCCCGCTCAGCTAAATCCTGGGGTCTCATCCTGGGCACTTTGGGCCGCCAAGGCAGTCCCAAGATTCTGGAGGTCAGTGGGCTCTGGGAAAGAGGACTAGCTGGGGACCCGGCTGAGAAAATCAGGAGGCCAAGGGATTTACTTTGGCCACTTGATCACCCCAGCTCTGCCTCCTTTTCCCAACAGCACCTGGAATCTCGGCTCCAAGCCTTGGGACTTCCCTTCGTGAGGCTGCTGCTCTCCGAGATCTTCCCCAGCAAGCTCAGCCTCCTTCCCGAGGTGGATGTGTACGTTTCCCCACCTTAATCTATCTAGAGATGACTGGCTAAGGAAGCTTAGAATCTGGATTCTGCCCAGCTCCTATTGCAGGCTGGAGTCAGTGCTTCCATGACCATGAAATTTTAATGTTTAGAGAGCACTCATTTCGTGGGGGCTACCTTTGGCTATGGGTCAACCCAACTTTGTCTGGCTTGGGGGCTCACAGGCAACAGCTATTTCATAGTCATTCTGCATGAGATGAGTTTGAGGGGTGGTTGGCACCTGCATTGGACCAGGAAGTAAATTTCATCCTAGGGTCTGATCGCGAACATGCTGCCCAAGCCCTCTCTTCAGAAAGTTCATAGTCAGGGACGTCCTGGTGGTCCAGTGGTTGAGACTTCACCTTCCAGTGTGGGGGGCTGCAGGTTTCAGTTCCCTAGTTGGGGAGCTAAGATTCCACATATGATATGCAATATTATAACAAATTCGATAAAAACCAAAAAAAAGCTCACAGTGGAGGAAACAGAAGAAAACAATACCGTAGTGCTAAACAGCAGTTGGTGACAGTCTTTACTTTCGAATTAATAGTAAGCTCTGTTGAGTGTGCTGGGGACACAGTCATGTTCTTCAGCATGCTGCCAGGAACAGAGAGCCCCTCCCCTTCCCCCGCCTTTGGATCTGACCTGATTTCCCTTCTTATAGGTGGGTGCAGGTGGCATGTCCACGCCTGTCCATTGACTGGGGTACAGCCTTCCACAAGCCGCTGCTCACGCCCTATGAGGTAACACTAGGTTCTGAAAATCCCTGGGGGAAAATGGGCTTTACCCTTAGCTCTGTCCTAGAAGGGGTCCTCAGTGGAGCTGCACTTAACTTACATCGGAGGCACTTCCTAGCTGTGTGGCCTTGTCCAAGTCCCTTCCGCTCTCTGAACCTCACATTTCCTTTCTATGCTATGGGTATAATAGGACCTTCGTAGGTCATCGTGAGGACTGAATTAAATAATCCTGCGTAGAAAAATGTTGGCAAATGTTACTGTCCGGATTTTCTCCCCCAGGCGGCAGTGGCCTTGAGGGACATTTCCTGGCAGCAGCCCTACCCTATGGACTTCTACGCCAGCAGCTCCTTGGGGCCGTGGACGGTGAACCACGGGCGGGATCGGCTGCTCCAGGTCCCAGGCCGGCCGGCCCTGGGGAAGGTAGGAAGGGACACCAAGGAATACCGAGGGGCCTGGGCGCGGCCTCCCAGGCGGCGCGAGCCGAGGCCGCCGCCCTGCGGCCGCTAAGGGAAATGCACGACAGCGGGGTGGGGAACGTCGCAGAAGCCGGACCGTGACCTAAGTCTGCAACTCCAGGTTCAGGGGTGGCCCGTGCGCCCCTCTCCAGCCGCGGCTTGCGAGCTTTGCAGCTGCAGAGACGAGGAGGTGTCGCCGATCGCTCCCTGAGACGCTCCTGGTTCCCAGGTATCAGGCCTACCTCTGGACCTGCCGCACCCTCTTCCCGTTGTCATGGCAACGTCCGCCTGCTCTGAGGCCCGCCTCCAGGGTGGTGGCTGTATTGGGTCCCGCCCCTCGTGTTCAACTTCCGCCCGGGGAAAGGCTGCTTCCTGTTCCTCTGGTGCGCACGCGCCATGCATGATGGCTGGGCAGCCGCTTCTGCGGATTTTGTGTCTGGCGGGTTTTCGGCAGAGCGAGCGGGGCTTCCGTGAGAAGACCGGGGCGCTGCGGAAGGCGCTGCGGGGCCGCGCAGAGCTCGTGTGCCTCAGCGGCCCGCACCCGGTCATGGACGCAGCTGGGTCGGAGGGCGCCAAGCCAGACTCCGGTGAGGAGCCCTGCCCGGAAATGAGCCCAGAGTCTTCTGAATTGCCTCTTCCGCGTAACACCTGCCTGCACACAGGCACCCTTGTTCCTCCCCACATTCCTGCCATCCTCCCACTTCATTCTGCCCATACATGTCATCTCTGCCAACCTAGCCCCTTGCTCAAACTCCTGCCTGATCCTCCCAGACTTCTACCCATCTCTTCTCCAGGTCAATCTATTCCCCGCCTCCTTTTCCCCAGACTTTCTACTCTGCCTCAACCACCTCTGTTTCCCTCATTCCCAAACACTCCCTCACTCCCTTTATTTCTTTCCCCCTGGATTTCCCCTTGCCTTAACTCTGTACTCTTCCCTTAATCGCTGTAGGACCCTGCCCTCCGGAGGAGCAGCCTCGAGGCTGGTGGTTTTCCGAACAGGAGGCAGACGTTTTCTTGGCCCTGGAAGACCCCACGGCGTGCAGAGGTCTGGAGGAAGCCCTGGGAACGGTGGCACAGGCACTGAACAAGCTGGGGCCTTTCGATGGGATCCTTGGTTTCAGCCAGGGGGCCGCACTAGCAGCTCTTGTGTGTGCCCTTGGCCAAGCCGGCGATCCCCGCTTCCCTTTGCCCCGGTTTGTCATCCTCGTATCTGGTTTCTGCCCGCGGGGCCTTGGCCTCATGGAACCCATCATGAAGGGCCCCTTGTCACTGCCTTCCCTCCATGTTTTTGGGGACACTGACGGCGTCATCCCCTCTCAGGAGAGTGTGCAGCTGTGTAGCCGATTCAATGGAGCCATCACCCTTACCCACTCTGGTGGCCACTTCATTCCAGCAGCAGCACCCCAGCGTCAGGCCTACCTCAAGTTCTTGGACCAGTTTGCAAACTGAAAGCTCTACAAAGGCCTTTGCCTCAGCATCCCCTTTCTGTTCCACCCCCCATGACCTTGATGCAGCCTCTGTAATCCCTGCCTTTTTTCTACGTAAAAATCTCCCCTGCTATTAGGGCACCTCACCATCTTCAATTAAGAGACAAATACAGTACTTAAGACTCAAATTAAAAAAAAAAAAAAGACTCAAATTATATAAGCCCAGCTCTGCACTCAAAGAGAAAAAGGGGGGGAGGATTAGGAGGCCTCAATGGACTTTGACCTTGGCATCCTGAATGAGTGGGGGGTGACAGGAAAAGCAGAGACTGGCAGCACTGACTGCCACACAATAAAGTGATTTGGATTTTGAGCATCTTTTTCCTGGAAAAGATACACAGGAAAACCCATTTTATGTTTTTTTAAAACATGGATTCCTAGGCTAGGCGTCAGCACAGCCTCCAGGGCAGCACCAAGCCGGGAGGTGTTTGCAGTTGTGAACCCCTAGGACAAGCTCATGCATATGTGCACATACACATTTTTGGCAGAAGTCTTAAGTCCCAAGATGAAGGAAAGGACACCTCCCTGAAGGAGGGAAGAATTTACATCTGAGAAGTTTAGGGAAGAGACCAGTTAGCAAAGCTCTGCCTGGGCCATACTGAGTTTTAGCTCCTTCGATCCTGATGCCTAAGAGTTGTGTGTTGGCCTGTCAAAACCAGGCTTCATGTATTCTCTGTTTTCTCCACCATAGCTATCAGCTTCTCTGAACTATGAGTTTGAAGGATGGGGTGGTACTAGACCTAGATAGAAACAAAGACAGCACAGAGGTAACCTTTTTCCAAACCTAACCTTGTTTGCAGAGCTGAAGATGGATGCTACTCTGTAGTGGTCAAAGCCAAGGCCTAAACAGCCCATCTGGTTTGAAAATGCTGTTAGGTACTCTAAAGACTGCTTGCTTTAACCATTCCCTCCACTTCCAGTGCCTTCTTCCTCAGGCTGCCCTGCCTCTGCAGATTCATCAGTTTGTTCCTTTTCTGGAAGATCGCAACAGGCTGTATCTGGTCCACAAGCATGGCTGCCCCAAGTAGTTTAGTAATTGAGCAGGAATTGGGGTTAGGGAACTGCAGCACCAATGCCCTAGCCCATCCTGAGGCAGCCAGACTAAGAGCCTTAAATCACCTGAAATACTGAGTTCTTCACTATGGATAGCAGCTTTCTGCGACTTACAGGGGCTCCCCAGGTGCACTAGTCATAAAGAAACTGCCTGCCAATGCAGGAGATGGTATAAGACGCTGGCTTGATCCCTGTTTCAGGAAGATTCCCCTGGAGGAGAGCATGGCAACCCACTCCAGTATCCTTACTTGGAGAATCCTATGGACAGAGGAGCCTGGTGGGCTACAGCCCATAAGGTTGTACAGAGTCAGACACGACTGAAGCCACTTAGCAGGCACCATGCAATATTAAAAATAAAGCTAGAGTTAAATGCCTAGGCAGAAAGGGGGTGGGGGTGGGGGTAGAAAGTTCTTTGCTACAGTCTGCTACTGCCTTGCTCTTGGTGTTTTATAAAGGGACCCCTTCCTTGGCAAAGGAAGAGACTGAAATGCTCTGAATTACTCCTACAGACGTGTGGGATTTGGCCCATAGAATTTTAGGGAAAAAAATGGGTTTGTGATAGTTAAAATTTTACGAATGTCACACAAAAATTCAGATTCCTTTCTTTGGAAGTAAGCAGTTCGGAATGAAAAGCAATGAGTAAGTCTGCAGTTGACTCTCAAGCCCTCCTGGCAATCACAGGCTTCCCTCTTTAGCAAGGCCTCAAGAGGTGAAAATGTCTTGCATACCACAGTTGCTGCTACTTGGAATTACTGGGAGGAGTAAAGGAGAGAGGGAAAGACATTTGGGGAGTGAATATTAAGGCAGTGTTTAAAGTTGGAAGGGTGAGGTTGAAGACCAGAGCAGGATCTGGTGAAGCAGAAGTGAGAAGGTGGAAATTCCCCTCAGGATCAAAAATGTCTGCTGGGCTTCCCTGGGTCCAGAAGATCCCCTGGAGGAGGTCATGGCAACCCACTTGAGTATTCTTGCCTGGAGAATCCCCACAGGCAGAGGAGCTTGGTGGGCTACAGTCCATGGGGTTGCAAAGAGTCAGACAACTAATCACAGCACAGAAGGAAACTGATGATATGGTCCACCTGTTCCCAACAAGTGTGATATGTCATCCCCCATAGTGCCCTCCAGGAACAATGGGGAATCTTAGGGTGTTATTCCCCTCCACACCAATTCCATGGACCATTTGCATCAGGATCATGTTAAACCTTGGGTTCCTGGGACCAACTCCACACTTACTGAGCTAATCACTAGGACCCAGGAATCTGCATTTTGACAAACCATCCTGGTCCCTGTCATGCAATGAAATGCTGGAAAACCACTGTCTTAGTAGAGTGTAAGTCTCTGGTAAATGTGTGTAATTTGAAAAAAAAAAAAAAATGATTCTCAGGCACTCCACTAGGAATAGGAAAACAAGCTCTCTGGCTAAGAAACATTGATCTAACATTTTCAACTAGGGATAATGAGGCCCAGAAGACAGGAAGAGGTATATCATCTATTGAGTGCTAACTATGCAAGGCCTTGTGTTAAGCAGAAGCTTTAGTTACCTAGTTTAATCTCACAGCTTCATAAGGTAGATGCTAACCTAGTTTTACAACTGAGATGAGGTGCTGAGAGGCTAACCTCCCCAGAGTTGGATTCAGATCCAAGAACTGCCGTTCTTGACCTTGACTAGTCATTTTCTTCTCTGCTGCTTCACAGAAAATAAGCAGAGGCCACCACTCACTACTGGACAGCGTGTCCTGCAAGGCCCTCACCTTCCTAATCCATAAAATAGGTTGGGGGTGTGCTGCCCTGAATGATTTTCAAGATACTGAACTCCTAACCGTACAGTCAGTCCTCTGGTTTCCACCCCCTACCCCAACCACTTGCAGATGGGTTCAAACTGCAAAAGACTTCATCTCTTCTTTCCAAAACATCCCTGCCATTTATCTTTTCTACCTCTCACTCCACCTTAGTTCCTAAAGTTCTTGGGAGAGAGAGTCCCTAAGCAGAGAACCCTCAACAGCCTCAGTCCTAGAGCTTCTGCCCAGAGAAATGTGTACCCTTCACTCCCCTGTTCATTCTCAGTGCCCAGAGCTGGGGTCTCCCCAGCACCACCACCCCCTTCCAAGGACATAGTAGTCTAAGAGAATACTTAAGATCAAAATAGCATTCTGCTGTTTTCAAAGGTTTTTACTTGCACGATCTTATTTGGTCCTCACAACAGGCCTGCCAAAAAAGGAGGGATTACTATCTCGTTTTACAGAAGGCTCAGAAATAACATGGCCCCTTAACAGCCAGTTGGCGATGCCAGGTGGGACCTCCTGCCTCCCTGTGCACTCTTACCAGGTGCACACAGTCTGCCCACCGATGTGCACGGGATGCCAGAATCAGGTGCATTTTCATCTAAGCCCTCAGTGTCCTTGGGTGGAAGAAAGATAGTGTGGGTGTTGATTAGCTGTGAAACTATCACCAACTGTGTTAGAAACAGTTTAGAAAAGGGGAAATGGAGAGGTCAAGAAAAATTGTATTAATGGGTTGCAGGACTGGGTTGCATTAATCATTCCCAACACTGTCCCTCGGTGGTCCTGCACCCAGTATCCAACAGTCAGCCCTGAAGTGGGTGATGGTGGTGGCGGCAAGTGACAGGCAGAATGTTTTTGAAGAGGTCATTGCTTACACTTCAGTAGTCCAAGAGGACTTCAGCTCCTCTGGTATTTACTTTCCCTCTTTATGGCTAATTTGAGACAGTCTAAAATTGGAATCCAGCACCTAGAGATAGAGTAAGGTGAGGATGCAGGTATGTTCACACAACCGTTTAAAGACGGGTTAACTTTACAAGCTTTACGCTTCCTGAGGGTCGGGGACCCTTCTTATCCTTCAAGATTCGGAGGGAAAGAGAGAGGGAAGAGGAGGGAGGGAAGGCTGTGACTCCATCAGCCAGTGGGTTCAAGGTTTACCCTTTGCCCTCTGCCTACTCAGCTAGGGGTTCCTGGAAGAATGAGGTCGTGGCGCATTTAGAAAACCTTTCCTCCATCAACCCCCTTCGGTTCCCAGGATGCGAACATTTTTCCAGGTGCCTGCAGCTTCCCTCCCTCCCTCCAAGGAGGTAAAAAGAACCCAAATCCCAGAACTCCCCATTCTCTCACGATCCCTTGGCTGCAGTACCTCGGCTAGGAGGACAGGATAGTCACTGAGGGGGACAGTCAGACATACTCCGCAGACCATACTCCGCTTCCTTCTCTGCCTCTTTGGATGCCCGGCTCCGGAGTAGTCCGCCTCCCTGTGCGGCACCTCCCGCCACCCCCACAGACACATGGGCTCTCGACTCGCCGCCTCCGCTTCCTCCTGTTCCGAGTCTCCCCCATCCCGCCCGGCGGTGCGCTGCGTGGCGCGGCGCGTGGGCGTGCTGCGGGGCGACCATGGCTGTAGACTGTTACCTCCGGTTCCCACAGTAACAATCGAAAGCCACGGTTGCCCTGGAGACGCGGGGGCGGGGCGCGCGCGGCTGACGGCACCACGGCAGCTCCGGTTGGGCTGACGTCAGGACCGCGGGGTGGGGGGACGGTGGGGGGGGACGGCGGCGGTGCGGGCGGGGGATGGAGCTCGCTGCAGGGACGGGGCTCTGGGCTCTTGGGGCTCTGCGAAGTGCGTGTGGGCCGGCAGCCCCTCAGTAGCCCCTGGGGACTGGGGACGGGACGGTCCAATGGCGGTGCCCGCGCTGGATCAGCACCGCGGACAGCGGCGGCGCGGGCAGCGAGCGCGGGGCTGAGGGATCTTCGGGGACCGAGGGGCCGGGGGCGCGGCGGGTGGCCGGGTCCGCGGTCCTGGGGCGGGGCCAGGCGTCGGTGGCCGTGACTGGAGACTGTTACTGAGGGCGGCCCGGGCAGTAAGCAGTCTAGAGCCAAGGTGCCGGCGCGCTGCCCGGGCAGGGTGGCTCCGTCGCCCCCAGCTGGGGGCGCTGCTGCTCTTCCTGCCCCGTGTCTCCAACCCTTCTCGGCCCCGGCGCTAGCGGACAGGCACGCGGCCCTTGACGTCAAAACCCTGTGACGTCAAAGATGTCCCTGCGGAGAGGCACTTCCGGCTGCGGAAGGGGGAGGGGCGGGTGATGGGGGCGGGGCGGGGCAGTCAGGCCGAGGCCCCGCCCCCGCCTGGTCCTGAGAGGACAGCTCCTCATGCAGAGGCGGGAAGTTGGGGGCGCTGAGGGACCAGCTCGACGGGACGGGGAGGGGGCGCCCCGGTTGAATGAGGGGAGGGATCCCCAGAAAGCTGCGGTAGGGGGGCGAGTAGGGGGGGCGTCTGTCTCTCGCCGGCGCCCCAGCTCAGCAGACCGGGGGCAGCGAGGCTGAGTCACCGCTCTGCGAGGAGGAGAGGAAGGGGCGCGTCTCCTGGGGCGCCAGCACCTTCGTCCCACTTTCTTGGGAGGATGGCGCAAGAGCCCCAGGAAAAGCCGCAGGGGCTCAGGTCGGTCCTCTAATCGATGCTCCTCCGAAGTGGTTGCGTCTCCATCCGGGCGCAGGCAGGTGCTGCTCGGGGTTCTGCGTACGCCTCTGGCTCCAGCTCTAGCAGTTGCGAGGGGACCCTCGTCCCCTCCACCCTGTCCCCAACCCCACCCCTTTGGGCCCCTCTAACCTGCCGCCTGTCAGTCTCCTCCTTACCTTCCAGTCCATGTCCGTGCATCGTCCATCTGTCGCCCATTGGTCGGTCGGTCCCGCTTACCTGTCGGCTGTGTTGCGCCCGCGCCCGCTCGCCTCCCGCAGCCGGGCTGGCGCGGCGGCTTTTATAGGCGCGCGTAGTACTCGTGCGGCGGCTCATTCATGCGGCCGCGGCTCCTACACACTGACGCGTTGCCGACGTCAGCAGGGAATTTAGGAAACGGGAAGAGGGGCTATTTATAGTGGCGAGGCGGGGGGTGGGGTGGGGTGGTGGGGACTGAGGCGATGGGGAGCTGGGAAGGGGAGGAGGGCGCACGGAAGCAGGAACGGGGAGGGGAGCTCGCGCCCCCCGTACGGGTCTACAAGGGGTTAATTTTCCGGAACTGCGGGCTGGGGGCCAGCGAGAGGACAGTGCAGGGAGTGTGGCCAGGCCCATTATAAATGTATTCACTCTGAGACATCTGGGGGCTCAACCCCAGCCCACCCCCCGGCCTTCCAGGGTCCTCACCCAGTAGCCCCCACTCCCACTCCTCAGTTCCTGGACCCGACGGCTCTGTGACATCACTGGATGCCCTGCGGTGGCGGCGTTATACCCCGCAAGGCTATTGCGGTGTCATCACCCTTGGGCGGGGGCGGGGGGGAGGGGGGTGAGGAAAAAAAGCTGGACCCCTGGAGGGGCCTGTGACATCACCTAAAACGGTGGTGTCAGGGACATGAGGGAAGGAGAGGGGGGTCCAGGGGGTTGTAGGAGGAGGCTGGGCATGGAAGAAAAGGCTCAGTGGGAATCCAGGAGCTAGAGACCCGAGGGAAGGGAGAAAAGTTGAGGAGGGTGGCTTGGACTCCCCAGAAATGAGCAAGAGGGTGCTCTATGGGGGAGGTGGTGGAAAGGTGGCAGGAGAAGGGAGAGGAAGCCTCAGTAAGTGGAAGGGAGAAAGACCAGACCACAGTTTCAGAGCCTGACTCCCAGCAAACCTCATTTAGGACCCATCTGTGGAATGAGGGACTTTGGCAGCTCAGCAGAGAAGAGTCTGGGGGGAGAGTAGCTTGGCTGAGACCCCTTCCTGGAGGAGTAAGAGTTCCTGTAGGTCAGAATTGGTAAGAAAAATCCATGCTACATTAGGCGAAGTTCTCCTGGACAGGAGTAGGGAAATGAATGGTCCTGGCGGAGCCTAGCTCAATCAATTGAGGAAAGTTCTAAATGAGGGAGGGGAGTGTGTTCAGAGAGAGGAGCTGGGTTAGGGTGGAGGGAGGGCAATGCCAGGCCAGGACAGGTGGAACTAGGGAGGGAGGGAGAGGTCAAAGATTAAAGGCAGCTAGGTTGGGGGCAGGTATGTCAGACCCTTCAATACAGATGTAAGGACAGTGTGAGGGTAGGGACTGGGGGAACGGGAATCTGGGAAGATTGTTGAAAAAAAAAACAGTGGCACAGGGGACCCTGGGGTGGGTCTACAGTGGACAGACGCCACTGCACAGAGACCGGGATGATTGGATCCTTGTGGGGCTAGGATCTGGCCTCATCAAGGGGAGGAAAGATTACAGCAGAAATGGGGTCAAAGAGGTCCTGGATACCCTTTACCTAGAGTTGTCAGTTTTTGGCCTCCACTAGTTCTCTTCCCCAGGAATGTCTTCCTGTCTGGGGGAGAACTCCTATTCATCCATCAAAGCCCAGATCTAAGAGCACTTCACAGGAGCCTTCCTGCCTCCCTGCCCCGCATTCTATACACTTTCCCACCTCAGTGTGGCAGCACATCTCTCCGCCAAGATGTCGATGGATGTCCACCTCCCCCAGAGGCTCTCAGCTCCGGAGCCCACAATTTTCATTCTGGGAACCTCACTATTTCCCTAGTGAGCACCCTAAGGCTAGGTTAGGGAGACGGAAAAGAGGACTGTGATCAGATGTACCCAGAACACAGAGGGGAAACAGGGTAAAAACTCTGGACGCAATGGAAGTCAGAAGAACTTGTGGAGACCAGGAGCCGCCTCCTAGCTGAGCAAAGGGAGCCTCTGGGGGGCGCCCGAGACCTTGGTGTCTGATTGGGACCGCGGGTGGCCGCGCCGGCCGCCCCTCAATGAATGACTCAGCCACTACCTCTGGCGGGGGCGTGGGGGCGGAGGATGGCGCGGGGCGGAGGGAGGCTGGTGAACGCGGCCCCCACGGCCCAGCGGCCCTGCGCGGTTGCTAAGCTCTCCAAGGCCTCGGAGAGACGCGATCTGGGCGAACCTCATCGGTTACTATGGTAACTCTGCGCCCCAGCCTCTCGCGCTCTGCGGCTGAGCGAGGCGCAGCCAATCAGAAGCTGCAGGCGTTCTTGGGGACCCACTCCTACCCTCCACGTGTGGGCGGGGGTCAGGAGGTGCGGGGAAGAGGCGGAGCGTGGGCTTCGGAGGCCCACTCAGCCTCACAGGCGCTGGCTGCCGGCCTGATGTGCTGGGGCGGCGCGGGGACACTTCCGGAGTTAGCTGTGCAAGCGCCCGCGCTCCAGCGCCGCGTCCCCTCCCTCCTAGAGGGGGCGTCACCTGCAAGAATTGGACCTTCACATGGGGTGCAGGACCTTGCGGGGGATCCCGGGTTCCAGGCCCTCCTGTGACTTTTCTCTCGACGAGGTCGTTCAAGCTGGTCGTCCCTCAACACGGCTCACACGGGAAATCTGGGGGCTTGGGTCGCTTCTGTGGGACCCCCAAGAGGCGCTGTCCAGCCATTTCCAGTCACCTTTCCTGGGGGCCCTGTAGAGGCCTGCAAGTTCAGGGTGGGGTTTTGGTACCACCTCTGCCCAGGTCATGGAGGGCTCTATATGGCAGTACTCTGAGTATGACAGAAAGCCGGGTCTTGGACTCCGGAAGGGGACAGATGTGTGTCTGCCAACATGAGCGCTCACGGGTGTAAATGCCTGGAGGGGGTCTGGGTGCAAACGGGTCTATTCTGTGCATACCTATCCCACGTGGCTGAGTGAGGTTGGGTGTACTGGGGGGGGGGGGCGGTGGACAAATGGACAGTACCATCCAGGGATATCTAATGACAGCCCCTTAAGAGCTTGTCTATCTTCTTCCTTAGGATTTCGAAAGCCTCCTCCCTTGAAGGCCGGACTTCTGAATTGGGGCAATGTCAGAATTTAGAAATATGTACACAGGAACATTCAGCTCAAAACCCCGGTTTTTGTGGGGCTCGAAGGTCCGGTGCTGGGGCCTCCAGGTGGGCACATCTGGGAGGCTGAATCTGAGAACAGGCCCCCCTCCTGAGTCCAGTTCGGCATCTGCGAGCCTCCATCCCAGGTGCGCAGGAAGGAGGCCGTGGCTGTGCCGCGCAAAGTCCCGCACGGCCGCGAGGTGGCGCCATAGCTGCAGCAGCGCCCGCCGGCCCGGGCCGCTCCAGATAAGAGTGTGCGGAAAGCGCGGCGGGGCTGAGACGCGACCAGGACGCGGGGAGGACGGACCAGCAGGACAGACCGACCGGGGGCCCGGCGGGCGGAGGGCAGCGCAGCGCAGCCACGTCCCCCCCTGGATCCGCCGGCAGCCGGGCCCGGGGCTTCCGACATGCCCCCCAGGTGGGTCCTAGGCTGGGGACCGGGGAGGGACAGGGGACCCGAACAGCCCGGTCCTCGCGCGCTGGCCGCCTGGGGCGCATCCTCCGGCGCGGGCGCCCCCAACGCGGCTGGCGTTCAGGGCTCCGGCTGTCACCCCTAGAGGACTCAGGACCGCCGGGCCGCTGCTCTGCGCCGGGTTCACGGCGGGGTCAGCGGCCCGGGGCCGGCTCTGCCCGCACATGGGCTGGAGAGGCGAGGGGAAGGGAAGGGGAGCTGGCGGGCGGGGCTGGCAGGGGCGCTGCCCTGGCACAGCGCAGCGCCTGGCAGCGGGGCGGGTGGGGCGCCGACTAGGAGCTGCCACCGCCACGGGGAGGGAAGCCCGGCAGGGCTGCGGCCGCAGGTAACGGGCCGCGCGCGAGGCCCTGGGGACCAGGCAGCGAATGGGGTCGGGCGGGCGAGCGGACAGCCGGGGAGCTCAGGGCTCGGTTCAGGCCCGGCAGCCGCTTGGCAGCCGAAATTGGGGGCCGAGAGGAAAAGCTGGGAGCCGAGAGACTGGGGCTGGCGCGCTCCTCCCGGCCTGTCTGAAGTTGGGAAACTTTTCCCCAAGTTTGGGGCGGCGGAGTTCCCGTGGAGAAGGGGCCGAGAGGAGCCGGAGAGGGAGGCGCCGGGCCCGCGAATGCAGAGCGGAGGCCGAGGCCGGGGCCAGGACGCGGGTGGGGCGCAGGCCAGGGTCAGGGCCGCAGCCGGCTGTGCGCCGTGCCCGCCCGGGGCGCTGCCCCCTCCCTCCCCTGGGAGCTGCGTGGCTCCCCCCTCCCCCCCACCTGCTTCCTGCCTCAGCCTCCTGCCCCGATATAACGCCCTCCCCGCGCCGGGCCGGCCTTCGTGCTCTGCCCGCCACGGCAGCCGCTGCCTCCGCTTCCCGCGCCACGGCCGCCGCCCGGGGCCCCAACCGAGGGTCTGACAGCCCCCGGCCAGGGCGGCGCCACGGCGGGCACCGCATTGCCCTCCTCCGGACCTCTTCCCCCAACTGGGGTCACTTCTCTGGAGGCGGGAGGCGCTTTTTCACTCGGCTCCCTTGTATCCCACTTGGGCAAACTTCTCAGCCCTGAATGACTTTTCCTGAAGCGGACATTTTCCTCAAATCGGGTAACTGTTTCCACAAGGGTCGCTTCGCCGGAACAGTTTTCTCCTCGGAAGCCCCCAGAACCCAGGCAGAGTGCCCGGCTGCATCCGGGCCTGGGGGTGCCGGCCAGCCTGGCCTCCTCTCCGCCGGCCGGTCTCGGCTCCTTCTGGTCCAGGCCGGCCGGCCCAGGCGCCCACTCTTGGAGGCCGCGGATTCTCCGCCCGTGCCCAGGCCGCCGTGCTCCATGCCCCTGCCCCTGCCCAGCTGAGGGGAAGGGGAAGTGCCGGGGAGAAGCGCCGGGCTGGGTGCAGGCAGCGAGGGCTCGGTGCGGCTCTGACCCAGCCGGTGTGTGTCCCTGCAGGAGAGTGTGCTGGGCAGACGATGCTGGACACGATGGAGGCGCCCGGCCACTCCAGGCAGCTGCTGCTGCAGCTCAACAACCAGCGCACCAAGGGCTTCTTGTGCGACGTGATCATCGTGGTGCAGAACGCCCTCTTCCGCGCGCACAAAAACGTGCTGGCGGCCAGCAGCGCCTACCTCAAGTCCCTGGTGGTGCACGACAACCTGCTCAACCTGGACCATGACATGGTGAGCCCGGCCGTGTTCCGCCTGGTGCTGGACTTCATCTACACCGGCCGCCTGGCGGATGGCGCGGAGGCTGCGGCGGCGGCCGCCGTGGCCCCGGGGGCCGAGCCGAGCCTGGGTGCCGTGCTGGCCGCCGCCAGCTACCTGCAGATCCCCGACCTCGTGGCGCTGTGCAAGAAACGCCTCAAGCGCCACGGCAAGTACTGCCACCTGCGGGGCGGTGGCGGCGGCGGCGGCGGCTACGCACCCTACGGGAGGCCGGGCCGGGGCCTGCGGGCCGCCACGCCCGTCATCCAGGCCTGCTACTCGTCCCCCGCCGGGCCTCCGCCGCCGCCCACTGCCGAGCCGCCGTCGGGCCCCGAGGCCGCTGTGAACACGCACTGCGCCGAGCTGTACGCCTCGGGTCCCGGCCCGGCCGCCGCGCTCTGTGCCCCGGAGCGCCGCTGCTCCCCGCTCTGCGGCCTGGACCTGTCAAAGAAAAGCCCGCCGGGCTCCGCGCCTCCCGAGCGACAGCCGGGGGAGCGAGAGCTGCCCCCGCGCCCAGACAGCCCTCCCAGCGCCGGCCCCGCCGCCTACAAGGAGCCACCGCTCACCCTGCCGCCGCTGCCGCCACTGCCCTTCCAAAAGCTGGAGGAGGCCGGACCGCCTCCGGATCCATTCCGAGGTGGTGGCGGCAGCCCGGGATCCGAGCCCCCCGGCCGCCCCGACGGGCCCAGCCTCCTCTACCGCTGGATGAAGCACGAGCCAGGCCTGGGCAGCTACGGCGACGAGCTGGGACGCGAGCGCGGCTCCCCCAGCGAACGCTGCGAGGAGCGCGGCGGGGACCCGTCCGTCTCGCCCGGGGGGCCTCCGCTCGGCCTGGCGCCGCCGCCGCGCTACGCGGGCAGCTTGGACGGGCCTGGCGCGGGCGGCGACGGTGACGACTACAAGAGCAGCAGCGAGGAGACGGGCAGCAGCGAGGACCCCAGCCCGCCCGGCGGCCACCTCGAGGGCTACCCGTGCCCGCATCTGGCCTACGGCGAGCCCGAGAGCTTCGGCGACAACCTGTACGTGTGCATCCCGTGCGGAAAGGGCTTCCCCAGCTCGGAGCAGCTGAACGCGCACGTGGAGGCGCACGTGGAGGAGGAGGAGGCGCTGTACGGCCGGGCCGAGGCGGCGGAGGTGGCCGCGGGCGCCGCCGGCCTCGGGCCCCCGTTTGGAGGCGGTGGGGACAAGGTGGCCGGGGCCCCGGGGGGCCTGGGCGAGCTGCTGCGGCCGTACCGCTGCGCGTCGTGCGACAAGAGCTACAAGGACCCGGCCACGCTGCGGCAGCACGAGAAGACGCACTGGCTGACGCGGCCCTACCCCTGCACCATCTGCGGGAAGAAGTTCACGCAGCGCGGGACCATGACGCGCCACATGCGCAGCCACCTGGGCCTCAAGCCCTTCGCGTGCGACGCGTGCGGCATGCGCTTCACGCGCCAGTACCGCCTCACCGAGCACATGCGCATCCACTCGGGCGAGAAGCCTTACGAGTGCCAGGTGTGCGGCGGCAAGTTCGCCCAGCAGCGCAACCTCATCAGTCACATGAAGATGCACGCTGTGGGCGGCGCGGCCGGCGCGGCCGGGGCGCTGGCGGGGCTGGGGGGGCTCCCCGGCGTCCCGGGCCCCGACGGCAAGGGCAAGCTCGATTTCCCCGAGGGCGTCTTTGCCGTGGCGCGCCTCACGGCCGAACAGCTCAGCCTGAAGCAGCAGGACAAGGCGGCTGCAGCCGAGCTGCTGGCTCAGACCACGCACTTCCTGCACGACCCCAAGGTGGCGCTCGAGAGCCTCTACCCGCTGGCCAAGTTCACCGCGGAGCTGGGCCTCAGCCCCGACAAGGCGGCCGAGGTGCTGAGCCAGGGCGCTCACCTGGCCGCCGGCCCCGACGGCCGGACCATCGACCGTTTCTCTCCCACCTAGTGCGCCTCTGGCCTCCGCGTGGCCCCGGCCCGCGGCCCCAGGCGGTGGCGGCGGCGGCCACCAGCAGGCGGGTGCCCCCCTCACCTCCCCGCGCCCGGACGACAGTAGCAGCCCCGGCAGCGTCGCCGCAGGGGCGGCGGCCTCACCTGGCCTCACTGCTTTGTGCCTTAGCCCGGGGGTGGGGGTGGGGGAGGAAACCCCGGGACGGGGGTGGGTTGGGGGAAGGGAGATTTATATTTTTGATATCAGCTTTGACCAAAGGAGACCCCCGGCCCTTCTCCGCCTCTTCCTGTGGTTCGTTGGCCCCCAACCCCCCGGCTCCGTGCTGCTCTGGGGGGGGGTGGGGTGCCACTGTTGGGGCGCTCCCAGCCCTACCTCCGGCCCTTGCGACCACACCCATTCTCACTGTGAATCTCCCCGCTGGGGTCGGAGCGTCGGGCAGAGCTGGGGAGCGGGGAGGGGACTGAGCCGGCCGGAGGGCCCCCCGCCCCAGCCCCCGCCCGCCCCGGGACGGATAATGTGAAGTTCCTCATTTTGCACAAGTGGCACTAGCCCCAGGGCTAACCTTTCCCGCCCTCTGGAGTCAGAGGGCTGAGACAGCCCTGGCCTACCCGGTCTCCCACTCCCGCGGTGGTCCCCCCTCCCTTCCCTGGGGCCCCGGACCGTATTTATTGCATGCGCCCTGGGCGGCCCCCCCGCACCCCGAGCCCAGGCTGGGCTGGGCTGGAACGTGGTCTCTTTAGCTCCCTCCTCCTCGTTTGTATATTTCCTACCTTGTACACAGGCTCTTCCAGAGCCGCTTCCATTTTCTATACTCGAACCAAACAGCAATAAAGCAGTAACCAAGGACCCTGGACCCAGCGGCTCTCTTTGCCCTGCACAAGGAGCTGGGTGGGGCGCACGGGGGTGGGTGCTGGGGCCAGAAGCAGCACCCTCAGACAGGTGCAGTGGCTTGGCCCTTCCCTCCCTGGCCCCAGAGACAGGTCAGCAACAGTTCAGGTGTTTTGTAACTAAAAATTTATTCAGGAAACAAAACCAGGGCTGCAAATGGAACAGAAAGGAGGGATGGGGTCTCCCACCCACCCAGTCATTAACCTTCATCCTGGAGAAGGGATCTCAAAGGAGAGGCCAGGGACCCTATACCTCAAAGCCCAGTCTTCTGAGCCCCGTACCCTCAAATCACTGGCTGTGGCTCTCCTGCTCCCCGTCTTTCTGGCAGAGCCTTGGGCGTTGCGGAGGGCACTGCCTTGCTCCCAGCGTCTCGGCAGGCTGTGGAGTCAGTCAGGCCTCTGGGGGACTCCCTCACTGGTCCCGTTAAGACGGACTCCTTGCTTCGCCTCCAAACCCTGTCTTCCCCTAAGTCCTCCTCCAGCCCTGACCCTGGCCTGGGAGAACACAGTGCCAGCAGGAAGCCTGTGGCGGGAGACTGAGCACAGGTGCCAGCTAGAAGCAACACAGAGCTCCAAGCACAGCCAGAGGGCCCCTGTGCCTTCTAGGGCGGAGCTACCCGCGGGGTGCACGCCCCAGGTCAGGCAGTGCTCCTCGTGGGCACTGGCCTGCCCTACCCTCAGACTAGTCTCAGCGCTTCTCAGAGCACAGGGGCCTGGGAAAGGAGGTCAGGGGCAGGAAAGCGACATTAGGTTCCTGCCACAGGTACCACAGAAGAGTCAGAGAAGCTCCACAGCAAGGGACTGAGGGGCCAGGAAGGTGAGAGGGATGGACTAGAAAGGCGGGGAGGAGGAGGAGGATGGTTCAGGAGGGAGAGAGGGAGGGGGACTTGGGAAGAAATGTTGTGAAGTAGGAAGAGAGCAAAACGAAGGCCACTGAGGGGAGAGGGAGCAGGCAAAGGCAACCCAGGAGGCACGGGTCTGAGAGGGCAGAGAGCCCTTCCCTACAGACCCAGGACCAACTGAGGGGACAGCAGGTGGCGAAGCACAGGGGCCCCGGGCAGCAGGGCAGGGAGAAGAGCAGCGGGGCAGGGGGAGAAGAGCGGAGGGCCTGGGGCTGCTGTTCCGAACCCAACTGGGGCTCCTGGGGGCATCCAGGCCTCAGGGAGACAGACCTCCTGGGCACTCTCCTCACAGCACGACCAAGGCCTCTTGGACACTTTCGGGTCAGGGCTTCTGAAGACTGAGAGGACCCATGGTTTCACCTGCATCTGATGGAAATGCTAACCCCGCCCTGTGCCACCTCCAGCTGAGAAAGTGGCTGCACCTCCAGGCTAAGAGGCCTTCCGTCGGCCCTTGACCTGGACAGAGGGAGGGAGGGAGGCTGGGCACGGGGCGGCCCATCTGGCTCGCCCGCCTGCCGTCACTGCAGCCAGCCATCCTGCCATCCTGGCAGCCCAGGAGGGTCCCAGAACTTCCGCCCACCCCTTAGGAGGGGCTCTGTGAGGAGCAGCTCCCCCACAGCACGGCCACGGCGTGGGTCGGAAGAGGATGGTTTATTGTCTGGGTGGATTGGTGGCTCAGGCACGTGGGCATCTTCTGTGCTACACCGGGCGCCTGGTGGCCTTCTCGGGAACGCTTCCGTGAGGGGGGAGCTGCGCCCCCTCAGCCCACCTGGGCCCACGTGAGGAAGGCCGGGATGTCCCGCACAGGCACGTTCCTGGTCAACGCCTTCACACGCAGGTTCCGGTCATCCGTCAATAGCACCACCTCCCTCAGTAGCCGGATGGGCTCCTCTGTGGGCATGAGAGAGCACGGGGATTCACTGAGGGCAGGACTCGGAGGCCCTGGCTGCCTCTCCTCTTCTGGAGGGGAAAGCAGGTCTGGGGGCTCAAGGCCAACCATTTCTTGGCCCTCCCACAGGGCCTTCCCCTCACAGACGGTGAGCAGAGGGCGCCCCTCCCCTGCGGGCCGAGGGAGGACAGTTTCGGGCTGGGGCTGGCCTTCTGCTATGCACCCCCACCCCCCGCATGTTACTGGGCCACCTCGTGCCCGGTGAGCCCCCCTGCTCGCCAGCCTCCGCAGACCCCTCTTCTCAGGACTCTGAGCTGAGGCAGGAGAAGCAGCCTCCTGTCCCTTCTGACGGCAGGGCTAGTTCTGGGCTCTTAAGACTCTCTTCTGCATCATCTTGCCTGCTTCAAGGCCAGCAGACTGATGCTTGAGGTATTCAGAAGTAGGAAATGCAAGATGGAATATGAAACATATCCAGGGCTCCCAGGACGTGAGGAGGGGTGCTAACTCTGAGGAGAGGAGGGCAAGGGTCCCCTGGCAGAGGCCAGCCAAGATGGCCCTGAGGCTAGAGCCCAAAGATTCCCACCATTAAATAAAAGTAATCCATGTCTATGGCATAAACCTCTTAAACACAGAAGAAGGAAGGTAAAGTTGATTGTCCTCCCTGTGATCTTCCTCATGTCTCTGTCTTGTCCCAGGGTAAGCTGTATATGTTTCCAGATTTCTTTATGCACATTTACAAGTCTACATACTTGTCATGTAAGTTTTCCTGTAATGTTACAGTCATACTAGCCGTACTTACTTCACTGAAATTCTAAAGATCTTTCTATGTCAGCACAAACAGAGCGCCTTCATTCTTTTTAGATGACTTTTTTTTTTTTAAAGCAGGATGTCTTTCCCCCTAATTCCTTAACCTTTTAATACTAATGTATCGGGGAGAATTTAAACTGGGGCCAAGGACTCTCACAAGTGACATCCCCACCCCCATTAAGGCCCCCCGGATGGCAGGTCCACTCCTCATCCCCAGGCAGGCAGGCAGGCAGTGAGGCCCAGGAAATGTCCTGTAGGGCTTCCTGATCACGGGGGCCTGGCGGGGCTGGGGGACTGCAAATATCCGTGTCGGACCTGAGCAGTTTCAGGCTTGCCAGCTCCAGGCAGGGAGGCTGTGAGCTGGCTGTCAGCCGTGGGAGGAGTCTGGGGGAAGAGGGAGGAGAGGCTCTCGGGGTTGATGGTGGTGAAAGAAGGGGAGCAGCGGAAGGAGGGTGTGGTGGGAGGTGAGCGGCCGTGGCGGGCTGAGAGGGTGAGGAAGGCGGCCCTGGGCCGAGGAGATGCTCTGAGACACGAAGCTTGGGGGTGTGGGCGGGGCGGGGCAGGGTGACAGGCAGTGCCCTGCAGGGCTCGAAGTGGGCGGCCCGGGTCTGTCCACAGCCCCACCGCTCCTGCCCTGGGACTCAGACCAGGAGAGTCCCAGGCCTCGTGGCAGCCAACCGAGGCCCAGCGTTGCTGGCAGGGGTCTGCAGGGGTTTCTGTGGATACTTTGAGACATTTTGAACAATAAACATCCTCTGTTTTGACACTGGTAACTTCACTTTGTTAGAAACCAGAGACTGTCATCCTGTCAGGCCCCATCCGCCATAATCCACATGATTTTAAAATTCAACATCGTTTACACATAAACATTTGGTGATGGTTTCTCTGTGAATCTGACAAGTTAATCTGCTAAGAATTCACAATGACAAATGGGGTTTGATTACACCAGCCGTTGCTGATGTAATTCTGATAGGGGCGGTCCCCAGGATGCCAATGGGTTCCTGTAGGCTGTTGGGGGTGAAGTGGGGGGTGGGGAGACTAGGGCCAAAGCCAAAATGTGTCTCTGCCGAGAAAGAAACAGCTCTGAGGCTGGGTGGGGCCACAGCGGTATCTGAACCGTACTTCCCAACAAGGCCTTCTGCAGTCCTGCAGACCTCGCCCTCAGAAGGTGCCCCTCCAGGAAGCTGCCTGGGAGCAGAGCCCCACCCCTCCGCTGGGCTCAGCCAGGCTCCTCTCTGCGGATCCGCCCCTTAGGGACAGTGCAGGCGCACCAGGTAGCAGGACCCCTCTGAGGAGCAGCAGCTGTGGGCGTGTTACCCGCCTCAGGTGCAGGGGCGTGGGCAGCATGCTCGGAGCTGAAGCGGGCGGGCGGAGGGCTGGAGGGAAGACAGTCCCGGGCCCGCCTGGCAGCAGGGCGGGAAAAGCGAGCAGAGGCGAGCTGGGCAACCTCAATGCAGAGAAGAGGACAAGAAGGCCACAGACATGCAGACAAGAGACCAAGAGGTGAGAATTGTCAGCTGTGCAGATGCCACTGAGCTAGGACAGCCTAGGAATTCCTTCCAGAAGAAGAAATGTCTGGAGTCCTGGGAGCCAGGAGCAGAACACCTGAGCCTCGCTGACTCTCAGAGGCCAGCTCAGGCAAGAGATGGTTCTGGGATGAGGGTGAGGTGCTCAAGCACCCCAAAGAGTCTCTGGCCCCCCCTGACGGGCTTTGGCTCACCAAAAGCGTTTGGAAAACCGGGCTGAGGGCTTCATCTGCAAGGTCTCACCTGCCTCCAAAGTGCTATGTCACAGAACCAGAGAGACAGGAAGAAAAGGACCACTAGTAGTTGGGGAAGTACTTCCACCCCCACCTGATACAGGGTAAACATTCACGGATGAATTGAGAGGGTGAGCATGGCCAAGGACAGGGAGGTGGGGCCCTAGGCACCGCTAGGGACTGTCCTCAGAGCAGCAGAGGGCTGGGCTCAGGAGACCATGGCCGGAATAAGCTACAGTGAATCATGAAGACATTCTTACTGTCAGAGAACTCACTGAGGACCCAAGAAAGGAAATGGATGCATGCAGAGCAGCAAAGTTCACTGCCTGAAGCCCAGTTTCCTGGGCGAGGCCCGTCCTTAGCTGGCTGAGGGTCCACCTGAGGCTGGGGGAGTCGGGGGAGGGGTCTGACTTCCAGCATGGGGTGGTGTGTGTGTGGGGGAACTGGGCTGGCCTCAGGCTTCATCCCTGATTTTTACACTTTACAGGCCACAGTTAGGGAAGGTACCCTTCCCCAGGGCTGAGGCAGGTAGGATGAGGTAGGGAGGGAAGGGAAGGTCCCGAGGTGGAGGGAGCGTGCTACCTTTGTTGGCAGGCATGAAGTCCTTCGCCTTGTCTTTACAGTAGTGGAGGCAGCAGGAGAGGATCAGGTCATCGTTGTTACCCTGGAGGAAGACAGGGTGAGTGCCGCTGGGTCACATCTCGGTGTCCCGCCCATCCACGCCCTGGCCCTGCTTGGCCAGGTCCCACCGTGCCGAGAGTGACCCAGGGGACAAGGAACCCCCTCCTGGGCCTCAATGGCGGTTGCCCCCTGGGGGCAGGAGGTCCAGACTGAGGGGCCAGCCTCGAGCCCCTCCCTCCTGGGGCCCCTGTTCTGAAGGTTGACTCGAGCGTTCCTGTTTTGCCCTGGGTCTCACCAGCTGGCCAGTGATGTCCTCGCTGCGGAAGGCGATGGATTCGAGTTCATTGCCACGGCTGGTCAGGGCCCGCAGGCAAGAGTCCCGACTCTCGAATCGCCGCTCGAGGAACTCAATGGACTTCCGGGCCTTTTCTTGCACCACGCGGGCATAGCCCCCGGCCCGGTGGTCTGTCTCCTGCCCCTTGGCCAGGCCGTCCAGCTCATTGATCACTGAGGAGACACAGTCCCAGAAGGAATCAGACTCAGCAATTGCGTCTGTCTTGTCTGTCTGCACTCGAGGCCTTGCTTTCCCAGGCAGCTCCTCCCTGACCCTGGAGGCCACGTGGCCCCACAGGAGTCTTCCCGTGAAACCAGGGGCCCTTGGAGGGCAAGAAGTGCCCTCCATGTTCCAAGTGTTCTCTCCTTTTTCTGCCTCTTCCCCTGGGCCCCACCCTTCTCCTGGGAGGAATTTACAGGGATTTTCTGGAGCTGCTGTATCCAGAAGAAGAAACCGGGCCCCTCCATCACATTCCTCAGTTACAGAATCAAATTGAGAGGGTCCCTCGGGAGAGGCAGGGGTATGCAGCAGCTAGAGAGAGGGGCACCCTCCCTCATCAGCCTGGGCCCCTGCACAGCCATCCAAGAGGGGCCCAGTTCTCTGCCTGCCCCTGGCAGAGCGCAGGGAGGTCACGGGGTGGGAAGTGGGGTCATGGTCTCACATGCAGGGACCCTGCTAGTCCCCTGAACCATCCCCTTGGCACTTCTACCTCCTCTGATACTGCACGTGTGTGTGTGTCTGCCTGCCTATGTGTCTGGGACACGGCTTCATTTTCTGGTGAAGATTCTTTCCAAAATTCCAGCCAAGAGCCTGAGGTCAAGTGGGAAATATGCACTCCTTGGGGGCTCCGGGAGAGTTTGGGGTCTGAGGCCTCTCCTCAGCACAGTGATTCATGGCTCGGGGAGTCGGCGTGAGCACGCTGTTCCATGGTGAGCCTGGCACTCACTGTCTGGGTATTCAGAGACACTTTCTGGAAAGTGCCCATGTGGGAACACGCGCGCACACACACACACACACACACACACCCATGCCTTCAGCAACCTGAGGCTGCAGTGTCCACACAACATATGGCTGAGGTTGCGGAGTAGTGGTGGCTGAGTGTATGGTACACCAAACAGAACATCAAACGTGAAAAACTGGTGTTCTATCCCAAAATCTGCTTTCCTGCTTCCAAATTAAACAGGCTTCAAAGGGGAAGCTTGTTTGTGCTTCTGCACCAGGCGGGGCTTCTCGATGCTGGGGTCAGGCCTAAAGAGCACGGAGCAGGTTAAAGAGCACAAGAAACAAGCAGGGAGGCTGTCGGCTTAACCCTCTGTGCTCTGGGCACAGGGCAGGGGCCCGCTCTCCCGTGACAGAGCTGGCATTTCCTGGTGCCCCTGGGGGCCGACTATCCTATAGCTACCATCTCCTCTGGGTCTTCTTATTATTTGCTCCCTCCCCACATAATCTGGCTTCCCCCACTGACCCATAAGCTCATCAAGGCCAAAGGCTGCAGCTCTACCTTTCACGGGCCCCCTCGGGAACAAGGAGCCTGAGCACATGGTAGGGGCACCATCAGTGCTGGTAACCGAGAACTCGTTGGGCTGGGGTGGTGTCTGAGGCTCCTTCCAAGACATAGATGAGCAACCTGAGACATGGCCGCCTCTCTCAGTTACCCCATTTCCTGACCATCCAGCAAAGAGCGGCCAATTCCGTTTCTTACCCCTGAAAATCTCCCAGGCAGGTGGGCACTGGGACTTGCTCTCCTGAAAGCCGCTCCACCCGGGACCCGGCAAGGGCAGAGGGGTGGCTGCCACAACGTGAGGGTCTGACTCGGCCCTGGGGAGACGAGCTGCTCTACTTCTGAAGAACAGAAAACCTTCCCGTGGGTCTCAGGGCCTGGGCTGAAGAGGCTCTGGCCAGGCCACATGGGGAGGGGGAAGGAAGACAGGGAGGGTGGAGGCGGGCCGAGGGCCGCTTCAGTGCCAACATTCTCAGGTGGTGCTAACGTGTTTCCCACAACCCCCCAGGGTTCTACAGCCCCTGCAGGGGCGGATGTTTCCTGCCCTTTGTTTCCACCCTCATCTGGCACTCAGGCACTGGGGACTGGGAGGGAAGGCCCAGTGGAACATCTTGGCATGGATGTCAGAGGTGGCTTGGCAGGCAGACGGCCAGTCTGGCAGACCGTCCAGAGGCCAGGGCTTCCAAACTTGTTCCAAGTGGCTGCTGAGAGGGGACATTAAGCAACCTGGGCTTCCCAGTCGTCTCCCAGACCCCCTCCCTCCAGAGGACAGCTCTTGGCTCTATCAGCTATATGAGCTGTACAGACAGGAGCCCGGGGCCCCTCCTGAAGCCGACCCACCACAGGGCTCTGAGAACCAGGGGTGCCTTAGACAGTCCCTGGAGAGGGCCCAGCTGGGCTCCTCCGGCCTGAGGCTGGAAGCACGCGAGCCGGCCCTGAGATGCTGACCCTGTACCAGCAAACAGCGACCAGACAGTGGTGAGGGCCCAAGTGGCAGGAATCCACAGGCGAGAGCCAAGGGCTTGCGCTGGAGGGCCTCCATTGGCCTGGCCTTAGGGTGACACTGGCCAGAAGAACGCTACCTCGAACCAACAGAATGATCGTGAAAAGCTACGAGCCCATCAGACCAAAGGCATCTAACCACTTCAAAATCCTCCCAGCCTCCCTGCCAGACCACCCAGCAGCACTGCCGTTATCTGCCAGGGCTGAGTGTTTACCAATAACGGGAACCAGCTTTGCTGTTTTACTGCGAGCTTTATAAGGATAAAAACAAGGGCTGGGCTTGGGCAGCCTCTGGTTGCTGGGACACAGGAGTCCATTTGCTCAAGCAGTTTAAGCCACGGATCAGCCATAATAATTCGAACTGCTTTGATTATTAAACAGTCTTCCTTGCCCCATGCATTCCCAACTTCCCTGCAAATCCCGTCTTACACACACGGCGGGGCGTGCCTGCAGAGGGGCCCCGTTGCGCACGGGCAGGGCGGGCCCAGCCCTGACTCACCGATGAGGGGCACCACCAGGATGTAGTTCCGGCTCTCCAGCAGCTGCGCCAGGCTGGCCAGGTGGTCAATGAAGCCGTTGGTGTCTGGGACGAGGAACAAGGGTCTGATCTCGAGCTCCATCTGCCTCACGTGACTCTGGTCCTCCAGGACAGCCTACGGGGACGCCGAGTGGTGAATGAGCAGGCCAGCGGCGGGCCAGCCCAGGCCCTGACTCCACCGTGTGTGTCAGCGCCCTGCCCCTCGGCCTTGCCCCCCACTCCAGAGGGACAGCCAGCCCCCCGGGAGGCTGGCCCAAGACAAACCCAGGGAGACCAAATGGCCTGGGGAACTGGGTGTGATTAAAACCCCGCGTGGGACTGAGAAGGGACCCTGATGGCATTCAAAATAATGGGGCTCTGAAAGGCAGGCCTGGGGCTAAAAATCAACGAGGCGCACGAGAGTGGTTTCACACGCACTACTGAGAACATAGGAGGTACTTCTTAATCCAGATACTTTAAATGTACACATATACTCGGACAGAATTTGTCATTTCCATTTACTTCACTGTGCAGTTAAGAAAGAAAGAAAGAAAAAAGAACCACCTCAAAACCTATGCAAAAAAAGTGATGCTGACAACTAATAACTGGTACCCAGAGTGGCAGGAGTCCACATGGCGGGACCAATGACTTCCCAAGTCACATGTCTGCAGAGAATGACATCCGGACTGTCGAGAACGAAGGCTGTCTTCCCCCGACCAGCCCGGGGCTCCCTAAGCAGAGGTGTCTGTGATCCACCCGCGCTGCTTTGCCACAACTCTGTACAATCTATACTGTTTGTTTACTTGGTGTTTTTCTTTAGATGGACTTCGAATCAACTCACTTTTGTGGCTCAGCAAATAACATACGTGGTATCGGGAGTCTGAGCGCCCAAGCATGTTTACCAGTTCAAGCTGAATTTCCGCAGCCAAGAGTCAGCGTGTCTCCTACGCATCACTAAAAAAAAACCCCTCGGGTAGCACCAGTGGTCTGGGCCGCACCCCTCGGAAAGCTCATGGCCTGGAGCCTGTCAGTCTCATACGTTCCCATCTTTCAGGGCAGCTTCCATACCCATCTGGAAGAGCCCAATTTTCTCAAGTCTGACAGGGCACACGTGGCAGAGGCCCTGGGAGATAGGCTTTGGGTCCACCTGTCACTGCGGGGCCTGGCCACTCTCTGGCTGCTTCGTCTTCTGGGGACCACAGCCAGGAAGCAAGCTGGTTTGTGGGCATCTGCCCAGACCCCGTGCCCCCTGTGTGTGGAGCTGGAGAGCACCCGGCACGCAGGTCCCAGCCCTGCCCTGCCCTCCTGTGGCCTCCTGCCACACACCAACTGGCAGGCACACAGACACGAGCCCTGAGCAGGGGAGCAGATGTGCGTGCCAACTGAGATGGGGCCCACGGGTTGGGCCCTGGCCACTAACAGTCAGTGAGGAAGGTGTTCAGGTTTCACTGGCAGTGACAGTAAAACTGAAAGGGCATGCCTCCGAATGCCGGGGGTGGCTCCTCTGTGACCTGCTGGGGACCTTTCCCTTTGAGTAAGTTGCTGCTGCCACTGCCACCACAGCTGGTGGAAGGCACAGGGCGCTGGCGGGCATGAGAAACGCGGCCCGGGGCTTGCCTGCAAAGTCTCCTGCGGCTCTCACTCGGGAAGGGAAAGCACCTGGCCTGTGGGCCACCTTCCCAGGAACCTGGGTCCCCAGCCCTCCCCCTGGGGCTGCCAGCTAGAGAGTGACACACGTTCCATCGAACTCAGTCTGGGCATTTAAATATCACTTCTCACTGTGAGGAAGTCGACACAGAACACGTGTGATGGCGTGGGTATTTTGTGAGGACAAGAAACGGTCCTGCTCAGGCTCAGTGAGCACCCTAGCCTTTGCTCACGGGTGGGGCTCCAGCCTCTCCTCCCGTCACTCCTCTTCCCAGGCCTGGGCTCTCCACCAGCCTGTCCACTGCCAGGAACGTTCTCTTGGTGTCCTGGGCCCCCAAACCTCTGTCTTTCTCAGTGAGAAGGGACAGGATGAGCCCTGATGTCAGGTTCGCCTGAGCACGGCATCTCTGCCGCCGCCTCCCCCACTCGGACCCCTGTCACATCTTAGTTTTCCTGCCTCCAGAAGTGACCCTCCGGCCCTCAGGCTGACCCTAAGGAAGTGGCACTGGCTGCCCTTTCTACCCTGAGGGAACAATGAGCTCCCAAGACCTCGGACCATCCTTCCTCATTGGGAGGGCTCTTAGGCCAGGTGGCCGAGGGAGGCGGGGGGCTGAGCCCGCTTGGGTGTTTTGATGACAGGACGGAAGAAAAATCTAGGCACAAGGTCCAGGGAAGTGTGCGCCGTCTGAGTTCCTTGAGCGCTGGCTCAGGGCCAGAAAGGTGAACGGAGGCCACAGCATTGTGGGGAGGTGGCAGCCAGGCTGGGTCCCCAGGGGTGGGTGGGACCGAGCTGCTGAGGGTGGTCGGGGCTGTGCTGCCACCATCCGGTCCCGGGGACACCCGCGGACAACTTCCCTTAACCTGGTTTCTGCCCAGTGACTCACTGCATGCCTGCTTCCTGTTCCCCACATGCCCTCCTGGGTCTCAGGAGACTCGATGAAGCTGCTCCCCCTTCTTTTGGGGGTACCAGTAGGCCTCTGGAGGGGGGGGTCATGCCTGGGTCATGACACTAGCCCAGTCCCCTTAAGAGAATTCAGACGAGGGAGGATTGGGAATCGCAGGCCCTTGTCTGTGGGTGTCGGTGTTTCCGGCCCTCTGAGTGGCGCTGTGTGTGTGTGTGTGTGTGTGTGTGTGTGTATGTGTGTGTGTTTAGCATTTGCCCTCCCAACTTTTCCAGATTTTACCCGTCAGATTCCTGGCAGCTGTGCACGGCGCCTGTGCCGGCCGTCACGTCCCACTCTGATCCCTGGGTCGCACGGTGAGAGAAGGACACAGGATGCGCAGGGAGTGAAAAAGTGATGTCGGTGGGGCGAGTGCCAAGTCCCCACTCAGAGCCATGGGACGCTCGGGGAGAGGGGGAAGCATGCTGCCGCGGAGTTCAGAGGCCGGTAGTGAGATTTATTTTTGTTTGTATGAGCAAAAAGCTGCAGAAGCCTCTGGTGGGGGTGAGGGGGGCGCAACTGGAATGCTGTGATTCAGACAGACTGGCCCTGGCCCCGAGTCCAGTGTGCGACCCGGAAGGAGAGGCCCTTAGGAGCCCTTCCTGCTGCGGTGAAGGCTGGGCCGCAGAGGTCCCCTGATGCGGAGCTGGGAGCCCTAGGGAAAGCGTGGACACGCTGGATCAGACCAGGGGCGACAGGCACCACGAAGTCATCCAGTGTGAGGAAGCAAAGAACTCAACTCTGTGTCTGGAAGGCACTCAGTAACCAACTTTCTCTGAAGCCCAGAGGCACCCTGGAGCAAGCAGGCTAGTGGGGACCTGGGAGGGGGCTGGTCCACAGCAACATCTGAGGAGGAAGCTACCGGGCCGGGGTCCCCAGAAAGGGCTCCCTCACAGGTTAACTTCCTCCTTCGATGTGCTGGGGATGACTGGGGGAGGCTGACCCTTTTAGAAATTGAGACACTGAGAGTTACAAATAAAGGTACCGCCGTTAGTTCACACGGGAGTCGTGGAACTGGAGGAACTCGGGTCACAGAGCAGCGCCAGGTCAAGAGTAGGCCTTCCTCCTGCTCAGGGCTCCACAGGGACTGCAGCCACAGGCTGATGGGACTGTTGATCCCTGGGCCTCTCTGGCCAGACCAATGTCTTCACCAGAAATGAGAAGTGTGGTAACAGCGAATTTCCACGCTCATCCTGTGTCTGAAAGTATCTAGCTAGATGCCTGATATTAGTAACAACCAATTTCAGTTTCCGTTCTTCCTGCCCAACTCCATTTTTCACCTCTTATATATCCAGTGGGGGTGACTATCTGGGGCAACCACTAGGGAGCAGAGCTGGGGGTGGTGAGGCAGTGGACTGCTGACCTCTGTTAATGCGATTCATGGTGCTCTTGGTGGTTTCTTTTTCCTTTTTTTTTTTAATCTATGTAAAGTTATGTGGAGTATTTAAGTATTTAAAGTTAAGTAGAGGTATTTTAAGAAAATTTAAAAAGCTGGAAAAATGGAAATGAAATATACAATAGGAAAAGCTAGTGAGATAACCACTGGCATTACAGGCAGACATTCTTTTTTTGGGGGGACACCCTGTGCAGCATGTGGGATCTTAATCCCCCAACCAGGGACTGAACCCACGCCCCCTGCAGTAGAAGCTTCGAGTCTTATCCACTGGACCACCAAGGAACTCCCAGGCGTTCCTTCTTGAGCTGAAGAAACCCACGGGTGCAGATTCTGCATCTGCTCCACAAAGCAGCCCAGGTCATTGGCTTCCCTTAGCATCTTCATTGCAGGGGGGTTGCTCATGGGAAAATTTCTGCTTAGGATCCCTTCTCTGAATATCCAGAGTTGGTACCACAGAGCTTAACATATACTTGCCATCTTTTTCAAAGTTATAATTATGATGACTTACCCGCTACTTCTTGCTGCCCTTTCAAGATGGACAGGGAGTGGCAGGGCCAAGCATGCCACCCCTGGGCTTGCTCCAAGCAGCAGCCCAAGGGTATTTCGGCCAAAAAGCCTGACCTCTCTCAGGAGGACAGCCCCCTGTGGATGCTGCAGGAGCAAGGGAGGTGTGAATGGCTGAAGCGAGCTCTGGGATGGGCGTCTGCCCAGCTCCACGGGCTGCTGTGCCTTCCTGTCCTGGCGTGAACGTGCCCCTGGCCGGGTAGTGCGCTGGCTCCCGCCCCGTCTCCGACAGTTAGGAGCCAGAGCTGAGTGTCAGCCTTCCGCTGGATTCCATACAGGTGTGGGGGCTCTGTGCATGCCCCATTGTTCCACAGCGCCGCCCCCCGCAGCTGGGTGGCAGTGTGAATGGGCTGCAGCTATATTTAGCATGAAACTCCTGGGGCCGTCACAAAGGAGTGACCGCATCTTCAGGAGGGTGGGTGGGCGGGAAGGGGACGGGGAGTGAAGTTATTTTCAGAACACATGTCATTGCTGGCTACGGAGCAAGGCTGCGGCCATAATGCCGAGAGAAACAATAGCTGTGGCCAGAGGAAGAGCCTGTTATGTTTCAGGTGGGATGTTTGCAACTGCTCAGGAAACCTGACCCCGCCCGACAGCAGCACAAATCACAGCAGAGCCTCGTGGAGGCAGAGAGGAGGCGGGGGATTCACAGGGCCAGGGTGAGGTGCCAAGAGGCCACGCCTCGAGCCCGGAGGAGGATTTTCAGCGACTGCTTTGCCCTGGGGGCCTGGTTAGGAATGAAACACTTCTGACCAATTTCCCAGACAAACCAGGCCCCCTGCTCTGGTCTCTGACACCTCCCAAGAAGGGCAATGAGGACAAAAGGATCTTGGCAGAAGGCAGCAAGGTGGGCACAACCAGGGCAAGACGCAGAGCCGTCTCGGGCAACGGGGGAAGGCTGGGCTGAGTCGAGAGGGCGGCCTCGAAGCCCTCCCTGGGTGGGCGCACTTGGCCCCCAGTGTCCAGGGCCCGGCCTGGGCGCCGAGGCTCCAGCTGCACAGGTCCTAAGAGCTGCCCACACCCCTTTCCTGACCTCCAGCCGGCCCCGCTCACCAGCCTCTGTGCAACGCCGGAAGCGGGGAGGGACAGGCTGCGGAGGAGGCCAGGCCTCGCCTCCCCCCATCCCGCAGCTGAGCACAGGCCCAGGGGTCTAGGTGGGAGCAGGGAAGCGGGGGTGTGGCTCTGGCCCCAGATCTCAGTTGGGCTTTACAGCCAGCATGGGGGCCAGGAGGGTTTTTTCCAACCCCATCTTCATATCCCCTTCCCCAAACATGTGTGGTTCCTGTTTTGCTGCATCTGTAAAAGGCGCTGGGAGCTGGGGACCTGCCTTACACCTCTTGGTTAACACCCCTGGAGACGGAGGGGGTTCGGAGCCGTGTAATTTACAGCCCATCTCCCCGATCTTAATTCACCCGATGCTCCTCTCTTCCTTATTGTATTAGTGTGACCAGGTACCTGCCAACAATAATGGCCTCTCCAGCTAGGAGCCTCTCCCCCACTCCCAGGACAATTTATACCTTTTCCTTGGGATTTTCCCCCCTTAAATTAAACAAAAAGAGGAAAAATAAGAAAAGGTTAACATGGGTTTGGAGCGCTGCAGCCCCGTAGTTCTGGGCAGGGAGCCAATGGCCTGAGGGCACACACATGTGTGTGCTCTCCCAGAAGGGCCTTCACCGGCCCTGTTTTACAGCCACCTCGGCACAGACTCCAGGGTTCACGCATATGGCCAGACAGATGTGTCTGGCTTACGTTCAAGGCTGGAAAATGAAGAATTATGGAAGTGAAGGGCCCCGGGCATTAAAGGGGGGTGGGGAGAAGGGAAGGGGGGAATTTTTTCTCTGCTGAGAAATCCTCCTGTGGCTGTGAGGCTGGAGGAAGAGGGCTGACAGGAGGCAGGCCGCCAGCAGCGGCGCATGTGGGGCCTGCTCTTAAAGGGGCCCCAGCCGCCCAGCCTGACGGCCTGCAGCAGGCCCTCGGTGCCTGGACCCGAGCACACTGCTCCGAGGGAGCCGACGGGCCAGACGGGCCCCCCCGGCAGGAGCGGCCACAGGCCCCGGAAGTCAAGTCCCTCACGAGACCGCTGTCAGGCACCGCTCGTCACTGGTGAGGCCAGGCTGCCCACGGCGCTCGGGACAAGGCCAGGTCCCCCGGCACGTGCTCCTCCAGCAGCTGGCGCTCCCCTTTGGTAACAGGGCTCGCTCCCACGTCACGTCATTGACTTCTCTGCGCCAGTGGACACTCTGGGAAGGGACTCTCTTGGTTCATGTTCCCTTGTAACCAGCCTGGTAGGTGCTCAGCATTGCTTACCATACTGAGCAGAAGACGCAGGACCTGATTCCAAGGAGTTCACAGTGCGGTGGGGGAACAAGCCCAGCAATAAGTGTAATCTGAGACGCGATATACGTTTCACGGGTGAAGTATAAATCAGTGCCACAGGAACACTGAGCAGAGAGATGACTCCTCCTGGGGGGAGTCGGGGAAGGCTTCACTGGAGAGATGGGGTTTCGTCTAGGGACTGAAGGAAGACTAGAATTTCAACAGGTAATAGGAAATGTGGAGCAGAAGAAAGGGTACTTGGGCTTGAGGGAGCAGCAGGAACCAAAACGTGCGCGTGGGGAAGGGGAGCACTGTCTGGGGACGGTGGGCGGAAGGAAGGTTAGTGCTGTCCAGGCAGCGGGGCCGGAGTGTCTGGATGGACGGGCACTTGGCGTGCACTGTCTTCTGAGGGAGGTGCTGTCACCAATTTTGTCTGACAGGTGAGGAAACGGGCTTGAGGAAGTTAAAGCATTTGCCCAACATCACACAGCTTGTGAGGGCTCACGGGGAATGAGAGAAGAGGCTGGGAAAACAGACTGGGAACAGCCTCAGATGCCACAGTAAGGAATTCAACTTTATTAGCCAAGCAAAGGTGCTGACTATTCCTGGGCAGGGGAGTGGCTCTTTGGGAAGGGAACGATGAAACTATGTATAATGATACACTGCAGGCAGTAAGCCTGGCTCGCAGACCCAGTACCACAACTCCAGGAGCTGCCATTAACAGATTCCAAGGTAAATAGGACCCTGTCAGACTTGTGCAGTGCAGGGTTGCTGGCTCCAATCTAGTCAATCCCTGGGCTACAGCAGCAGCTGTGGCGATGGGAATGGAGAGGAGAGGAGGGCATGAATGAGTGCACAGGATCTGATAAGAAATCAGACACGAGTGGGCTTCCCTGGTGGCTTAGTGGTAAAGAATTTGTCTGCCAGTGCAGGGGACACGGGTTCAATCCTTGGGCTGGGAAGATCCCACATACTGTGGAGCAATTAAGTCTGTGCGCTACAACAACTACTGAGTCTGTGCTCTAGAGCCCGGGAGCTGCAGCTACTAAGCCCATGTGCCACCACTACTAAAGCCTGCATGCCGTAGAGCCTGTGCTTCGCAACAATGAGAAATCCATGCATCACAAGTAGAGTAGCCCCCACTCGCTGCAACTAGAGGAAAAACCTGTGCAGCAATGAATACACAGTACAGCCAAATATAAATAAATAAAACTAAAAAAAAATTTAAAAAGCAGACATGAGGGCTTAAAAGCCAGTGAGGAACTTTAAGATGATGCTCTCAGAGTTCCTTGATAGTTCAGTGGTTAAGAATCCACCTGCCAAAGCAGGGGACACGGGTTTGATCCCTGATTTGGGAAGATCTCACATGTTGTGGGGCAACTAAGCCTGTGAACCAAAACTACCTAGCCTTGCCCTAGAGCCCATGCTCTGCAACAAGAGAAGCTACTGCAGGGAGAAACCTGAGCACCACAGTGAAGAGAGTAGCCCCCACTCGCCACAACTAGAGAAAGCCCAAACTCAGCAGCAAAGACCCAGCACAGCCAAAAAGTAATAATAAATAATTTTAAAAATTAAAAAAAGATGACGCTCTCCTTGGTATCATTCATGAACTCATTGAACAAAAATATCTGCTGAATGTCAACTCTGCATGCTGAGACTAAGAAGTAAGAGAAAGGAAGGAGGAGTAAAGAACCAAGTAAAGAACAATGGTCTAGAAGCCCAGGAGGTTGGTGTGGTCAACAGACAGAATACGAGGGTCCTTGTGAGCTGCAGGGAGGTGGCTTCAGGGCCCAAAGCCACAGGGAAATCATCACACATCACAAGTGTGATGAAAAACCAACAAAGACAGGTACTTGGGGACCTCTAATACAGTCGACTCTATGACTGTTGGGAGTCACAGAGTCAAGAAATGGAGGTGGTGGTATGGAGAAAACTTCTGGGACGACTGATGGTGAGGAAGAAAAGAGTCACAAGTCAGGAAGAAAGACAGCCTGAGGGTGAAGCTCTGAGGGCCAGGACAGAGGTTTAGAGAGATCACAGAAAGAGGAAGGCAGTGGCCATACCACCGTGATGGTGGTGCTGCAGAGGTACCACACACTTAATTCCAACAGGTTGACTGGTGCACATGTGTCTAAAGGCCCATGGATCCCAGCAGACAGAGCTCTTCCCAGGGCAGGGCTCTGTCCGACGGACGAGACCATCAGTCCGCTGTCAGTCATGAGCTCACCCTGTGTGACACGCGCTGTGCACGCACACCGGCTCCTGCAGGCCTCTCAGCCACTCCACGAGGGAGGTGCTGTCACTACTTTCATTGTGCAAATGAGGAAATTGGTTCGGAGAAGTTAAACCATGTGCCCAAAGACACATGGTTGGTAAGTGGTGGAGCCCAGCCTGATAAGGTTGGCCTGACCACACGTACTATGCTCCATGCCAAAGGCCAGAGGTGGGTGAAGAGAAGGCTGAAGACAGACATCCCTGAAGAGGATTGGCGCTTCCCTACGTGTGCAGCTAGTCTTAAAGCAGGAGCGTGGCCAGCCCTTCTCTGTCTGCCCTGATAGATAAGAGGAATAGATAAGAGGAAGTGAGCTTACAGCACAAGAGTTGGACCTGGGCGAACCATAAGGAAAAGCTTGCAGGCAGGGACAGTATGGGTCCGCGAGAGGCCCGCTGATGTGAGAATCCTGGTGTGGAGATTGAGTAATTTCTCTCTGAAGGATTTAGCATGTCCTATCCAGAGGGGCTCGGCCATTACAGTGGGAATACATGCACACAAACGGTGGCCATGACACCAGCTCACCCCCGAGAACAGGTGTTCTCAATAGAGAACCTTGGTTTCTCCAGGAGTGTCTGCACGAGGCTCAGGGGAACTGGGAAACCCCCGAAACTGTGTGAAAGGTCGGGTCTGTGTGGCATCACAGATCATCACAGGGGGAGGAGCTTTCAGCAGATTCTTGGAGAAGAAGCTGACCCTGCCTTGGATCCCAGGAGGAGGGGGACTGCAGGCGCTGAACCAGAATTTAGCGGCGGAAGAACACCACAGGTGGCAGAACCAGTCAGGTCCCAGCAAGAGGGTCCTGCTCACCCCCATTCCATCTCCCCTGGGCCCTGAGCAGACCACCACCCACACCAGAACCGTGTGCCCGGCCGGGCCCCACCTGGATCTTCTCCTGGCGACGCTGCTGCTCCGCTATCTTCCTGGCCAGAGCCAGCTTCTTGGCCCGAAGCTCCCTGATGTCGTCCTCGCCCCCGCTGCCTTCGGCCTCCGAGTCTTCCTCAAAGTCTTCAATCACTACGTCCTCCTCCTTCAGTGGGGGCACACGTCAGGAGAGAGAGGAGACCGTGAGCCCACAGCGCTGACCAGGCCCACCCTTTGGTCCCTCCCGCATCTCAACTCGGGCTTCTCTGACCACTCCCTGCACAGGGCCCCACGGTGCGTGCTCCCCTCGGCTCGGGGAGTGTCACATTTTCCCCTGGCTCTCCTGTGCACTCCAGGGTCCTCCTCTTGCACACTCACAGGTCCACACTGTATCTACTTCCATGCCTACATTCACAGTCCTCTCTTCTTTGCACATACTCCAAACATCAAACTTTGGGCCTATTTTCATTTTGAAACTCACCAAAGGGGAAAACGACAGAGAAAGTTAAACCACCCAACTGAAGTGTAATTCATGCTAATGATCTGATAGGAATCACTCTGGCCAACAGCTGGGATCTGGGCGTGGACACGCCCTCGCCCCAGACGGCGTCAGGGAGCAGATGCTGCAGCTCAGCAGACCTTGCCCTGGTTTCTTTTTAAGACCACAGGCTGGCGGTGTGAGGGCTGGGGGCCCCATGATAGGAATTCACATGACATGACCTTGCACAGCTGCCCTCCAGGGGCCAGGACAGACTGGGAGAAGGCGGGCTAGCTTAAGGAATCTCCTGCCAGGCTGGAGGCGCCTTCCCCAGAGATGGCACCTCCCTGCTCTCAGCCTCAACTCTTAGAAGCACTACTCCCCGGGTGGTCCTGGGCTCCACTTCTCACTCCCTCACTCTTGGCCTTGGTCAGTGGAGAACATGCAGCTGCCTGAGAGAACTCCCTTGGAGGGACAGTGTTAACACGGGTAACAGGGGGTGGTTGAGCAGAAGATTCCTGGGTCTGAATGATAACTAGATGATGATAATAATGATGATAATTATGACAGTAACAGCTGTCATTTACTGAATGCTTACTATGAAGCCAGGTACCCGGCTAAGCATTTTTCATGTATTAACTCATTTAATACAACAGCCTGTGAATGGATGCTATCATCACCCCTAGTTAGTAAATGAACAAACGGAGGTCTAGAGAGTTAAAACAATTTGCTCAGAGTCACGAGGCAAGCAAGCGGCAGAACAGGGATTCAAACCTTAGTGAGTCTGATTCCAAAGTCTGCGCTCCTATCAATGACCCCCAATGGCGCAGGTACAGCCCTGGACCTAGATGGAGCTCAGGGCCAGCATCAGCGGCCCAGCTGTGCTCCCACAGGCCCACAGGGATCCTGCTCAACACAGGCTACCCTTCCCTCCAACTGCCCACTGTGACAGCATTCCGACAGACACACTTTGCGGAAAGTGGTGAGCAGAGTGGGTCTGTGGGTAGGCAGTGCCTTGCTTTAGGAGAATTGAGGGGTGGGGAGTTAGGTGTGTCGGCAGCATCCTTAAGGAAATGGACTCTGTTCTGCTCATGAAGAATGATGTCTGAATAAACAGCTCCCCCCTTCCTCTCTCGATCACCTTAAGTGACTCAGTCTTACAGGGTGGAGAGGGACGAGATCTTAGGATGGGGCCACTAGACGAGATCTCAGAACTGCCACTAACCTAAGAGGTCTCAGGGGTCTGGGGTGTTGTCCGCAGTCACTACTCATCTGAAAACTTGCAGGCTCCCGCAGTGTCACCAGCTTCCAGAGCGGCCCAGGCCTTGGGAAGGAGGAAGGCTCTCTCTGCACATTTACTTCCTGTCTTAGGGGTTAACCTGGATGGGGTGAGTGCAGTCAAGTCCCTGGCCGGCCTGTGGGAGACACTGCCCCTGCCTGCTCTGATCAGCGATACACAGGGTTATCATGGGGCTTGTGCTGAGCCTGACTGAGGTCAAAAGAGGGTCAGCGAGGCTTGTCTGAGGTTGGCTCAGCTCTCACACCAAACGAGGAAGTGCAGGGTTGTGAAATTACACAGACCAGGGTAAGCAGGGTTTCCCAGGGGCCACTAACACAAAGGAACCCAGGAGGCTCGTGGGAAAAGGAAGAAGTGGGCAGCACGGCATGGGTCACAACCTCTGTCGGGTCAAGAAGCCTTAGAGGGAGGGAGACAGTGGGGCATAGCCAAGACCTGGCCCAGGAGCTGGACTGTTTCCTGTGGGAGGGGAGGAGCCCCTCCCTCTGGGCTCGCCTGCCTCCCTGAATCTGGTCCTGCAGGTTCCTGGGGCCAGCGGACATCTCCTGCAGTACCCTGGAGAGCTACCTTGCTCACCTTCTACTGCCTGCCTCAGCCTGAAAACATGGGTGAGAGAGCCCACTGGGGCGCTACCCCGCCCAGGCTTCCCTCCACGGTGCCCAGGGCTTGGGGGGCACTGCTCTGCCCTGCCCAGAGCCTGAACACCCCAGTGGCTTTAGTAAGCCCACTGGCTCCTCCCATACTGACAGCTCATTCTTTCCCGTTACTCCCTGCCCAGGTTTCATCTGGAGGGCCTGGAATCATGGGCTCAGCTTCATCCCTGGAACCACCTCTCGCCTGGAAGTGGAGCCCTGTGTCATCAGGGGTGGGGTGGGGTTCTCCAGCTATTCCAATGAAGCCCATCCAAGACTGTGCTGCTCTGAAGACTCTGAAGCAAAGGTGGCTACCCTATCACTGCCTCAGATCACCAGCGAGAGCTTCCAGCTGACATCTGGCTTCCCGGGCCTGCTGCTGATTTCATCCCTGAACCCCGCCCTGCTCCACCGGGCGCTGGAGACCGCCGCAGGCCAAATGACTGTGCTGGCCGACGGCTGACCTGGCCTCTGGCTGCAGTCACTTCCGTCCCCTCCTTGAGTCCCACGTTCCTTCCCACCTAAGCCCCCTCTGCCTCTAACACTGGCGGGGTGGGGGGCAAAGAGGAGGGAAGAGACGAGCATCAGGCAAAGTGGGCTCTGTGTGCACCCCCAACAGTCATCCACACCCAGGCACACAGCAGGGCAGCGGGCAGCGGCAGTAAACGCACACACGCACTCACAGTGTCCCACCTCACATCAACTCACAGCCCACAGATGGCGGGGCAGCTGGCAGCAGCGTTCAACTTAAGCCGACACACAAACCTCCTGCACAGAGAACCACAGTAACAGTCACCCCCAGAAAGAAACCTCCATCCACGGCGAGGCAAACGCCAGTGGGGTCTGGCAGGGGCGGGCACTCGGGCTGGCGCACACACATACACGCACACACACACTGTCTGGAGTGAGGCAAGGGCTACAGGAACAACCAAGGGCAAACAAACAAGAGGAGAATTCCTTAATCACATCAGGATGTGCAGGAGGGAGGGCGGGAGGGAGCGAGGGAGGGGGTGATTTTCCACACGGGGCCAGCAATGTCAGCTCTTCCTGTGCGTGTGCTGGAGGCTGCAGTTCGGGCCTGCGCTGCGCTGGGCTCCACACATCCATAAACTTGATCCTCGGCCTGAACCCTAACACTCCCCACCCCCCCGACCCCCTTCTCTAAGCCTCCAGAGCTGCACATTATTAAACTCTTTCTTCCCTGCCTTCTCCTCCAATGCAACATTAAAAAGAAGCATCTGGAACTCGTAGCAGAGCGAGATGGAGGCACTGGGGTGGGAATGGCAGGAAGGGGCACCAGCAGAGTGCACTCTTGAGGGGCCGGCTGGTCACGTCGGCATCGCCACTCCTCTGGGTGGTTATAAATAACCAAGGGTCAATGCTGAACCCTGGGCAGCACAGGGCTGGGGAGCCGTCCCTCGGCCACAGCGGGCTCTTCCCGCATTGTACCTCATCTTCCAGTTGTTTTCCCTCTTGGCTTCCCATTTCCTTTCCCATGGTGTCTGGGACGGGTGCCACTGACACATATTTTCCACCCTTGAATGCCAGCAGAGGCTCTTCTTGTCCACAAAGGGCTTCCAGAAAATACTTCAGCACTGTGACCCTTTTGCAGTCGGCTGCAATAACCTACGGGGCGAGAGGGAGAGAAGAAAAACAGCACTTTCTGAAAGGGAAGATGAGAGACATTGACTGGAGGCTTAGGGGCACCCGAGAAATGTGTCATCTGCGAGGTGGGGGTGCGCAGAGAGAGTGAGCGGGAGCGTGTGTATGTGAGATGAGGCCAAAGGCCAAGATCCTTGAGTCACCAGCATCTCCCCTCAGGTCACCTCTAGGGTGGCAGACAACCCCAGCACCAGTGACCGCTGTCCTCTGGGGTTCTGCCTCTCTGTGACCTAAGTCCTGATATGGTATCTAGCTGGACAGGAGGAGGGGCGGAGGGTAAGATGCTGATGGTCACAGAACGCGGAGTCCTGGTGCTCTCACTGCCACTCTCCATGCTGCTCCCAGCTCCACTCTTGCCAGATTCCTGAGGGGAGAACTTTCAGCCTGAGTGAGAAATGAATGATGAGGGCTTTCTTGGCTGTTTCATTTCAGCCAGATCATTTCAGGTTTCCCCTGACAGGTTCCTGCCCCACCTAAGAGCTTCTCATGCTCAAGAGACGGGGGTCCGGCAGGAAACTGTAGTCAGGAGAAGGGAGACAGGCAGGGCAGGTGGGAGCAGGGTGTTCCACCACGCTCTGCTCCTCCAGGGGTTTGGGCTGTCCCGCTCCCATGTGGCCACATCAGCACACAAGCCAGTGCTGTTGGAGAAGCTGGGGCTGATTTAGCTGAAATGAAATCAGTGTCTTGAGCAATCATCACATTTGTAAGTGGCTGAGATGAAGTTTCCATAGTCACCCCGCCTGGGGTCCTTCTCCTGCGAGACCTGCAAACCTACCTGCTTTGCACCTTCTTGTGCCCTTTTCTTCCTCCCTGGCCTCTGGGGTCCTCTCCTCCCTTCTGGGAGGGCACTCACCCAGGGAGGAGAGGGGCCCCCGTTGGATCTGGAGCTCACAAGTAGTGAAGGCCATTCCCACGAGGAAACACTGCAGTGGTCAAACATGCCGCAGGGCGGCAGCCCCTCTGTGACCATGACTCCGGCCCCCCACCTGCCACCAACCTCAAGCCTCCCATCCTATCACATGACGGGGACTGCCCTGGCTGCGCCGCGCAGTACGCTAACGAACCCGGAGACTGTCTTAGACTGTTTGCTCAGTGGTGCACAGGTGTCTTTGTCATCGCCCTTGCCTGGGTGATAACCCCCGACCCCCTGGTGGCAGAGATTACCTCTTGCACTTCCCTGGCAAGGGGTGCCGGGACAAGCAGGGCACTCGGGAGGTGCATAGGAAGGGCTGAGAGGCGCAGGGAAGCCGGGCTGGGTGCCAGAGGGAGAGCTGAGGCAGGCATGACCCAAGTCCGCCAGGAGCCGGTGGAGACAAGCACCGCTCCGGCAGCCGGTGGTGGGGGAGGCTGACCGCACACTCAGCCTCCTCGGCCACGTCTCAGCCTGGATGGAGGCCCAGGATGGAGGCCCAGGATGGAGGCACACGGCTCAGGGCTGACAGCACCTCTGCTGGCCCCACCAACGGCCTGCGAGGCAACTGAGGCCTGAATCGAAGGCTGAATACCTCGACCACCTGGGAGGCTGGCCTGAAAGGTGCTCGGCTACCCGGGAGCGGCTGAGGGAAGGATAGCTGTCATGAGCTTGGGGTGCCTCATCCTGTGCTTCCAAGGAGGAAAGAAGTGCATGCCGGGCCAGGGCAGGTTACCGTGGGTTCCATCGCGTGTCTTCACACATGGGATGAGGAAGGCTAGAAATACAGAAGCAGGGGCTAAGAGGCATTAAAGAACAGAGCTGAAATGAGTAATAGCCTGGCAGCCAGCACGCACAGCGGCCTCCCTGCATCCCCAGCCTCTCACTTGCAGAGGAAACTTCTGCATTTCCACAAGACTGCCAGTTTCCTCTCTGTGGTCTAATTTTAACCACCTTGTCGTTACAGTGTGTGTCAGCCACCTGACCCCACTGTGACCTCTGACCTTCTGCCCCAGCTACTGCTTGCACTATGGAGAATTATGTAATGGAGCCAAGACTTTCCTTTTCGGTGTGAGGCTACTGTCACTGAATGGAGAGGAGGTGGGGGTGCAGGAGTGAGAGAAGGACAGAGGAAAAGCCTGACGGTGGTCCCTGGCATCACCCTGGGGTGAGGGGTATGCTGGCGCTCCCACTGAGTGTGCAGCCGAAACCTGCCCAGGAGACAAGAGTGTGCCCAGGGGTGTGTGTGCTGACAGGCGGACCGGACAATTCCTGCTGTCAGGGCATGGGCCGGAGGGCACGCCGAGTGGCTGGGGAACAAAGCAGGATTCCTGGCCAAGAGGGAGAAAGGCCACATGTGTGGACGGTGGGGCTCCTGGAGACGGGGATTTCCAGGAATGCAGACATCCTGAGCCGGCCCACAGCACATCCTTAGAGGATCGCGGGGAACTGTCATCTACGTGGACACACACACAAAAGCAGTGTCACCTCCCTTCCCCAGCCGCTGCTTCCCCCCCTCCCCATTTTAGTTTTCACTCTGTTTGGAAGGAACCTGGCTTCCAGGGGGTTCTGTCTGCTGTGGCCATCAGTTCCTCCCCGAGGGCAGAGGAACTCCTGGATGATTCTCAAAGGAGCTCTGATCCAACGGGGTCTCTAAGTGGGGTGTGGAAAAGAATTCCGCAAGTTTGGAGAGAGAGAAGTCACCCAGCCTTTCAGAAGGGTGTCCTTGCCTTTGCGATCTAACTACGGGGGAGGAGAGCCAAGGCTGTACAGTCTCCTTAGGTTTCAGAGTGCACTGCGGGGGTAAGGAGTGGGACTGGGGCAATCAGGGAGCTGGGAACTCCAAGAAGCAGAAAGTCCAGGGCTTGTCCAGGGATCCGGAGACCCCTTCGGTCTCCAGCCCACTGGCCTGTCTGCTGAAGCCTTCTGCTTTCAGGTGGGAGGGACCAGCCCAGCAGGGTAGGTCCCTCCTACACAAAGCCTCCAGCACTTGAGTTGGGCAAGAAAAGTTTAAATGTGGATAAAAAGGGCTGTCACAACGGAAGAAGCCCTTTAAACCACCCACAAAGAGCCAACTCCAAGGCGAGCTTTGTCTGGCCAAGGAGGATTTCCTGGTAGGAGAGGGGTTAAAGTTGGGCTCCCCGCTCAGAAAGGAAGGAGCCCAGATGCAGTCTATGACATAATCCCCACAATAGCTCTGTTCGTGAGTACATTTTTCCATTCTATATCAATGAAAAACAGAGAATGTAAGTGGTGTGTACATTGTAGCTCTGGGCAAATTCTAGATTCTCTAGAGGAGAAAGATCTGGGCTGTTAACAGGTGGGGCTGGACCAGGGCTGGAGGTGAGGAAAAGGCCTGGTGGCCAGGGAACACCCGGGGAACCTGAGACTTGCAACTTCCTAGGGGCAGTCATCGTCCTCCTGGAGGGACTCACGGTGCAGGAGACCACGAGGAACTCCAAAGTTACTGGACAAAATGCCTCTCATGTCTTACTCCAGTCAGCTCTGAAAGGAGACTGGGGCTTTCAAAAGAAGCCACCGCCATGAGCAGTCCCCGCTAGCCGCAACTAGAGAGACTCCTGCACGGCAACAAAGACCCAAAAATAAATAAAATTTAAAAAGAAAGAAGGAAAGGAAACTGGGGCTCTGGGTCAGGGAAGAGCTCAAAGAAGGGCACCCAGAGAAAGCCCCTTCCCCTCCCCCGAAGGCCGTCTGGGGCAGCGTGCCCCGCCGGTGGGAACTGAAACCTCAGCTTCAGGGCTCCAGCTATCACCCGGATCAGGTCCACACGCAAAGAACCCAGCAGAAAGGAAAACTGAAAGTGAGATGTGGCTGGGTGATATGGGAGCCTGGCCTGTCCCGGGCTCAGTTCCTTCGAGAGAGATAATGTGAGCATGCATGTGGTAAGCAGAGGCTGGTGCCCGGAGGAAGGTGAGGTCTTGAGGAAAGCAGGAAGAAACCACCAGGGTAAAGAGAGAAGAGGGAAGGCAGTCTGGGGCATATCTTGGGTGGGGCGGTGGATGAGCAGAGAACGAACAGTGTTGTCTGAAAACCGGTGAATCTCCATGGCCACGCAGTAGAGCATCAGCACAGCCTGTGCAGAAATGCCTTGAAGGAACAGAAAGAGAGATCTAAGCTGTCTTATGGGAGGTGGTGGAGGGAGAGGGAGAGACGAGGAACTGAGCAGCAGGTACCACAGATGGATGTTAAGTTGTGAGACTTAACACCAGCCATGGGGAAGGGGGAAGAGCCCTGATTCAGCCAGGGAACAGGAGGCGGGGTCAGAGAGCTGAACCAGGCCTCTGGATGCAAGCTCCAGGGAATCAGGGACTCGCTGCATCTTTATTGGACCCCTGTTTTCTCCAGACAGGCCTCCTGGAAGGCACAGACACTGGAGTGGCTGGTTACATTTTGCAAAACTTCTTTTTCTAAACTTTTGGTTTGGGGCGGTCAGAATTTAAACTTGCTCTATCAGCCAGTTCTATTTTTTTTTTTTTTCTTTTCTGGTTTTAAAAAGTCTTGCTTGCTACTGCTCCTCTGGTTACAGAGAAAAATCACACGGGTTTTCCCCTACAAACTCAAGTTTACAGGTTATTTTTCTTGTTTCTCTAAATGGAGCCAATTACTTTCACATTTGTTGAAACCTTCAATCAAACTTTATAGCTTGTTAATTTCACAGAATGTCCTTAGAGCAAATAAGATGCAGACAGAAAAGTGAAGTCTTGCTGAGATTATTAAGAAATCTTAACATAGCCTATAAATCCACGACCAAGGCTGGTAAAACACAGGCCCGCCCGGCTGGCTGCTGAGGTCAATTAGCAATGGGTTAATTGTCATCTTTAATGAGCCAAGCCTGCATGATTGGCTACAAGAAACTGAACACACACTACAGTGTTTTCACGAACTGAGAACCTCTAGTGATACACGACTCATCCTCACGGGAGACCGAAGGGTGGGTCTATCATCCCGGAAGGATGATTCTACAGCGGCCGAGGGTGGGTCAGCCTGAGAAGAGGTCTGCCAATGAAAGTTCAGACACAGGGAATCCTCTGGAGCTGGAGGGACACAGGAAGGGGTTATTCACGTTCCTAGGGGAGGGAAGTTGGCTTTGAGGATGCACAATCCCTCTGAAGGCTGAGGCAGCCGCTCACGATGAGGGGGAGAGACAGATACTCCCAGCCCAGCTGAATCAGGATGGATGGGTACTGCATTGTGAGAGAGGGTCACAGGTCAGAGGGGAGAGGAGGGAAGAACCTGGCAGGCGCTGAATGACAAGTGGACAAGGAGAAAAGGTCTGGATCCTTGTGTCAGACACGGATCCCGACGAGCCCCGGGTATCCTGTCCCAGGGCCTCCGCTCGGTCAGCAGGTCACTTGCTCCCCATCCCTGCTGCAGCAGGACCCCACTGCTTCCAGCACGGGCCTGGCCCTCAGTCTCTTTTGATCCCAGCGTCCAGACTCAGCCAGCCCTAGTGCTATGGTTGGTCTGTGCCAGCTGAGGGGTCGACGGGTCACAAGACGAAATGCTCACATCATTGGGCAAACCCACCCTGCAGCAGCCATACCATTCCATGTGTCTGGTCCCAACAGCTGTGCTTTCTTCTTAGTGGAGGCAACATGGGCAGTTACCAATCAGCTGGCAAGGCACAGATGCCTGTTCAGAGTGAACAGCAGCCTGCAAGCCCTACGTATACCTCCCCCACCATGTACGTGTGTGTGTGCGCGCGCGCGCACTGGCCTTAGGTTTCCTAGAGAGGGGTGGGTGGGAACTGGCAAATGGTTAGGTGGGAAGACTTGGTAAGGGTGGGGGAGACAGAGATTATGTTCACACTGGGAGGAGAGGTGGGAGAACAGAGGAGAAGTGGAGTGCACCCTGGTGGCAAGAAGGTAACTACAGAAGGAAAAACAGGTCCATTTGGGAAGAGGCAAGTTGAGGTTATACAACAGCTTGGTCAAGAGCCTGGATTTCATAGTTGGAGGTCTAAATTCAAGCGCTGATGGACACTTTCTAGCTGTGTGTCCTTAGGCAAGTTACTCAATGTCTCTGAGACCCGGCTCAAAGCTGTTTGAGAGAGATAATGCATCTCAAATATCCAGCAAGGTACCTAGGCTCAGAAAGTGCTAAATACATAAGTGGCTGTTATGCTTTTTCTTCTATGCTGCCCTGCTCTGCTCAGAGGCAGGAGGAGGACTCTGTCTGACACCACGGAGACGTGTGGAAGCCAGGCTCAGAGGTAAGGGCACATGGCTCAGGGCTGAGGGGAAAGGCCCTGGGATGCTCACCTGGCTGCTGAAGCTGCTGAAACAGTTTATTTTGAGCTAAGGTGTTGGATCCAGGTGACTGGACAAGGCAGCTGGTGGAGGGAAGGGCCAGCCTTCCTGCAGTGGCCCCCCCCTTCCTGCTGTCTACAAGGACTCGGGACCTAACCACAGGCCTGGATGCATTCTATAGGACTCCAGAGGGGCCCCGAGGGCTGGGGCTTTAGGACAAGCACTAATGCACACATCATAAATAAGGTCCTGTGGTGAATCACAGCTGCCTTAATCCTCTGGCCCCCTCCTATTAGGGTGTGGGTGGCAGATCTGCCTCTGTCAATGGTATCCTCCCTACAGGAGACAAGCTGCATCCTTGCTCCAGGTCTCTCAACACAAGAAAAACAGTTTCTACCCACCTGAATTTCCTGAGCTTGGACATTCTAAACAAAGCAAGAGAAGAGTCCTGGCTCTCCTGGGTAGAGGACAGCTGGCTCTTCTTGAACTGTTCCCTCGTGGAAAGAAACTACTTTTTTTTTCCCCCTGGAGCTCTAAGCTCCAACTGTATGAGCAAGGTGCATTCTCAACAGCGAGCGCGTTGCAGGGAGCAAGCTATAGGCAGCAGTAGCTCGGGCTGCAGTCCAATCGGCTTCCCCTGCAGAGGCTCTGAGAGCAGCCACCCGCACTGGCAGGGGCTGGGCGGATACTGGCACTGCCAACACAAGCCTCTCAGGTCTGGCTGGCTTCAGCTGCTCTGAAACCTGGAGCTCCAGCACTGGGGCCCTCACTCACTGAACCAGCAGGGGAGGCTACAAGCTCAGCCCCTGGGGAGGAAAGGCCTGAGTCTGTCTCAGTCTGCAAATATCCACATGCAGTCGGCTTCTACACTGCCGGTTAGTTCTGGGCCAAGAGCACGGTATCTGGAGCTCTGGTCGCTCTGAGCCACTTGCCTCTTTGCCTTCCACACAGTCAGCATCAGGAGGCCGCCCCTTGGGTTCGTGTGCAGGCTCCATCACCCAGTTTGCTTCTGGTTTTATTTATGTGTGTGGGGGTGAATGCTGAGGCCTGCAGCATTCAACACACCCAATCACCACTCAGCTCCACAGATGCTTACTAAGTGTCTACTGTGTGCACGAGGCCCCATTCTAGACTCTGAGGGTTCAGTAGAAGGGGGTGGGGCACATTCAGAGCAGGAGAATCAAGCTCCCAGGAGAGAGATACCTGCCACACCAATGACTGACAGTACCCAAAAGGGCAGAATTCTCACTTCTCTTCTCCTTCAAGGGAGGCGGAAGAGGAAGCCTGGGGAGAAGCAAAAGCCCTCCGCAGAGACCAGGCACATGCTCCTTTATCCCTCTGAGGCGGAGAGAGCCTGAAGAAGTCAGGACGAAGAAATCCCTTGAGCTTAGCCTTGGTACCAGGTGAAATCCCCGTCTCTCTCAACGCTCCCCACGGTCCGTGCGAGGTCTCCCCACCGAACATCGCTTCGCTCCCTCCTCTCTGTTTCTCCCTAACCCCCAACTCCAGGTACCCCTGTTCAACATTGCCCTGCATGCCATTTGCCCCCTGGTACCTCTGAGACTAAAAATTACTCCCCAAACTGCCTCGACCTACAGGCCGTTACTTTCATGCAATCAATTCATTCCCTCACCTTCCTTTAAGTGTGATACAAACTCTTTCTTTTCAAGAAGTTATCGTCCAAAAAAAAGAAGAAGTTACCGTCCAGCCTGCTGGCCCACTGCCCACACATTTTCCCTAAGGCTCTGCTATGTGACAGGGATCATGCCAGGCATTTTGGGCAAGAAGAGAATAAGGCAGGACTTCCCGGGCAGTCCGGTGGCTAAGACTCCACATTCCCAATGCAGGGGGCCCAGGTTTGATCCCTGGTCAGGGAACTAGATCCCACATGCTGCAACTAAAGATACTGCATGCCATAAAGAAGACTGAAGATCCTGAGAGCCACAACTAAGACCCAGGGAAGTCAAATAAATAAATATTAAACAAACAAACAAACCATACATGGTTTAAAAAAGACAGAACAAGGTAGATGCAGTCCTTGACTTCACAGAACTTTCAGGCCGCGGAGGGATCCCACAGTAACCTGGCACCAACCAAATCCCCAGATGCCCCTTTGGCACCTACAGGCGAGGCCTCCATGTCCCCCTCCTCTTCTCCGACAGCATGGGGAGCCCTCCACACCTGTACTGGCGCCACAGAGTGAGCTAGCAGTCACTCAGAGCCGCCCTGGAACCCCCGCTACGTCTCCCAGCGAGCCAACACTTTCCTGTCTATGTCAGGTGCAGAGGACTCAAGATCCTCTTAAAACCATTATCATTTCACGTTGAAGACATATGTAAGTAATTTTTCTTATGACCTACTTAACAGATTCTTTTTCCTATCAACTTTCAGTCCTGACCATGCTGTATGAGAGGTCCATTACTGTTCTCAGTCTACAAGGGGGTTCGTTCCCTTCTAGGGAACCTATTCCACCTTTGGACTGTTCTCATTAGTGGAAATGTCTATCCCTTTCACGTCCAGATCTGCCTCCCGGTGCTTCCAATTCTGTTCTATGGGGCCACAACAAAGTTCTTAACTCTGCTTCTGTCTGACTGGCCTCCAATTTTTTTGAAGTCTGCTCTGTTATACCTTCTCTAGGCTAAACAGTCCCACTTCCTTCCACTGCTCCTCACTTCAACCGTCTCCTCAACATCCTGGGGATTCTCTCACTAAGACTTTCACTGAGACGAATGTCTCCTGCAGGGAGTGCCCACGTGCGGTCAGGCAGCAGAGAACAGAACACACGGCTAGCTCCTCCCTGTTCTATCCTGGACACCTCAACTCTGCAAATCGGCCAAAAAAGCACATGCTCTGTTGTTCACCACTTTGCTCAAGTGACACGTTGTGAGCTTTTAATCAACAAATCCCCAAAGCGTTTTCACGTATGTGGCTAAATAATATCTCTCCCCACTGCTTGCAAGCCCTCCACTATTTCCCTTTATCACATTCCTTCACTGAGGCCTTCCCACGCTATAAAAACCCCATTATTCAGTATTGTCCTGTACATTACTTGCTGTGTGTGCTGACTTTCTGAATAAAGTAGGATTTTAGGTTTATTCCTATTGGATTTAGTGTAATTATTTACTTCTTTCATTGGAGCCTATCAAGTTCTCTTTGGGTCCTTCATTTGTCATCTGAGAATGCCACCTTCCCTCTCAAGTTCGTGACATCCATAAATTTCATCTGTTTATGCTTCGCAGTATCTTTCTCCCATTAGGCTATCCTGTTTTCTTTCTTAAGGAAGGCTCTTGAGGACAGGCATGTAATCTGTATGTGTGTGTGTGTGTGTGTGTGTGTGTATTTAAAGAAAAATCTATCTGCTGCATCTAATACACACTATGGGTAGTTGGATGACGTGGATGGCCGACTGTGGGAGGCTGACGGCAACTCGGGGACCTGAGGACAGCTCCAGGCGCCATCATGATGGTGGGGGCGGGGGTGCTGGCCACACTGCATAACCATGAATCACGCTCCTGGTGCTGCACAACAGGACACCCTGGACAGACTCAGAGATGTTCCTTTCTGCTTTGGGTGGTGCTCCCCATGGAGATTCAGGCTCTAGAAGGAATGATGCTCTCTTTTGACAGGCTACCTACAGAGTTTCTAGTTTGAAATAAGATACCACAGGAAGCCAAGCTCTAGGCACGTCCTGCCTTGTCTTCACTGCAGGCTGCTGCCCCAGGGCAAGGCACAACACACCTCAGCGAGAGGTGAGACTCATTCTCTTCAAAGCACTGATGTCATGCTCAGAGGAAAACATTACACCTGTATCTCGAGAATCCCCACGGCATATTAAAAATACAGTGAAGAGAACTTCCCTGAGTTTGGGGCTGAGGCCTGAGGCAACTTCAAGCTGCCTTTTCAGGTTCTACATCTAGAGGCCTGAGTCCCAAGTGGCACAGGGCCTCATGGCTGGAGACACGACAAACGTGGGTAATAGCTAAAGGGAACTGAAGTCTATTTATAGTTTGATAAGGTTTAAGTAAGCCAAATGCCTGGCATACACAAGCTGTTCAATAAATATTAGCTCCCCTTTCTTCACCCCTGAGTGCTAAAAAGCATTTTAAAAACCACCTGCACTGAATCACACAGGGAACTGGTTAAAAATGCCGATTCCTGGACTCCACTTTGGACTAAATAAATCAGTATCTCTGGGGACAGGGCCTTGGAATGTGTACTTTAAGTAAGCGTTCCTGCTATTAACACTTACGAACGCTGAAGTTGGAGAATCACTGCTTTAAAGGCTGGAAGACTAAGAGGAGGCAGTCACAAGTTTAGTCCACTCTTCAAATGCAACTCCGGTGAAGGTACAAAGAAATAGGTTACATTTTTCATGGCAGTCTTCCATTTAGAAACCCTCAGCACCCTATGAAGCAGTAACTATTACATTCAGATAATGATACTAGAGATGAGAAAAAAATTAATGAGATGTGAAGCCAGATGCAATGGCTTCCTAGGCCAGCATTCTTGCCACCTCACCAGACCCACTTCCTACAAGAGCACCACTGGGGCTTCCCAGGCACAAAAACAAAACCCGCTGCGTGCGGCTCTATCCATCAGAGCCAGGCACGGTGCCTCATCTAATCCCCTTAACAGCCCCACGAGGTTGGTGCTGTCAGAACCTCAATTTTACAGATGAGGAAATCAAGGCACAGAGGAGGAACGTGCTCCGGGTCGGGCGGCTGATAAGTGGAGAAGCTGGGAATGGGCCCCTGCTCGGAGCGCTCCAGCCGCCCCAGCCCCAATGGGTCCGAAGCATCACCTGCGCTTCAGCCAGAGACTCTTACAGCCTCTGCAGGGGAAAAGGCTGATCATAAAAAAAATCCAAACAGGGCAGCCTCCTGCCGCTGATCTTGTGAAGACAGAGCTCTCGGGCTTGCTGCACTTCTCTGGGGGCAGCCAAGCTGCTACAGGACAGGAGGGACGTTCACTGCATGCTCTCCTGCGTGACGGTGGGCAAGCCACCCGACCCTGTGTGCAGAGACGCAGGTGATTCCGAAGGGCTCTTTCCACCTTCAGGGGTTTCTCTGACTCTGGGCAGTCATCTTGGGAAGGAGAGGAAGACGGTTCTACCACTGACCTTGATGCTGGAGCCTGGCTCTGTCACCGGGGACGGTGCCAAGAGCTGGGTTTGGCCTTTTGGAAGGAAGGGCTGAAGGTTCAGAATCTGAACTAACTGAGAGCCGGGAGATAATTCCGGATGGGAAAAGATGGTACAGGTTCTTCTCATATGGTCGGCCCCTCAGGGAGACTCGGAGGGTTTTATGAATCATTAGCACAGAGCTCCCCTCTGGCCACAGAGCAGAGGAAGAAACATCAGACCAGTTTATAAAGCTCCAGAGCGGAAAATTTCTGGTGGTGTCCAAGCTAAGTTTTTTGGCTTTCTGTGAAGTTTGGAAAGACTTATACTGATGTTTTAATCACCTGTTTAGTGTTCTGAAGACTCTTGTCAGCGGCTCACTGAGCCGGCTCCAGCAGGCAGTGGGAGCTGCTGGCGCACACATTGGGCTCGTCCTGTGAGCCGTTTCTTTCCCATGGCCGTCTCTGACACCCCACAGCTCCCACCAGGCCGCTGGGAGGGTACAAGCCAAGCCACTGTGCCCTGTAGGAGGCGGAGGACAAGGTTTCTGGACTACTTCTCACCAGGGCGGAGGCCGGGAAGGGAGGCTTAAGAAAAGCCAAGGTGGGAAGAGAGAAGGGGTGGTCTCAGGGGACCAGTCTGCCTCTGGCGGCCACTGAGGAAACAGGCTTGCCGTCCAGGAGAACCACCGTCCAGACATTCTAAAGCCCCTGGGCACTGATCATGAAAAGACGTTCTTACAAGTGAAAAAAAAAAAAAAACTGAACAAACCCAGGGCAGGGCACGTTCTAGAAACAAAAACTCATGAGCATGCAAGAAGCCCTTTAAGGAGGTTCAGGGCAGCGGCATGCAGACCAAGTCAGCATTTTACTTCTGCAGTTTGCATGGATCACAACATCTCGGTGGCGGAAATAGCCCATTTTACTGGGAAAGCTGTGCTGGAGATGAAGTGGTGGCTGATGGTTGCTAGGCACTAAGCTATTTCATCTGATTATCACAGTAATCCTGGGAGACAGAAAGAGGAAGAAGAAACTGAAGCCTGGAGGAAACAAACATCCAGTCAGGGGCAAAGCTGGAATTGAAACCCATTGTGTCTTACTCCGGGCTTCCCAGGTGGTGCGGGTAAAGAACCCGCCTGCTGATGCAGGAGATAAGACGCAAGAGATGTGGGTTCAATTCCTGGGTCAGGAAGATTCCCTGTAGGAGGGCACGGCAACCCACTCCAGTATTCTTTTCTTGCCTGGAGAATCCCACAGATAGAGGAGCCTGGCGTGCTGCAGTCCATAGGGTCGCACAGAGTCAGACATGACCGAAGTGACTTAGCACGCACACAGCACGTGTCTTACTCCAAAGTCCATTACACTCTGTAGCCTCTTAGGAAGTAACAGTATTTTTGGAAAAAGGGACCTACTGTGTTCAAGGATATATTGCCCCACCCGACCCCAGCTCAGCAGTAGCCCAATGGCTCACTCCCAGAACAAAAGAAACAATTCTGATGAACTCACATGCAGATGAACAGGAACCAAATGGGAGCCTGGCTAAGCTACAGGCAAGAGCAGTGACACTCAAGTCAAAACCTTGTCGGGCTACCTGCTCTATCATTCAGCTCATTTACAGCACAGGTAAGACTGCACCTGGTCAGCTGATGAGCTGAATATGGGAAACTTGTCACTATGGGATGCCAAGTTAAAACCCACACGTGAGTATCCCCAGAAAGTTCTCTGCAGTCTTGGGCTCAGGATGGACTGTAGAGAAACAAGTCCATCAGAAAGCCTGGGGACAGGACAAAGGAAGTCAAAGCTCCTTCCCAAAGCTCCTTCCTGGTACCCACAGGCTCCACAAATCTGTCAATCTGAGAAACTTTTACAGTGAGAGCAACAGCGTGCGTGCGTGGTTCATCTAGCAATCCTTGATCCCGGAGCAACAAGAAGGCAGAGAAGAGAGAGAACAATAGCTTCCTTCTCAGTAGAGAGGCTGGGCTGAGGGAGGAGATGCTGATTTCTGACTGAGTTCTCACAAAACTTTCCCTTTACTTCTCCTCTGCTCTTTCCAGGGGGTGCTTCTTCAACTGCCTGCTTTCTTCAGCTGAGACTTAACCTCCCTCCGCCTGGCCGGACCGCTCCACACACCACCGTTCCCTGCCCTGTTATGCCCGAGTTTAAGCAGATAAGCTGCCAGCATGGCTTCTAACGGAGGAAGGGAGGGGGGCTCTCCAGGGAACTCCACTTTCTGAGGGAAAGGAGTTTGTACCACAGCAAAAGGCACACGCTGCCCTTCCTCAGTGACCTCAGAGAGGAATCTACTTACAAAGGCTGCAGTCGGAGAGGAAAGTGGGAGAAGGAGGGGAGAGAGAGGGAGACCGTGATCAGAGAGGTCGCAAGGCCCACTGGAATAACTGGGAGGCCAGGAAAAGGCCGCCTTGTCACGAGGACAGAACTGCTCAGACCCCTCGGATTATGACGGAGGGAAGGCGGGTGCTGAGGCAGTGCCTGGGGCAGAAGCTGGCAGACCCCTGCGTTATACACGGGGACATGCAGGAGAAAATGCTCTGAAGCTGATGACAAGGCAGACAGGAAACTTCCGTGTCCTTGCTGACAGGAAAGAAAGAGTGAAATTCTGGATCCTCTCTCCTCGGCAGGATTTCTAACAGGCATCTGAGGCTCACCCGCTTCCCAAGGATGTGCTGACAGCTGGGAATACTGCCCTTCAGGTCAGGCAGAGCAGGGATCTAGGCCTCTCCAGGAGTTCACATGAGGTTCAGTAAGGACTCAGACCATGATCCAAAACACAAATGGGACTGCCATTTCCTGCTGGGTTTCCATGCTGTAAAAAAGTGGGGGAGAGATGCCAACAGCAAAGTGCTTAGCCTCCTGTGGAAAATGGAGTATGTGATGTAGTCGGCTCCAGGCTCTGACTTGTAAATCTAAGTGAGAACTAGTTGCTAGCTGTAGAGGATTACAGTGTTCAAGAGACACTCCACCACCCAACCTGCCAGTCTCTGCTCCCTGCCCGTGGACTTCTAGGGAGCTGACGACAAAGCTGTCTGGGGCCTCCATGGGACGGGCAGCCTGGGGCTCTGGCAGCTCCTCTGGACCTCAGTTCACTGTCCTGTGTTCTTAAACAGCTTTGATGGAACAAGCCATCTGTGAGGGTTATTTAGCTTGGAACTGGAAGAGAGTGAGGATGTGGAAAAAATAAATTGGGCGGCCAAAGGATGGGGCCAGAGAGAGAGAGGGCAGGTGGCATGTTCACGGGACTATGTGCCAGGGCCAAGAGGAGGGTGGGACAGCAGAGGAACAGTGCCGAAGGAGGCCGGCACGGGAGGTGCTGGAGCACCCAGGACAGCACGACTTTATCTCCAAAGTGGTGTCTGCCATTCTCCTTCAAGGGCTACAAACCCTCACTTGCAGGTGTCTGTGATGGGGGACTCCTGGGCTAACACAGCTGTTAAGCGCCCCTGCTTTGCCATCTGAAAAACAACCGGAGTTCTGCCTGATTTCTTGCCGGGCCTGGGCCTGCAACTTAGTCTAAAAGGCAAATCTAACAGTTTTTTGACACCCAAAGCCACAAGATAATGGCAAGAGCTCAAAGAGTGGAAAAGAGAGATGATGGAGGATCAGGGGGAATTCTTATGAATTACAGAAAACAGGAACAGAAACACATAAACTGCATGGCACATGGGGAGGATATATGGGAATCTGATGCAGGACTGGATTGTACCTGGTCGTTTCTTTGGAGTCGTCTTAACCGCTCCTCCAATCAATATAAAGAATATATATATGGGCTTCCCTGATGGCTCAAATGGTAAAGAATCAGCCTGCAATGTAGGAGGCCCGGATATGATCCCTGGGTCCTGAAGATCCCCTGGAGAAGGGAACGGCAACCTACTCCAGTAGGTTCCTGCCTGGAGAATTCCATGGACAGAGGAGCCTGGTGGGCTACAGTTCATGGGGTCGCAAAAGGTCAGATATGACTAAGCGACTAACACTTCCAATTTCATATATATGTGCATATACACAGAGAGAGAGACTTTTATGTTTAGAATCTAGGCGTTTTCACATATGTTATCTCATTTAATCCATGCTAGGGGACTACTAGCATTCCCATTTCACAGAGTGTAAACTCAAGTCCAGAGGGAATGAATAACTTACATGCAGCTTTCTTATGATCTGAAAGGAGCAGAATGAAGATTATGATTCATAACGAGACTTTTAATCAGACCTCTGCAGGTCATTCTGGCAAAATGGCATTAGCATTGATATTGTCTCATCTGATCTATTCTCCTCACAAGATGTGAAAAAGAGACCAAAAAAGCTGCTCCTGGAGTCTATTTCTGATTCTTCACCAAGTCTTTCCAAGTCATCAGACTAAGAACAGGCTTAGAGACAGTGAGCCAGCAACTCTGAATGCTGTTTACTTGACATACACACACAGAGAGACATACAAACTATTATAAACTGCTTAGTATAGTTTCAGTGCTTCATGCTGGTAAGACAGAGACACAAAATTTCTGTACCAGCCTGTACTAGTGAAGCCTACTCACAACCTAAACTGTTTTAAAATGGACAACACAGAGCTAAAACTGAATCCCGTCACTGAATTCTGTTACGTAGACTAAAGTCATTCTTGCTGCTGACAAAGCAGAAGGGAAGTTCAACAACAGCATCTCTTTTAGGAGCTGCTGAAGAGATAGTGACTCCTGGGTTTCAAGTACCAGGACAAATGGAAGCTGTTCAGTAACGGCTGAATCACAAGGCACGTGGTAAAAAACAAAAATCAAAACGAGGAGTACAAATGGCTGAATTTTAAAAACAACCTTCCCACCTCTCATTTCTACAGCCTCTGCCACCCTTGTTCTGGGGTGGCCTACCCAGGTATTTAGGCACGTACTGCCACATGTGATTAACTATGGCTCTATACCTTTTACATATATTTATATAAATGGTGATATACACATTGCCATTAAAAAAAAAAACACTTAACAGCATATCTGAGAGATTGTCAACATCATTTGTGTAGCACATTTCATACCAAATGCTAAAGATCATCAACAGTAAGGTTCTGGAATAGATCCAGAAAACTAACCGTGTTTATTGCAACGGAATCTCTCAGTGTTGGGATGACTCAAAGACTCAGCAAAAGCAGCAAGGAAAAGCAGACAGAAGAAAAACAGTTCATCAGTAAAGTCCATCAGTCACCAACAGGTCCGACACGCCAGGAGTGCTCAGCAGCCACAGACCCCTCAACCAGGCAGGGTCTCAAATGACAACAGGCTTGGGCCAGGGGACTGCACTGACATATCCAAAAAGAATGCGAGGGCTTCCCTGGTGGCTCAGTGGAAAAGCATCCTCCTGCCAATGCAGGAGACATGGGTTCGATCTGTCAGTGCAGGAGACGTGGGTTCGATATATGTAAAAGGTATAGAGCCATAGTTAATCACATGTGGCAGTATGTACGTAAATACCTCTGCCGGCCACCCCAGAAACTGGCAACAAGGCTGGCAGAGGCTATAGAAATGAGAGGTGGGAAGGTTGTTTTTAAAATTCAGCCATTTGTACTCTTCATTTTGATTTTTGTTTTTTACCACATGCCTTGGTTTAAGCCCGTGAGTCACAACGATCAAGCCTGTCTGTGCTCTGGAGCCTGGCAGCTGCAACTCCTGAAGCCCACGCTGCCGAGCCTATGCTCCGCACCAACAGAAGCCCACACGCTGCCGTGAAGAGCAGCCCCTGCTTGCCGCAGCCAGAGGAAAGCCTGCACACCAGTGAGGGTCCAACACGGCCAACGTAAGTAAAATTATATACGTAAAAAAGAAAGTGAACAGTACATGTATATGCTCCAGTCTGAGTGCTGCCCTGACTCCCACACCAGAGCAAACAACATCAGGAGGGTCCTCAACAAAACTGAAGGCCAGAAACAAAACACTGTCACACTTTATAATGAAAATTAAGTTGGGTCAATGCCATCTCCACTTGTAACCTGGGTTTTATGCAAGTGGCGTCTGGCACACCTGAGGCACACGCACTGTCTCCAAGTGCCCATCTTCCGATCAGGGACTTCACGCAGACGCCACACAACTGGAGGGCGTTTGAGGGGCTTCCGGCTGATCTCACAGTCTGAGCTGCTGCTGTGACAGTGCCCTATTCCAGGGATCAGGGGACAACAACTCTTTGGCTCCCCAGACTGTACTTCCCCAAACATTTTCAAGTATTCTACTGAATTCATTCAATAAATATTTATTAAGCATCTGCTCTGCATAGGAGGGTTTATTTGAGACACGAGGGATACAATAGTCAATAAAATTATGTTCATGTTGTCATGAAGCTTAACATTCTTGGGAAACGAGAAACAAGCAAATACAGGGACAAGTAGTGGGAAGAACTAGGAAAAAATAAAGTAGGGCAAGAGGGACAGAGAGCAATAGGCTAGCAGAGAGGGTGGCTGTTTAATCTAAGACGGACAGAAGAAGGCTCCTAGATCAAGTGCTGTTTGATCAGATGTGAAGGAGTGAGCCACAAAGCAGAGATGACCTTACCTTCTGGGATAGGTACCCAGAGCGCCAGGGCATCCCTTCTCTCTTAACAAGGACTGCCAGCTACGCAGTGTGAAGGAAGGGGCAGGGGCATGCTCTTCCAGCCCAGCCGGGTGAGAGGAGAGGCCTCTGAGAGAGCATGCAGCTAGCACGCCCTCCATGCAGTTTCTGGATAGTTTCCATCACAGATGAGAGTTATATGTTGAATTTTAAGTTGACCACAAATATTTAACTTCCCTGGGCCACAAATGCAGTATCTTCTCTGTGGTTTAGCTGGCACCAAGTACATATTTACGAATCTCTATATGTCTGCCTGTTATTTAAATTTCTTACAGAAGTGCCAAGGTCTTTAGTTGTGATTTATCCCCTCGCATTCCATATGAGTGGGGCTGAACCCTGATCAGGCCTAATTCTTGGAGGAAGGAGGTATCTTTACCACTGAAGCTCAGGGTCCTCTGAGTTACATTTTCCTATTACTGCTTCCCGCCTCAAAAAATATTACTGGGGGCTGGGTGGGGGTGGGGGGTCCTGTTCCAGGTTCTCGTATTTGAATTACAAGGTAGAAAATACAAAATTTCCCTGTTTTTTTCCCCACAAACAAGAGAATGAACAATAAAAATAAAACACAGAAAATCTATGAACCTTAGCTACATTAGAAAGCAAAACAAACAAAAAACTTAGGTGTAAAGTGCCCTAAGCTTCTAAATATGTATTCTTATCTACTTAGCAATTCCTGAGTATCATAACGAGCACTAGGCTTACAAAGACTATAGGAAACAGTCCCTGCTCCCTAGCTGGGTCTTCAACAAGCTGGCTTGGGAAAGGGCTCTGGCTTGACAAGAGCACAACACTCTGGGTCATTCCCCATCCCAGGGTCAGTTTCTCCTGACAAGCTGGCAAGAAACATGAGGTGGCACTTTTATTAAATAAAGGCATGTGAGCAGAGCGTTGGAAACCTGTCAATTTCAAAACAAGCCCTCCGACTTCATTCTGGGTGTCTGTCATTGCCTTCATCTTCTGCAGCCGCTGACTGGGCCTTTGGGCTATGGTTCTACTCATGTGCCGGCTGTGGGCAGTGAGGGGAGATACCAAGCTGCAGAGCTGAGACCAAACACAGAGAGACCAACACTTACTTTCAGAAAATCAGTGAATTTTCAAAGTATTCAACTTGGAAGGCTAGACGCTCACTTAAAGGGCGACTTCCCTGGCGGTCCAGTGGTTAGGACTCTGCTTCCACTGCAGGGGGCACAGGTTCGGTCCCTGGTTAGGAAGCTTAAGATTCCACACACCATACGACAGACCGCACACCCTGCCCCGGCCCCGCAAAGAAACGCATTAAAAAAAAAAATCTAGCACTGACTTGTAATTAGAATGGCTTTAAGTACATGCATCTAGTTATTCTGTCCACCCTTCTAGTTTTCCACTGAAATGACTGAAGGAAAAAGAAAAAAGAAAGCATATATCAGTACTAGGCAACCACATACCAGAAACTATGAGGAATTTTCTGTAAGACAAACTGCAGATGGGACTGGAATGAGGAAAAGAACAACTGATGTTCAACCCTTTGCCTGCTTGATAAGTACATAGATGAGACTTCAGCAGCCATACCCCACTGATGTCCTTTTCTTGAAGCCATTAGGCAGAGACAAGGTAGGTTCTGGTCCACTCAGGAGGGCACAGCTGGATTCACCAGGGTATCATAAGAAGCTTAGTGGCTGCTGGATCACAACCGTTGTGGTTGGCCACGTGAGGCAGGAGGAAGACAAAGCTGAGTCTGGCTTCTTAAAGAGGCAAGAACCCCAGAATGAGAACACGGGATTGGTCTATTATAGCAAAGAGAAGGGTCAGCTCCTTGCCATGACTAGCTCTAGCTCTACGTTCCACTCTAGAAGTGTTTAACGCCAGCAGGGTAAATCAAATGTTCCTCTTCTCTTTTTATGTGCATGGGAAAATCTTAACAGACCCCCACCTGAGATTTCAATATGAACAAGTACAGGCTGCCTAAAAAAGGATGGGGGGAAAAAATCACCTAACATATGAAAAGGTACTAAACTGAATAGAAGAATACCAATGTAAGGAATAAGTGAGTATCTCTCTAGAACAGTCATTGCAAAAACTCTGGAAACTTTCATTTAATCTTCAACAGTAATGACACAAGGACAGATAAACAGATCATTGTAACAGAACAGAAAGTCCAGAGATAGACCCCAACATAAAGTCATGTGTGTTATATAATAAGTCAGTGGTGCTCAATCAAGGGAAAATGCTCCTGTATGGAAAAAATTAACCTTCTCTCTACCTCAGGCCATAAACAAAAATTAATTTGAGATGGATTACAGACCTAAGTGTGAACGATAAATAATGTAACTTCTACAAGAAAAGAACAAATATCTTCATGATGTTGTAGGCAAATAGCTCTTACATAGGACACAAAAAGTATTAACCATTAAAGAAAAAAATTGATAAATTTGACTTCATAAAAATTAAGAACTTGTGTTTATCAAAAGACACCATTAAAAGTGAAAATACAAGCCAAGGCTGAGAGAAGGTATTTTTAATAAATACATGTATACCCAACATAGAACCTACATTCAGAGTATTTTAAAAAATTATTCTATAAATTGGTAAGAAAAAGATAAGCCACTCACTGAAAGGAAAAATGGGCAAAAGTCAGGAACAGGCACTCCATAGGAGAGGACATCCAAGTGACCAAAAGAAGAAGAAAAGGTTCTCAACATCATTATTCACCAGGGAAATGTGAATCATAGTCACAATGAGATATTTCTGTACACCCACCAGAAAGGCTAAAATGAAAACCAAAATCAAAATTAAAACCAAGAGCTGGCAAGTTCATGGAACAATTTAAGTTCTCTTATACTGCAGATGGTCATGTATACTGGTACAAGTTCCTTGGAAATTTGCTTGGCAGTGTCTACTGAAGTTAAACACACATCTGCCTTACAACCTAACAAGCCCAATCCCAGGTACACATCAAAGAGAAAAAGAGTATATATCCACGGTTGCTTTATTCATAATAACCAAGACTGGAAAAGAGATGTCCACCAACAGTAGAAGCAGCACACTGCAGTGTATTTATACAACAAAACGTCACACAGCAATAATGTGGCATGAACTACTCTTACGTGTAATAACCTGAATGACTCTCTCATAGATTGTGCTGAACAAAAGAAACAAAGGGTATGTACTGAATACAATATAATTCTGTTTATACACACGTCAAAAACAAGCAAAACTAAGAGAGAGTGAACGAGGTCAGGATAATTGTTACCTGTGTTAAGGGAGAGGAGAGAGGAGGCATAACAAAGCCTGCTGGGATTCGAGAAATATTCTGTATCTTGATTGGGGTCACAGTTAGCATGGATATAACCATATGTAAAAAGGTACTGAAGTCAAAAGTAGTGCATATTACTTAATAAAGGTTAAACTTCAATAAACAAGTAAAAAAACACACACACACACACAAAACAGAGTAAACTGCATTTCAATCTAGATAAGGCAGTCATATGAGAAAATAAATGATCAGGAAAAACTATAGGTAAGGCTATAAGCAGCAGTTAAATATAGCAAAAGAAAAGCAAATTAGTGATATGGGTGACTTGGTTGAGTCTCTTCTATAACACAGAAGAAAATATAGAGATGAAAATAATGGGCAGGGGAGAGTAAATCTTTAAAAAGCTATTCCAGAAAGATCAAGACTGATAGGAAAAGAGCAATAATTTAAAAAATGAGAAAGGAAAGGGGGGAAAAAAGGGAAAGCAAACTTTCCAGAGTAACAGAGAGATTTGGAGCTCGAATATTCAAAAGTGAAAGAAAGTGAAGTCACTCAGTCGTGTCTGACTCTTTGTGACCCCATGGACTATAGCCCACCAGGCTCCTCCGTCCATGGGATTTTCCAGGCAAGAATACTGGAGTGGGTTGCCATTTCCTTCTCCATATTCAAAGTTCATGTTAAAAAATTTAATTTGAAACCAACACCTTCATTAGAGATGGCAAAAAAAAAAGTGGGCTTTGTGGGTTTTTTTCCTAATGAATACAAATCTGTATTTGGTGGGAAAGAGTGCTGTGATCAATTAGTAATGCCTGTCTTTGGCACAGAATGATAACACACCTATCAGACATCTGCCATCTGTGACCAAGACACACCGTGGTTCAGTCTTTAACTTCCAAGGACAATGAGAAAAAACAATCCTACTACTGCTGCTGCTGCTGCTTAAAATCGCTTCAGTCTTGTCTGACTCTGTGCGACCCCACAGACGGCAGCCCACCAGGCTTCCCCGTCTCTGGGATTCTCCAGGCAAGAACACTGGAGCAGGCTGTCATTTCTTTCTCCAAAAACAATCCCAGCAGCATTAAAAAACAAAACTAAACAAAAGAACCCCACACAAATCTGACTGGCCTCATACTTCTGTGCCCCACACTGCCCTATTCACGCAGAAGGGCAAAAGAAAGACGTTCTCAGATAAACTAAAATCTCACTGATACCTATGATACCTATACAAACTAGGAAACGGAGGAGTGGTGAGAGGAGGAAGCAGGAAGTCTTAAACTTATGCATGGGAGTGTGTGGCAGAAACTGCCAGTTGTTTCCCATTATCTGTTCTCCTTCTCTTCCTCTGTAATAGAGCCCTTGATTTTTAGCTGTGTATACAGTCCATGGGGTTGCAAAGAGCTGGATATAATTGAGTGACTAACACTTTTTTTCATAGTCTACCTATTAATAGAATAAAAATATTTCCCAGTCTACACTGCAACTACGTTTGGCCAAGTGACTCAGTTCTGGCCAGTATAATGTAGACTGTAATGTGTACAAACTCCCAGGGAAGGCCTTTATTAAAACTTTTTTAAAAATTGCATTCCTTCTCTAACTGTTTCTACTTCGCACAGGCTTGCAGGCAGATGAAGTGGCTGGCATTCCAATAGCTATCTTAGACTTTAAGAGGTTGTTGGAAATGAAAACCAAGTAAAAGGCCCAGCAAAAAAATCAGAAACTTGGTCCATGACACCATGGAAGTGTCAAATCCAAAAACCTCTGGGCTTCCTCCACTTGAGAGGGAAATCTGTCTTATTTAAGTTACTCTTATTGGGGGGTCTTCTGCATCGTGCAGCTGATCATGATCCTAACTAAACTGAGAGCTAGTTATATCCTATGTAATTTTTCCACTTGATAAGTAGAGAAAAAGAACCTAATGCATTTTATTTTAAAAATCAGAGGTAAACAACTGGAAATAAAGTGCTATGAGTACAGAAGTATTGGTTGTACAACACTGAATGTTCTAAATGCCACTGAATTGCTCACTTTAAATGGTTAATTTTCATGTTATACAAATTTTATCTCAATAAATTAAATTCTAAAAAAAAATCCCAAAGTAGAAATTAATAACAGTTTAAGAAATCCAACTTTAAAAACAAAACTTCCAAATAACTTTAGAATCAAAGAGAAAAAAATAAAAGTGATAATCAAAGACTACTTAAAAAATGACCATTATAAGAGTACACATCTAAGTGGATTGCAGCATAACCACACGTTCAGTCATAAAGCTTTCAAGTGAACTAGTGAGAAACAAGCAAACACAGAAGATTCAACACAAGCAGAAGGAAAAAACAAGTTTAAGAACAATTAAAGAAAAAAAAAAGATAAAAGTTAATAAATTAGAGGACAATAAATATAAGAGGTAGTTTTTGAAAATGAAGAAATGTAAACAGCTAACATTTTAAGAAAAAAACCAGAGAACACAGGAAAAAAAAAAGTGAAGATTTTGGAGAAATGAATGATATTTCTGGATAAGGTCAGTCAAGAAAATTGACACAAGAAGTGATGAAAATATCCTCACTGTGGTGATGTTTACACTATCGCATATTTTTGTCAGAACTCATACTTTGAATCAAACACTTAAAACTGTCAAACTATTTATTATATGTACTTGTTATAGCTTAATAACCTTACGTAAAAAATTTTTTTTCTGCCTAAAAAATTGACTCAAGAGCTAAAAAAGCCTTAAAAACACATGTACTAAGGGAAGAAATAGAAAAAAGGAGGTGTCAGAGGCTTTCTTTTCAAAACTACTAGAGGTTGAGGTGCCTTTATAGGTAAGCTCCTTCAGTTTATTCACCTATTCAGTCAATAAGTATTTACTCATGGTATGGAACAGGAGCCATTCTCCAGGCACTGCTCTAAACACTGGGGAGTAAACAGTAAATAAAATCAAAGTTTTTACATTCTGGTGGAGGACAATAAACAAGCAAAGCAAAAACAAAACAATATCCAACTTGTCAGGAGGGTGATGGGAAGTGTTAAGAAGAAAAATAAAAGTTCAGTGAAGGGACAGAGAGTGCCTGGGGTAGACTGTCCATTTCTTAACCATTTATTACTGGTAGAGAACTTTCTGATAAGGCTGGCTCTTGAACAGGAATCCGAAGGACTTTAGGAAGTAAACTATGCCGTTGGGTAACAGCAGAACAGAAGTGCAAAGGCCCAGAGGCCTGAGTTGTTTGGCATGATTAAAGAATGAGGAGGACAGTTTGGCCAGTGAAGAGTAAGTGGAGAGCGGTAGGAGATGAGGTCAGAAAGGATGTAAGCCTTGGCAAGGGCTTGATATTTTCTTCTGAGTGAGATAGGAATCCTCTAGAGGGGCTTGGAGCAGTGGTATTAGCTAATCCAACTTACATCTTAAGATCACCCTGGCTGTTGTGTTGAGACTAGGCTGAAGGGGAGAAAAGATCACAACACGCCTACACTAACAGTCCTAAGCAAGAGAAAGCAACATTTTGGATTAGGGTGGTATTAGTAGAAATTGTTGTTAAATGGCTGGATTCTGTAAATATTTCAAAGGCAGAGTAAAAAGACTGCTGAGAGGCTGAAGGTAAAGTATGAGAGACAGTCAAAAATGACTCTGTTAAAAAAAAAAAAAAAAGACTGTAAGTAAGACAACTCTATATACTTGCCAGGTCACTGAAAAAGAAAAGCTGCTTCCCATTTCTTTGCACAGGGTCAGTACACCAGAATACTCCAATACCCAAAGAAAAAAAGCAGTAAAGACAGAAAAGAGAGGCCCAGGCCCACTATGGAAATGGATATAAATACCTTAAGTAAAAAAACAGCAAATCAAATGTAGCAGACCACAAAAATGCAACCTGAATAAGGTTATCCCAATAAGAAAAGGACCAGTCAAATTTAGAAAACATTAATTTAAAACACACCACATATAAAGATGTGGTACATCTATACAATGGAATACTACTCACAGTCATAAAAAAGAACAAAATAATGTCATTTGCAGCAACATGGATGCAACTAGAGATTATCATACAAAGTGAAATAAGCCAGAAGGAGAAAGACAAATACCATATGACATCACTTATATGTGGAACCTAAAATATGACACACAAATGAACCTATCTATGAAACAGAACAGAATCAGGGACATAGACTGGTGGGTGCCAGGGGGAGTAGAGGTGAAAGATGAGAGTTTGCGATTAGCAGATGCAAGGTGCTATATAGAATGAATATATAAAATGAATAAACAACAAGGTACTACAGTATAGTACATGGAACTATATATTCTTGTGATATACCATATCAATATCTTGTGATAAACCACAGTGGAAAAGAATATGAAAAAGGATGTATAACTGAGTCACTTTTCTGAATAGCAGTATTTAACACAATATTGCAATTCAACTATAACCCAGTGAAAATAAATTAAAAAAGGAAAAAAATCACATAAATTAATGAATAAATGATCAGCTAAGAACAGAATTAGTAAGAAAATTTGATGTGATAGCTGAATATAAAAGCTAGCTTTCCCCAAGTACTATATAGACAGCATAATGAAAAAAATCCCATTCATTATAGCAAGAAAATCAATGAAAAAATGCGGGAGACATAAAAGTACTGATGTCCAGAGAATACATTGTTTTAGTAAGAAAACTTGTAACAATGTCAAATTTACTTCAAAGATATTTTTAAAGTGAATGCAATTCCAATCAAAATACCATGAGGAGTGCTCGTTTCTGGCAGTGCATATAGTAAAACTGGAACGACAGAGAGAAAATTAGCATGCCCCCCTACACAAGAATGACATACAAATTTGTGATATGTAATTTTTTTCTTTTATTGTATATTCGAAAGTTGCTAAGAGAGTACATCTCAAAAGTTCTCTTCACACAATAAAGAAATTTGTATCTATATGTGGTGATGGATATTAACTAGACTTATTAACTTAGGAAATCAAACCAGTCAGTCCTAAAGGAAATCAATCCTGAATATTCATTGGAAAGACTGATGCAGAAGCTCCAATACTTTATGGAAGAACTGACTCATTGGAAAAGACCCTGATGCTGGGCAAGACTGAAGGCAGGAGGAGAAGGGGATGACAGAAGATGAGATGGTTGGATGGCATCACCAACTCAATGGACATGAGTTTGAACAAGCTCTGGGAGTTGGTGAAGGACAGGGAAGCCTGGCTGCAGGGAAGCGCTGCAGTCCATGAGGTCGCAAAGTCGCACATGACTGAGCGACTGAACTGAACTGAGACTTATTGTGATCATTTCACAATATACTCATATATATAATCATTATGTTGTATACCATAAACTAATATGTTATATACTAATTATATCTCAATTAAAAAATACCATGAGGATTTGGGGGGTGGTGGTGCAGTAGGATTGAAAATTATTCTGAAGTTTGTATAAAGCATAAGTAGATGGGAAAAGCCAAAGGTATACAGCAATGAAATATAAAAGGAAAGTGTGCAAACTCACATCAGTAGAATTAGAACACATTACAAAGCTACAGTAACTAAAATGGCAAGGTTATGTTGCCACAAGGTTATGTATGACTAGCAAAAAAATAATAAAAGCCTTAGAAACAGATGCTAGTATGCATCTACATCTATGTATAAAAACAGATTCTAGCATAGTGTATCCCTATATCAGTGTATAATGAAGCTTAACTGTTAGTTAAGCTAAAAGTTTCATAAATCATTTAATAAATGATGCTACTTTATAAACTATTTATAGAGGGGGCTAAAGATGGGGGACACGTGCACATGTGGCTGATTCATGTCAATGTGTGGCAAAAACCACCACAATATTGTAAAGCAATTATCCTCCATTTAAAATAAATTAATTTTAAAAATTAAGTTAGATCTCTGTCACCATTCAGAAAAATAAATTGTTTTTCTTTTTTTTTCCAGTTTTTCAATAATAACAATTTTTCAAAAAGTAAAATAATGAGAATAAAATATGAATATTCATTTGAAGTTAGGAAGACTTTTTAAAGCATAAAGACAAATTTCATAAAGGGAAAATGAAAGATTTGGCTATGTAAAATTTAAATCATTTACATTTGAGAAGAATCCCATAAATAATGGAAGGTAAGTGACAAACTCTAGAATATATTTTCAATGTAAATGACTGAAGAGGGTTCAAACCCTTGTCAGAAAGGCCTTTAAAATAAAAAAGAGTGAAAAATACTCCAATAAAAAAACGCAAAGGATATGAAAAAGGTCTCCTTAAGAAGACATAAAAATGCCAATGCTCAAAAGTACCTGAGAATTCCTCTTGTAAACATTTTCAAGATCATTTTATTAATTACAGTGGTAATTCTCAACATTTCAAAGACCCATTTTATTTTTCACTTTAAAAAGGAATAAAAAAAAATAAAAAGGAATAACTGAATTTGCTCACTGTATTTATTGCCCATTGGAAAAAATATTTACTTGATTCCAAGTGTTGTTCTGGCTATTTAAAAACAAACAAACAAACAACTAATACAACACTGTAAGTCAACTACACTCCAATAAAAAATTAATTTTAAAAATCAAAATATCTCATTGGTATTTCCTTTATCAATGAGATAAATGAAAATGACTGAAATAAATGAAAACATAGGAAATCTCAGCAGAGAAACAAACTGAGAAAGACTCAAATGGAAAGTCTAGAACTGGGAGAAAAAAAAGGAAGCCAACAAAACAAAAGAAACCCAATAATCCAACACCTGAAATAAGAAAGTCACTGGATGTGCTTAAAAGGAAAGGGAGATGATACAGAAGTCAGTAAATTTGAAATCTCAAATCTCTGTATAGCCACAGAGAAGAAGTCCCATATTCTGTGTATATACAATATTCAAATTTCTGGCCTGACTTCTGAACCATGTATGTGTAGATTAAATGTAACAAACAAACAGTAACAACAACTAAACCAGACAAACAAAATGGATGTTTGACCTACGGCAATTTGAGTCCAACCAACCGAAATGCCTAATACACGAAAGAAAAAACCTTTGCTGGAGGAACAAAACAAAATCCACATGGCATTTACAATTATAGGATAAAATAATCTCAAGTCACTCAATGTATAAAGAAACAAGTCTGGGTGACCTACTCTTTTTTTTTAAAGTATTTTTTAACTGAAGCACAGTTGATGTATAAGTTACAGGCACACAACATAGTGATTCATAACTTTCAAAGACCTTCCACTTATAGTGTAAAATACTGGCTATATTCCCCTTTGTACAATATCACTGTAGCTTATTTTATACTTAATAATTCATACCTCTTTATCTCCTACCTCTATATTGTCCCCTCCCTTCAATCTCCCCACTGGCAACAGTTTGTTTATTCTCCCCATCTGTGAGTCTGCTTCTTTCTTGTTATAGTCACTGGTTTGTTTTTGTTTTGGGCTGTGCCACATGGCATGTGTGGGATCTTAGTTCCCTGACCAGGGATCAAATCCATGGCCCCAGCAGTGGAAGCAAGGAGTCTTAACCACTGGATCCCCAAGGAAGTCCTGTTGTATTGTTTAGATTCTACACATAAGTGATATCATACATTATTTCACGTGACCTATTTCTAAGAGAAAAGATAGGAAATGGAGACTACTTTAGAAATGACACAAATGTTAAAATTAACAGCAAGATTAGCGACAAAGTTACTATAGTGGCATTCAATGAAACAGAGGAAAATGACTGAAATAAATGAAAACACAGGAAAGCTCAGCAGAGAAACAAACTGAAAAAGAATCAAATGGAAAGTCTAGAACTGGAAGGAAAAAAAGGACGCCAACAAAACAAAACAAACCCAACAATCCAATATCTGAAATAAGAAAGTCACTGGATGCGCTTAAAAGGAAATGGAGATGACAAAGAAGTGAGTAAATTTGAAGTCAGAATAGAAATCACTCAAGGTAAAGAGGAAAAAATAAATAAAGCCCTTGATTTGGGAGACAACAGCAAAAGGCCTAACATATGTGTACATAAATCTCAGGAGAGATTGGAGCAGAAAAAAATAACTTCAGTAATAATGCCTGAAAGTCCCCTAAATTTGGTGAAAGACAATTTGCAGATTTAAGAGCAGTGAACCCCAAGCAGGAGAAATACAAAGAAAATCATGCCTAGACATATCATACTTAAACTACCGAGAACCAGATACAGAGAAAAATCTAGAGAGCAGCCAGAGAAAAATGCCCCACTACGTGCAGAGAACCCCAATCTGAATAAATGCTAATTGATGTTTTATCAGAAATTATACAGGCCATAAGACAATAGATGACTGTATTTAAGGTACTGAAAATTTTCTATACCCAGTGAAGACAACTTTAAAGAAGGAAGTGAAATAAAGACATTTTTTTCCTGATAAAAGAATACTAAAAGAATTTGTAGCATATGCCTTATGAGAAAAGCCAAAAGCTCTTCAAGCCAGAGGAAAATGATACTGCTTGGATACTTGGCTCTTCACAAAGAAATGGTAAGTATCTGGATAAATACAAACAACAACTTTTCTACCTTCTTAAATTAAAAAAGACACATAGATTTGTTTAATGCAAAATCATAACATTTTACAAACTGAATATCCACATTCCAATGAATGAGGTTGGTTCCTTACCTAACATCATACATAAAAATTAACTCAAAATGGGTCAAAGATTTAAACTTACGAGCCCAAACTACAAAACTCTTTTTTTTTCTTTCTTTTTTTATACAAAACTCTTAAAGCATAGGAGAAAATCTTTACATTGTTGGGTTTAGTAATGATTTCTGAACATGACATCAAAAGCACATGCCACAAAGAAAAAAACACACACAATGGTAAAATTAATGTTACATGTATAGGCACATACATATATATGCATACAAGTATACACACACACACACGTATACACATACATGTATATGTGTGTGCTATATTGCTCACAGCTTGAGGGATCTTAGTTCCCCAACCAGAGATTGAACCTGGGTCCTCAGCAGTGAAATCACGGAGTCCCAAACACTGTATCATCAGGGAATTCCCAATCTTACATATATTTTACCACACATACACAACAGCCTTATCAGCACAAGAATTTAGCATTGTATTTCAAATGTTTGCTAACACTTAAGCTAGTAGAAATAAAATTTGTATGTCTTTGAAGTAAAAAACCAAAAACCAAACACAACCTATAACACTGTCATGTTGGGTTTATAATGTATACAGTATATTATATACACATGTATGTTAATAGTATACAGTGTATACCATGTAACAATTATAATAACAAAGGACAGAGCAATGGGTAACTGGAACTGTATGCCTGCAAGATTTCTACATTTTATGTGAAGTGGTACAATAGCAACTCTTAAGTAGTCTGAAAAGTTTAGGACATATACTATACTCTACAGAGCCACCACTAAAAAACAGCAAATAGAAATATCCAAAACCCCAATAAATAAGTTAGAGTGGAATTCTTAATAAAAATCATGTAATATAAAAGAAGACAGGAAAGTAGGTACAAAAGGAAGATATATATATATATGTGTGTATATATATATATATATATAAACAAAAGAAGGAAAAAAAACCCAGCAGGGACAAACAGAAAACAACTAACAAAATTGTAAACCTAAAATTCAACCATCGGGTTAATTACATTAAGTGTTAATAAACTAAATACTCCACTAGAAAGGAGGAGATTTTCATTATTGATTAAGTGTAAGACCCAAATACATCCTCCTGTCAATAGAGATTTTTATATATAAAGATACAGACTGGTTAAAAGTAAATGGATAGAAAAAGATATACCATGCAAACAAAAAACATAAGAAGGTTGGAATGGCTATATAAATATCAAGAAAAAAACCGATTTTAAGGCAAAGTATTATCAGAGATGAAAGAGGGACATTTCACAGTGATAAAATGGTCAGTTCATCAGGAAGCTATAATAATCATAATGATATGCCTAACAAGAGATCTCCAAATATAGAGAACAAAAATTGACAGAATTAAAGGGAAGAACAGAAAACCCACAATTGTATTAAGAGATTTTAACATTCCCCTCTCAGAAATTAACACAGCACCAAGACAAAATAAGAGTAAAGACAAGAGATCTCGACACTATTGACCACCTTGACCTAATTGATGTTTATACAACACTATGCCCAACACACAGAATACATTCTTTTCATTGTACGTATGGTTATGGTCTTCCAGGTAAATATGTAAGAGGCTATAAAGCAAGTCTCGGTAAACTTAAAAGGACTGAAATAATGCCAAGTATGCTCTCTGATCACAATGGAACTAAATTAGGAATCAATGACAGTAAGATATCCAGGAAAACCTGAAATACTTGGAAATTAAGCCACATACTTCTAAATAACCCATATGTCACTACATACAGATCTTATAGACATCAAAGTAACAAGACGACATTATTATGAACCACTTTATGGCCACAAGTTCACCAACTTAGATTTAACACCGATATTACACAAACTCTTCCAGAAAATGGAGGAAGAGAGTAAACTTCCAAAGTCATTTGATGAGGTCAGTATAACTAATGCCAAAACCTGATAAGATATAACAATATTAATATTCCTCATGAACACAGGCACAAAGATCCTTACCCAAACACTGGCAAATCCAATACAGCAAACAGGATTTATTTAAGTAATACACAGTTGTTCAAACATTTAAAAACCAATCAGTAACTTTTGAAACTTAACAAGAAAACAAACAACCCAATTTAAAAATGGGCAAAAGCTCACTGAACTAAATATACAGGTGGCAAACATATGAAAAGATGCTCAACATCATAAACCATTTAAAAACAGCAAATTAAAACAATCGTGAACTACCACTATACACCTATTAAAATGGCTAAAATCCAAAATACAGACAACACCAAATACTAGTGAGGCTATGAAGCAACAGGAACTTTCATTCATTGCTGGCAGGATGCAAAATGGTACAGCTACATTCAAGGGAGCTGGGCATTTTCTTACAAAGCTACACATAATCTTGCCATGAAACTCAGTGTTAGACGCTCAGTCATGTCTGACTCTTTGCAACCCCATGGACTGTAGCCCACCAGGCTCCTCTGTCCATGGGATTCTCCAAGCAAGAATACTGGAGTGGGTAGCCATTCTCTTCTCCAGGGGATGTTCCCGACCGAGGGATCAAACCAGAGTCTCTTGCATTGCAGGCAGATTCTTTACCATCTGAGCCAGCAGGGAAGCCCTACTCTTACCATATGATTGAGCAACTGTTGTTTTTGGTATCTACCCAAGTGAGATGAAAACTTACCTCCACACAAAAATGTTTACATTGGCTTTACTAGTAATTGCCAAAACCTGTAAGCAACCAAAATGTTCAGTAGGTGAATGCATAAACAAATGGTGATACATTTATACCACTTCCATGAATATTATTCAGGGATAAATATTGTCTTATGGAATATTAGAAATAAAAAGAAATGAGTTATAAAGCCATAAAAACCACCTTAAATGTATATTGGTAAGTGAAAGAAGCCAATCTGAAAAGGCTACACATGATTCCAAAGGTTGTATGATTCCAACTATATGACACTCTGGAAAAGGCAGAACTATAGAGAGAGAAGACCAGTGGTTGCCAGGGGCTAGAGACAATAGAGGGAGGGATGAACAGGTGGAGCACAGGGCGTTTTTAGGGTAGTGAAACTATTCTGTGTCATGCTATAATGGTGGATACATGTCATTATACATTTGTCAAAACCCAAGACTGTACAGCTCAGAGAGTGAACCCTAAACCATGGACTTTTGTTAATAATAATGTACCACTTTATCTGCTCATCAGCTGCAACAAAGGAGCTACACTAATACAAAATGTTAATAACAGGAGAAACTGATGTGGGGAGGGGTGGCCGGGGAGAGAGCGTATATGACTTGGGTTTTCAAGTTCTCATAAAATAACAGCCATAAAGGAAAAACATGATAAGTCAGAATACATCAAAATTAAAAACTTCTGTTCAGCAAGACACTGTTAAGAAAATAAATAGGCAAGCCATGGACTGAGTGAAAACAATTACAAAACATATATATTTGACAAAGTACTTGTATCCAGAGTACATAAAGAAATTTGTAACCCAACAAGAAAACAAACAACACAATTAAAGAAAATGGGCAAGAGATCTAAAACAGATCCTTGATGAAGAAGACATACAGGTGGCCAGTAAGGACGTGAAAAAAGCATGTAAATTCTATATTAGTAAGCAGGAAAATGCAAATTAAAAGCCAAAATGATATACTGCCCCTCTCCTCCAAATGAGGATGTGAAGCAACAGGAACTCCTGCATACAGGTGGAATGGAATATGCTGCAATCACCTCTGGAAAAAGGTCTAACCATCTCCAGTAAAATGCACACATCTACTCTGTAACTCAGCAATTCCAATCCTAGGCACTTACTCAAAAGAAAACACATGTCCATAAAAAGGTGGATAAACAGCCATCTATCCATCCATCAGAGAACAGATAAACTGTGATATATTCATAAAATGGAAAACTAGAAACAAAAAGGAATGAACTGCTGATAAATATGACAACATAAAGGAATCTCAAAGCTTTCTACTAAATGAAAGAACCCTTATTAAAAAAACTATATGCCATTCTTATGAAGTTCTGGAAAGAGCATATCTCATCTATCATAGGAAAAAAGAGTCAGGACAAAGAACTACCTCTGGGAGTAAAGGTGGAGCTAAGGGAGCATAATAAAAAGACTTCAAATTTTGATAGGCCTTGGGTTACAGAAGTATGTGCATTTGTCAGAACCCAGCAAAGGCACACTTAATATTTGTCCATATCATTGTATGTAAATTGTATCTCAAAAGAAAAAACCATTAAGCAAATACTGAACTCTAATGACACACATTCATGCTGAAGGATTTAGAGGAAATACACTGATGACAGATCAAAAAGAAACATGACAGATGGAGAGATGGATGGATAGACAGATGTCAAAGCAATATTATAAACTGAGTGACAGAATCCAGATGTTGAGGATACGTGAGCTCACTGTAACATTCTTTCAACCTTGCAATATAATAAAACATTAAAAACCAATTCTATCACTAGAAAATAAAAAGACAATGTATATTTGGATGCAGTGGACATGGCTGTTTGCATTAAAAAAAAAACCAACCTATCTTTATCCTTGTTGCCTTCACTAAATGGCTGTCTCAGTAGCTATTAAGGAAAACAGGGTAAGTGTCAGAATGTTGGTTTTGCCACCTAGAAGAATTCAGCTGCTTATGTCATAACATTGGCTCTGATACAAATCTTCAAATTTGAAAGGCTAGAAATGTTGAAAAAGTAGAGGCAGTTTCAATACCCAGAAGGCAGGGCTGGGAACTGAGAGCTGTAAATTTGGCTCTGGCAGCCAGTGGGGAGGGGGCCATGGCTGAACGCTGTCAGAAGTGGCCGGTCACGGAGAACCTCGCCAGCTCCAGCAGTTCTCTGTCTGGACGTCAGCCCCACACACTGGCTTCAAACCTCAAGAAACTAGAAGATCTCACCAGTGGGATCCGCCAGAGCAGCTGAAACACGTCCCTGTAAACAATAAATGTTTATCTGGGCAGATAACCTGGCAGATAGCCGCGTCCTGATCTTAGGCAACTTGAAACCCCACAACGGGAGGCTGAGCACAGAGGGGCCCTTTGCCTCTGCCACACGGGTAGGAAGGCAGGGATGGAAGGTGGTCCTGGCTCCTACTACAAGAGAGGCAGCAGGAAGCCAGTCTGCAAGTGCCAGCTTCTTCTCTCCTGGGCCACGGCCAGATGCCTTGAAACACAGCGGGTGGGGACAGAGAAGTCAAGTCAACCAACACTAAACAATGCCACCGCATGAAGCTGGCTGTTACACCACAGCCCCGAAGGTATGAGGAGCTCTGGCGTGTTGGCTGCTGCCACAGGAACCACACTGGCAGAGGGCTTCCCCAGGACTGGGTGGGAGGCTCATCACTGACTCCGGCCACACACACAGGCTCAGTCGCCACCTCGGTCAGTGGCAAACAGCTGCCGAGAGAGGAGGGGCAGACTCTGGGATGCCGCAGTCTGCACAGCCAAGCCTGCCACTTTAGGAGACTCCAGACAAGATTCGTAAGAGCCACGTGGCTTAGACCTCACGGAGGAACTGGGAGAGAGGGCTGCACAGGGAACCAGGCGGCTAGAAGAAAGGAATGGAGGTGTGCTGATGGCACAGAGATGCCGTTCACTGACAACTGTCTCTGCAAACAATTTGACTACCAGTTCTGAAAACCCTACTCCCTAATTGAGGGATTAAGTCTTGGCACTGGTTACTCCTCCATCTACACAGGCGTCTGCCCACACTGCTCTCAGGAGCGGAGAGGACAGGGAAGTGGAACCCACAGTTTGCCTAAAGGGAAAGTTCAGCCCTTGTTCAGCAGATTATGCTTGAGTTCTTTCCCAGGGAAGAGAACGGAGATACTTTAACAAAGGTTCTTTGCTCTGAAAGAGTACCAAGTTAAGTCCAGCAGAACAATGAGGGTGTGGATCTTGGATGAAGCCTAATGGAGGAGTTGAGGAGTGGAGGGGAGAGAGGGGACAGAGAGAGAGAGAGAGAGAATGTCTTTTTTTTCTTCTTTGGATGGTTGGGGGAGATTGCCAATCCATTCTGTAGGCTTCAATCGCACTTATAGCTGCTTTATAATCATTTCCTGAAAACACAGTAGGAAGAGAGTGGTATTTGCTCACCCCACCCTCCATCTAACACTGCCCCAGCAATCCAACTATGTGCTTTAAACTGAGAAGAGGCCAGCTTTTTGCCTTTGGCAGCACTGAAGGCCAGACATTACCAGCACTCCTGTGAACAGCTCAAGGCTCCACCCAAAGAAGACTGCACACACTGAAATCCAAGAGGAATATCATTCCAGCACAAAAGCCCAGGAGAGAAAGAGGAGAGCTGAGGAAGCTGGGTGGGACAGTTGGGACACTACTGAGTTTTGACACCAGAACACCCAAGTGGTTAGCATAAGAATTTGGGTAGAGTGGTGATAGATCAATTCTAGTGTGGGAAAACCAAATGCTACAATAAAGAAGTTATCCGATTACAAGGACAGAGATGACAATGAAGGTAGGGTGTAGGCTAGAGGGCAGAAAGGTAGAGAAAGCATAGAGAACTGGGTTGCTGCTGAGCTAGACGAATTCTGAACACACGGGCAATGTTCCAGCCTCTTTTCAGGAGAGGCTGATGGAGAGTGGTTATGGGCGGGCGGCAGCTAGGACAAACAGGGAAGGCAATGGCAACCCACTCCAGTACTTTTGCCTGGAGAATCCCAGGGGAGCCTGGTGGGCTGCTGTCTATGGGGTTACACAGAGTCGGACATGACTGAAACGACTTAGCAGCAGCAGCAGGACAAACAGGTCCCATTTCTGCTCCAGAAGCTGACTGGAGGGGTCCTTTGCAAGAGAGTCATAATAAAATGTTTATACAAAGACACCTACTCCTGGTTGTCCAAGGCCAAAGGTACCTTACTCCAGAAAAGTGTGTGATAGGCTCTAAACTCTAAGATCCCCAATGCTATTTATTGAGTTTTCCTGTTCACTCCGAGAGGATCTGCAGATCTCCCTAGGAAGTCTTTAGAGAGATGCTCAGAAGGGGAGTAGGAAGACCACTGCGGACAGTACTAAGGACACAGCTCTTTTGCACCCTAACATTACTTCTTTCCTGGCAGGAAAGAGAGAATGGACATGGAAAGGGGGTTCTCTAGTTTGTTTAACTAATTACCTAATTGATTAGTTAATTCTAGTATTATTTGCCTTTTGTTTCTAATGTGCAGGGGTCTCTGGGACTCTTGACCCTCAAGAAAAATGGAATTGGAAGTACACTAGTTAATTGGCACCTGAAGGCACTTTCTGCTCTTTGTTGTTGTTCCCATGAGAACAGCATCAGAGAGATGAACAAGGTATAAATGCTTTAAAGTAATCACCATTTTCATTTAGAAAGGAAATTTATTTTAAAACATTTGATCCACTTTGGGTACCACAGTTTCTGTTTATATGGAAATAAGAAAAGGCAGAAGGAGTTCCATTTCTGCCAGAGGCAGTTTGTCTTTTGCTAATTTTTTAAAAGTTGTATGTTCTTTTTAGTTCTGGAGCAAACTAGACACTTCCAAAAGGAAAACAGAGGAGACAGGATGCTGCGTGACTTGTGGTTGTCTCCTGTCTCGGGTGGGGTCGGGGATGGGGGAAGAGTGTACACGATCACCTCGGGGAGAGACTTATGCCCTCATGGAGGCAGGCCTCTCTATCCATGTTTTTCATATGTGCAGGCATCTTGAGCCGTAAGATGATTCAGGTACTACAAGGCCTCTGCAGGTGTCACCATTGTCCAGTGTTTTAGAAAGAAAATCTGGGAAAAGAATCTAAGAAAAGACTAGATGTGTGTATACGTGTAACTGATTCACTCTGTATAGTAGAAACACACAACATTGTGAACCAACTACACTCCAATAAAAATTAATTTTAAAAAATCTAAAGATGAGTCTCTAGGGCTGTGCTATCTAATACAGTAGTCATTAGCCACATGTGGCTATTTAAATTACTTAAAATTAAATACAAGTAAAAATTTAGTTCTAATAAACAGAAAGACATCCCATGTTCCTGGGTTGGAAAACTTTATATTGTTAAGATGATAGTACTACCCAAAGTTATATTCAGATTCAATGATAAATCAAAATATTTATCTCCCATGAAACTAGTCTAGAATATGTTCATTTGGGGGATGAGATAGTAAGAATAAGAACACACTGAACTATTTTAGGAAGGAAATGACAGTTCTCCATCAGAAATTTATTAATGCAGATCCCCATACTAACAGGTCAAAAAAGACAGACCACATGATCATCAACAAACGAAGGGAAATATTTACTATAATTTAACTCATTTATTTACGATGAAAAACAACCTCACCAAATAGAAGGGAACATACTTAAACTGATGAAAGATATTTATCAGAAATATATGGCAAATAGCAGATATAATAATACCTGTTTAGAAGCACTGCTATTTAAGTCAGAAAAAAACTAAGCATTTCTGTTATTCTGTCATCTATTATTAGAACTCATAATACTAGGGTTGACAGATATAGCAATAGAAAAGAACAGCACTCATATTTATACCATTAATAATCAACTAGAAAATACAACATCCAAAACAGCCATGAAAGCTATGCAAGGGTTTTATGGAGATTTCCAATACACACAGTAGACAGAAAATTCATATCTAGACCCCCACATCTATATGAACCAATCAAAATAAGGAGAGAAAGTGGGCAGAAATGTGAACATGGGATTCAAAGTAAAGGAAATTAAAATGGCTAATAAACATATGAAGAAATGTTTAACTCCTCTAGTAACAAAGAAAACCTAAAACAAGATACTTAAAACCCATCAACTTGGTAACAATTAAAAAGTTTGGAACTGCCTAGTATTGATGAGAATGTGGAAAAGTTTGAACTCATTTACCTTCATAGGGTGTGTAAACTGGCATGATCACTTAGAAAGCAATACGGCAACAGCTAGCAAGGCTGAAGGTGAGCATACCTTACAACACAGCAATTCTGTTTCCAATATATTTCTTAGAGAAACTCATACATTAGGAAAAAGAGACTGCAGTGATGTTAGTAGTAGTAAAAAATTGTACATCTATAAGAAAAGAGATAAATGAATTATGGTATATTCATATTAGATTATTAATTATAGTGAAAGAAACATGCACCATAAATAAATAAATCTAAATGCTGTAGTGTTAAGAAAGCACAGCAGATAATGGCCAGAGTGCGCCATGTGTCTATATGTGCACAAGTCTATACGTGCAAAATAATACTATGCTGTTAATGGATATAGACGCATTAAAAACATACACAGATATAATGAATTCAGGATAGTGATTACCTTTAGGAAAGGAAAAAGAGAAATGGGGTCCAACAGGATATAGAAGGAGTTCCCACTGTTATCTATGGTGTATTATTTCTTTTAAAGCTGGGTGGAGTGTACCCAGGTGTTTGTTAACTATTGTATTTTTAATGTAAGGATCATTGCTTTAAAAAACAAAACAAAATAGCTGGGTAGAGATTAGGATCGATTATCCAGACAGCTCTAATTTGCACAAGGGTGGAGTACTATTAGTCTCTTATCAAACTTCCCTGTTTATTTCCTTCGTGGTATTTAACACAAGCTGAATTTATTTCTCTTATTTACTTTTTTTTTTTAACTGCCTGTCTCCCTTCAATTAGAACATTAGGTCCAAGAAGTAAAAGACTGTGTCTGAATGAGTATTTAGTATTAGGAGAATGATACATATCAAGCCTGCCAAAGGAAGTAAAGGGGAAATGTCAGACCCTGCAGAGAAGCCCAGGCTATCTACTGACTATATGTTCAAGTGCCAGTCTTTGTGGGGCATACACGGGGAAGACACAGTGATAAATGGGTGGTACCCTCACCAGCCACAGCCAGGACTACACCACTGATGCTGGGGGAGTGGGAGAGAAGAGAAAATTTTAAAATATATTTGGAGACAAAATTTCTATTAACAAGATAAAGAAACTTTGAACCTCTGGATTCTCTACAGACACCTAATTAATTACCTAGCAAATCTTCTCTTGCAAGTTCCAACAGGAGTTTAGGGAGATGAACTTTCTAAAAACCTAAAGCATATTACAATCTCTTTTCTCAGCCTCAGGTTTGGAAAAAGAACAGAAGACAGGGAAGAGGGAATGGAAAAGCAGGACAACACAACAAACATACTGCTTTTGACACAGTTTAAAAATAATCCCAAAGAGGAGAAAGGCATGTCTGCGGTGTGATGAAGGCCACTGACTACTTTTAGGCAGTTACAGCACTTCCCCAAGAAGCTGTGTAGAGTAGCAGTGGTTCAGAGGATAGGCTCTGGGGCCTGACTTCTTGGGCTTGAATTCTGACTCTTGGGCTTGAATTCTGTAACCTTGGGCAGGTCATTTAATGGTTATGCACTTCGGTTTCCCTAAATATAAAATGGAGGCTAATAATGGTACCTACCACTAAGGGTTGTTGTGAGGATTAAATGTTTGAATACATGTAAAGCTCTTAGAATAATAACTAAGACATAACAAGTCCTCAATTAACAGTAGCTTTTAGTGTAATTATTCAACTGGGAGAGAGAGAGAGTTTATGTTTTAGTTCTTTGGAAAAACTGCTAGCCCTGGGGGCCTGGATGACTAAACCATCAGCTAATGAAATAGAGACAACATGAAACAGAGGGAAAGCACTAGACCACAAAATGAAACTGCTGTTGAAGGAGGGATTGCCAGTTATCTCCCAACACCCCGGCTCTTCCTCTTTTTTTTGGCTGCTCCTCATGGCATGCAGGATCCTAGTTTCCCTACCAGGGATCAAACCTGCACCCCCTGCGGTGGAAGCCTGTAGTCTGAACCACCAGGGGAGTGGCAGTCTCCTCCTCTTCTTTGGTAAAAGAACTTTGATTTTTGGCTGGGTACATTTCTAGCCAACCAGGAGACTATATTGCCAGCCTTCTCTGCAGCTAGGGTAGCCATGTGACTGAGACTAAGTAGAGGGTTTCACGTAAAATCTTGAGGAAGTCTCTTTAAAAGTGTGAGGAGGACCCAGTCTGTCCTCTTCCCCTGTGATGCTGCCTGCTGATGCTCTAAGCAGCCACCCTGGGATGGGGCCACATCCTGGGATGTTGTGGTCGTGAGCTGGAAGAGGTCGTGCACCTGCCCACGTGGTGGAGTGTCCACACTAGCCCTGGACTGCCTATTTCTGGACTGTGACACAAGAGGATAAAACCTTATGTGGTTATGCCTCTGTGTCTGTGGTTCATATTCACTCAATACTCAATGATATATCTGGATTCTGGACTATTATTACTATATGATCGCAAATAAACTAGGCTCTTTACATCTATGTTTTCTCACCTGTAAAATGTGAGCAATACCTCACAGAGTTGTGAGAATCAAGTGAAACAACACCTCAAAACAGCACTATGCAGAACACTGATATTTTATCAATGAAAATGGGAGAGGCATTCAAAAACGAAAAGCAGGTGATAATGATTGGGGGGGGGTGCGGTGTGAACCAAAATAAAGACTAAGAAAAGGATTAAAAAAAGAATCTAAGAAAAGACATTGTGCTTATGAGAGCAGGAAATTTCTTTCAGAAGATGGTGAAAATGGACCACTTTGGTGAGGTAATACCTTGTATTGTGAATCCTGCTAAATACATTACTGGGGCTTCCCTGGGTGGCTTAGTGGTGAAGAATCCACCCAATGCAGGAGACTCAGGTTTGATCTCCAGGTGGAGAAGATCCCCTGGAGGAGGAAATGGCAACCCATGCAGTATTCTAGCCTGGGAAAGCCCATGGACAGAGGAGCCTGGCAGGCTACAGTCCATAGCGTTGCAAAGAGTCAGACACAACTTAGTGACTGAACATTACTAAACTATCTTGATAGGAATCTTGTAATTTTCCACTCTTTGGAGTCCACAATCTCTGATCCTGATACATTTCTAATTAGATGACTTTTGCCCTTCAAATCCTAGTATCTCCCTCTCTACATCCTTCCTGTCATTACCCCCAACCTTAATAATCAAGTCATACCTCTTGATTTTACCACACAGCAGAGCTGTCCAACAGAACTTCCAGCAATGATGGAAATTTTCCAAAGCTACTTTTGACGATACGGTAGCCATTAGTTACATGCGGGTTATTAACCACTTGAAAGATGGCTAGTATGACTAAAAAGAACTGAAGATTCAACTTAAATTTTAACAACTTCAATTAATTAAAATAGATACACATAGCTAGACTCCTGTTATTGGACAATGCCACCTATGAAGTGAGCTCTAAGAAAGAAAAGCAAATTGAATATCATTTCCTCATTTCTATTTGATCTATCCCATTTCTTCTCAATACCTATGCGAAAATGCTTTCTCTCAGCCTACTTCTGACAGCCAGTAAATTCTTGGGGAGTACCCATTTCCCTATTTGGGATTTGGGTCAATTATCTTTTTTCCAGAAGAATATACAGATTTGTTCAAAATACATACAAACACAGTCCTCAGTGAGACAAAAGTTTACTGAATACACCAGAATAACTAGATCCAGGGAATCCACCAGAAAAAAACAAAGAAACAAAAAGCTCCAGAGATGATTAATTCCCCCCAAAGCCCAGACCCTCTTTTTGGTCTAAAGACATTTTAAGTTCAATTATCCTTCTTGATAAGTTCTTATGTATCCAATCTAAGTCTAGTATGTCCTTTTTAATTAAATAAAAGAGGAGGAGAAACACGCAAATTCTGCTCCAAGGAGAAGATCAAACTAAAAGAAATGGCCTGAAGCAAGATTGCTGACCAGAGAAGGCATGGTACAGCAAATAAAGCTGTCAAAATAGGCAATCCGTCAACTTGAAGTATTAGTATCTTCATGATGGGGATGGGAGGTCGGTTAAAATAATACCACAGGTGATTTAACTCAGAGAAGGACAGAATATGCTTTCCACAACACTAACCCAAACCCACAAAGGACTGAGGGATCAACAATCTACTGGCCTGCTCCATCTGTGTAGACAGCCCTGGACATTTTTAACTCCGATCTATGAATCTCAGCTGAGGAGTGGGCAACTTCTTTTAGGGTTTCTCTATGACCAGGAGGATAGACAGGGCAGAGAAAAAGCTCGAGAAGAAGAGGGTACCAGACAGATTTTTTCTAGCTCGAAAGACACACGTTAGAACAAACACCCTGACCCTGATGACCCCTCCAGGCTGCTGCCCAGGTGCTCGTGTTTTAGATGTGAAAAAAAGTGTAATTTCTTCAAACTCCTTGATGTGAATCCAAGAAAGGATGTGACAGTACTCGCTGCAGATTTCCCTCAGAGGCAAACCATTGCGACCTTTTTTCAAATGCAAATTAGCTTACTCACTGTAGCTGTCAGGCTTCTTGGGGAGGAGTTTAAAAGGAAAGGCAACACTTCCCTCGGACCGATCTGAGAAGTACGGGTGACCTTGATTAAGTGAGAAGAAGGGACAATGGACACCTGGAGAATGACCCCAGGGAGCAGAATGCTCTATCAGGACTGGTCGGGGCAGAACTTGACGGGAGGTGGGAATTTCTATTTCTGTGGATTCTTGCTCGAGTTGAACCACCTTGATTTCAGCAGCCCCTTCCCTCTTACATTGGCTCAGGTATTCATTGATTTCAGCACAGAATCTGAAAGTCCCCTCCCTAGACTTCCAAGTCAGTTCTCTGGTCTTTACAGCAGGAGTGCCCGTAACGGTGTCATCCAGCTATGGCCCACTGGCTCTTACTATGCAAGTATTTATCAAGCCCCTGTGAAATCCTCAGCACTACACAAGACACCTGGGGGATGTCCAGAAGAGAGTGGTTTCAAGGAGTTCAGTGTGTAGTCTTTTTTATTTTTAAAAGAAAGACTACTGACTTGTTCACTTTTGGTCGTGTTGGGCCTTAGTTGCAGTGTGTGGGCTCAGCAGTTGCAGAGCACAGGCTCAGTTGGCCGTGGCATGTGGGACCTTAGTCCCCCTACCCCTGCATTGAAAGGCAGACTCTTAACCACTAGACCACGAGGGAAGTCCCGGTATGCAGTCTTAAAGGTAGATGCAGGCAGGAAGAGGTGAGAGTTGACCCAAGACCACTGTGTCCACATTCAGAAAATACCCCCAGTCTTTCTGAGGATTGTTATATCACAACATGGAAACATAATTATTTCATAGGAGGTGGTGGGGGGGAAAGGCTGGAATTTCAGAAATGAGAGAAAAAACGTGGGGTAAGGGCAGGTAGTTGGGATTAGTGAAAATGCCAGAGTGGATGCTTTAGACTCAAATAGAAAGGCCAGGAAAAGGAGGCCTGGAAATTCAAACATGCCTAGATTAAGGAGCCTGTCCCCATCTACAGGAAGTTTATCTCTAACATCTAAATAGTCATGTTTTAAAATCAACAAGTTTGCTGGTTTCAGCTGCCACTGACCGGAACCCCCAGTGGCTCTGGCCCACAGTGTAGACAGACTGTGCCCAGCCGGACTAGTTGAAGACATGCAGCCGGAAGTCAGCCAGCCAGCCTGATCCCTCCCAGCTTCGGGAGGAGTTTGAGCAAAATGCTACCCAGCTATGTGAGGAGTAGACAGGAAGGTTTAACCCTAACAGCACAGGACTATCTGTGGAGGCCAGCCTCTCCATCAGCAGATTCAAAGAGTAAGCGGTCTAGGACCCAAGGGGACTCCAGGAATGAGAATAGAAACCTACCAGCAAGTTTAGCAGGACCTTTGGTCCCTCCCTGTCCACTGCAGTTGCTTATCACGTTCACAGTCACATATTTTAAAATTCTGATATAATTATCTCCTAGAAATTAATGTATGTAGCCTCTTGGGATCTAAAGCAATTAAGTGAAGATAAATTTCTTTCATGGAGCAAGCTGTCAAAGGATGAAGCAATTTCATTCCCCATTTGAAGTGGAAGCTTTGGGTCATGCATGGTTTATTTGAAACAATGCCATCACCTAAAGCTGCTGATCTTATCTCTAACTCCATTCTCCATTTCAAACTGCTGGAGATATGTAGCGTGGCACTGCCTAAAGTTATGACATCTGGCTCAAGGCCAGCAACAAAACAAGTCAGCTCCTCTTCTAGATTGCAAGCTTAAGAGGACAAAAATAATATTAAAGCAAGATAATTTTATAGGTGAAGTATGTTAAACCCTAAAAATGGGAGATCTTCCCAGGGTATCGGTGTGACTACAGAAGCACCCAACCAGTGGGGAAGTGACTGAGGAGCAGGCAGGAATGCCCCCCAAAGGGGGTAGGGTGAAATACACGCCAAAAATCTAGATTTTTCTCTTCTGGAGACACTGAACCAAACAAAGAGTGGGCTCTATTTCATGAAACAGCCTGATAGACTGGAAAGCATACCAGGTCGAGAATCAAATCCAGCCCAGGGTTCTAACTCCAGCGCTGTAAGACTTATGTGTGAGATTCAGGGGAAAGTTCTCATTAACTCTTTTTCTTCTGAACGGCAGCTGGTACTTTATTTTTAAAAATTCTTCATGACCACGTATTATTTATTTTATGACATACAGTCAATGTGCCATCTATGTTGTAGTTTCAAACTTTATTTTTAAGCCACTGAAACTTTCTTCAGGTAGAAAGGATCACTGCAGGTCAGACCATGTTTGAGCACTGGATTTTTTTAATAGAAACCTTGGGAAGTAGAACTTGTCAGTGCATTAGAATCACCAGAAGAGCTGGTTACTATGGATTGTGGGCTCTACCCTCAAAGTTTCTGATTCATAGGTCTGGAGGAAGACCTAAAACGTTACCCGCCAAACCTGTTCCTAGGTGCATCTCACAATGCTGGTCCAGCAACACAATTTGACAACTAGGGATATAGAGGAATCTGCCCAGGAAGAATGACCTGGGTTTGGAGTGTCTACTATAGAAGCCACTGGTCACATGTGGCTGTTTCACTTTAACTAAAATTAAAATGTCTGTTTCTCGGTCACATTTCAAATAGTCAATAGTCCCACATGGCTAGCAGCTACCACATAGGATGGTAAGGAAATAAATTTTTTCTGCAGCATCATCAGAAGAAATTCTATTTGATCATGCTGGTTAACAATCTACTTGAGGGCACTGGTGAAATGTTTACCCAAGAGAAAAGAAAACTTAAGGAAAATTTCAAGTATATTAAGATGTGTCAGACATAAGAAAAAAAAAAAGAAAGGCTCTGTGATTCTCAGAGAGTCTAAAACCAGTAAGTGGGAGTTACAGAAAGGCAAACTGTGTTCAGTTTGAGAGAGAACTTTTTAATAGTGACTGTCTCATGACACAGTAAACTCTGGGAAGCATCTGAAGCAGAAGCTATGAGGGCTCTGGGAGACAATTTCTTAATTAGGTAGAAGACTGACTGTGATGTCAGTTCTAAAGGGCCTCCCAATTCCATGTTTCTTTTGTAATCTGATCTAATTTTATAATTACTATCATGGCAAACCAACCCTTTTTGCATCTGGGATAGTTTTCTAAAGTATGTACTTGAGGTAGAAGGAACTTCCTTTATTAGGGTGTTTCGGTGATACAGCTTCCAAGTTTTTATTGTTTAAAAATGTTTTTATGGGAATTCCCCCCATAGCCCAGTGCGTAGGACCCCATGCTTCCAATGTAGGGGCACATGTTCAATCCCTGGTCAGGGAACTAAGATCCCATCTGCCGCATCGCATGCCCCGCCACCCCACAAAAGCTTTTACAACACCAATGTACAAATAACAAAAGAAAAAAAAAATAGATGAACTGAATTTCATCAAAATTAAAAATTTCAAGAAAATGAAAAGACAGTCAACTCACAGAATGGGAAAAATATTTGCAAATTACATATTCAATAATGGACTTTTATCCAGAACATTTGAAAAACTACTACAACTAAAGAAAAGACAAACGATACAATTTTTAAAATAGGCAAATTATTTGAATACACATTTCTCCACTTTTACAAAATCTTTACAAAGTTCTTTCATAAACCTGATTTTTTAACCTCACAAAAGCTCTTGAATTGGATAGAACAGTTGTAGGTTTCCTAGTTTTAGTGAAAACGAAACAGATGCCCAGAGAGGTTATAAACTGTCCAAGGCAAAACAACCAGCCTGTGGCAGAGTTAGAATCAGAGCCCACGCTGACTCTTTCTTTTTATTTTTTTTTGGCCTTTTGAATTGTGGGATCTTAGTTTCTCAACCAGGGATTGAACCTGAGCCACAGCAGTTAAAGTGCTGAGTCCTAACCAGGGAGTTTCCATGATCCTTTCTTTTATTCCATCCTGCCTTCCTTTGCCTCAAAGGGAAAAAGTTAATGCTAAGGCATCCCAAGGCCAATCAAGTGAGAAAGCAGAAATTATGTTTTTTTAAATGCATACAGTAAAGAAGTATGTGAAAAGGTGCTCAATATCATTACTCATTATGGAAAAGCAAATCAAAACTACACTGAGTTATCACTTCACATCCACTAGGACGGCTAACTTCAGGTAAATAGAAAATAACAAGTGTCAAAGATGTGGAAAAATTAGAAGCCTTGTGCACAGCTGGTAGTAATGTAAAACGGTATAATCGTTGTGGAAAATGGTATAGCAATTCCTCAAAAAATTAAACAAGATGACTATATGATCCAGTGATTCCACTTCTGGGTATATACCCAAAAGAAGTTAAAGCACGGACTTGAATAGATATTTGTATCATCCAGCATTTATTTACAGCAGCCAAAAGGTGGATAGAAGTGACTCATGAACCTTGAAGACGTTATGCTAAGTAAAATAAGCCAGTCTCAAAAACACAAAAACTGTATGACAACACTCTATATGAGGCTCAGAGAGTAGTCAAATTCAGAGACAGAAAGTAAAGTGGCAGTTGCCAGAGGCTGGAGGGAGGGAGAAATGGGGAGTTTTAGTGTTCAACATATAGAGCTTCAGTTGGGGAAGATGAAAAAGTCCTGGGACGGAGGATGGTGATGGATGCAAAAACAATGTGAATGGATTTAATGCCACAGAACTGTAAACTTTAAAAACAGTAAATTTTATACTATATATATTTTAACAATTACATTTTTAAAAAAATGGGGTGTGACTCTTTTAAAGAGTAAGATTCTAATTAGAAGAAAGCCACCCTTCCTAGCTCCTCACCCTCTCGAAAAGTCTGGTATAAGGATTTTCCAGCTTCTGGTATTAACCAGATGTAAGGAAGAACCAATTAAAATGATCAGTGAGCCAAAGGCTGCCCTGTGAGCCTGGTCCCTTCAGAGCAAAACACAACCTAGGCAGGCTGGCAGTTACTCCTTGACTGCGTGGTCTGATTCTCCAGGCCAAAAATGATCCTCGGCTCCGTCTGTGTGGGATTCTGAGATAAAAGAAGGAACACCGAAGTACTACTTCAGTGGTCTGCTTACAGGTTAGGCCCCCAGGAAACAGAGTTGACTCTCAGCTCTAGAAGGCTCAAACTTGCCTTATACCGAAATGCCAAGTCAGTGGCAAAGCACCAATTCTTAGCACTGAAGTTACACAGCCATAGGACTCTAATGTTCCTACAGGGAGAATCCTGCTTATGTTTTGTAATCCTGAAAGGCAGAATTGCCTGTTCTTTAATGTTCAGATTAGCCTGAGGGCTAGAAAAAAGACAGGTTGGATTCTGGGAAAAACATCTTCCTGGGCCAGATGCAGCCATGCTCTTAAGCGTCAAGGCTCCAACTTGAATGCCTCGGACAGATGTCTTCACCGTGTTCATTAGGATCCCGCAAGGAACATAGCTGTGTCCCTACCTCTCAAGGGGTCAGCTGACCTTTCAGAGGGTTGTTTCCTTGATTCTATGGAAGTGATCAAAACCAACTCCGATGGCCATCTTGAGATGTTTTTATATTGCACTTGCTGTTCCCAGAGTTAAATCTTAAGTTGATTTTCCAGAAGGCAAATCACTACAGATCTCTATCCACAAGAAGAGGATGTAACTCTAAAGTAATTAGAGAATGAATGCTATGCTAAGTCACTTCAGTCGTGTCCGACTCTTTGTGACCCCATGGACTGAGGCCCCCAAGCTCCTCTGTCCGTGGGATTCTCCACGCAAGAATACTGGAGTAGGGTGCCAGTTCCTTAAAGTAATAAGACGTATCTTTTAAAACCACAAATGAGTATCAGGGTAATTAGTATACTTGGGAGTCACACCTTATACTGAGGCTGTGCAGTACTCTTCCCCCATCTCTCAAGCCCAGATCTCACTTGTGTGTGAAGGAGGTGTGTTTTTTTTTTTGTTTTGTAATATCCGTAACCCAGCTGTGACACTTCCTTCCACCTCTACCTGTACATCTGTTTCCTACAGAGTGCTGCTGCCTCAAGTGAGATGCGTGAGGCTTCTGTAGATGCTGGGGAACAAGATGGAACAAAAATGCTTCACACCTGGCTCCCAAATTACAGGCACGCTGGACTGGGGCCAACATAAGCTGGCACAGCACCAGCTGAAATGGACATCAATTAAGGAGGCTGTCATCTTTCAAGACTGCAGGGTCTTTTTTCACTCCACGATCCACACTGCTCCACAAACCAGCCACAGCACCGCTGGTAGAGTTTTCCAGATGGGATCATTTCCCTCAGATTCCATACTTGCAGATTTATGGCAGGACTTGTTTTTAACCCCTCCCTTTGTTTTTAAAGCCTGAACATTTTATTTCACATTACAGTTTTATCTTTAATTGAATTTGTTTGTCCTTTAGGAAAGTGGGAAATTTGTATCTACATGAGCAGGAAAAGTTTTGCGCTTTCCTAAAAGATGCTTTGTTTACAAAAAGGCATTCAAATAATTGAGATTAGTAAAGGGTCAGAAATTCTTCTCTACACACATCACTCCTACTGGGGTCAGAAGCCAGAGAGCCTTGACCACACTGCATTATCCTGGAAAAATGGGCAGACCTCTAAGACTAAAGCAGCCCTCCTCTGACCATCACGTGTAGCATCAGTGATCCATCTCATGTGCATAAAGATAAACTCTGTTAGTGGCAGAGTCTGGCTAGTGGCAATGCTATTTAAGAAAAACACCTTTTTCAAAAATGTATTTTTTGACTGTGCCACGTGGCATGCGGGGTCTGAGGTCCTCGACCAGGAGATGAACCCCCTGCAGTGGAAGTGCAGAGTCCTAATCACTGGACTGTCAGGGAATTCCCAGAAAAACACCTTAAGAATGTCAGCAATTAAAAAAGGGACGAGATTCCACATGGAACCTTTTCTTGACTTCTGTCCAAAGGGGCAGAACATATTTTCTCCTCCATACCTAAGCGGGCTGCCCTGTGGAAGGAATTCCATGCAACATGAAAGAGCCCCACGATAAATAAATATCTCATCCACATTTAATGTATGTTCCGAGAACCGAATTCCACTGCCCCAGGGGGCGGCCTGTTGCTGCCAATTTGCTTCTCATGGCAGAAGCCTGAGTGGCAGAGCCCTGCTTAGGCGCTGCCGATGCTTGTTTGGAAAAGAGGCCAGCTGGAGATGAAAGAAGCTCTTCAAAGTGGGTGACTCCTCGGAGGCTATCACTTTAGGGCTTGGGAATGATTACTTATCAAAAACTCTTTCAGTCTGGAACAGACTCTGGCGAGAAGCTGGCCTGCCCTCTCGGGCATTCTGTTGGTGTTTGCGGGGCTGGAGGGGCCTCAGTGGGGCTGAAGTGATGGGAGGAACTGAAGAACCCCATTGAAGCCAAGAGCCCAGAATCCACACCATAGGTGGGGACATGAGAAAGGAGAAGGAATTAATGAAAGCTCCAGACATCTGTCTGCACAACTCAGTCCTGGGGCACTCTTTTCCCCCCTCTTGTATTTTAAATAAACAGCTTCAAAAGGGGTGGTCCTCACATCTTTCTGCTGACGAAGGTCTCAATTTCCTTACTTTCTTCTACCAAGAGAGCCTGAAACCTCTAACACTCAGCATTTAATCAGTCAAAACCTTAAGTCTCTGAAGTGAAGAGACAAGCCACAGGCTGAGAGAAAATACGGGCAACATGTATATATCTGACAAAGGACTTGCAATGAGAATACATCAAAATCTCTCAAAACTCAGAAAGAAAACAAACATTCCAACTTAAATACAGGCAAAAGATTTGAAGACACGCTGCCAAGCACAAGAAAAGATGCTCAACATCACTAGCTATTTGAGAAACGCAAATTAAAACTGCAATGGGATACCTGTTGGAATGACTTTAAAAACAAAACAAAACAGCAGTACCAGGTGCTGGCAAGGATGTGGGGAAACTGGAATTCTTCTATGTGGCTGGTGGGAATACGAAACGGTACAGCCACTCTGCCAACAGTCTGGTAATTTCTAACAAAGTTAAACCTACACTTAACAAATGACCCATCCATTCATCCCTAGGTATTTACTCAAGAAAAATGAAAACCCAAGTTCACATAAAAACCTATATATGAATGTTTGCAGTCATTCTATCTACAGGTAGCAAAAGCCGCAGACGAGACAAATGCGCATCAACTGGCAAACAGATGAACAAACTGTGGTATATCCATACAATGGAATCCCACTTTGCAACAACAAAAGTGAATTAGTGACAGAGGAGACAACATGGATGACTCTCAAATGCTTTATGCTATGTGACTGAAGCCAACTCAAAAAGCTAATTACTGTATGTTTTTTTTCTCATTATAAATAGCTGTTTTATTGGTATCTATAAGACAAAAAATCAAATTAATGGTGGAAAAAATAACTAACCTAAGAAACTTCTGTTGTTTAAAACAAATAAAATCTGGTTTGGGAAGCTTCATTTGTGGTCTTTGTTTCCCCCCTCAATGGGTCTCAGAAATGCTAATAAGAGTATTAGAATAATTAATGTCAACAACAACAAAAAAAGAGGAAGTCTAGCTACTATTTCCAACAGAGTAAAATTTTTAAAAGGGATTATCTCAAATTAATAAAGAAATCTTTAGGTGGTTATTTGAAACAGAATAAATAAAATGGACCTTTACGTGATTAAAACAAGATTTTTACATTATTGTACACCCTAAAGTTAAATAGGAGAATCTGTTTTTCTCAGTGGCACTACTGGTAAAGAATCTACCTGCCAACGCAGGAGACAACAGATGTGGGTTTGATCCCTGGGAAGATCCCCTGCAGGAGGAAATGGCAACCCACTCCAGTATTCTTGCCTGGAGAATCCCATGGATAGAGGGGCCTGGCAGGCTACAGACCACAGGGTCACAAAGAGTCGGATATGACTGAAGCGACTTAACACAAAGTTAAATGGGCACTCTATGGTTTTTTAATATGACATTCTGAAAAAGGCAGTCACAGGGAGAGTAAAACATGAGAGGGTGCCAGGCACTGGAAGTCTGATTGCGTAAGGGAGTATTTTGGGGGTGATGAAAATATCCCGTATCTTAATTGCAGTGGTGGTTCCATGACTGTATGTTTGTCAAAACTGTTTAACAAAGCGTGTTTTCATGTATGTAAACAAACAAATCTTGGTCTCTGGGGAAGGGGATGAACTTGAGGAATTCCACTCCATTCTGTGAGTGGGCTTACCTGGGGATGTAATGTAGCTAGATTGTGACAGGGTTGACACTTTCACCTTGGAAATGGAGACAACATTGAAATAGACCTATATTGGTACTTCCCTGGTGGTCCAGTGGTTAAGACTCTGCGCTTCCAAGGCAGGGGGCACAGGTTCAATCCCTGACCAGGGAACTAAGATCCCACATGCTACATGGTATGGCCACAACATTTTTTAAAAAGACCTGTATTTCTGTTGAAATAAAAGGAATTTTATACCATTTGTCCCCCAGACTTTTCACAGTTACAGAGACAATGCAATCTTCCATATACAGATTAAAAGATACCAAGTCCCAGCTTGGTTTTCCTCCTCCCCTTTCATTTCCTGTTTCATTTGGGCAGAGGTCTCTGTTTCTGCAAAGGGCAAAGTGTATACAAGTTTAAAAATCATGAGGAAAATCAGAGGCTTAAGTTAACTGGAAGCCTCTCAGCCTGAATGGGTTAGTGAGCACAGACCCAAATAGAAATAAATTCCAAAATGTTATTTTCTAAAATAGTAAACAAACACTTGCCAAGATCTAATTACAAGAATTCTCGAAGAAATCTTTGTCATGTTGCCAGTGAGTGAAGTTAAAAAATCTTACAATTATACCTGTTACTAAACTATAACGTAACTGTAATAATAAAATTTCTTTTAATATCATGATGGTCTAATAATGAAATTACGGGCATCTTCAAAGGTGCAATCTTTTGAAAGAAAGATTATACTCCTTATTATAAGGTGGTCACAGGATCACGGGGAGTGAGAAAGTCGAGTGGATAAAGGTGTGTGTTAGTTACAGCGGTACCTGGAGAGGTGTGAAAGCAGTTAGCTTGAAGAAGGGACTACATTTCCACTTTCATTTTAGTGGCTTATCTTCACACCTCTGCTTCACAGATTATTCCTTCTAGTACTTCTCGGGTGCTTCAGGTTAGAGGAAGGAAACGGTACTTGGAAATAACAGCTAGGCTAGAAACTCTCTGCTCCTACCTTCCCTTCGAAGAGCACAGGCCTGTAAGCATATGCACACATACAAATGCAGAGAAAAGGGCTTTTTCATTTAAATGGAGGAAGCTGCCATGTCTACCTCTATAAGCAAAAATATTAATCATCCACCGTCTGGTTTTAATCCACACGCTCCTGATCCTGCATCTGAATGTATTGTTATCAGGGGAAGGAGCATTTCTGCTCAATCTTATTCACCAGCCAAAAACCTGAAAATGGGAAAACCACATTGGTGGAGTGCCTTCTTGGGGACCCAGAGAACTCTGAGCTGATGCTTTTTTATTGTTTTCTTTCTTTCTTTAAAAAAAAAAAAAAAGAACAAATGTGAATTTCAGAGGGTCTGGAGGGGGGAAAAAGAAACAGCTCAAGTTACAGGTCCCTTGTCTCTTGGATTGACACTATCCTCGGGGGAATTAGCACTTTCCTTTCTGTATTTCCCAAAGGGGCTCCACCAGGCCACCTGATTGACATCAGCCTGTCAGAGGCACCCAGGTGCATCCCTTCCGAGTATTTACAAATGAAACGGCAAGCCCAAACAGCCAGTCTTTGCCTCTGGTCTCCATTCTTCTGGTTTGTGCTTTGCTAGCAGTAAAAGCAGGGACGAAAAGGGCGTCTGTGTGAGTCTAAGCATGCTTCCCACTGTCTGCGCTGAGACCCTTCCCTCTGGTCAGGCTCTCCCTAAAAGGGGTCTCCAAGCCAATACGTGGGCTTGAGGGCCTTTGAAGCCATTAGTCACCACCCTTGCAGTCTTACTCCCAACTGCGAATGGGGCCACCCGTGACACAAAACTCTGGCAAGATTAGGGGACTAGGCAAGAGCAGAAGAAACCACAATACGCCGGAGACTCCCAGGAGAACAATGACTAGTGCTGTAGGGAACAGACTGACAGAGCAGACAGACTCTAACCAGGCCTCACTCTGTTTTCGATGCAACACAAATGTTTTCCATTAGAAGTTCCTTGCCCCACAAACACTCATACATGCGGCTATGAAATCCACATACTTAACTTCTGCTTTTCTGGCACTCTGACCCCACTACCTCTCCTGTTCCTCTGGAATGGAGCAGAGTGGATAGTGAAGAGATTCCAAAATTCCCAGCACAAAGGTAAGGTGGGGAAGAGAATCAGAATAAGCAACATGCTAAGTACCATCTAACATGAGTGTGATTGAACAGGCTAAAGGGAAGAAGGGAGGAAACGAGGCCTTTTCTTTTGCCAAGAGAGAAACAAGTCCAGTCGAGCTCTGGCTCTCATTGGTTGGCTCCCAGGCTTTCAAGCTTAAAGTCTGGCTTTACTTTCTAGTAAAGTCTGCAGCTGATCATCATCGGGAGGTGTCAGTCGCCATTAACAGCAAAGCAGGCAAAACCCTCTGAAAACTCATTACAAAGTCTGTGAAATTCTAGTGTTGAGCAGTCGAGGAACACTGGCTGATCAGTATGCCATATTTCAAACACTCAGAATCAGCTGAGTAGGGCAACTGTGAGAAGAGGCTGAACTAGAAACCTTGAGCCGTCAGTAACCAACCTCCCACCATCTGCAGAATCAGGCCCAGGTTCACTGCTACTCACAGTCACAGAGGTGGTGACATGTGGATGTCAGACTAATTAATCTCTTCCCTAAAAAACAAAGGACAACAACAACAAAGGGGAAAAAAAAGAAGGAAACAAAATACCAGGGAAAATAAACCATAAATAAGTAAGAATTTGAAGAAATAAAATAAAGAGAATGCTGAAAAGGAGGGAAAAAGTAAAATTTTTAAATGGCATGTAAGACATAAAAGGAAATCCCCTATTCAGGCAGCTCTGGAGTTCCCTAATTGCACAAGAGCAAAGGACAACCCCCCAACGTGGATGCCTCGTTAAGCAATTGCTCAACCTACACTCATTGTGCAACTCCAACCTTCTAAAGCTTTTTGCTGCACATATGAAAACCACGTTTTCCACTGCGCTCTAGAATTAAGAACAGTTTTTCATTTTTCTCTTCTTCACTTTAGAGGGGGCTGTGTCCATGAGCAAAAAAATAAAACCCAACTATTGCTAGATAAGCATTCACTACAAATGAGGTTTTACATTGTTTCATCTGGTTACCTCTGAGTTTACTGGTAGTTAAGAAACACTTGGATTTTTTTCCTTAGGCAGCTAAAGATTCATTTTTCCTGCCACAGACAATAGTGATATCACAAAAAACTGTCCACAAAAACATCAAACCCTTCAAAAATCTTTGTTCTAAGTGACTGCAGTTCTGGAAGATATGCAGCAGTTAGAAGTGGCGGTTCTTACTTTACAGCCAAAATTCCAAAAGAGGCTTGCGTAGATCACAGTGTAGCTCGCTAATCACAAAGTTTTCTTTTCAGAGACATCAAGTTAAACAATTAGTAAGAACAATAATCGGTATATACCAAGATGAAGAAAGCATAACAGGAAAACCCAGTGGCCACACAGAAAAAGACAGACAGATCTGACTCTACAAAAATTTTAAGTCGTACACTGTAAAAAATATAAACAAGATTACAAAACAAGTTACAAATCAGGAGAAAGTATCTGCAACATATAAAACTACCTACAGTATATTAAGGACTCCTGCATATCAAAAAGGATAATAAAAAACATGAAAGTGGACACGGTCATAAATATATATATGTGCAAGTCAGAGAAAAAGAAATATAAACATACCATAAATATACAGAAAGATTCTTTATTCCACTAGTAAACAAGTGCAAGTCAAAGTGAGATACATTTTTAAAAATCGTAGAAAATTAGCAGAAACTGAAATATACTGGTGAGAGTATGAAGAAACAACGTGTATAGTGTTAATAGGAGTGTCAACTGATATGGTCATTTTGAAGAGAAATTTGACAGTCATGGTAATATGTATTTTTTTTTTGACAAAGTAATTCCACTTGTAGGAATCTATTCCACAGAAACAGTCCTATAAGTATACAGAGACTTAATGCAAGCATAAGGAAGTTCATTTCAGCACTGTATGTAATAACAAAAATTGGACATAACTCAGTTATCATCTGAAAGATAGATAAATATATTATACCTATACAATCAAACATGATGCAACTTGAAAAATGGTATAGATTTATATGAACTGATGTAGAAACAGTTCAAGGTATTTTGAAAACAAAAAATACTGGTAATATATACATAGCATGTATTTGAAATTTATTAGAAAAATCAATACTCTGCTACCAAACTGCTAATAACAATCACCTTTCAAATGGAGGAACTTATATTCTCATGTTCTATAGTCTATATTATTTTAATATTATTGCAGAGAGCATCAACTACTTTTCTAATTAGAAAGTAAAGACAGGAGCTTCCCTGGTGGCTCAGTGGTAAAGAATCTGCCTGCCAACGTAGGAGACATGGGTTCGATCCCTGGTCCAGGAAGAGTCCCATGCCACAGGGCAGCTACGCCCGTGCACAACTGTCGAAAGCCTGTGCTCTAAAGCCGGGGAGCCACAACTACTGACCCTGTGCATCACAACTACTGAAACCCACGTGCCCTAGAGCTCATGCTCCACAACAAGAGAAGCCACCTCTATGAGAAGCTCGTGCCTTGCAACTAGAGAGCAGCCCTCGCTCACTACAACTAGGGAAGAGCCCGTGCTCACCCCAACTGGAGAAGAGCCCGTGCAGCAACAAAGACCCAGCACAGCCATAACTAAATAAATAAAACTAAACATTAAAAAAAAAGTAAAGACAGTCCATCTTATTTTTCTGACCATGACGGTAATGGACTAGTCCTCACCCCATAAACAGCTCTAAAATATATATGGCAACTATTTTTAGGCAGTGCTCAACAGGCAGTGCAAGACATTGATCCCTGAGGGAAAAGAAACTCATGAAATGAGCCTGCAATCATTCCATCCTCTGCTTGGGGATAATTTTCCAACCATGATACAGAAAGCTGAATCTCAAGGATATTACGTTTGTCCTGAGGAGCTGAGGAGACAGAGAACAGAATTTGAGGGAGCTGAAAGGGCTGAATCTGCAAGTAAGGAAATGAACAGAAAGAAGCTGTGCAAAGAAAGGGCTTGAAGTCCACGTGAGACGCCTCAGTGTACAAGTACATGAAGGCTAGACTGTACTTATGCAGGCCAAGATGACCAGGGCTCACCAGATGGCAGCTGCTCCAGGGCTAAAAGTGGGAAAGACAGCTATTAGAGGTGGTGGCTCAGGCGTAAGGAATCTGCCTGTGATGCAGGAGATGCAGGTTCAAATCCCTGGGTCAAGAAGATACCCTGGGGAAGGAAATGGCAGTATTCTTGCCTGGGGAATCCCATGGACAGACGAGCCTGGCAGGTCACAGACCATGGGGCCGAAGAGTCAGATATGACTTAGCGACTAAACAACAACATCCCTTGAAAATCACCTGAGATTCCAGAGAGGCCACATCCTAGATTTAGACCTAACCTGAATGTGCACTAATTCTTTCTAAAACCCAGCCTAAAGCAAAACTGGCAGCAGAGACGGGGCTTGGAAGCTGACTATCACCAAGTTAGTGGGGCTTGAGAAACATCCTAGGTTCCGACATAGTTGCACTAATGATGTATAAAAGCTAATCCTATACCTTCAAGAGGATCAAGCAGTAATATAACTGCCTCTTTAAAAAGACCATAAAGAATACTCTGCAGAGGAAGGTAACGAAGTCCAGAATCTCTTTAACAAATTATCTGCAATGTCCAGTGATTTTAAACAAAAGAAAATATTCACAGGACAAAATCTCATAAGGCTTTGTGTCCAGAGTCTAGAAAAAACTTTTACAATTCTATTAGAAAACAGTTTTTAAAAATGGGCACGAGATTTGGACACTTCTTAAATGAAGATCTATGAATTGCTAATGAACACATGAAAAGCTCATCGTTAGGAAAACACCAACTAAAATTAAAATGAGATACATGAGAATGGCTAAAATCATAGAAACTAGAAATACAAATGTCTGCAATGATGCGAAGCAACCAGAACTCTCATCCATCACTAGTGGGAGTAAAACGGTGCAATCACTTTGGAAAATAATTCGGGAGTTTAAGAAAGTCATTTATATATGGCAGAGCAATTCTATTGATATTTCTAGCAATTTACCCCAAAGAAATAAAAACATCTGTTCACAAAAGATGGTACATTAATGTTTACAGCATCTTTAGCCCTAACATTAAAAGATAAGGCAACCCAAATGGCCATGATCAAGTGGATGGATAAACAGATAGATATATCCATTGGCAGGTGGATTCTTTACCACTGTGATACCTGGGAAGCCCTCTATACATCAGGCAGTCACTGATATAATCTGAAAGGATGGAAGTAAATGGAAGTGGTAATTAGTAATTCTATAAATTTATATACTATTAGTAAAGAGGTGAGAGAGAGCACACAAAAAACGGTGAGGGAGGGCAACAACAAGCAGAGAGAGAATACATAACATAAAAGATTAGTGCCTAAGGGCCACCAGTGAAATGAGTCATCATACAAACTGGTCCATCAACGTATTATACCTCAAGTGAGAAAAGGCAAAAAGAAAAAGAAAGAAAGAGGACTTCTCTGGTCGTCCAGTGGTTAACCATCTATGTGCCAATGCAGAGCACACGGGTTTGACTCCTGGTCCAAGAGGATCCCACATGCCACAGGGCAACGAAGCCCACGAGCCACAGCTAGAGAGCTCACACTAGAGCCCCTTGTCTCAACAGCAAGGGCCCCTTCTACTGAACACAAAACAGCGAAGGAAATGAACAAAGTTCATAGCTTATTTCTAAACATCTGACTGGAAGCGATTTTTCCTTAGATATCTACAGACCAATAGAGAAGGAATTGCGAGAAGGAGAAATAATTCAAAGGGTGAAAAAAAAAGATCTTATCCAGCACGGTACGACAAAGGAACATACATGTTTTAGTACCTGAAAACTAGAGAGTGCTCTCCCTTCCAAGTTTCCAAAAGCTCTTATCTTATTCAGTATAGAAATAAAACACCTCTTGTATGAGGGTAACCAAAGAAAGTTCAAAAGTTATTCATAAAAAGCCTTTATAAATCATTAAGAAAAATTGGATAAGCATTCTAATCATAAAATGGGCAAAGGACATAATTTATAAAATATGATACCAATACATATACTCAGTAAGCATAACACTAGGAAGAAAAAAAAAACCCTATTAGTAAACAAAGAATGAAAATCAAAACAATGAGACGCCATTTTTCGCCCATCTTTGGCTTAGTTACAAAAAATCAAACCATTCATGATTAGTGAGGATGCTAGATAACAAGAGATGATATTCTGCAGTTTACAGAGCTATAACCTTTTTTGGAGGGTAATTTGGCATTATTTATCAAAAGTCTTAAAAATCTGTATCCCCTCTTTGACCTAGTAATTCTTTCTTCTTTTCTCAAACATTATTTAATTTGTGGCTGCACTGGGCTTTCGTGGCTGTGCGCAGGCCTTTCCCCAGCGGGGGTGAGCGGGGCCTGCTCTCCTGTCCCTGAGCACGGGCACTAGGGCCTGAGCGGGCTTCAGCAGTGGGGGCCTGCAGGCTCTAGAGCGCGGGCTCAGGAGTCGTGGTGTGCAGGCTTAGTTGCTTGGTGGTGTATGAGATCTCCCCTGACCAGGGATTGAACTCATGTCCCCTGTGTTGGCAGGCACTTCTTAACCACTGGACTACCAGGGAAGCCCTGACCTAGTAATTCTACTCAAAAACGTACCTTATGAACTGATTTAAAAAAAAAAAAGTAAAGACTGCCTGAGATAGTATCATTTACAAAAGTGAAAAGTCAGTAACTTTCTCAATGTCTTATTGAGGACTAAAATATTATGGTGTGTCCATACACGTTAATATAATGCAGTCATTAAAGTTCACATTACAAGTGAATATGGAACTATATCCAGGATACATCTACTGCTAAGTGACCAAAGCGGATTACAAAACAATATATGTAGTTTCATTATAGTTCTGTTAAAAAGCAAAAAACTTCACATGAATCTCTGTCCATCCATTTATCCAACCAGGATAGAAGACAGGAAGATCAAGGGATCTTTTTTTTCCTTAATGCTAATATTGATTTTTCTAATATTTCTTCAAAGGATCATCTATTTTGTAAAACAAAGAAAGACTTAAATAATTTTAAAAAACTTAAAAGCAAACGCTTCTGAGTTAAATAACTCTAATTTCAAAATCCCAATCTGAGCATACCCCCCACTGTCCACAATGCCTCCTTTATCTATCATGTTCACAGCAAGGGCCACGGAATCTAGCATAGTGCCTGACACATAGCAGTCAATAGCTGTTAAATGGGAAAATGCTATCTATCTGCCATAAACCTTATGGAATTACTGCCAGGTGGATTGAGGATAGCTAGAAACAGGTCATTAAGAGCCAATCCACAGCTTCCCTTCCTAAGAGAGCAACTTAAAAAAAGTTTACTTTGCTTGATGTTAGTATATAGACATGGAATTGATTTTTGTATACTGACTTTATATCCAACAACTTTGTTAAACTCACTTATTAATCTGAATAATTTAATCTTATTTTCTACATATGAATCACATTATTTACAGATATAGTTTTTTTTTGTCTTTTCTTTCCAACTGTCTTTTTAGTACTTGTTCTTATCTTACTGTACTGGCTAGAACCTTCAAAGTAAGCTGAATGAAACTGGTAATTAATGACTCTTATCTCACCCTATTTCTTGACATGCTTGGTGGTAATAACAGTTATTCACTGTGTGATCAGTCTTTTTGTTTTACATATTTCCATATGCATATTTCATAATTAAAAAGGCAAAATAAAAAGAAAGCAGAAAGAGAAGAAACTATGAAGAACCTGGCAAAATTCTTCATTTTCGAAGAATCAACTAGTTTCCTACTGCTGCTGTTAACAAGATACTACAAATTCAATGACTTAAAACAACATAATTTATTATTTTATAGCCTGGGAGATGAGAAGCTCTATAATCAAGGTGTTGGCAGGGCTGTTCTTCCCAGAGACTCTGTGGGAAAAATCTGTTTCCTTGCCATTTCTAGTGTCTGGAGGTCACCTGGCATTCCAAGGCTCATGGCCCCTTCCTCCACCTTCAGGGCCAGCAGCATACTATTTCCAAATCTCTCTCTCTGACTTCTGGTTCCATCACCACGTCTCCCTTTTCTGACCCTGACCCTCCGGCCTCCTGGTAAGGACCTTCGTGAATATGTTAAACCACCTGGATAATCCAAGGTCACCTTCCCATCTCAATATCCCTAACTTAAACACATCTCCAAAGGCCCTTCTGCCTTGTAACGTAATTTACTTAACAGGTTTTGGGGAACAAGATGTGGCCCATCTTTGGGGGAGGGTATTATTCTGCCCACCACAAAATGTGAAGATATGGGGGCAGATGCAGAACACCACTTGGAAGACTTTTCACAGCTACAGATTAGTACCATTCACAATCAGCAGTTTAGAGAGGCCCCAAAAAATGTAAATGGGAAGTGGCCAGAGGGTGGAATTTTTTCTTGACATGGTAGGCCACAGCTCTGGGAAGGAGGTCAGAAACTGCCTTATCATTGAGGTGAAACAAAAACTGGACATGGGATGCTAGCTCTGGTAAGTAGCTCCATTATACACAGGACAGAACATATAGAAAATAAATTCACATGTTGAGAATGCACACCACCTGACCTCCTCCCCATGCCTTTCAGGGTGGTGACGTGGTAGTACAAACATATTTCAACCAATTTTAGACTTGAGAAGGGGATTTTAAATAATATCTGTAGATAAAGAAGGCATCCGGTGAGACTCTACCTAACCTGTCATGGACAAAATATCAGAATTGAGTAAACCTTTATTTAAAGAAACATAAATGGACAACACTGGACTGCAGAAATACAAGCATGGGACCCAGGGAAAAGAGCCCAGAACAAAAAAAGGGAGCGGAACATGCAGAGAGACAGAGTTACCAAACACTTGGAGGAAAAAGGTTAGATGAAAAAGAGCATCTGCTTTATTCTCACACCGGATTGGATTTTTAAAATCACAGATTTTGTAAAGTATGCTAAAAAAATGATAAAAACAAAAACGATAAAAGAGACCTGGATAAAAGGCAGGCAAAAATATAAAGATTCCAGGATAAGACACGGAAATAACATTAGGAGACAAATAATGCAACAGAAGATTTAAAAAACTGAATTAGAAGCAGTGAAGAATAGAATCAACACTATAAAAATCTGAACCAACTACAGAGAGGAAAAACTTGAGAAGCCTTTTGAGGCTATAAAGGCAAAAGCAAAAAAAAATTAAAATGATGACAGAAAGATATGTGGAGGACAAAGAATAGAGATCTAACACACACGTCAGGAGAAAAGAAATTACCAAAGAAAAGAACAAACACATTAGTAATCAAAGACATGAAAACTTCTGATGCAAAGATAGAACTGCATCTGCTTATTAAAGAGCTCATTATATGCCATACAACATTAAACTATAGAGCCCAACATCTAAACAAATCCTCATATAATTTGAAATTCAAGATTTAAGAAGTTGTAAGTTACCCATGCTGTATGGGGGGAAAAAAAAAGTAAACCTACAAAAGAAGAAAAGTAAGACTTCTCTTCATTTTTTCCTAACCATTAATGCAATGGAATAATAGCTATTGTTTTAAAGGGGAAAAAAGTTGACCTAAGTTAAGTTGCCATTCATGTGCAAGGGCAAAATAAGAACACTTTCAAAACACAAGTGTTCAGATAGCAGCCATGAATGTCACTGATATATTGTTTAATGAAAACAACAAAGTAAGGAAGAGAATGTGTACCACACTATCATTTTGATCATATATGTATATACGTTTATAAATACATTTCAGTGGGCATAGAAGTGGTATAAAAAGACAAATACCGAATAGTTAACAGTGGTTATCCCTAGATTGTGACTTTTGCCTACATATTTTTGCGAATTGTTTGATTCTTTTGCATACACACACACACACACACACACACATATATATTACTGTATTTTACAAAAATCACCTTAATTTTTAAAAAGCCTTCATGTTATCTTGGCTGGGAAAAATTCTATAATGTCACATCTAAATAACAAATGAGTCAAAGTAAAGAATATAAAAATGGGAAAGCCACAGAATAAACAGACTAAAAACTGAGCACTGAAAACATTTAAAATAAATTTGAAATAATTATAAATTTAGAAACAAAATGCAATTGTGTGAAAAAGAAAATACATATTGTAAGCAGTCCTAATTTCTACATTTTAAATATAGGATAGTCAACTGACTTTCTTCCCCCCTTTCATTCTTGATGTAGATCCTTAGAGAAGATTATGTCATGTTTTTCAAAAAATCAGTCCCACTTAAAATGAGTATTTCCCAGATCATCAAAAAACAAAGGCAACTTTTGTCCCCAAACTACGTATGTATGTATGTATGTATACGTGTGTGTGCGTATATATATAAAAACAAGGATTTTTTTTTTAAAAGCACAAAACAAGAAGCATACACTATATGATTTCAATGATATTAAAGGAAAAGAATACACACATGAGCATGGGGGAGGGGTGGAAACTGAAAGGACACATACGAAACCCTAACACTAGTTAATTTTAGGTGGTAGTTTATAGGTGATTTTTATTTTCCTGTGCTTTTCTATATTTTCTATTTAAAATGTTTGCATAATTATGTATATAACAAGCAACTCGCCAAAACTGTCATTTAAGAAATGGACAAGCCAATGGTTTCAAAAGCTGGACAGTTTAAATCCCATCTTTAGCCTCAGTTATGTATTAATGACAGTTTCCTGGGATCCTACATCCAGACAGAAAGCAAAGGTGACTGTAAGAATGAATGGGATATGATTGTGAGATGTCTAACATCATCCCCAGTGGCTCAGTGGTAAAGAATCTGCGTGCAATACAGGAGATGGGCGACATGGGTTCGATCCCTTAGTCAGGAAGATCTGCTGGAGGAGGAAATGGCAACCCACTCCAGTGTTCTTGCCTGGGAAATTTCATGGACAGAGAAGCCTGGTGGCTACAGTCCATGGGTTGCAAAAGGGTCAGACACGACTGAGGGGACTAAACAACATCACCTTATAACACAATCTATATTTCTTAATCAAGCTTAAAAGTTGCCCCAGCATTAACTTGTTGGAAAGTTCTTCACTGAGTTCTTGGGTCAGATAACATAACATGGGAATGAAGACACAGAAGATCACACAAGTTAACCTACCTGGGAAAGCTAGAATGAGGATAGCTTACATCTACTTATGACATAAATGATTTGATTCTTATGAAATGCCTAGAGCTTTAGAGCCTAAGAAAAGAAATAGCCTGTCACTAAATAAATCCTTGTTCAGTACTACCTATAGCTATACAGTCACATGCATGTTTTTTAGATAATTAAGCTTTTTTGATATTGACTAACATATATAACATGAACTCAATATGTTTCTCCTAAAATAATTTCCTTTTTACCACTTCTCCTATCTGCCCACAGGGTTATTGGGGTTTCAGTGAGGAAATATGTGTAAAGAGCTTAGCACACCTAGAACCTGACCAGTTGACTGCAAAATCTTAAACTTACTATTATTATGGTTTGATTACTCTTCCAATCACTTATGCTTATTCAGTATAATGCAGCAAAAAGGACACAGGGTTTTATTTATCCTTTTAAAACTTGTTCTTATGGAAATTTTCATATATGTATAAAAGTAGAATACTATTAATATAGTAAACTCCAGTACCCACCCAATGCAAAGAGTTGACTCACTGGAAGAGACCCTGATGCTGGGAAAGGTTGAAGGCAAATGGAGAAAGAGGTGGCAAAGGATGAAATGGTTAGACAGCATCACTGACTCAATGGACATGAATTTGAGCAAACTCCAGGAGACAGTTAAGGACAAGGAAGCCTGGGGTGCTGCAGTCTATGGGACTGAAAAGACATACAATTTAGCAGTTGAACAACAACAAAAACCCATTTTTCAGATTTAACCATGATCAACACTTGGCCTTTTTTCCCCCATCTACAGTCCTATCCACTTTCCTTCCTCCCCAGATTATTTTGAAGCAAATCCTAGATGTCAAATCATTCATAAGAATATGATATTCTGAAGTCATACAGACAAGGATTCTAAACTTTACTTAGCTACATGATCCTGGGTAAGATACTAAACCTGTGAATTAAGGTGCCGAGCAGCCACTCATGAACTTAACATCACTTTCTCCTAGCTGGCTCTAATGTTCAACGTCTGTGATATTTCTGTCTACATGTAAGCAGCTCCGCTCTGTTGCTTTTACCTGAACCCATACTCTATCTCACTTTTGAAAAATCCCAACAGCCACCTGTTTTCTCAACCTCTTGTTCATCCCATGCCTGGGTTTTCTATTACAGTTTGTTTCTTTTAGGCAGAATATTAATCCTGAAAGATGTTCAGCAAATCAAAAAGATCAAGGGTGAAGCAAGTTTGGGAAAGCTAGCAAAGGCTATCCTTCTTGCAATGTACACTACATTAGAAGCTCCAAGAAGTCCTGCAGTAATGGTTTCTAATACTGTGTTACTCTAATTTACATGATTATGGGACTTTTTTTCACCTAACTATTAAGAACCTATAAAACTAGAGTTTCTTGGAATATGCTTGGGAAATACAGTGATCGGTAAATGCCAAATCAGTGCTCCGTGAGCAATGCCTTCAATGGGAAACTACCAATTCAATAAAATTTCAAGAGTGCCTCTTTAACTATACATGCAAATTAACTTGCTTGCTTGTCACATCTTTGTGTGTGCCACAAGTTCTCTCCCAAACTAGGTGGGTGTTTGCCTTGTATGTCTGGATCTCTCTTGCTGTGTACACAGGAGTGGTATAGGTCTGCTCAGTGAACACCTGTCTAGTGAACATCCAAGCTGAACCAAACGTGACCACTCTCGACCACAATGAAATTCTCATGTTGCCGCTACAAAGTCCTTGAGATACTTTACATTTCTTAGCTGTGAACACCAGAAGCTGGAGAAGATGTCTGTCTTCTTCAGATATCCAAAAGGTCAAGAGTTCCTAAAGAGCCCCCCATATTGATACTGATCTTCCAGGTCAGCGGTGGAGATGTTTCATAAGAGCTGATCATCATTCTTCGCTCCTTTCTTGAACTTCGGTTGTCTCTTTTATAAAATGAAGGTACTAATACCTACTTGGTGGGCACTTTGTGTGGACTTAAATACTAGACAGAAGTAGCTTGTCCAGGGACTGACACATGCTAGATATTTAAGAGATGTTATTTTTCTCTGCCATGGAGAGAAAGAGAGAAAAGGGAAAAGGAAGGTATGTAGCATCTTACATAGGGTAGACCTTACATAGGGAAGACCTCTCCAACCAAGGTGGCATTGAGAAGGGCGTGAGGGGGCAACACAGTGCTCTGGGGACAGGGTGTCCCAGGCTATGAGGAAAGCAAGTGCAAAGATCCTGAGTGTGCGGCTGGTCTGAGGAACAGCAAGGATGCCAACGTGACTAGGGCGTTCCGGACACAAGCAGAGTAGCAGGAGCTGGACCAGAGAGTTCAGAGAGAAGGGACATGATCTTACTGATGCTTTAAAGAGATCACTCAGGGCTTTCCAGGTGGTCTAGTGGTTAAGAATTCACCAGCCACATAGCAACATGAATCAGCTACAGGTATACGTTATGTCCCCTTCCTCTTGAACCTCTCTTCCAAACCAACACAATACTGTAAAGCAATTATCCTCCAAATAAAAATAAATAAATTTAAATTAAAAAAAAAGACAAAGAATTTGCCTGCCAACACAGGGGACATGGGTTCAATCCCTGGTCCAGGAGGATCCCACGTACCAGGGAGCAACAAAGCCTGTGCACTACAGCTACCGAGCCAGGGCTCTAGAGCCCAGGAACTGCAGTCACTGAAGCCCACACGCCTGGGGCCACGCTCCGCAACCAGAGGAGCCACTGCAACGAGAAGCCTGCGCTCCGCAACCAGAGGAGCCACTGCAACGAGAAGCCTGCGCACTGCAACCAGAGGAGCCACTGCAACGAGAAGCCTGCGCTCTGCAACCAGAGGAGCCACTGCAACGAGAAGTCTGCGCTCCGCAACCAGAGGAGCCACTGCAACGAGAAGCCTGCGCACCGCAACCAGAGGAGCCACTGCAACGAGAAGCCTGCGCACTGCAACCGGGGAGAGCCGGTGTGCGGCAACGAAGAGCCAGAGCGACCAAATATAAAACAAATAAATAAAAATAAAGAGATCATACCAGCGGCTGTGCTGGAAATAGACTGGAGAGCAGGAGGGAGGAGCTAGAGAAACTAGTCAGAAGGCATTTCACTGAATCGAACGAGGGTGCAGTGGTAAGAAAGCACTGTATGTGTTTATTTTGAAGGTAAAGAAGACCTGGACTGCTGACAGATTAGATATGGAGGTGTGAGAAGAGAGGCGCCAAGAATAACCCCAAGAATTTTGACATGAGTAGCCCCAAAGTCAAAGCTGCCATTTACCAAGATGCGAAGACTGAAGACAGATCAGGTTTGAAGGAGAAGGAAATTCAGAAGTCTGGATTTGGAGATGTTGCATTAGACATGCCTACTTCATAGTCCTTGAAGTGGAGACTACCTTCAGACTACCTCAGTCTCAGTGAGCTGTGACTGCCCCGGGCAGCCTGTGACTCACAACCACAGGCTGAGGGCGCGGGCCACAGGCTCTGTGTTCTTGCCAGTCGTGTACTTACCACATGCTGTTGTATATCATATACTGTACCAGACACATGTATCATATGCCCACACTAAAGCTGGGAGACGGATTTCCCTGGTAATCCAGGGGTTAGGACTCCGCACTTCCATGCCGGAGGCACGGGTTCGACTACTGGTGGGGGAACTAAGATTCCACATGCCACACAGCGAAAGGCTTAGCAAGTCTAAAGCTGGTTAGGACTCCCTCTGTGTTCTTCACTGAAAGACAGTTAACCCAATAGCCAATTTCCAAAAGCAACCTCCAGAGTCAAGACCACCCTATGATCACAGAAGAACAGGACGTACTAGGTTTCCCCTGGCCCAAGTTGCAGTTGCCCAGTTTCTCTTCCAACTGAGCATCTTCCATAAAGTCTGCACTGTGTTAGCTGTCCTCAGCCTCACACACGACAACTCCCCGTTAGTATTCCCTTCGGAGACTAGAACAGCAGGACTTTATTCCAACTTTTTGCTGGAAAAACATAAAATGAGTATTCCTCTAGAGAGAGAAAGGTTCTCACATTCCCAATATTAGTCATTAACTGCATTTAAACTCCATTGATATGTCAATGTCAAGACCTTTATCTGCTTATATAAATTTAACCAAAGGGAATATATGAAAAAAATTCTACTATAAGGAATCACTTCACTTATTATAGTAGTTCAAAAATTCAGGAACAGTCCCTTGGTTCAGTAAAGCAAAGACTGGTTAAAGAAATCTTCGTATAGAAATGAATACTAAGTGATCCTCAAACATGATTCCATTTAAGAATACATTAAAAGATACAAGTGAAAAAAGCAGATTACAGGGACCTCCCTGGTGGTCCAGTGGCTATGACTCTGCACTTCCAATGCAGGGGCCAGAGTTTGATCCTTGGTCAGGGAACTAGATCCCACATGCCTCAACTTAAGATTCCTCATGCCACAACTAAGACCCAGGGCAGCCAAATAAATATTTAAAAGCAGAGTACAAATAACATGAATAATATGATCCCTAGTTGTGTTAAAAAAAAAAAAAAAGAAAAGTGTGTGCATATACTGGAAGTTAAATATGATTGTATATAATCAGAAAAAACAACAGTTGTATTACCACTGGGTAAAGGAGTTGTGGATGCATTTTTTTCCTTTTTACTTGTCTACAAGGAACATAGATCCTTTTTTCACAAAGACGAATTTAAAAAATTTACATTCAACATAAAATCTTTCATATTTGTAGTTTATGTTTGGATTTTAGCTTTTACTATCTGACATTAAAATAGCGACAAAAAAATCTACCTGCCTTTCTTTTTTTTTTTTTTTTCTACCTGCCTTTCTATACATACTTCATCTAGCTCAAAAGCTTTCCTTCTGAGAAGCCACTTGTGGGACTGTCCCCAAAAGGCTCTCCCCTAGGGGACGTGACGCCAACAACTCCACACAGGGGTCAGTCACAGGGATCCCCTGCTTGGCAGAGGAGACCCTGCTCCGGGGGGTCTGTGGGCGCGACTTCCCCAGCCCAGCAACTGCTGCACGGGAATGGGAAGTGGAAAGGACGGCTCTACTCCCTACACCTGGCCGCAGCCCCAACTATTAAGCAGAGACTAAGAGTTCCACAGTCCCCACCAGGGCAACAGGCAATGGGCTTTGTTTTCTATAAACAGACAGACAAGGAAAAAGTTCAGGTTAAAACGCGGTCCTCAGAGGAAGAAAAATAGAAACCAGGCAGCGGGGAATGCTTCATATTCCTAAAAGCTTTTTTTGTAAGTTAACACATGGTGTCTGCTTCTCTCTAGTCACCTATTTATCACTCTCCTCCTTAGAGAAGGGAAAAAGCCCTGGCTGTTTTCCTAGTGCAGAGTTTTGCGGCTGGGGGGGAAGGATGAAAGGGGGGAGGAAGGAGGGTGCCTTAAGCATGATGCAAACCATTTGGAGCTGAGTGAGAGCACTGCCAACACAAGCTGCACTATTTAAACAAGTGAGGAAATGATCGTATATACAACATGCCAGCGAGCGCACACACACACCAAAGGAAGTCGAGAGGGCTTTTTTTTTTTCAGGACATGGAGCTGGATGTCAGCGGCTAAAAGGTCGATATTTTCCCTTAACACCCTCCTCAATGACTTAATCATGTTCCGTTTGCACAGAAAACTTCCCAAGAATAAAAAAGTCTGGAGAATTGAGAGGAGGGGTGAACGGGGGAGGGATGTTTGGCCTGGGGCTGACCTTATCCGAGGTTTTCTCCACGTAGCAGGGGTCCTGAGGGGCAGCCAGCAAGGGGACAAAGCCCGAGAGAAGCCGATCCTCTTCCAGGATGAGGAGGGTGAGGTCATCATCCGGGTCCTTGTACAGTGGCACCTCAGACTGATTCACCGCAGTCAGTATGTTACAGAAGTCAGCCAGCGTCGACCACACATCCACAGCAACCCTGCGAGAAAGGAGGGGAGACGAGAAGAGCAGCTCTAGAGAGGGACCAGTTCAAGCCGTCTAAGCACTTGTGGGCAGGGACATGCTTGTGGCAAACGCCGTCTATGGCTGGCATCTGCCAGGAAATCTAACCCAAAGAGCTCGGAGACAAAACTGCACCCGTGGCAGTAATCTGGTGGGTGGGTGTGTGTCCATCTCTGCAAAGTTGAAATTGATTAGGGGGACGCTTTTAATCCTAACCAGAAAGGAAAAAGAATTTAGAGAATCAGTTGCCTAATGCAGGTCCTGTCACCTTTCCAGACAGTGTGCCTGAGACACTTACTCAAACATTCAAGACAACCAGTGCCTGAGGCGGCTCCCAGAATTCCCCTGCTTCTGTCCAGCCAAGTATATGCCACACAGACAGCAACACCATGCCAACCTCTCCTCCTTCTACATAGCCAGAGGGACCAGACACACCAGGCAACGAGTCATGTGGTTGTTGCCTCCCACCCCAGTCCTCTACAGTGGTTGAGAGAGCTCTTCCTATAGGTAAGGAAGAAAACAATCAAACACACCCAACAAAAACCTCATTCCTGGCCTGCCAAGATCCTTCTGGGAAGGAAAAGCCACCCAAGCATTTCAGCAGGTGAACGACATCAGTACTGTCTCAGCCACCACTCTCCCCCTCTTCTCCCTCACAAGTGGAAGGTAACGTACAGGGTGACCAACTCTTCTGGTTTGCCTGGGACTGTCCCAGTTTTAGCACTGAAAGTACCAAGTCGCCAGAAAACCCTCAGTCTTGGGCAAACTGGGTTGGCTGCTCACCCCTGATCGCGTATCACCAGGTCCTGGTCGAACATGGTAAGAACTCCTGAAAAGGCAAAGTCTGGCTCGCCCCAGTTCAAACTTCAGAGCCAAATTAGAAAAAAGGAGGTTCACTTCTCTGACACTGTCATTTGTCAAAACTCTCCTGTGGCTCACATCCCTGCTTTGGTGGGTGGTAAGGATCCTTAGAGCTTTCTTTTTTCGTCTGTATGGGACACAGCTCTAAAAGTCAAACTGTGGTCAGATTCGGGACCCACCAAGTCTATAGGCCCTGGGCTGTACAGGACTTGGCTTTCTTTTCCAGAGGACTACATTAACCAGGGTGTCTGGAACAGGCAAGTGCCCTATGGATGCTAAGCTGTACACTAAAAGGAGTGAGTTGCACAGAATAACAAAGAAAAGCTTTACAATGAGGCTCAAGAGATGGGGTGGCCAGAGGCGAGAAGCAGAAGAGAGCTATAAGAGTGAGCTCCATCCTGGAATCTTCCCAGAGGAGTCACTGCGCATGAGCCAGATCTGCCAGGGAGGGGCCTCAGACCTGAGGGAAGTGTTTCTCTCGGAGACGGGGAGCTTTGGGGAGATGGCAGAAGAGAGGGCATTCAAGGGCCATGGCACTGAAGGTGATGCTGGGGGAGAGAGGGGAGTGGAGGTGTGAGGACTCCTTGCCTGGATCCAGGTGGAAGGAGCCTGCACTGGTTTATTTACTGAAATCGCTGCACAAGGAAAAGGCCATGAAATGAAACATCTTGTTTTCAAGAGTGTCCTGGGAACCAGGCGGAACACAGCTCCATTAATCACACAACGGCACATAATCAACACACGTGTACCGCACAATGACTCGCCTCCCAGGCTTTGCCCAGGAACAAGAATGTGTTTGGGAAGAATCACCGGAGGGGCGAGAGCTTTCTAAAGCCTCTCTCTCTGCACAGACACCGACGACCGGACTCATTCACAAAGCTCCATCTTTTGGCTCGGCTGAGTTTGGCTGTCAGAAATGTTTAAATATGGAAAAAAATAAACAGTTGCAACACGTTTCTGTGCGGAGATCTGCCTGAGCCCCTTTGTGATGTAATGGGAAACGCGGCATTCAGGCTACCAGCTGTAGAATAAACAGAACTTGGAGGGTTAAAAGGAACTGAACTTTCCACGACCCCATCTGCAGAGAAGAAAATAATAAGAGGAATGATGCACTGCCCCACAGCTCTGATAGTTTATCCTCCGGTCCCGGCTGCAGAGACAAGCACCGGATGTGATAGGGCCGCTCAGGGCCGCCTCCGAGGTTAGCGCTGCCCATGGGAGACGCACAGGGAGGCTCTTCCAGCTCCCCGCTTCCTCCCCTGTGCCCTGCTGGCCACTGGAGCCCACTGCCTGAGTCTGATCCCACAGCAGTGGTGAGCTCCGGCCAACAGGCACTGCTCGGCTGCAGAGCAGCAATTTGGAAAATAAACAGGAAAGACGACAGCGAGAAGGAAGAAGGTGAAAAGTCTCCCAGCTGAATTCTTGGCTTGGGGGCCTTGGTTGGTGCTGTGCAGGTCAAGGCTGCTTCAGGAACTACTTGGGGGCAGGGGGAGGTGTGGGCAGCAGCATCTCATGCCAGGGAGAGGCGGCAGAAAATTACCCATGGCTGCCACAATGGGAGGCCCCACATCCCTCTCTCGTTCTCCCACCCCTACCATCTTGGATCCAAGACGAAGAAATATGTGGTACCATGTGGTTCTCATTACCATGCTCCCTGTCCCTAAGGCTCAGATAAACCAAAACGGACTCCTCCCAGAGACTGCTGGCCACCACGAGGGACCCCTGCCCACATCTGCCTTTCGCCCATTACCACCCACCTTGTGCCCAAACCTGGAGACTCACTGCAGAAATGCAGTGGATGGGAGTTCCTACCCTAGTACTGATTTGTAAACAGCAGCTGATGCCAAAAGACAAAGGAAGTGTCCTGAGTTCCCAACCCCGAAATGTCAAGGGGCCCAAGGGGCCAAGCTAGACTAGCAGAATCAAGGGAATAAATACACAAAATGCTCCGAGGAAAGGTCATTTCTGTCTGGATCCCTCCAGACGGATGTACGAGTCTAGTGGCTACTTTCTTCTGGTATCGCAGTGGGGCTGCGCCAGATCACTGCATAGCTCATCGATAGTCCTCTCCTTCCTCACTGAGCCCCATAAACACAACAACTGATCAGGTGCCCATGGATCATATGGTGACTCCCCACAGAGGGTGGGGGAGAAGGGAGTGTCAGGAAACTAATACTAAAAGGAAGAAGTACTTTGAAAAACTAGGTGAGATGTCTGAACTCAAACTTAAGATGTCTGCAACGGGATGAGGTAATTCCTGGAACCTGGGCAATGTCACCTCAGCTTACCCTGATCGGGCCTCTGGGCTGAGAGGTCAGTCCCATGGGTGAACACAGGGCTTCCTGTCTGAGTAGAAGGGGAAAAGTTAGCCTTTTCCTGCTCTAATCTTTATCCCACCTGGGAGTGCCTTCCAACCTTCACCCCACTGCAGCCCTTGAATGCTAGGGACTCAAGGTTGGCCCGGGCCAAGGGGCCCGATGTCCAATTCTGGTGGCTGTGAGGAACTTTACACCGCTCCCATTCTTCTAGAAACGCTTAGGAAATGACTCCCTAGGAAAGTTTCCAGACATGCTCAAGACACCAGTGGTTCTAAATGGACCCTCTAGAGCTCTATCTGCTTGGGAAAATCCCTCTGGTTTGTTCTGGTCCCAGCTCATATTTGGGGAAAGCTCCTAGAGTCCAAAAAAAATCTTCCCCCCAAACAGACACAAGGCAGCCAGAGAACATGAAACTGCATGTGAGTCTGTTTATGGCTTTCAGAATGGTGGCAAGGGAGCCTCTCAGGCAGCTGTGATGTGACTGGTGAGCAGGGATCGGCGGCTGCAGAGTGACCCAGTGGTCCAACCCCGCAGAACATGCCACACACCAGGAAAGCAGACCTCTGGCTGGAATCTGAACACCAGATCCTAGCTTGGGACCAACCACTAGCAGTGGCTAGTTAGAGGTATGCACTCAGGACCAAGGCTTGCTCACTTCCCTACAGACAGGCATTCACTTACTCCACCAGGAAAGGAAAAAAATAAGAGTTAATTTACTTTTTATTGCCTCAGAATTCCAAGGTTTAATGTAGCTGTCAGTTTGAGTGCAGTGCAGCTGCCGGCCGATACAATGCAGCCCAGGCCAGCCCAGGTGACTAGGGAAACACATTTCACAGAAATGAACCAATGCACACTCTTGGCCGGTTGTTTGGGGGGATATTGACTCGGGGAATCAGATTAACCCTTAGGGTTGGGGTTAGTTCTGCAAATAGCGTTTGAAAATTCAGCAGCTTCGGTACAAGGAACTGAGAAGCCCTGATCTCAGGTGGACCAGTGGGTTTCTGGTTTCTTCAATTTTGGCGTTTCCTCATACGACATGCCACTCAACTACAATGAGCTCAGAAAGATTCAGGTGTGAGATGTGCGAGGCAAGTTATACCACAGAGATCTATCAACCTCCTTCCTAAACTTCAGAAAAGAAGGCAGATCTGCTGGTTTTATAGGGAGCAGGTCAGGTATGAACCTTTCTGCTAACTCCACCTGATGCCAGGATGACAGTTCAGAGAATGGAGGACGAAGGCCCCACTGGGGCTCAGGCCATCCTTCTGGCAAGTCTGAGGAGGACTGAGCCCTCACACACCCCTTCATATTTTTACTGGGGAACAGGCTGACTGGTGATTAATATCAAGTACAATGACCCCATGTTACAAGCCTGCAGGGGCCTGTGGAGGTGGCCATTTCCTGTGTAATACCAGCTTGTTTAAACACTAACATTCAAACGCCACAGCTGCAGAACAAACCCGGAAAGAGCTGAGTGAGAAGAAGCCCTGCATTGTGTTTTGGAGCTATGGAAGATCAGAGAAGCAGTACAGATGGGAAACGAGTTGGGTCTTTGGTTCCTGGGGTGAGGAGCTCTGGAAACATGGCTAAGATGGCACAGAAGCCAGGCACAAGAAAACTGAAAAAGAGATGGTCTGTGGACTATAGCCACGAAAGGGAAAGACTCAAGGCCACAGCAAGAGAAATGCTCTTAAGATATGTTATATCCTCTTTTTAAAACTTGTTTGCTGGGGAATACATGTAAATCCATGGCTAATTCATTTCAATGTATGACAAAAACCACTGCAATGATGTAAAGTAATTAGCCTCCAACTAATAAAAATAAATGAAAAAAATAAATAAATAAAAATTAACAACCAAAAAAAAAAAAAACTTGTTTGCTGACGGACCATTGTATTCTAGCCCACAACCCTCTGCGCGGGGTTCCAAGCCCCGTGGGAGCCCTGCAGGACCCCCCCCCCCCACCCAACTGGAGGAAATGAGCAAGTAATAGCAGAAACGGACTTGAATGCAACAAGTCTGGCAGAGTCAAAAGAACAGTACCTGGGCTTGAAATAGCTCAGTAAGCCCCTTGGAAAGCCAACACTGTTCTCAGTGGACTGAGCCTCCGGTTCTGGTCTCAGGTTAAGCAGCTCGGCAAGATGAGGCAGACCCTGGGAGGGGGTGGGGGGAGATCTACGCAGCTCTCTCTGAAACTCGGGAACCACAGTGTATCTTCCAGATGCCGCCATGATATAAACAGGAGACGACGTTATCAGGCCTCTCACTGCTCTAGGAGTTAAGACATGGGCGGCCAGATACCATCCTCTGAGAATGTCACTGTTTATTAGGTGACCACTGAGAACTACGAGACTCAGTTAAAGAGGATCCTTTCTGCCTTTCTAATTCACACAAACAAGTCAACCTGGGCCCTTGGAAGAGTGCCCGCTGAAATTAATTCTGCCCAATAGGGCAAAATCAATCTGCAGCCCAGTCACCCTGCACTTCTCTGGGAACATAAACTTCATGTTCTCAGCAGTGCAGCTGGAGCCCTATGGCCAGCATCAGGTCACGGCAACCTCATTCCAGGGCTTCTCAAGCACCTCTCCTGTGCCTCCCTCAACCTCTCTCCAGGTCAGCGCCTCATTTGACTTCAGTTCTCCCAAGCTACGCGCAAACGTATGGCCCTGGTCGCATGACGATGGTGTGCTAAACCCATCAGCACTGTGTTTGGGAAAGAGTGGTCCCCAGGGGACCTCGACATCTCCACGGCCTGAGTGGATTCCTCGGTGGCCTCCCTGGTGCGGATTCTCACGGTTCTGGCCTCTCTGAATTCTGAGCTGTAACCACTCCAACACGTCTTCTCAGTTTAGCACACACTGGACCCAAATAACCTCAGCCTGGAGCTGGAAAGTACTCTCCCGGGGTCAGCGGCTGTACCCTGCTGGGGTCAGACTGGAGCCTTGGGCCAACACCCCTTCCTCTCACAAGAAGTCCTGAGGGAGGAGGCGGGGGGCGGGGGACGGCGGCTCCTGCCGTGGGAGAGATCACGTGTGCCCCACACTCAGCACTTGGAGGAAGAGGAACCCCCTGGTGCCAGGCTAGAGTGCTGACGCCCCAACCCGGAGCCAGGGAGACTGGGTGGGGAGCCAGGGTAGCAAAGGGGCTTCCCACAGTCACCACCACTTCCTTCAGGGAAGTGCTGATGGACTAGTACTTAGTGACCTCCTAAAATGCCCTTCTGGGAAGACGTATTAAGCGTCCTTGAAGGGGTGCCGACTAGGCTTGGGATTAGTTCTTACTTCAGAGCTGCCCTATGAGGGTGAGCAAACGAGCTTCTTTTTAACTCAGGAATGTCTATCTCGTCTACAGGGTCAGCACAGGCGGGCTCCCCGAGGAAATTAGCTTACTGCACACTCCCTCCATGTCCCCATGTCTCCCGAGGTGACAGCACCTCAGGGGGCTCCCTCCAGGTCATTTCCAGCATGCTCCGTAGACTACACAAGACAAGCCATGGAAAAGCAGCAAGTCCAGGAATTTCTGGAGTTTTTTTTTTTTAACAGTACTCCAATCCAACAGTGTGATAAATGCATCCGAGCTACAATTAGGAAGATATATAGCATCAGAATGCGAAGGTCTGGGCAGCCTGGTGAAGCGCGGGCTCTCCAGAGCCCCGGCTATGTTTCCCATTATGTAACCCTGGTCATGGGCAGACAGCCAGACTCCAAATGAAAAAGAGACTCTGGCTTGGCACCGGTTCTATTTTCCTATCCTCATTCGGGGTCAGCGCAGTGTCATACAGCTGCAGAGAAAGCTCCGGGGATTAAACCTGGGAAAGCCTCCAAGACCAGGACCTGGGTTCAAGTACCAGCTGAAAGCAATAAACCAACTGCCACAGCTGGGCTAGGTTTGGATGTTCTCAAAGTCCCCTGACTCTTTCACTTACTGAGAACTAGAGATCAAGATGAGGGAAGATTTGGCTTTGGCGGAGCCTCTGAAATGAGGTAGGTTGTCCCACTGCCCTCACCTTGCCAAAGGTCCTGGGATGCAAGGGGACTACGCGTGGGCTCGCGGAAGCCCATCGCTCTGCTCCTCTCCACCACCTGACGTTCACAATGGCCTCATGCTCCCTGGGCAGAGTCGGGAGTGGCTGCCCCTCCCCTCTCACGAAAGCCCTGGTACAGAATCTGTGCTCCCCACTCCTCCTCCAACCCCCAACATGTGAATGGCCCCTCCAAACACTGTGATCTGTTCTAAACAGACCAAAGCACTCTACACTGCCTTTTACAGTGGCTCAAGGCAACTTTCCACATCCTGCAACAATCCTCCATATCCAAATCTTGGGTACAAAGCCATCCCATTACAACTCCTAACAGACACAAATGGGAAGTCAACATGCACACGTGCCAACGCCAGCCTACCAAGTGCCGCTGTGTGCAGAGGCACAGATGGCTCTGAAGCCCTGCCCCTGTCACTCGGCAGCGTCGGGGAAGTCCTGTCACCATCAGGACAAGTGCTCCATGTGTGCCCAAGTGGCTCCTGCGAGGAACAGTCAATGTGACCAGAAAGAGGAGGAATATGGGCCAAGAGGAGAGAACCAGGGAGACCTCATGATGTGGTTTAGAATTCCCCTGAGAAGGTAGAGGATGCTTCGGAGTGACTGACTGTGCAAGGAACGATGGTAACACAATGAAAGGCAGAAGGGGAATGAAGGAACAAGATTAATCAAGGGTCCAAATGTGTCAAGGAGACAATGTGGGAGTAGGCATTTCTGGAGGAGAAGAAAACTGAAGCGTAGGCTTTCTGGTCACCTTAGTTTAGGATCAATGAGGAATCTGACTTTGCAGAAAACATATGCAGGCACAGACTAATGAAAACACACAAAGGAGAGGTGTTAGGTGGAAACGATTTCATTCCTACTCTCTTGAGAACATTCCCAGACCTTCCAAACTGAAGAGCAGCATAGGGACCTAGTGTGTCAGAGGGATGAATTTCTGTTCTGACATCTACAGAACTATCTGGAGTATGTTATTCCTCACAGCCTTAAAAGAAAAAGGTTCCACAGTATGAAAGATCGGTGGATGGGAGATATCATTTTGTAACCTAGAGAAGAACCACCAGACCCTGCCAATCCCTCAACTATAGCATCCACTCAGTGAGTGTTAGGCGGTTACATGAGAAACCAGAAAGAAGGGAGGTAAATTCTTACTCCACTTTTCCACAGCTTGGATCTGATGGTTATGAGGTGGGGTGATGGTCAGACCAGGTCTGCTTCGTCCAGTGGCACCAGCCCTCAAACCACTGCACCTTGTGGTCAGGAACCGGGATGGCAGGGCCCCTCCTCTATGCTTAAACTTGCATTCCAAAGACAACCAGCCACTGATTCTGACTGCAAAGGCAGACAGTGCAGGAAGGACTCTATTCTCTACCACACTGACTTTTCCAGCCTAGTCTGGACTCATCAAAGAGTAAGTTAACAGCTATAGGAACTTGTTTACTAAGCCATCAGATTCACATTATTTGGTCAGATTTGCTATCCCTGTGAAGGAAAGTCTGGAAAGACTGAGCAAATTTGATTGACATGTCCCAGCCCCCTCTGCCTCTCTGTGGCCTTGGAGGTGAAGGCCAGTTGGGGGTGGATGTAGCCTGGACCACGTGCCCGGCTGCAGACTGAGCCCTTGCCCAAAGATGGGCAGCAGCTCGCATGAGCCGGCAACGGTCCATTTGCTCCAGCATCCACAGAGAAAACAGACTCAGCACCTCGAGCAAGTGAGGCCCAGTACTTCCTGTGTGAGCTTTCCATTTCCTCGGCCAAACAAAAGCCAAGAGGGTGGGAGAGGGAGCGGGGGTGAAGGGAGACAGGTTGCAGCAGAGAGGTCAGCCAGCCTGATGGCCAGGATATGGGAAAACGACCTGGGTGGACCATACCTAAGGCTGTGCGGTAGAGTGACCCAGGGAAGGCCCGAGCTCCAGGAGCAGATGGTCTGCCTCCCCCCAGGTCAAGGGAAAGTGAGGAAGACACTGTGACCCCTGCACATGCTCAGAAGCAGTGGCTGGAGATACTTAGTGAGCAAGAGTCCTTCCTTGTCAGTTTCTTTCCAGAACTGCAAACTGCCTAGTCGGCATTGCAGATTAATGGCCTGAAAAGTCGGAGGCTGACATGTTAACTCTTCAGGGAATGCTGCTGAGAACCGGCTGCCCCAAGCCAGATCAGCCCGTTCCTTTGTGTGTCCACAGCTGACCAGCTCAGGGTTCAACTCTGGCTCACGGGTCCTCAGCCTGGAGTGTGTCCTGGAAACTTAAAAGAGGGTTCACAGGAAAGATGCAGAGATTTGTTTGGTGCTGTGAGCGTCACCCACAGGGTTACAGAGCCAGAGTTGGGGGGTCCTGGGGAGGGCAGGCTGAATGGTCCAGGGGTGGCTTCCTGGGGTGAGGAGCAAGGGAGAAATATGAGGAAGGAAAGGCAAGTAAGAATCAGGCTCCAGAGTCCACACGGAAAGGTCAGTTAACTGCTGGCCAGAAACCTCTGCTGCAGAAACCTGTGTGTGTCTCCCAGAAGCCTGGAGACTCCCATGGCATGGCTGGCCCACAGCCCAGAGAAGCACCCCTGCCCACTCCCTAGAAATGTAATGTACCATCCCAGCCATCCATCCTCCTCCTTCCAGTACTCTCCCCCTCCCAGGGAAGAGCACTAGACAAGAATGAGAAGACAGTGAGCATGGATGCTTGTTCCCGAACACACACGTATATGCCCAACACAGAGCCTGAAAGAACTGTGAGTGTACTACACCTGCCAGAGACCACAATACAGCCGATGGCAGAGAGGGATGGGAGGAGGGGAGAAAGGGAGACAGAAAGGTCGGACAGAGAGAAACGCCGAGGGAGAGACCAAGATAGGAAAAGAGAAAGAATGAGGGAGAGAGATGGACAGTCAACAGAGCTGACCAGAAACAGGCGCCTGGGTGCACACACATTAGGATGCTCTTAGGCAAACACAAACTCACACATACACGGTGACCCAAACACACAGAAGAACAAGATGCATAGGAACATGGATATATATAGAGCAGGAGCCGGCAAACCTTCTCTGTAACGGGACCGACGGTAAGTACTGTTGGTTCTGCAGCCCATATGGTCTCTGTCACAACTGCTCAGCCCTATTACTGCAGTGCAAGAGAAGCCGTGGACAGCGGGTAAACAAACAAGCATGGCTGTATTCCAATACAGCTTTATGGACCCTGAGAAGGGGCTTTCATATACTTTCTGCAAGTTGTGAAGTCTCATACTTTTGATCTTTCTCTCAACCATTTAAAAATGTAAACCATTCTTAGCTCACGGGCCACAGCTTGCTGACCCCTGATACAGACACACACAAACAGCAGGGAGGGAGGCAGGAGAAGAGGCAGGCGGGAACAAGCTGAGACGGGCAGGAGGAATAGACAGAGGCAGGTGGATGGACACAGAAGACCCACATATAGAGAAAACTGCCCTCGCCCCCAACAAAGAGACCTAAACTGACACACAGAGACACACTCAGACAAATATGGACAGGGACACAGGCAGGCCGGGGCACAGACGCTCAGGAACATATACAAACACTCCCATGGGACACAGCCCCATAGAGAGAGATGGGCAGGACCAAAGCAGAGATGGACTGACATGCGCCCAGACATATATATGAACACAGAGACATGGTATCAGACACACAGTCAAACAGATTGCTCATGGGGACACAGGAACCCTGCAGAGACCCACACATGAAGACAGAGACCCAGACAACAATGTGGACACAGCACGTGGACACACACACATGCACAGACATGGAAAGGCACACCAAAAGAGCCTTTGATAGACAACCCCCCCACACACACACATTAATACAAAAAAACCCTCACCATCAGACACACACAACCAGACACAAACAGGCACACACAGAGCTACAACTCACACACTGCTACGAACCCAAGAAATCGCTCTATATGGCTACGCAACAGCATGAATGCACTGTAGACTTAAAAATGGTTAAGATGGCAAACTCTGTCGTATACATTTTTACCACAATTTTTGTAACAGAGAGAAAAAAGTCGTATGGACACACAAAGAGATCTATATAGACACACCCAGCAGACACACATTTTCCCCACACCAACATCCAGAGACAGGGAGACGAGGAGGGAAGTGCTGCGGGGGATGGGGATGAAGTGAGTGGGAAAGCGATGTATGCTCTCACCCCCCACATACACCACAGCATCATGAGAGGGAGGCGGGGAAACAGAGTGTGCAGGGCAGCATGAGAAGTGGCAAGGGCCTGAGAGATGCACGGCGATGGACGAAAAGGGAGAGAAGGAGAGGGTCTCACACAATGAAACCCACCCAGACCTGGGAGGCAGCTGCAGAGACGGTGAGCATGAGCAGTGCACAGTGAAAACTCGCAAGATCAAGGGCAAGGAGCACAACAGAGCAAGCCATAACATGAGAGAGAAAGACTGAGAGGAGGAGGAGGAATGGACCAGGGAGCAGGCAGAAACCACCTGACACCTCAGGGGCCCTGGGAGGTGTTCACGGAAGGAGAACATCCAAGTTCCAATGGAGAGGGGAGACACAGGTCAGCAGGCCACAGGAGGGGGGCTGTGGGAACACAGGCGGGCAGGGCTGACTCACTGTGAGGGCAGGTCCAGGGAGGTGGGCGGAGGGTTCCAGGTGTCTGGGTAGCCGAGCATCCAGTCTGACCAGACCTTCACACTGGGGAGCAGTTCCTTCAGGTCCGGGACAAAGGAGGACACCTTGATGTCATCTTGATCCTCCTCCCCCTCAGAAGAGGACAGCTGAGCTGCAGAGGCAAAGGGTAAGAGCTGGGCCTAGATCTGCAGTGGCCCTGTGTGCGGCCTGGGGCACTGGGATGGCAGCCAGCTCCCAGGGAAGGGAGACCACGTCCACAGGACAGCTGGGCCCAGAAGCGAAGGACAAGTGCCAGCACCTAAGAGGATTCTGAAAAGCAGGACAGAGAGAGAACCAGTGCGCTGGGTCTGCCCTGCACACAGCTGCCTGTGCTCCACCTGGGGCCTGGGGACAGGGTCGCCACCCTGGCCTCCAGCCTCCCACCCACACCCACTCTAGCCTTCCTTCAGCACAGCACTGACATGGCACCAGGGTTCCTGCTCAAACGGAACAACACGAATTTGATGGTAAGGAAGTATCAGAGAAATCCAAACAGTGGGGCGTTCTACAAGATAAATGTCCTGCATACTTCAAAACTGTCAGGAGCACAAAGAACACAGGAATACTCAGAAACCATCCATGTTGCAGGAGACTATAAAGAGTCTTGACATCTAAATGCAACATCTGATCCTACAGTGGATCCTAGACCAGAAAGAAATATTTTTTTAGGACAACTGATACAAACTCAGTAAGGTCTGTAGAGTCAATAATAGTACTGTATCAACGCTGGCTTCCTGACTGTGATAACAGTACTGTCATGTAAGAGAAGGTCCTTGAGACTAGGAAACACACAGTCAAGTATCTGGAAGGGGCAGGACAGGGAAGCTACCATGTCTGCAACTTACAATCAAATGGTTCACAAAGAAAATAATATGTATACGTGTGTGTATGGAAAGAGCGATAACTTAAAGCAAGTGTGGTAAAATGTTAACAATTACGGAGTCTGGGTGAGGGGTGAGTAAGAGAGTGTTATTTCTGAAACTTTTCTGTAAATTTGAGATTCTCTCCAATTAACCTTCCTCCCTCTAAATAGGCGGCCCCAGTGGCTAGAGGCACTCCCATAAGGCTGATGTGGCTGGGGAACAACAGAGGGGCCTCACTACTCATCACAACTGATCCAGAAGCTGGAAGGAAGGTGTACCCTTCAGCCCTGCCTTACACGGCCCAGAAGTCAGACTTGGAATTCTAAGGGCAGACTTAAAGGACATGGGGACACTGCTCAAAGCAAGGGCTAGAAAGAACCCCTGATCTGGTCCAGTGAGTCTCCTGCAGATGGTTGGTCCATGGCAGTTATGGCCCCTACCAGGTACCAAACAAAGAGGGACATACAGAAAGAGGGGGAAACCAAAACATCAGTTATGAACATCAAGGAAAACTCATTCTTCAAATTGCATGAACACGCAGCAGTTCAGAGGTACAGTGAAAATCCTGTTGAAAAGAGGAGAGACAGAGGATGAAAGAAGTCTCCTCTCCTTTCCACAAAATGGAAGGAGGGCCGGAGAGGAAGTAGGACTAGCCAGGTAGGCAAAAGGAAGAGGGCACGCTGGCAAGAGGGAGCCCGGAGTAGAGGGAGAAGACACGGAGAATGCAGCGTGGCCTCTTGAGCATGTCTGGACAGGACCCAGGAGCTGGCAGGTCCACCAGCCAGGGGCCCGCGTCTGCTTACCTTTGGCCGACTCCTTCAGTAAGTAGGTGCAGCGTCGCACCAGGAGAGAAAACATGGCCAGGCCCAGGGCTGCAGCCTGTTCCTGGATCACAGAGCGACACTCCTCCGAGAAGCAGTCTGGGGAGGGGAAAGGCAAGTCCATCAGTGTCCTGGGGGCTCAGGGCTCTTCTCCCCACCTCATCAGGCGGAAGTCCTTGGTCGTGTCACTGACTTCCTTTTCCTCACCTAAGCCTGGGGCTGGAAGATTCCCACTCTCAAAGGGCAGTCAAAAGGTTAAATAAAGTATCGTATGTGAAGCACTCACCAGGATGCCTGGCATGTGGTAAGTGCCCGATATGGTTATTATAGGGCTCCCTGGTATAAATTCTGTTTCGCACCACTTCCCCCAGGTGCACAGTCGGAGCCCAAACTGCATGCTCTCTGCTGATGACATGAATCACAGTTAACAGGAAGTCATATTAACTCAGTCTCTCTAACATATAGATGGCAGGAATACAGTCACCAATTAAGATCAGAAAAACACAAATTTAGAAGTCATTTTCTTGAAGCACCACCCTTTGATTCCAGCCTTACCTTCTCTCTGTTCCTCCTCTTCAGGGAACACACTTAGAAATAATATATGTTTCACTGGATGAGTCAAATTTTATAAAGGACAGTGCCTGGCACATAATAAGCACTTACATAAGTATTAGCTTTAATTTTCACCTATTCATTCCTGTAGGGCTAAGAAATAAACCTGGCTTCCGACACTAGCAGTCCATGCCCCTCACTTCCTGAGCCTGACCAACTTCCTTCCCGCTGTGGGTCAGGGAAAGGAGCGACCTTGGCGGTGGCCAGGCCTATCCTTTAGCAGGAGCTACAAGTACATACACCTGCAAACCCCTGTCCGTACCCACTCCCTATCAGCAGCCCTCCCTCTGGTCACCTCATCCAGTCCTGAGAGAAACAGGCGACAAGCAGACGGCAGCAGGCCAGGCTGCAGCCTCAGGGGAGGAGACCCCTATATGTGCAGGAGGCAGAATCAACGGCCAGGCTCACTTGCTCTGGCAGCAGCTGATCTGTTAATTCCTCCTGTAATACGGGAGAACTCTCAGAATCTCCAAGTGTTAAAAGCATAATGAGCTGCACATTTGATCTCTGTCCCTGCTTGCATTTTAACCTCAGAAGTCAAGAGGGAGCCCTCTCGCCTCTCCCCTCATTGACACTGGGCTTTTCAGTGGGGCCTAATTGAAGTCTTTACTCCAGGAGATGCTACACAACCACAGTTATTCCTAACTGTCTTGGCCACAGGAGCAAACATGACTGGAGTATGCAAAGCCAGCCCCAAACCACTTTAGAAAGCCCTGGGGGTGAGAAGGAACAGGCTGCTGCTCAGAAGGTCCCAACATATGACTAGCATCAGTGTAGCAATTCTCCTCTTGTGGTTTTCCCACCAGCCTGCCAGATGCCCAATGGTCCCAAATGTCACCCTCGAACCTTCCAATTCAACTGTGGCAGGCAGTAAGGAAGTGGTAACAATCCATGTGATTAGAATAGATCGCCAGCCTCCCTCCTTCTTCTGGTAAGGCCCTAAACCTCTGCTAGAGAGACAGGAAACGAGCGTCCAAGGACCAAGCAGAGGGAGGGTGGACAGCTGGGAAGGGGGAGACATGTAAGCCATCCCAAGGAAGGCTGCCAGCTTCTCCCCTCCATGTTCACAATAGGCAATGGCACTGTCTGAATCCTGGCCCAGTCCAGGCCCCTGCCCACCACTGCCAGTAGCCTGCCTCTAAATAGCAACAAAGCCCAGAATGGGAGAATAAGTCCTGGACAGAGGGACTTATTAGGAGAGGATGAGTGGAGGCCACATCCTGGCAGATGACACAGTGAGTACACATTAGTGTCCCCTTCATCAACTGAACATCTTAGGCAGAAGTTGTTTAGTTGCTAAGGTGTGTTAGACTCTTTGTGACTGTGACCCCATGGACTGCAGCCCATCAGGCTCCTTTGTCCATGGGAACTCCTGGGCCTAGGCAGAAGTTACCTGCACACAGAAGGCCCTCAGAAGAGATGGAAGTGGGTATCTGAGCTCTGAGGACTGACAGAAGCCCAGGACTACAACAAGATACTCTCATCAGCCTTGATAAAGATAAGACAGGGTGAAGAGAGATGACTTTCACCAAGACCATTTCTATTTTTCTGATAAATGGCAGCCTTGGGTTAGACTCCTTCTCAAAGTGCACAAGGCGAAGGCTCAAGGGGAGAACCAACTACTTAGGAATGATGACCCTGAGGCCTCTGGGGAGTCCAGCCTGGCTCCTTTTTAAGCCTCCTACAGGAAGGTCTGGGGACCAGGTGAAGGAGCAACAACTGGAGCCTCTCTGCTATGTCTGGAAGGGATTGACCACCTCAGGGCTGCGGCTGAAACGCAGCCGCATGATGGCTCCGCTCCTGGCCATGGTTACATCACCTCACCCTTCGCCCTTCACCCCTCCTTCTCCCCAGAAAGGGCCTGAAAGCACTCCCTGCTGTGTTTGGGTCTGAAGGATGGGGAGGTATTAATACAAATCAGTATGCTGTCATGTGCTGATCACGCAGGTGGTGATACCACAGTTATCTCTGGGAGTCAGAATGCCTGGGTCTTGGTCAGCTCTGCACATAGAACACTTCTGGAAGGCCTGCCCTCCTCCAGGGCTCAGTGGTACCATAAGCACATACTGAGCACCTACACATACAAAGTTACAAATAAAACAGGGTCCCTGCAATCTTAGGACCTTCCAAATGGGTTATTTATTACTCCCAAGTAACCATGGTGACTCAGATCGTGTGCCTCCTGTGAGAAATGTATTAAGTGCTATGGTATCTTCAGGAGATGCTATCCGCCACACTTAGGTTTCTGTGGGCTAGAATCTGTAAGATGCCAGTCCTTGAGAAGGACCCACTTGGTGCAAGTGAGCAGGAAAGCAGCATCCAGGGTCCCAGGCCCACCCATCCCAGGTGAGGCCTAGGAAACTGGCCCCACCCTCACAGAGGCCCATATATATCCCTGGAGAGGGCTGGGCCAGGCCAACAAGTGATGTGGGGTGGGGAAGGAAAAAGCATTGTTCGCCTTGGTATTTGCCTGGGTTCCTCTGGCTTTGTGTCAGGTGGCTGGAGCCTGACAGGAGCTGAGGAACTCATTAACACTGTGAAATGGCCTTTCCCCTTCTTTCCAAAAGCAGGCCTGTTCAAGGGGGTAGGGGGAAGCTTCTGGCTGAGGAAGTCAGACGGAAATGTCTCGTACCACAGAGTCACCTGAAGTCTGAACCCCTCCCACACGCTTTCAGAGGGGCAGGTGACTGCGGCTCCCACCACTCCTCTGGCCAAATACCTGCTCAAGCAGAAACACTCTTCTTGCTCCTATTAATGGAGAGACCTTCTCATTTTTCTGAGAACATATTCATGGAAAACATAAACCAACTGTCGTCAAAGTTGTATGAAATCAGGAAATGGAGCGGCCGGGAGAAGGCTGCCATGTGGCCGGATGTTATGTATTTCTAATTAGTGCTATACATCTTTCAACAGCAAGTGTCCTTCTGCTGGGAAACACAACACACTGCCCTTGTTATTGTAACTGTCAGAGAAGTGCTTAAACAGATAATCTCCAGGAAAAGTGATAAACACGGCCCCTCTCCCACCCGTGTGTGCACGACGGTGCTGCCAAAGCAAAGCTGTGCTTGACGGCTCCAGGATGGCAGAACGGTGTCCTGCAGGAAATGGGAGCAAGGCAGGAGGGGGGAGAGGGGAGCGGTGCGGAGGCGAGGCAGGCCCACCTGCCCGGACCCGTGGAGCCCGGCCAAGGGACCGCAGTTCAGAACCATCACTTCTGATCGGTTCCTGGGTCAGGGGGAGATCTGGAGGAAATCAGATCAGCAGGGCTGAGGTTTGGCTGGTCACGGAATAATCTGGCAGCAACGGACAAGCAGAGTTTGCCTGGCGCACATAGCCAACTTCCTAGCAAGAGAATAAGAGGAGTAATGAAGAGAAGACACAGTACAGATGACACATAAGTCTGATACCCCCACAGCCACAGAGGGCATTCGGAGGGCACTGGGGTCCACTCGCCATTCCAGCAGAGAGGACCAACTGTTTGCTTAGCAGCCTCACTAACAGCCAGAAAAAAGTGCAGGCAAGACCACTTATTCACTAATTCCGTCCCCACTGGCTCCTCCCAGAGGGAGGAAATGAATGGTCAGTCACCTCCAAACTAACACCACCTGGAGGCGATTTGTTGGCTCTTATCTTTCAGACATGAGGCTGCTTTTCTCATGAGTCAGTCACCAGTCAGACACAGAGCTGGCACCGCTCCTGAGCAGCCCACCAAAACCTCCTCGTCTACAGGAAGTGGGCAGTGAGAGCATCTTTCGACTGCTGCTGCTCGAGCCACAGTTCCCTGTGGCAGCTGCTGGCTGACAGGGAGGTGGAAGAGGCAGTCGCTTTTATAGGAACCAGACAAAAATCTCACAGCAAAAGCAGAGATGTCCATGCCATCAGGGCATCGTTTTATTCCCCAGGGAATAAAACTCATCATTTGAGAAAATGGTGAATGAGTCAGAGAAGTCAGGCACCAATACAGCCAAGCAAACTATATTCATGCACAGTGGCAGAATGCAGGCTGACTGGGGAGAAGGCAATCCAGGACGCATCCCTGAGTAAAATCTGTCCAAGACAAGACAGAGGAACATGGGAGGGAATGTGTCTTCTCTCAGAGACCCTACTGTCCTTCTGGATTTTCTAGGATTATAAACTAACTTTCTCTTAGCAAGCAGGTAGGTGTCGGGACAAAGGAAATCCCAACCTCCCAACCAAGTGACCTCTCCCATTGACTCCACAGTTGTTGATTTGGTCCAATTGTGAAGGATACAATGGAAAACAGGATACTGTCCATGAGAAGATGATATTCTAATGAGGAAGACAGAATACTACACAGACAGCCAAATAACTGTAATTCAAGACCATATATTACGGCATTCCATAAGGAAGGCGGAAATAAGATGCTTTCTCTAACTATTTCCTGCTGGTGTGTATCACGGAAGGTTTCGTGGAAGAGAACACATCCATGCTGCAAAAGATGAACAAAGACGGAGCGTGCTGAAGAGGCACGCAGGTAGAGGCACACCAGGCACGTACTCTGACAGCAAGCACTGTATTCGGCATGCCATAAAACAGGGACCCCAAAGCACAGCGCCTGCGATGCCAGGGCAGCAAACCCAGGCTGGACCCAACCAGCAGTGAGGAGGTCTAGCTAAGCCTAGTTAAAGCATTTAGGATGGATGAGCGTAGCCGGAAAAGAGCGACAGGGAGTCAAACAGGCTGGGAAGCTAAGAGGACGTGAACTTGCTTGAATGAAGAGGAGTTACATGTAGAGCACTTCATAAACTTTATAATGCCAAATAAATGTAACATCTTTCTTAGAAGAGAGGTGGGAGAGAGAACTGAAAGGCGTGCACAGATGTGAGAAACGCTGCAGAAGGAAAATCAAGAGCAGAGAGAAGAGAAGAGAAGATGATGATGTGGGGAGGGAAGGACCCTCGCTGATAATCTTGGCAGGTTCCAGAGGATCCTGAGATCCCAGCAAGGGAAACACCCACCAAATGAGATCCAGGAGAGGGGCAGAAACGTGGGACTGCGGAACACCTGGAGGGAGAGGGGCTGTGAGGCAAGGAGTCCCCAGGCTCCCGCCCACTTGGCTCTGGGCCAGTCCTGTCTTTCCAGAACAAAGACACTTCAGGGGGTCAGAAATACTTGAGGAAGACCTTGCAGAAGGAGGCCTGGGAAGTCTGAACGGGCTCTCCCTGTGGAAGCCATTAGATATTCAGCACTTCATTTGTTTCCAATTCTTGTAGGAGCGCAGCTCCAGGCTGTGGGGTGAGAGGCTCCCCTCTGACGTAACCAGGAAGCAGCTGCAAAATTAAGGAATCCCTCATGACATCATAAAAAGGGTCGATGGTTTACTGGGGAAAGTATAAAAATTAATTACATATTCCCACATGACCCCCTTCCCCTAAATCTGTACACACCCCCTCCCACCTCCACACATTCTCTCATCAACAACAACCAGAAGCCACACTGATGAACAGGGTACAAAAAGGGCAAACAAAACCCAGGAAGAGAAAGCTCTCTGGTGCACCCACTGTCTGCACCACACATTTGGGACTGGACAAGGAATGCCTAATCTGGAGTTTTTATACATAGAGCATCCTTCCTCAACAAAATTATAAGCCCCTTGAGGACAAGAGCTATGTCAAGATTTCACATCCTTGAAAATTAGCACCATGAAGTGGTTCAAGAAATGACTGCTGCTCTTAACAGCAGGTACACTTGCCTCTCCATTTGTGGATCATAAACAATGACTCCACTGTGGCCAGAAATAATAACTAAGATATAGGGAGACCTGTACAGAGCGTGTGTGTGTGTGTGTGTGTGTGTGTGTGTGTGTGCTTAAATATATATATATATATAATCACAGAGCTTTACAAAAGATCTGCACAGGAGGTTATTCTCCCTTTCTGACAACTGAGAAAGCAGGCTCAGAGAAGTGAAATGACTGGTCCCAGACCTGGTTTGAGCCCCGTCTGCCTGCTCTCACACATGTACGCTGTTTCCATGTCTTGTGGTTTTCTCCTTTGGTTGGTTTCTGGATTTTTTTGGCCGCACTGCTTACAGGATCCCTGACCAGGGATTGAACCCAGGCCCTCAGCAGTAAAAGTACTGAGTCTTAACCACTAGACCACCAGGGAATTCCCCATACCTGGTTCTCAAATGCCTGTGATTCAAGTTTCAAACTCCAACTCTTCTTCTCTCCTTTACTATGAACACGAAAACCTCAGACTACTCCACAGCTCTGTACCAAAAGCTCTGAGATAACTATGTGGAAACTGAAATTAAAAACACCAACACTGCTGAAGAAAATGAAATACTTAGGTATAAATCTAGCAAAATATGAACAGGATCCTAGGCTGAAAGCTACAAATACTGATGAAAGAAATAAAAGATGACCCAGAATAAGTGGAGAGACTTATTAACATGTTCATGGATCGGAAGAATCAATATTGTAGAGATATCCATTCTGCCCACAAAGATTTATAGGTTTAACACAATTACTATCAGAATCTGGGCAAAGACTTTTGTAGACAAAAACAAACTTCATTCTAAAACAAGACTTTAACCTTTAAAGGAAAAGGCAAAGGACCTAGAATAGTTAAAACAACATTGCAAAAAAACAAACTGGGAGGAGTCATTCTTCCCGATGGTAAGTCAAAAAATGACTTGCCTTTTCAACATATATTTGCTCAAGCAATTAGATGTCCACAAACTCAGATGTTCTTCAGTGGATGAATGGTTAAACAAATTGTGGAATATCCATTATTATAGAATATTACTCAGCCATTAAAAAAAAAAAAGAAACTCAACCTAAATCTTACACCTTACACAAAAATTAACTGAAAATGGATCAAAGACTTACATATGAAACATAAGACCATAAAACTAAAAAAAAAAAAAAAAGACCATAAAACTTTTAGACGAAAAACAGAAGAAAGTCTTCAGGACCTAGGACTAAGTGAAGATTTCTCAGACTTGATGCCGAAAGTATAGTCTATAAAAGGAAAATTGATATGCTACACTTCATAAAATTAAAATCTGTTGCCCTACTGTAAGACAATGAAAAAGCAAATTACAGACTAGAAAGATATATTTGGAAACTACATATCTTACAAAGGACTAGTATCTAGGCTATATTAAGAACTCTCAAAACTCACCAATAAGAAAACAAATTGTCCTATTAGAAAATGGGCAAAAGACATGAACATACATTTCACCAAATAGGAAATACAGGTGAAATATCAACACATGAAAGGTTGTTCAGTATCTTTACATTTTACATCTTTACATTTACAGTTATATCCCATTAGGGAAATGAAAGTTAAAACTACGAGACATCACTAAATACCTATTAGAATGGCTAAAATGACAAATAGTAACACCACCAAAAAGCGGTGAGGATGCAGAGAAATTGGACCATATATACACAGCTGACAGAGAAGGCAATGGCACCCCCTCTCCAGTACTCTTGCCTGGAAAATCCCATGGACGGAGGAGCCCAGCAGGCTGCAGTCCATGGGGTCGCGAAGAGTCAGACATGACTGAGCAACTTCACTTTCACTTTTCACTTTTATGCATTGGAGAAGGAAATGGCAACCCACTCCTGTGGGTTCTTGCCTGGAGAATCCCAGGGATGGGGTCGCACAGAGTCAGACACGACTGAAGTGACTTAGCAGTAGCAGCATACATAGCTGATTGGAATATAAAATGGTACAGCCACTCTGGAAAACAGTTTGACAGTTCCTTTTAAAACTAAATGCTTATGATGTGACCCAGCAATCATACTCTTGGGCATTTATCCCAAAGAAATGAAAAGTTATGTCTGCACAAACACCTGTATGCAAATGTTCATAGTAGCTTTATTCACAATAGCTCAAAACTGGAAAGAACCCAAATGTTCTCCACTGGATAAATGGTTAAACAAACAGTGGAACATCCATACTATGGAATACTACTCAGCCTCATAAAAGACGACTGATACAGGCAATAACATGGACAGTTTGTCATGGAATTATGCTGAGTGAAAAAAGTCAATTTCAAAAGATTACCTGCTATATGATCCCATTTATATAATATTCTTGAAATAATGTAATTACAGAGATGGAAAACAGGGGTTAGCATCTGGGGATAGAAGGGCGGCATGGTTCTTAGAAGGCAGCATCATGAAGGAGTTTTTGTGGTGATGGAACAGTTCTGCATCTTAATTGTGAAGCAGTTACATTACACTACCTGTGCAGGGATTACCCTGGTGGTTCAGTGTCTAAGACTCTAAGTTCCTAATGCAGTGGACCCGGGTTCAATCCTTGATCAGGGAACTAGATCACATATGCTGCAACTAAAAAACAAAACAAAACAAAACACAAAATACCCAGCAGGCTGCAACAGAGATGGAAGATGTTGTATGCTACAACTAAGACCCAAAGCAGCTAAATAAAAAAAAAAAACCTAACTAACTGTGTGGTAAAACTGCACACAGCTACACACACACACACACACACGAATGCATGTATAACTAGTGAAATGTGAATAAGGTCCATGAGTGTACCAATGTCAATTTCATGGTGTTGACACTGTACTAAAGTTATGCAAGATGCTAACATTAGTGAAGGAGGGATGAAGGGTGAACAGGAACTCCTGTGTGTCTATTAATATATATATATTTTTCTTACAATTCCCTGTGAATCTGTAATTATTTCAAAATGAAAAATTTAAAACAAGTAAGCAAAAGTAAGCCGACAGACAAAACCCAAAAAGACTGGACACAGGATTCCAGCAATGTTTCTCTTTTACACAGAAAAGGACGACTAAGACATTCTGAGGACAGCTTCTCAGTTGAGAATCCTCTCAACCTCTTGTTCTTACGTGCTGCCCGGCTTGAGATGCTGGACATGCCCATCCGCGTGGTTCCTTATCTGGACTGAGCAAGAAACTGCCAGGGGCAACCAAAAGTAAAGTAAGAAAAAAGAAAGGAAAGTTCACTGAAGACAGAACTTCTGTCCAAAGAATAAGGAGTCAAGCAGGAGAACGCCATCAGCAAGGCTATGACTCATTGGGCTGGTAAAATCCATGACAAGCAGCACTAAGTGAAGGTGATGAGAAAGTGAAGAAAGATGACAAGAACGAATTGCAGAAGCTAAGTGAGCTGTTTAAACATGTTCTTGATGTTCAAAAAATAAGTAAAGGTATAAATCTCACACCAATGGTATGTACATTCTTCAAACAAGGGCAGGTGGGGTGGGGGGAGTTGTTTTACCACAGAAGTCCTAGCACAGTTATCTTCATAAATGAAACTGCTTATGCATTTTCAGGGCTGCACTGCTTTGGACTGTTAATCAGACGGATACTAAGGAGATTTTTTCAATTAGCAGCATAAGCTACAATACTATTTTAAACTGCTCCTTCGCCAATAAATCTGTAAAGATCAAATTAAAAAAAAAATAGACTTCATAAAAAGAAAACTTACTTTTTAAAAGACAAAAATAAAAAGAGAAGCCACAAAAATTTTCTCACTAGGAGAAAATATTTGTAAAACACATATCTGACAAAGGACTCTTATCAAGAATATATAAAAAACTCTTCCAAATTAATAAGATACACCAAAAAATGAGCAAAGCACATATGCAGATGACAAATAAGAACATGCTGAACATGTACTTCTGATAAGATGCTCAACATTAGGGAAATCAAAACTATGAGAAACTCTACCCCAATTAGGATGTCTATGATCAAAAAAAAAAAAAAAACAGAAAATAAGTATTAGTGAGGATGCAGAGAACTTAACTCCTTATACACAGCTTTAGGGATATAAAATGATACAATCACCTTGGAAAATAGGTGGGAAATTTCTCAATAAGTTAAAACAAATGACTTAGGTATACCACTCCAAGGTACCTACTTAAGAGAAATGAAAGCATATGTTCATACAGACTTAACACTTGAATGCTTACAGCTATTTATGTGTTAACAGCCCCAAACTGGAAAATAAAACCAATATCCATCAACAAGGAGATAAACAAATTGTGGTATATCCACACAATGGAAGACCAGTCAGCAACGAAAAGGAACTACTGTATCACTCAACAATGCTGATGAATGTCAAAATCAATGTGGAATAAAGGCAGGACAGAGGGAGGGTGAGGAAGGGCGGAGAGAACTTACTGTTGAATTCCAGAAAACACAAATTAATCTACAGTGCTGGCAGATCAGCAGTTGCCTGGGACCAGGAGGGGACGGTTAGGAAAGAACAGATTACAAGCGAGCACAAGAAACCTTTATTCCACTATCTTGATTGTCATGATGGTTTCACAAATGTGTATATATATGTGTGTGTAAATTCATCCAACTTACACGCTTTAAGTATATGTAGTCTAAAATACAATTATATCTCAGTAAAACTCTTAATTAGATTTTTTAAATTAGGGGAATCAACTCTTCAGATTTTTCAGAGTTTATAACTTAAGAGACTGATTTAATCAAGAAAGCTGGACATCTACTGAGTGTCTAATACATACAAAGGCCCTGAATAAGGTGTTTTGCACACATTACTTTGATACTGAGAAAAACACTGCAAACTGGCATCCATATTCCCTACGTCGTTGTTTTTGTTCAGTCTCTAAGCCATGTCTTACTCTTACTCTTTGAGACCCCATGGATTGCCGCACACCAGGCTTCCCTGTCCTTCACTATCTCCCAGAGTTTGCGCAAACTCATGTCCATTGAGACGATGATGCCATCCAACCATTCATCCTCTGTCATCCCCTTCTCCTCCTGCCTTCAATCTTTTCCAGTATCAGTTTTTCCCAGTATTGGAAAAAACTCATTTCCAATAAGTTGATTCTTCGCATCAGGTGGCCAAAGTATTGGAGCTTCAGCTTTAATATCAGTCCTTCCAATGAATATTCGGGACTGATTTCCTTTAGGATTGACTGGTTGATCTCTTTACAGTCCAAGGAACTCTTCAAAGAGTCTCCTCCAGCACCACAATTCGAAAGCATCAACTCTTCGACGCTCAGCCTTCTTTATGGTCCAATTCTCACATCCATACATGACTACTGGAAAAACTACAGCTTTGACTATATGGACCTTTGTCAGCAAAGTGATGCAGCCATGAAATTCCCTACTTTATAGTCAAGAAAACAAAGCTTCAGAGGATAAGCTAACTTTTGTCATCAAGGTCACACAGCTGATATTAATAAGCGGCTGAGTGGCGAAATCAAACCTTTGGTCTGGTTGACTGCAAAGCTCTTTATGGTGCTGTAACACAACTGCTGCCTTCTGAAGGCACGAATATGACCTCCAGAGGTGTTAGGCCCTCTCCAGAGAGCAGCTTGGCTTTCCCTCTTCCTCGACATGGAGCTCGAGAGCCAAGAAATGTCCTGGGGACTCTATTGATACATCTTGGCAAAACAGATGGCAAACCACTTCTACTCTTTTCAAGGAAAACTGAAAACACTTCTAAATGAGTGCTCAGCTTTTTCCAGGAAATACCCATGCCATCTTAGAAATGGAATTCCAATAGATTTCCCGGGAAAATTCAATCAATTGCCAATGAAAACGTACTCTGGCTGCTTCCACCTTAGTTATATCTCCGTCACTCGGAATTTCCAGCCTGAATCCAGGGTTATTCAATGCATGCTTCCTCTTGGGCAAGCTGAGCTGCTGCCAGCAGAATGGCATGCTGGCATCAGCCAAGCCTCTCAGGAATGAGGCCCAGCGGAAGCACGCCTGCCACTCCAGCGTCACATTTGGAGGAGTTACAAGTAGATCTTGGAGGACAGTGTCTCTGCTCCTACACTGCTTGCCAGAGGTTTGGGGAAGCTTGCCTCTCCCCCAGTATTTGAGGGAAGCAAAGGAGGCATAGAAGAGAGTGGCAGCTTCTTGATTTCACATCAGGCAGCTAAATCCCTGTGGAATGCTATCAGGAGATCTCGGGAGCCTTGAGTCAGTTACTTAAGGTTGTAGAGGAAAGAAGTGAGAGGCTCCCTAAGAGGCATGCCCACTGGCTACCCTAGAAGAGCACTTCTGCTGTAAACCTGTGACGGAGCTAATGCAGCTACATCACTTCTGTGGAGCAGGCAGAGGTCTGGTATCTGATTCAGGCAGCGTGAAACCCACCTTTGTTGGTATGACGTTTCAGGAGCAATTTGGTAAAAGGTAAAAGTAAGAGACAAGTAATGCCAGCAGACACCTCATTCAGAAGAGGCTCCTTTGAGATGACAGGCAGCGGGGCAGAGAAGTGTTCAGCTTTCATTTTAACAGATTAACTCAAGTTCTTTTCATTTTATGGTTTCCTAAAGGATTTTTTAAAAGAGTTTGACAGTTTGCAAACAAGGTAAAAAATAAAACAACCCTGAGACAGGTAGGGCAGAGAGGTACCTAGAACAGGAAGGATCTCTTGGACTCCTTTTGAGAAGCTTCCAGAATGCAAAGATTATAGCCATCAAACAAATTTGGAGGAGTCAGTACTGAAAATTGAGGCCAACGATGAAACATAATCCCTGGGTGGATTCCTCTTGAGTATCCAGATCTGCATGTTCATCCCAGCCTGCTCCAGCAACTCGCCCTAAAAAGCTTCTCAAAGCTGTACAATCCAAGATCAATGCCCAACCTACATCATGTAAGTAATGACTTTATCCAACCCCGCCCACTGTGGAGCATGTGTTTTTAAAGCAGAAAAGAGATCAACAGAATGATAGCTAAATAAAGTAATTATGCCAAGGAAGAAAAGTGAAAAAGTTAGCACTCCATGAAGGTGGCTAGAAACCCATGAGGCACCAGCTAGTCCCCTGACTGAGAAGCTCTACAAAGGAGATCCCTTTTAGAATTTGTATTCAGGTGGTTGACTGGCTAGCTTGTCAACAAGACTGACTGAAACCTATATACACTGCTTTAAACTAGGTTTAAACTTTTTAGTTTATACTTACTCTTTTATACTTCAGTATATACAATCATATAATATACATACAGCATATATAGTATACATATATACAGTGTAACAGTATATAACAGTATACACAACGTAGGCCAATGTATATACAATGCAGGGCAAAATCACCTACAGTGAATAACATTAAATGTAGAAAATCAGGACCAAGAAGAAAAATATAAATATGTCAATCATGCAGGTTAACAATCTTTCATGAATGAACTTAAAATCCGCCTCTGGATTTTCCTGGCAGTCAAAGCAGAAAAGGAAATACCAACAATAGTATACTTGTCAGTATTGGAAAGGAATAAGTATATCAGTTCCTCAGGAAAAACAAATCTTTTCTCAGCACTGAGTTCTAAAATAATTTTTTTTTTTTTTTTTTGGCCTCACCATGCAGCACGTGGGATCTTCATTCCCTGACCAGGAATCAAACCTGTGCCCCCTATATTGGAAGCTTGGAGTCTAGACCACCAAAGGGAGTCCCTAAAATAATTTTTTAACACTGACTCTGTGCAAAGGATACTAGGTAGGGTGGGGGGAAGCAAGAATCTTGGAAAGGCCTTTATAACACATGGCATTATACCACATACTATTAAAAGATATCCAAGAAATATTATCCTGAAGTTATCTGTGTGGTGAGACAAAATACATATATATCACAGTCTAAGAATGTTTTTCCAAAAACACATATGTAGGAATATTTTATATATTGATAGATATATAATGCTTTAAGAAACTCTTTAAAACTAAGTTAAAATAATGCTAAATTAGGAGACTGTAATACTTATTTCAAAAGCCTCCACAAAGGGTTTCCTTAAGTAGAGAGATCGCCGATGTCTATCATATCTGCCCAACACTCAGTTTGCAACACAGACCAAGGGTCAGAGAAAATCAAATGCAAGAGCTACTTGCAGTTGATGATGAAAGGCTGAGTATCCTAAAATCCTAAAGAATCTTATCAATGGGAACATGACATATGCTATAAAAGTCTTATTTTAAGAAGACCAAATGATACATTAAAATATATATGCTCTTAGTATATACGTGCATAAACATAATGGGTGGACATGAAAGGGAAATGGTCTAAACTGTAAACTTTGATTTATGTACATTTTTGGGATATTTCCAAAACAAAAATTCAACAGCATGCTATAGGGCAAAGCGATTTAAAAGCTAAATTTATATTTGAACACTGGTGCTGAGAACAAAGCTCAGTAATTCTGGGATTAGCACCCCCTGCCAAAGAGGCAGTCTTTAAGCACCAGCTCAACTTCATCTTCTTGGTGAGATTTCCTCTGTTTGGAGGCCAGAACTGACCTGCTTCTGCTTGGTTCAAAAGACCTAACAGATTTATTTTTAGAGCACTGCCTTACCCCTTAGAGTGGGCCCAAAAGACAAGTGAAAACAGCCAAGAGGAAATAAAATAGCAAACCTGCCGCCTCTGTGGCCCTGAATGGCCATTCTTCCACCCTCCCTCTCCGAAGCCCACCCTCTTTCCTCTCCATTATCTAAGTCCTTCCTTCAAGACCCAAAATACATTAAACCTGTGCTGTGCTCCCCAACAGGCCTCCTGTGTCTGGGCTCAAAGCAATTCCATCCATAACATGCCCCTAGCAGGTGGCTCAAAGCCACTCCAACACAGGATTTATCAAGCTTCTCCACTAGGCCGGAAATCCCACGAGGGGAGGGTCTACAGGCGGACTCCTGTAAATCCCGAGCACTTGCCACAGTGCCTAGTCAAAGGAGACGATCTGTCCTGAGTAGTACCTCACTAAACGGTGGACTAATCCATTTCCTTAAGCACAGTCAGTCTTTACTAAGCAGCCACTACGTGCAATGGCCCTAAGCTAGGCACCGAGCTTTCAAAGATGAGTCAGACATGAAGATGGACCCTCAAGGAGTTGAAATCTAATAGGATCCCCCGTGCATAGTTAACTATGAACCAAAGAAGAAAGTGAAAACTACCTTAAGAGATATAGCTAATGTGTGAAATGAATGAAGAAAGTCACTATCACAAAGTTTGGACAGGAAAAGCCTGCAAACAACCTAAGTGTCCATGACTGTTTAAATAAATTACGGGACATATATATAATAAAACACATAGTCATTTAAAAGGGTGAGATAACTAAAAATACGATATACAAAAATGATACAACAGAGCTACTATTTACTGAACCTTTACCATTTGCCAGGAAGGGGGGCAAGCAGAAGGAAGCAGAGGTGTAGAAAAAGGCTTTCCTGGCTCCAGTCCCTTTTGCAGGACAATATCCTTGTCCTCAAGTTCCTTGCAATACATTTCCTCTCTTGTTTAAGCTACTTCAAGTTGGTTCTTGTCATTTTCAAACACTCTTAACATACAAGGTAAAAAAGACTAGACAGTGGGGTTGGCATTTGTTAAAGCTCATCAAACCGAGCGCTTAAAATCTGTGCTTTACTGTTTTATGTAAATTACATCTCAACTTAGAAACAGTGAGGCCAAGACGGCATGAATGAATGGAGGACACTGGTACCAGTAAGAGAACAACGGCACCGGAGGAGCAGTTCCGGGGCGGGGGCTGACCTGGTGCACGGCCCAGACTCCCCCCAGGACAAACACGCTCGCTCTCCCAGCTGGCGCAAGTACTGGCAGCCACAGATCTCAGATGATCCCTCTCCCAGACCTGCTCTCAGCTGGAGAAAAGCGCTTCTCCAACGTCACTGCCCCTGCCCAGCCATAACTCACATTCATCGACTGGCGGATAGAGGGAGGGCATATAATGATTCAGCCCCGCTGGCCTAATCTGGGACTATTCTGAAGGGTTAGCCCCTTTAAGCAGCTCCAGAGCTCCGTAAAGGACTGGCTAAGGCCTCTGTTACATTTGCAGTGAAGTTCAACTTCTCTCTGTTCCCCATCCTGCTTCCATCATGCCCCCTCGGGTAGTGGTCCTGAGAGCATTCCCCAAATAACTTCCTGGGGATGCAAACCTATGTCTTAGGAGTATGCTTCCTGGGAAACCTGACTTGCAACATGTGAGAAACAGGATGAATCAATTTTTAGCAAGCTTGAGATTCCAGGTAAAATCATCCAACAAGGAGTTAGAAATGTGGGCTAGAGCTCAGGGAAGTTTTGGGCAGGAAAGAGATTTGGGAGCGACCCACAGAAAGGTGACAATTAAAACCATGGGATTTTACAACACACCAATGAGGAAAGGCTGAAGAGAGGAAGGCCAAGATAATAAAAAGGGCTGATATTTCATATGTGGATAAGGAAGGGAAGACCCAAGACATGGGTGGAGAGAAAGGGGAGAAGAGAGAATACAGTCATTATCATCAAAAGCACTTCAGGAAAGTCTCCCGTCAACAGAGGCAAATACTACCAGAAGAGCTAAGAGGAGCGAGACACGACACAACAAATGCTTAACAAACCCTGGTTAATCGAGGTGAGTGGGACATGTGGCCTGCAGGGTGCTCAGCTTTTGCTGGGTTGTTTTAGGCAGCTTCGGTCCTACAGCGACAGGCACAGACTCTACCTGAGTGCCCTGAGGCAGATCCACTGTTGGATTGGTAAGCAAAGAAAAGCTGAAACGGTCCAGTACATGAACATAAGTGAGCCAAGACAGAGTTCAGCTGCTTAAGCAATTTGGAAGAAACCTTCTTCTGAAAGGCTTCTTTCAAGCGTATTCCCAGCGATCATCTGAATTAACAGCTGGGATCCTTGAGAAGGCTCACTGTCCCCATGGACCAAATTCAAACCTCAGTCAAATCCACAGTATTTAAATAGACTGATCCTAGCACACTTTTTTGAGGGGTGGGGACAGAAGGTCACAGGGATGAGGGAGGAGGGAAGTCACTTACAGACATCAGTGACATCATCATTGCTTTGAATACAAATAAACAAGCTCTTCTTAGCCATGGCACCCTGAAGTAAATGACATCCCACACAAACAGGTGTTACGTGACCTCCAGTCCTAGACCAGAGTAAACAATTTTATTTCTGCTCCTGTGCCCGACATAATTAGGCATAATATTTAATGGCTCACTGGCTTTCCTTGTTTTCCTGTGGGTGTGGCTGGAGGGATTCTCACACCTGTGTCCCTTACCCCGAGTCCTGCAATCCAAGGCCAAGGCATCACAGATGCCCAAGAGCTGGTGTGGCTCTATTTCCTTCAGAGATCTCAAACTTGTCAGGAATTCCGAAAGTCAGCATCAATTTCAAATCTGATCAGCATCTCTGAAAGTCACAGTTACCATACAGCTGAATAACTCAATATTTTTTCATAAATTTAACGCCAGTGTGTCTGTGTTTGGAAACTTTGAAAATACATGTTGTATGGTTTACTGCACTGGAAAAGGTGCCAACAGAGTTTCAAAGGAAGGGAAGTGTATAACTGTTTCCTTTCAAATGCATTTTCCAATGGGATCCATTCAGGGAAAAGGCTGGAACTAACTAAAACATTATTAAAAACTGTTATGGAAAGAGACAGGGAGATGGAAAAAGATAGACCCAAAAAAGCGAAATACATAACTAAGAGTGAGACAGACATATGAGGAAAAAGAAAGGGGATCTGGGCAGAGAGACAGGTTGGACGGGGAAGTGGGGTGAGATGGAGTTTTGTCTGGCAGTTGCTGTTCGTGGCCTCATACTGCCGCAGATCAATCGATCCGGGCTGCAGTGCTGCTGGCCCAGTGGCACAAGACAGACCACAGAGTTGGCTTCAAGTGCGGCGCTTGCGAACTGCTGACCTTCAGTTTTCAAACCAAAACTATTCTTTGGGAAACGGTAATACCAGGTTCAGCCCAACCAGCCAAGCAAAAACAAGGACTACTAACCTGAAGTAACACCCTATTCAGTTACATCAGGCACCAAGCCTTCACAGGCATCAACTGGGAAAATCGGCAAACCTGAAACCACACCCCACCAAAAGCTAACTCCAGATTCTGACTCAACCAAGTAGGCAATGATAACCAGAAATGCTAAAGCAAGTGACACGGTGTTTCAAAGTTGGCTTAATCAGGACCTACTCAAGCAGGAAGGCCAGTCCTTGCTCACAGAGCCAGAGATATGGCAATTCTTTCTGAGGTCACATGTGCATGACTCCAGTGGAATCCGCATGCAATGCTTAGGGCAGGGTTTGGCGCTGACTTACAAGCCATTACATTTCTAGACAAAGGATTAACAGTTTGTAGTGAGTTGTTTTTTTGGTTTGGAGTGGGTTTTTTTTTCCCCCCCGTCTTTTTCTAAATTCATCTAAGTTAGGGTGATGCTAAAATCTATCTCCTAAACTGGGATACTGGTGAGGGCAAAAGGGTGTGCTATTAGTAACTCATCAACAGGGACAGGCAATCACTCGGCAAACCAGGACTTACCATCACCCTAGCCTAAGCCATAGTAGCTGTTCCTCTCTCTGGGTCAGTATTATACAATTTCAGCTCAGAAGAATCTTATTTTAAAAGCCAGGACTGCTCCTGATTAGTGCCAAAGCACTTTTTGAGCTCCTCCAATGGAGAGGTAAACAAATCAATTAAGTTAACTGCAAAAACTAACAAGAAAGATTGGGCTTGACAATCAGGATTCTGGAGAAGCTAAAAATTCCAGGCAGCAGCTTCAGGGGAAAAGGGAATGTGCCACAGATGGAGCTGTGGAGGCTGATCCACCCGGCCTCTCAGTGCTGGGCCCTGATGCCTCAGCCAGCTTCAAACAGCGAATGGAGGGCGGGCAGACCTTGGTGCAAGTCTGCTGAGTTCCAGGCCATCATTCTTGAGGGTGTAATAACCATGGGCTGTAGCACACATGTTGAGGGATGAGGGAAAAAAATAAACAGAGAGACAAAAGAATGAGGATGCACTGCCAATTTCAATTGTGCAGCTTTTATTTTTAAATGCTTATCAAGCTGAGAGAGAGCAGAGTTCTTGGAAAACAAGGTTTCCTTTTTTCCAATGCCAGCGTAAAACACCCTCAAGGACGGGCACTGCACAGACTGTAACAACAAGGAACGTGGCCCTGCACCCTCCCAGCAGCACAGCCCGCCACGGGTCCCACGCTGCTCTGATTTCGGCTGAACTGAGTACTCGAAATAACAGGCCCACTGCCTCTGGTAAAAACTGCTCTTTTTAAATTTTTTATTAATCTCCAAACTGGCTGTGTTAGAATTACAGCCCATTACCTACTAACTCTCTTCACTAATAAAATAAATTTGTAAAAGGCCTAATTACTACTTTTACTGAAGTACACTGCCTGGGGATCAAGTACAGGAAGCCAAGGACTCAACCAGTTGTCAGCAAGACTGGGATGGGGAGGGGGCCCGGGGGAGGATATGGAGTCACCAGAGGGAGGGGATAGGAGGGCCGCAGAAGAGGCTGAACCCGTGCCCCAAAAGAAACAAAAGGCCACTAACCCTGCTGTTGTTCTGAACAGCCCCGAGAGGATCCATGCCATCATGGCACTTTGGGAGGCCTGTCACGGGTTACACAGGCCTGTGCTGCCCACGCCCCAGCTCAGCAGAAAAAGCGAGCTGCAGTCCAAGACAGATGGATCCTGGCCGGACTCTCAGCAGAGAGCCTGGAGAGTCTGACCAGTAAGGAAATAAACAACCATCCTTCCCACCTATCCCTCTCTCTCTCTCCTTGCCTCCCCACCCCCCAATCTAGCCCCCAAAGAAGAAAAAGACACAAAACAACAACAAATGTGGGCAATTGCACAAGAGCTGTACCGTGAAGGCGAGGCCGACTGCATCGACTTCTGGGCCGTGCCCTGCACCCCATCCCAGAACACTGATTACAGAGCTGGAAACGTTCCTCACCCGCTGAGCCAGCCGGCCCCTCATCCAGGGCTGGTACGGAGCAGTCTGACTAGAAACGAGCAGTCAACTCTGACATGCTCATTTGTAACAGAAGGTGTGTATGAGACGAACTAGTCCAAGCTTAGAGAGAAAGCAAGAACAAGGCGTGACTGTCATTTTTAATTGTCCACAAAGAGCCCTCAAAGGCAAACCCTGTGCCTCTCTGAGACTCTGATAAATAGTATTTCTCCTCCAGAGAAAACTAAAAAAAAAAAAAAAAAATCAAGTGCTGCCAAAGAACCTCGTTTTTAAGGAATCCTGATAAGAAAACCTGCCATGGCAGGTGAGTGAAGCCTGCGGTGGACACGCCTTTTGGGGACGACCAGACTGAAACCTGGTGGCTCACTGAGGCGGGGTCTGCACTAACTCTCAGCACATCACATGCCTGACCCTGAAGGAAGGACTGAGGAATGATCTCAATGGGAAAAACCCGACAGCAAGGGCTGTGACACCAAAGCCACAGCTCCGTGGGCCCCTGGAGCCTCTCAAACTAAGCTGCCAGCTAGGGAGCTAACACTAGCTTTGGATATAATGCAGCTCTGGTAGAGTAATTAATTTTTTTCTTAACTGGGATTACATTAATTTTCAAGGACTAATGGAGTCCAGCTGTAATGGGAAGAGCGGCTGTCGATGCACAAAGGCACTTGTGCGTACAACATTATAAACACACACATACACACACACACGCTCGCACACACACAGACCTATAAAAAGGATCCACTATAACAGGATATTTTTAGTTTCTACAATGCGGCACTAAAAATACAGCCCTGGCTGATACATCATGGCAGAACTATTCCCTCTCTGTCGCTTCAGGAACAGTTTAAAACATTTATTTTTGTTTCCTTTTTGCGATGGTCAGAGTAGAGAGAGAAAATAGCAACTCATTGATAAGAGGAAACGAGAGAGACATGAAAAATTGAAAACTACCTAAAAACTCATGGAGAGGTTTATTTTATTAGTTCTTAATAAATATCTTGCAGATTTCCTCAGGAAATACACCAGATCACATGTAAAATAGTTTGATACTGATGTCAACTGCATCAACATATGAAGTCTATTAGGGTGAAGCCACAGCAGGGTGATCAGCGTGCTGAAAAACTCCACAGTACTTGGAGGGAGGAGGGGGGGGGTCTCACGGCCTTCCAAATTCTTCGAGAGGTAAAAAAGTCAGCCAAGACGCAGAGAGAGAGAAAGAGAGAAAAAAAAAGATCCCACATCCTGCTTTCAGCTGCCAGCAATGTGAAGTGCCCAGAGATTAATTCTACGTCTGGCCTGGAAATGTGACTTTAAAGCATGAGGGAGGGGAGCTGGGGCGGGGGGAGTGAGGAGGAAAGAGGAAAGAGAAGGGCAGGCTAACTGAGGCTGGCAGCGGGCCACCAACCCCCTCCCAAAGCCATGTTTCAATGTAGACAGAAGTAAACCCCAACAGACAGCAGCGCCTCAGCCTGCCAGGGCCTTACACCAGCTGCAGCGCATCTCGCTCTCCGCTCCGCCGGAGTGCAGATGTTCCCCACAGCATCACTTCCGCTCAACTTTCTTTTAAAGAAATAGCACACATATGTGGAGGCATTTCCACCACTTCCCAACAGGACGATCCTCGCCTTTAAGGGCTCCAAAGCAAGGGCAAAACTGACTGTAGGTACCACGATGGCTGACTGAAGTGCTCCGCCTCCCGTGGGAAGGAGCACCAGCTGTGCGCTACAGAGCATTAGTTAATTAAGGGGAATGTCTTTACAAATGTGTCTTCCCACTGTCTTCAGTGGGAGAGGAGGGCCCCATAGTTTGGGGTAAAGAAAAAAAGGGAGGAGAAGTATGTTGAAGATCTTACTCCTGGTTTCTCAAAGCAGTTCACTGTAGCACTGCCATCTCAAAGTGAAGGTACTGATGGCTTGTCACCATGGAGACTGCATAAGGGCATCACAACAGAATGTCTTAAAAACAAAGTAACATCTTTGGGAATCCCCTGGCAGTCCAGTGGTTAGGACTCCAGGCTTCCACTACAGGGAGCCCAGGTTCAATCCTTGGTCTGGGAACTAAGATCCCACAAGCTGCACAAGGTGGCCTCAGGTCTGGGGGTGGGGGGGCTAGCGGGGAGTACATATATATGTGTGTGTGTAAGTTTTTTAATATGCATATTTACTTGGCTGCAAGAAAGGTATCAATTTTTTTTTAAAAATTAAGTTATAAACTCATTTTATATAATCCCAAACCCTGGTAAGTTAATCAATTGATAATTAATGATTAAGTACCTAATTCTGAAGCTAGTTTGATACTGTTAGGGATTTCATAAAATATACACTCTTCTCTTGTTCGCATGGAGTAAATACTCTAGTTGAGGGATCTATGTATCTCATGAAGCTAAAATAATTGCATTTTTTAGAACAGCTGAATATCCTGTAGTTGGTCTGTTAGGTTATTGATTCTTCTGTAATGAAAGAAGAGAGAAGAATCAGCAATGTCAAAAGAAAACAAAATACTAAACCCTCAAAATCAAAGTTGCTTTGTTTGAACCTCAAGTTAAAGAGAGGAAATAGGATCTTCCTGTAAGGGAAGGAGAGAGATACTGGCGATCAGTGGCAAACAATTATGGTGAGAAGGTTTAACTCAGTAAATATTTAATAAATGTCTTCTATGCTCAAGGTACCAGATATAAAAACAGATTTAGAAGCTGTTAACTAATTTGCATGATACAGCAAATAACACAATCAGAGCTAGAACCTAATTTTACCTAACTTCAATTTTTTTGTCATTACAATTTCTAAAAATAACTTTAATACAAAAATATTGCAATCACTACAGAAAACTACAAGAACCCAAAGAAAACAAAGAAAATTAAAGACACCTTTAATCTATCCCAGGGAATTATGATTAAGTTTTGATGTATATCCATCAGTCTTCTCTGCTGAAATGTGTATATAACATGTATTATTTTACAAAAATGTGATCAACTGCAAAGTTCATAATCATGAGACCACACAGCCTTCAGAGGAAGGAGAGATCATGTTTTTGGCAGCTGACCCCACCCCTAGGAGTCACTCACCCAGGAAACAGAAATGTGATGATCTGACTCCCCTGACTTGGCAGCACACACACATCTGTTCCAGCCCTGTAACTCTGAGTTCCTTAAAGCAAAGAAATTTCAAAGGCATTTCATTCTCCTCTACCCTCCTCCTGCACATCTTTGAGCCCAAGTCGGTCAGGTGCACTGATCCCACAGAGATGCTGCCCTGGTACACCCCCCACGTGAGTGCGTGCCAAGTTGCTTCAGTCGTGTCCGACTCTGTGGGACCCTACAGACTGCAGTCTGCCAGGCTCCTCTGCCCATAGGGTTTCCCAGACAAGAATACTGGAGTGGACTGCCATGCCCGCCTCCATGGGAATCTTCCCTTCTCTTACATCTCCTGCCTTGGCAGGCGGGTTCTTTACCACCAATGCCACCTGGGAAACCCACAGTGCTTCCAAAGCCAAGACTAACCAATGGAAAGGGCTATCAGAGATTATGGGAAACATCTGTATCCAAACGTCTCTGGCTGAGTCTAGTTCCATGTGCTGGTGGCTTGTGCACCCCTACTGGCACAGCCTTAACTCCTTGCAATTCTGCTCCATAGACTGTTTACTCCCGGAGCTTTTGCTACCAAATAAAGATGGTACTTCCTTATTAACACTCTGTTACACACTGACAATTCATTCCTTAGTGGAAAGCAGGATGGCCACAAAAGGCAACAGCATTCGTTCCTCCCTGAAATGGCAAGACCACACAACCACTCACCTACATGCCCAAGCTAACTGTCCAGGCCTGAGCTCTTCCCAGCTGGCAAGCAGTCACCTGAGGTGAGGTGAGGTGAGGGGAGGGGAGGGGAGGGGAGGGGAGGGGAGGGGAGGGGAAAGGTCTGACTCCTGACAGGCAGCCCCTGGTGACTCCACCTCCACCTCACTCCGCGAAAGGTATAAAAATGGGCTGCTATGCTGGTCCAGAACTTTTATATCTGATGCAGAAGATCTACTGTCACAACTCTCGGGTGTTATTTCATTAAGTACGTAGGGTTCCTCACATCTCGTACCAACTAAATGAAATTACAAATGGGGCTAGAATTCCCTCCAGCTGACGGAAATGAAAATACATTTGCAGAACTGCCTAAAAACGTCTCTTTTTTAAGCTTTAAGAGCAATGAAGTAAATCATAAAGGATAACATTTTTAACTATAAAAACTTTTTACAACTTTGGTACATTAAAAAAACAAATATAGTTAAGAATCAAATACAAGTAAGAAAATCACCAATGAACACAGAAAGGACTTGCTATATTAACTATCTATAAAGCTCAAATAAACTAGTAGGAAAAATATTAGGTAGGAATGAAAAAATTTGCAGAGAACAGGACCACACAGAACTATATATGGTTAATAAGACACAGGAAAAAAATGTCCACTCTCACCAATAATCAAAGAAATGCAACTGAAAACAGGATAGGCTGGAAGACGGTTTGGCAGTTTCCTACAAAACTAAACACAGTCTTACCATATGACCCAGCAATCACACTCCTTGGTATTTACTCAAATGAGTTGAAAACTTAAGTCCCCACAAAAACCTGCACTCAGATGTTTATAGCAGCCTTATACATAATTGCCAAAATTTAGAAGCAACCAAGATATCCTGCAGTAGGCTAATGGATAAATCAACTGTGGTCTACTCAAATAATGGAATACTACTCAGTGCTTTAAAAAAAAAAAAAAAAAAAAGAGCTGTCAAGCCATGACTAAGTTAAAGAAGCCAATCTGAAACAGTTACCTACTGTACGATTCTAATTCTATGACATTCTGGAAAAGCAAAACTATGGAGACAGTAAAAATATCAGTGGTTGCCAGGGGTTAGGAGGAGGGAGGGAGGGAGGGATGGACAGGCAGAGCACAAACGTTCAGGGCAATAAAACTATACTGTATGACAACACTGGTCTAAAGCCACAGAACACCACCAAGAGAGAACTCTACGGTGAATGATGGACATTAGGTAATAATGATGATCAGGTTCATCAACTGTAACAAATGAACCACTCATCTGGATGTTGATAGCAAGGGAAGCTGTGCACGTTTAGGGCAAGAGATAGTATGGCACTCTCTGTATTTCCATTCTATTTTTGCTATGAATTGAAAACTTCTCTAAAAAATAAAGTCTACTGAAAAAAAACAGAGATAGGCTTTCTTCTATCATTTATTCAACAACTTTATGAATGCCGACATTGTGCTAAGGACTATAAAACATTAACAATACTCAGTGCTAGCAAGAGGTGGTCACTGGGCGGTCTCAAACACTGCTGCTAAGACTGTAAGCTGGCACAGCTTCTTAAGAAAGTAATCCAACACACCATGTATCAAAAGCGTTAAAAGGCTTCAAACCTTTTAAACCTAAAAGTTAGTTTCTAAAAATACAGTCCAATGAAATAAAAGGAAAAGCATGTTTCCTATTTATTAAAAGATATTAATTAAAGCATTATTTATAATCCAAGAAAAGTGGGGGAAATGTGTGGAAACAGGGTAATGATTACATTAATGTTAACACATTTACATGAGAATATTATTCAGCCGTTAAATATATTTACAAAGAATTTTATAACTGAATACTTATAAAACAAGTGAAAACAGAATCAAACACTTTATACTCAGTATACTTTCAACTGTAAAAGAATATTCACACATACATATAGGAAGGAATGTCATTGCTGAGAAGATGGTTTATAGGTGGTTTCCACCTTTTTTTTTTTTTTCAGCACTCAACAAAACCCAAAAGGTGAAAACTTATTTTAAAAAATTATTTAGCTTACAAAAAACAGGACACAGTTGCTCCAGTAAGGTGAGAGTAAAAAAATATGGTAAATGAGTAGACAAGAAAAAATAAAAGAATATTTATGGGCAGGAAGAAAGGACAGAGAATTAATGATGAAAGATTTAAGAGACGAAAGGGGACAGAACTCATGTTGTATTCAAAGCAGTTCTGCTTCCAGAGCCATGAAGACAGTGACTCCAGTATTAACAGTAAACACCAAGACACATTTAATGTATTTTAATGTCAGAATATAAAACAGGCACTTGGAAACGACATATTCAGAAGTGGCACCACAAGAAAAAACATGATTATAAGCAATGGCCCAAAGAACAGATGCCCCGTGACCTTGCCACTCAACTTTGAATGTCTAGACTGACTGCTGACCAACTTTATTCTTGATGTGAACTCAACTCAAAACCTACTTGGGCTTCCCTGGGGACTCTGATGGTAAAGAATCCACCTACAATTCGAGAGACCTGGGTTTGGTCCCTGGATTCGGAAGATCCCCAGGAGGTGGGAATGGCAACCCACTCCAGTAATCTTGCCTGGGGAATCCCCATGGACAGAGAGGGCTGGCGGGCTACAGTCCACGGGGTCACAAAGAGCTGGACACGACTGAGCGACTAAGCACAGCACGGCACAAAACCTGCTTGTTGAGAGCTCACAGCACACGAGGCACTGGGTACTCACAATGAATAAATCAGTGGGTAAAACAAGCCAGGGATCCCTAACTGCAGGAACTTACAGTCTAGCAGAGGAGTCATGAGGGAAAACAAATAATAAAGATACACACAAGTTGGAGAAGGCAATGAAAACCCACTCCAGTATTCTTCTTGCCTGGAGAATCCCATGGACAGAAGAGCCTGGTGGGCTACACTCCATGGAGTCTCAAGAGTCAGACACAACTTATCGACTAAACCACCACCCAGGCAGGTTAGCTGAGAACCACAGCCACCTGGAAGTTAAATGGGAGGTTGGACAGGGGTGCAGAGTTCTGTCTGGGGAAGAAAGTAGTCTTGGACTAACTGGGGCAGGGAGCTGCCAGAGACACTGCTCAAGAAGTCGTTCCCAACAAGAGGAAGGTCAAGTTCAGATGTAGGCTTAGAAAAACAGGTAACTTGACCAAAGGCAGCAGAACAAGCCAGCCCAACTGGTTCATGAATGTAGTTTAATTAAATGAATCCGGATGGGAACAAAAATAGATTGAGGAACCACAGAGTGACTGGAGGAGTGGAGAAGGTTCAGCAGGGTCTGGCTGACTTCACCTGAAGCCTAGGTGAGGAATCAGGGACCAGGCAGAGAAGGGCTGTAAGGGCAACTGGGCAGTAGTTCAGGGAGATTTTGGAAGGCAATCTGACTTCTCTTCGGAGGAAGTTTGAGCTGGTTGGGTTAGCAGCCAAGAGAAATGGGACTGAAAATGGAATTGGGGCCTCCGTACCCTTGGTGTCGGCCCAGCAAATATTTCTCAGTTGCCACCGGCCTGAAGAATCCATGCTGTAAACTCTTTCATTTCTTTGATTGTGTACTTTATATCCTTTCTTTCCTGTTTCTTAATAATTTCTTTTGAAAAATGTGAAACAAAAAATGAAAAAAAAAAGATATACACAAGTGAGCTATTTAGTGTTTAGAGAACAAGTGTTATGGAAAAGAAAAGCAGAGCAGGATGGGAGTGATAGGAGAACAAAGAGGGAGTGCAGCAGTGTTAACAGAATGGTCAGAGTAAGTCACGTGGAGCTAAGATTTGAACAGACTTATGGGAGATGAGATATAGGCCATGCAGACGGCTGGAGAAAAAGCACTTCCAAGTAGAGGAAACTGCTAATGCAAAGGCCCAAAGGTGGGAGAAGTCCCTGGCTCATCAGAGGACCTGCAAGAAGGCCAGAGTAACTAAAACAAAGTAAGCAAGTCAGGATGTGGTCTGAAGGAGACCAGAGACAGCAAGGAGGGCAGTGGGGAGGAGGGAGAGTCCACACAGGAAGGCCTTGTGAAGACCATCACGGCTTCTGCTCTGAGAGAAATGGGAAGCCAGCAGAGAACTGTGGAGAGCAGACTGTGTGTGTGTGAGTGCATGTTATGAGTTTCAAGTCTTTCTGGAAAGCAGACTACGTGTGTGTGTGTATGTGTGTGTACAGAGGGGAAACGGGAACAAGAGAGACCACAGTTAGGAGTTTCAAGTCTTTCTGGATCATCTTTCTCCTCGTGTTTAAAAACAAGTTTGATTCACAAAGGGTATCCAGGGCATGTTTGCAAGAGAGTTTTTGCTTTCAGTGTGGAATCTTGAAGAATGTGTCAATGTCCTGCAACCGTGTCCTTAGCAGGCATCTCGAAATAATGATTACCAAACATTTCTCTCTGTTCACTGCCCTGACACGAGTTCTGGGCATCACCTGCTCTCAGGGGAGAGGTGGAGAGAGGTTATGCAGAACAAGCAGTGATAACGGGGTGACGTCACAGCTGTGCCTCAGAGAAGCCCCTAGTGAGCTGGGCTCATAATCACTCCACAGTGATTTACTCTGCCCTGCCAACGCCAGCTGGAGGAGGGATGAAGAAAGCTGACACAGCCTTAAGCCCTGGGCAGGCATTATAAGATCTTTCTCCCTCCAGGCCTGCCAGCCCCTCCCCTCTTCCAACCGCTGATCCTTGCTTCAGAAGCCAACGTGTGAACAGCACGTGTCTGGATTTCAGAAACCTGCCCAGCAGTTGGAAACTCCCTGCAGCGTGTCAATCGCTGCATCTGCTGTTGGCACTTGGGGCAAGGGATCACATGGGCAGTTTCTGAACTAAGCTTGGAGATGGGAGTCTGATATCTGAAGAGGAGACTCGAGAAGCCAGAAAACTCCAGTTACAGTAAATAAATTCCTAACCATATGACAATCTGCCTTCTAAAAAGGAAACTGGGACATACAATCCAACCAAACAGCTCTAAGGACGGCAGCAGTCAAGAACAAAAGCACAGAGCACCCTGACTAATGGAAAGGATTTTATGGGCCAACAGAGTTTACCAGCTCTGGAGTGTGATGTGGCTGAAACTAGAGAGCACTCTTGTCCAGATCCCTAGCTCACACCCTTTTGGCAATAAATGGCTTCTATCATTTCAGTGACAGGCCTCTCTCCCTGCCTTCCATTACCTTTCTTCCCCACCTGTCAATTAGTCCTCTGAGTAGTGTATACCTTGACCATCTCTTGGAAAAATAAAAAAATCTGAGCCCATAAACCATCTGCCATAAAACTAGGCTGCAGGAGCTGGAAAAGGAGCTGCTCTTTGGAAGCCCAGCCTACCATGCTCTCACCACCCGACATACAGGTACCCCTGTCACACTGCTCACAAGCAGAGGTTAGGAAAAAATGCTTGAGTCTGACGTTTCAAAGAAAAAAAGAATAACAGCATTTCCTCTAGCAACACGGCAGGCAGACTAGGAACCTACGTCTACTCTCCCAATGAAACAACTAATTATCCTGGAAAGAGCATCTTTAAAATCCTTCTAGAAAGCAGTGGTGAGTTAATAAATTAAAAAGGAATCCTCTGACCAGGGACTGAGTAAAGACAGAAAACTAGAGCTGTTAAGCATGGGATAGGGCCAGGCTTTACCCTAAGAACATCTGCTACCTGCTGAACTTGAGTGCTGGGTTTCCGAGACTTCGTGGGTACAGCTGACATAAGAGGATGCCCAAGACACCTGCCATAAAGCTGAAGTCCCACAGAGCTACACCCAAGTACAAAGGTCAGCCTCGTGATAAGACAGCTAGCTGGAAAACTGACTGTATCAAACCCTGAGGCTGACTAGAAGAGAAAAAAAAATAATGCACTGAAAGTACAGACTGTACACTAGCCCTCACAGGGGTATGCAGCCTGAATTCCCACTACCTGAAAGGTTTGAAAACCCTCAAGCAGACATTTTACTTAGAATGATTATTTTAGACTCTTCACACCAGACTGTGGACAAAAGCAAACTCAAACCCTTTCCCCATTTTCATCCCAGGTCTCCAAGAATTCCCACTAATGAATTCCCACAGAAAATTAGCAGATTACAGGGGGGGGGGAATTCTTTTTAATTGCACGGGAAACAAGGCACATATGCAACAACCAGCATAAGTAAGAGACTAGCAGAACCTCACCTAAAAGGACCCCTTGGTCAGAGTCCCTAAAATAACGTTTACTATATTAAAAAATAAATGAAAGACAAGCTCACCAATATGTTCAGGAAATAAGAAACTAATAGGAAAAGACCAGATTTAGGGGGGAAGAAATCTGGAAATAAAAATATATAATTGAAATAAAATCTCAGCAGGGCATGTTTAGCAGATTAGATATAGCTAACAAAAGGTTCAGGGACAGAGTTAAGGAAATTATGAGGAATGCAACACCAAAAAAAAAAAAAGAGAGAGAGAGTCAAAAATGAAAGAGAAGTTTTAAGAGACATTTAAGACAGAAGGAGAAGAGAAAGCATGGGCAGATGCAGTATGTAAAAAAAGAATGCTAAGAATTTTCTAAAACTGCTGAAATCAACTCACAGATACATGAAGCCCTATAAATCCCCAGCAAAAAAAAAAAAAAAGTACAAACCTAGAAAATCATTAAAGCTGTAGAACATCAAAGGGTTTATTTAAAAAAAAAAAAAATACCTAAGAATCACCCAGAGATAACAGATTATTTTTAAGAGGATATTATATTTTAAGAGGACTGACGGCTGACTTTTAAATAGTAATGACCCAGAGACAGCAAGGTACCTTCAATGGGCTGAAGAAAAACAACTGTTAACAGAGAGTTCTATTGACCAGTAAATACAGAGGAATCGGGAAAATAAAGAGTTTTCAGACAAATACAAACTGGAAAAGTCTGTCATCAAAAGAACGTCACTAAATAAATTCTAAAGAATATGCTTGAGGCAGAAAGAAAATGGTCCCAGGGAATTCCTGGTGGTCCAGTGATTAGAACTCTGAGCTTTCACTGCCAAGTTCCATCCCTGATCCAGGAACTAAGATCCCACGGCAGGGAGGTGCAGCCAAATAAAAAAAAAGGAAAAGAAACTGATCCCAGGGAGAAGGTCTGAAATATAAAAAGGAATGAAAGGAAAGGAGTAAATATACAGGTGAGTCTAAACAAATATTTACCATCAGAACAATCATAATAATGATGAAAACAAAATATAAGTGAAAACAACAACTTGTCTTTCAAGGTTTAAAAGTAAAAAAATAATTAAAACAGCTGACAACAGTAGCATATTAACTGGGGAAGAGAAAAGGAGAAGAGGACAGAATTCAAGTGTGCTAAGGTATCTGTATTATTTAGTAGAGGGAAAATGCAGCTGCCTAGGTTGGGGGGTGGAGGTGGTGGTGAGGCGGGGGTGGGGGGGGAACGACTGCTTGCTGTGTTGAGTTGTCTCAATCAGGTCCAAAGAAATTTCTGTGTGCCATCTGACACAGGAGGCTGGACCTTTGAGACCTGTGTGTAATTTACTACCTTTGTGACCTTCCTAAAGTTACTCAGCCTTTCTGGTATGTTTCTAGTCTGTAAATCTACGAAATAGGACACAAAATGGCTGTCCCACCTGTCTCAGGGGCTTTTCTAGTAGCTCAGGTGGTAAAGAATCCGCCTGCAAGGCAGGAGACCCTGGTTCGATTCCTGGGATGCTAAGATCCCCTGGAGAAGGGAAAGGCTACCCAGTCCAGTATTCTGGCCTGGAGAATTCCATGGACTATATATAGTCCATGGGATTGCAAAGAGTCAGAGGCTGATGGGCGACATCACATGAGAATACATATAAAGCAATCATAAAATCTCATCAGGTATGACCACAATGTTGTTCTGTTGTCATTCCCGGCCACTACCTCTGAAAGCTTACAGTTCTTCCCCACACCAACATTTAGCTGGTTAGGGTCCAAAGTGCAACTTACTCCCCCTAACCCCCACCCCCAGAACATACTCATGTTCCCAAAGTATTCAACAAATAGCAGAGAGCTGGCCCATGCCCCCTCTAACATGTAGAATTTTACTCCCCAAGAAAAGTTTAAGGAGAGTTCAGAAAAGGCAGCTGAGAGTCCTGCTGCCAGCATCCCCTTAATAACATCTCTCTTTCAGAATAAGTCCATTCAGGAAGACAAAAAAATTAAATTGAGAAGCTATAAAATGGCAGCAGAGATGAGGTCTCTAGCCCACAGTAATGACAAGGTGGTGACGGGACACTACACTTTTCCACCACCCCACAAAGCAGCCACGGACACCAAACCACACTGTAACCCTGGGGCAAAACCAGAAATCATTTCATCAACATGGTAAGAGGCTTAATTTTATTGATACGAGTGAATTTTCTCATGTCTTTAGCTTTTCACAACTGCTGCTTCTCCCTCAGCCTAAAGTAATGGATTCATCCTGAAAATAAGGACCCTGGAATTCAGAATAGGGAAGAGAGGAAGACCCCATGACAAACTCACTTCCTTAGCTTTTCCTTCTTTTCCAGGGAACTCTGAGGGGAGAAATCCACGTCAAGCAGCCTGTTGATAGCTGTATCTCCCCCAGAGGGACAGAGGGCACAGCAGAGGGATGCGCCCTTCCCCTGGTCTGCCTCCTGAAGCCTTGCCTCTTCTGACCTCCGAATCCATTTCTCACGTGACTTGGGGGCCAAGCTGGCTGTTTCTTTGTTTATCTGAGCACTCCTGAAAGTGAAGGTTAGGCAGTGCCGACTACCTGCAGAAATCTACGCAAAGGTCCTTGGGGAGAAAGAGCCCAAGGCTTCTGTCACCAGAGACAGACAAGCAGGGACGAGAGGGCCAGTTCACCCAGCTCGACTCAGGCCTGCCCCTTCCGAGAGGTGGATTCCCGTACAGCTGTTCTGAGAAGCAGGGGATGAGGCACTTGATACATTCTGCTCGGGTGAGGGACTCAGACAGAAGTGAACTGCACGGGGCAGCACCCTGCCTTACCAAAGGTCTCTAAGGCGGCGGTTTGCTGAAGACAAAGAAATTCTGGTTGTGACTGTAACTTCACAAACTAGGGTCAACCTGCATACATGACCACAGCCTGGAGGTGAGTGGCTCCCATCTCAAGCGTCCCACACACTGGGGTCAAGTTCTGTGGGTCCCCTGCCGACAGGTGTCTTGTCTCTATCCCTCTGGAGGTAGGCAGGTGGCACCCCCGCCCACCGCCTCCTGCAAGTCAGGATTACTAACAAACCATAAAAGAGAGCATAAATGATAACAAAAGGAATGCCAGCCTAGCCCTAGCTCAATGCCAGCTCCTAAACGGTCCCCAAGAACAGGGAGCCCCAGTGGCGAACACACAAGCAGTGTCTCTTGGGTGCCCTCTTGCTGTCACCAGGGCTTTTCTGCAAGGCTGACATGGAGGCCTCCTCTATGAACTGGTAGATGAGGAAAAAGAGGAGGAAAAAGAAGGGGCTAGGGCACAGAAAAGGGAAGTTATTCTAGTGGTGGCCAATGAATAACATCCAATGATTTATAGGAAGTATAATCCAATAATACAGTAAAATAAAACAGTGTGTGCCTGCAATGGTTTTGATTCCAGGAATTATAAAAACATATTTTTTTAAAAAGACAGAGAGAGAGAGAGCAAGAGGGGGAGAGAAAACGGGGGGAAGAAACAAGGGGGCCAGACTGGAGCAAATTGGGCACAGATGGGAGAGGCAGTTGGGCTCCAGGGGTGCCCTACCACATATACTGCTTCCATTACTCCTCTTCGAGAAACGAGAGCTTTATTTCCTTACATTACAGAATTAAAAAAAAAAATTTAAAATTCTTGGCGTGCTTGTGGTTTAGATCAACCATTCCCTCTCCAGCACCACATCAGCCAATCGGGTGGCTGCTGAAGTGTTAAATGCTGAGGCACGTGGAGAAGGCCCCACTTCTCCGATGACCAGCGGTGACATCACCCTGGGAACCACCTATCTCGCCACCACCCATCACTCGCCAAAGGGCAATTCTGGACACAGGCCAGGAAGGGAACACACTGTTCAGTGACAGTCGGCCTGGAATCATGGCCTTCCTCATCCATGTGCTCAGTGAATGCTTACTGAGTGCCTGATAAACAGCAGGCCCTCTGCTAATGGAAACCCAAACATCCCTTGAATGTCTCTGTCCTCAACCTCTTCAAAGTAGACTAGTAGGATTCTGGACTCTCTGCAGTCCCACTCCAGCAGGCTTCTTGCAGGGGGCCCACCTGATGGGAGGAGATAAAGGTATCAATAGCCTTGAACTTATGAGTTTTAAGATCACTGCTGAGACCTGAAAGGTTCGCTGGTTAAATGATGTGGCAAAACTCAACTTACTTTGCTTTATCGGAAGGGGGACAAATCTCACGACTTCTGCCTCCTTGAGCTCCAGGGAAAACTGTAACTTAGGAAAGAGGCCTCTTTCACCATCTAAGTGTTTCCCCTCTGTTGGGCCTTGTGCGGTGCCTGAAGCTCTTTAAAGAGTTCTGTGTCTCTCAACCCCAAGGAAAGCACATTTGAGAAGTATTTTAATAATCACACTATTAGTATCATTTCCGGTATCTTGAAAAGAGGACTTATACAAGGGTAGCACCGAGCCCATACAAAAATGAATTAAGAGACAACAGCAAAGGACATCCTTTTTCGTAAGGCCGTCCCTGTGGCTCTCCCTAGGTACCACATCTCCAGGGAAGGGCCAGGCATAGACGGAGAGGATCTCGACTGCCGTGGGGGGACACAGATCACCTCTGCTCCGGGCTGGAACGTTCCTTCTCCACAGAGTCCAGGAACTGACATATGCAAACACCCACCCAGAAGGACACGTCCAAGAAGGAATGGAAAGAAAAATGATGGCCCAGATGTTCTGTTAACTTGCAGCGACTGCCAAATCACCACAGACCCCAAGCACCTGGGAGGGCCAGGCAGCAGCAGGCCCTCGCTTCCTGGCTGCAGACAGCCAGGGGTCCCGCGGCTGGGTGGCGGCTCTGACAGCCAGCCGGCCGGCCTGGAGGGCAGCCTTCAGAAGGGCACCGGCTGACGGGACCTGGGGGCTGAACATTCAAGGGCTGATTTATCACTTCCTTACTCATAAAAATGTGATTCAAACTGCTGCTGATTAGTGAAGGATTTAAATCTTTACCCTCTCCCCAACCCCCTTCCCGCTCCACCCCCGGCACAGATGCTGCAGCTCAGCCACAACACCCCCTTCTTGCCACTGTCCGTGCGAGCACAGCACAGGGGCCCAGCGAAGATGACTCACATGCTGGGAAATGGAAAAGTGCATCTTCCCACCAGCCAGCCCCGCTGAGTGCTCCGCTCAGCCCTCTCCCAATGGCAGCCCACACAGTGGGGTCTGGACGGCCGCCTCAGCTGCACACCGGGTACTTGGCAGCGTGTCCACAGAGCGCTCTGTCCTAGCTGAGTGTTACATCCTGTGGCCCGGGCTGTGTTTCCCTGAAACACCCTTGGACCACCTCAGCTCTCGGCCCCAGCTGCCCCGCGGAGGTGAGCGTCAGGACAAAGCCGGAGCCGGTGGCGGGGTCTCACGCACGGGCTGCGACGTGTCCTTCCTGGCGAGCAGGTCCTCGTGAGGAGCGACCATGAGGAAGAGTCTGAGAAAAAGCATGCGGCCTTCAAGGGGAAAGCACTACTTCCTCCTTTCTCTGTTCTCACTGTCTCACCTTCCTTTCACCCATATTTTCTTAACTTTTAACTTTACAACAGCTCCAAGGAAAGGACTCATTGGTGGCCTATGAAAAGGCCAACATCTTCCTTTCCGTGGAGCGGAAGCTGCTGACAACAGAGGCTCCGCAGGTTAGAGCTGTGGGGCCTTTACATTCACACCTCCAGGTCCCCTGATGGGGAAACAGCACCTTGGCAGAGGCTGCGCTCTGTGACAGGCAGCTTGCTCACTCTGATGCTGCTAGAGGGAGGCAGGGAAGTGAACAGGAAGCCACCTCAGAGGCTCCACTCCTCCGAGCCCGCGAGCTTCCCACCTGGTGGCCCGACCCTCGAGACCCTCAAGAGATAAGGAAGGGATCAAGTTCCCTCCCCTCCAGACTGACCGCCTCACCACCCTTTACAAACTGTATTTCCTCCTTCCTAGAAACCACCACTGCCCCTCAGGACTGCATGCTTCCTCAGTGCTGTTCCTGGACATATTCAGACAAGTTCAAAATGGCACCTAAACCTGTGCATTTCACCTTCTGCAAGGAATTGTAAATGCAGCGGCAGACAGCGTGAGAGAACACCCTCTAGGATTCATATGTGATGGAAAACCCAGGCAAACCAGCAGAGGACCTGGCAGAGTACCAGGAGGAGCCAAATCTCAAAGGAAAGTGCAGCCTGCCTGCTCATCAGGGAGAACACCCCCACCCCCACCCCCACCCCACCGGAGCAGGCTGAAGCATAACTCTAAATACAAATGGGAAAGGGAAATAAACCAACTTCAGAGTGACAGAGATCACTAAGAAAAGGTGCCATGAAAGAACCAGTGAGACTTTGTCCAGAAACACTGGGTCTGCTTTACAATGGAGTCTCTCTGTATGGCAATTCCCACTTCTTGGGATTGCAGGTGACAACCTTCTAACCCTGAGACCAGACACTCTCTGCTGAAGCTCTGAAATGATTTTTTGGCAGCATCGACCAAGTCTCCTTTGCAAACAAACACACAAAATAATGTCACCTCCAGGCTACAGATTTCCATCAAGTCAAACCACATCATCCTTACCTCAGCAGGGTGGAGGGAAGGGAAGGGATCCGGTTAACATCCTTCCATTGTGACCTGGTCACCAGAACATTTACAAATCCTGCCAATCAGCCCCTCCCCCATTTCTCCTTCCCCACCTCCCACCTCACGTCAAAAAAAAAAAAACAACCCAGTGTTCAGAAAAGCATCTCAGAATGCATACCACTACATCTGCCAAACTCTGGGGCTGGTGAGTTTTTTGCTTCCAGATTTGAGTCACCAAAGCTCATCAATTCTCTGTTCTTACTCCCTGGCAGACTCCCACAAGGGATATCCCATAGGGAACTAGACTTTTCCATATTGAACAAACAGGGTACATGAGTCCAGAAACAGCTATTCCCCATCCCTGCCAAGCGTATGGTCTCTGCAATGAAACATTTCAGCAATGCCTCCCCCCCGGGACAGGCTTTGGGTCTGCAGCCTCCAAGAGGCCTTGCTGCTGCCTTCAGCACAGCCAGATGTGCAGCAGCATCTCTGGGTTTGCAAATTAAGCTCTATACCCATGATTCCCTCTAACCATCCCACCCAGGCACTAGAGAGTCAAACAGATTTCAGAGAGCACATGAAAGATCTGAAAGGCAATGGAGGAAAGGAGGAAGGTGTGTGTGTGTGTGTGTGTGTGTGTGTGTGTGTGTGTGTGTGTGCACGTATGTGTGTTGGGGGGACTGTGTGCGTGTGTGTGTGTTTGGGGGACTGTGTAGTGGTATGGCAGCACAGGAAAGAAGATAGATTAATCTTTATCTGTCTAGATTAAGAAACTGGATGTTCCTTACCTTTCAACTGGGAGTTGTGTACAGCAAACATGTTGATGGTCATAAGCTGTAGCATGCGGGTACTTCCAATAGGAGAGGGGCTGTGCTGCAGCAACACCTGGAACTCCTTGAGGACCTTCTCAGCCACTGCAGAGAATGTCTCCATCCTACAAGCACAGCCAGCCCATCAGTGAGGCACATTCCCGAGAGCACTCAGTGCACGCGTGCACACACACACACGCGTGCTCATTCATTCATTCCTTCCCTCCCCGCCCCTTTCTTTCTCAGAAAAGCAGACAGCTAACACCTAGGATGTTTCTTTGCCTTCACAAACCTTCCGAGTACCCTAAGGTTGTGAACAAATTTAAGAGAAAGACGCGTTCAGGGTTTAGAGATGGAAACAACTCAATTTTTTGGATAAATCACCATGAGTTATTACGCTTTGGTATGCTATTTCCTAACCTCTGGCAATAACTAGATTCAAGCTGAAATCAAAGTTTCTCTCTGAAACCATCAGTTTTTCTAAATAGTGAACAAATTTCCTTTAAGCTCTAAGGCCAGCATAGTCCCCAAACTCTCTGGTATGAAAACCATATTCTAGGAAGAGGTTTGTGAATCTAAAGGTTGTTCTACTCAAAGCTTCACTTCAGAGAGGTGCTCAGACGCAGTTCTGCTGCTGTCAACGTAGGGACTAGCACACGAATTGTTCCACATAAGGACCCCAAACGTCCCCTGGAGAACCCCTCGGCCAGGGGCCCCGATGACCTGTTTCGGCCTTTCCTGGGTTGCTGTCCTCCTCCCTCTCACAAGGGCTCTGCTCATCAGGGTCTGTATGTTTTCAGGCCTGTGGAAATATAATGCCCTGGCCAACTGCCACTCCCAATACAGGAAGAGCCTGTAATGTAGGGAGGCAGAAATCTAGCCAGTGACCCGGCGCTCCTAAGGAGAGGTCATTCAAACCACTGCTTGCCAAACGTGGCCACAGAACAGTGGTGCTTGCCTGGAGCTCCTCTGGCAGTAGGAACAAACCACAGCTGAAGTCCTCAGAAATAAAAAGCAAATTCAAACTCGGTGCTAGAGAGAGAAGAAAACCAGGCACATGGGCCTGAGGGCCATGCAGAACAATTCACGGTCACCAGAGTATCTTTCATCCTTCTCACACCCCCCCACAAACAAACAAACTGCTTGTGGTACACTGCGTGTGTACTGGGGTGGGGGGAGAGGAGGGTGAGGAAGAGTTCCAGCTTGGATTAATAAATAGCTTCTGGAAAGCCACAGGGAAGGGAATCCTCCTCAAAGGATACAACACAGTCTCAAGTCCTAGGGAAGGGTGTTTCTGCTTTCACCTGAAGCTCGACCCTTTCTCCAGGGTGTATTGAGCACCCTCTCCAGAGCCTTCTGAAAGCCTGACAAGTTTCATTCCTTGCCCTTGGAGGCAACTCTTGCAACTGACCCCCCAGTACCCAGCAGTCATGCCACAGTTTCGGGTCAATTACAGTTTATGTTCCAGTGCCCTTCTCTGCTGAGCTGTCCTCTTTTTCACTGGCACAAAACATGCCAGGCATTTGCTTTCTTCTCTCTACATGCCATTTCAAGTGCCACCCCACACCACACTCCTGCCGCCACCACCCAACAACAAAACAACCAAAACACACTGATTTTCTTCCACCTCTGAAAAGTTTCACAACCATTAAAACTCTTGGTCGGTTTGGAATGGCAGAGAGTGATATGTTTGGGGCTGGACTGGATCCATTTTTCCCCCTGGGCTGTAACAAAGGTTTCATTTTAAACCTTGACACTGTGCAGCACTCTTTCTGGTCGGAGGTGGGGAGGGGGGCTAGCACTTCTCATTACGAGAATCGCAGAGTTCACTCTGCTTGAAAAGCAGCCACACTGGGCGAGTTTCGGAGCCATGTGTCTCCGTGTTGAAAGGCGGTAGAGAGCCAGCACAGAACGACATGACAGAAGTGTCACGTGGGACGGTCCTGCTTCGAGGCTGTGTCTGAGGAAGACTCTTTCCCGGGATGGGAATTGAAACACAGCCATTATCACTCCCTAGGTCAGAATGAAGTCTCAAATGAGCACCAGGCCAAATGTCCACATCGTCTTAAGTTAAAAAAAAAAAAAGAAAAATTTGCTGTTCACCTTTCAGCTAGTTCACAATGATTAAAACAAAAGAAAAAGAAATCAAATGCATAAGGTATGAGTTAGAGTAACTCCAATTCTGAGATACGAGGGAAGATGGAGTTCTCAGACAACATCAGCTTTGTGAGGCAACAACTGAAGGACACGCAGATAAAAGATTCTTCCTCAGAGCTCAATAACGGCGTTTCCGTGCCCAATTTCGTAACCAAAATGTTCTCTGGTTTTGGTCTCCAATTACCTGTAAGTAGTTTTCTTTCTTTCTCTTTGCTCCACCCCATACTGCAGAATGAAAATTATACTAAAACTGGGATAATGACAGAATACAATTTGTTTAGGAAAAAAGCCCACAAAATAAAATGATGGTTTTTATGGCTACATAAGTAATTAAGCAAATGCAATAAAAAGGTCTGAAGAATATATAACCTGATGTCTAGCATTATCTCTTTGGAGGGCACAGGGGTTGGGAAAGAGTTGAAAGAAATTTTAGAAAAGCATACTATACTTTTACAAGGAGATTTTTATATATTACTTATGTAATAATTGTAAAAGTTTTACACAAGAAGCAGCAGCAGTAGCAGCAACAGAGAAAAAGGCAAGAAAGCATAAAAAGATGGCAATTTATAACAGAAAAAAATTGGAAAAATTGGACGCAGCCTAAAACGTCCAACAACACCAGATAATTAAGATGGCATATCCATACAATTGAATTCTATTTTTTAAAAGCTGTATCAGATTTTTTTGAGTTTAATATATATTAACTGAAGACAGTTTTAAAGTAGTTTAATGTGATCCCTTTTATAGATATTTATAAAGAATAAATAAGAGAATGCATATGTGTGATGTATGGAAGAGAAGATAAAAATACACATCGTTTTAACGGTGGATAGTTATCTTTGGATAGTGAGAATAGGAATAATTTTTTATTTCTTCTTTTTGCTGGGTTTTCTAAATATTTTACAACTAGCACTGTATACAGTAAAAAGATTTCCCCTACGATGAATACTTCTGGCTTTTGTATATAATACATTTCTAGTTTTAAAAAGTAAATCAAGACACAAACATAATATTTTTAACAATTCGAAGTCCAAAATAAACACATGAGTCTTTGAATTCCAAGAGATCTTGAAAGTGTGTAAAGAGCATGACTCGGCAAGCAAGGAAAAAACTAAAGTGGCAACTTCAACCTAAGCTACAATGGGAAGCTAAATTATTCTCTTTGTCACAAGTCAGAAGTCTACAGATGGCCGGCTTCCTGACCCCCTCAGAGGAGTCCGAGTGCAGGTCCGCTGTGCCTCTCCCCGGGAGAGCCAGTGTTTGTCAGGAGCCACACAGCACTCCTGCCCGATTCCGTTTCCTGAGCCCAGGAGGACTCTGGCCCTGTCTTTTAAAACTGTATGATCACTTGTAGGATGTGCATTTTGCTGGCTGCAGTGACCGCTTTCTGAAGGGATCTCAAGAGACACCTTGTCTCCTGTGAATGGCAGTTTCAAGAAACCAATCTTTCAGACAGTCCTGGGACCAGACCCGGGAGTGACTCAGACGGTGACTAACGGGGCAGAACCCAACCCCTCAGATGCTGGGGAACACAGCTGGCCTGACAATGTTCTCTTCGGGAAAGAATCAGGCTCCCTAACTTTTCTTAACATCTTCATTTTTAAAAACTGTACAAGATAGGAGCAAACCAGTAGCAAAACCAAAGCAAACCAAACAGCTCGGCCATGAGACAGGGCAGCCATGAGAAACAAAAATCACAGGGCTACAGGACAGGGGGACTGGAACAGACCTTGGAGCTCATCTGCTTAAACTACTGATAAGGAAACCAGAGACCACAGACGCTCTGACTTGCTCTCTCTCGAGGTCTTAGAACAAGTCGGCAGAGAAAAACAAACTCTTTTTGGCACCTGATTCCATCAAACACTTGGAATTTCTTTTTTTGCAGGCTGCTGAGAGGAAGGAGACGGGTGTGGCACACAGTAGGCCCTCAAGTGCACACAGATGCAGCAGGGAACACGGGCCCAGAGAAGACAAAGCCTGGGAGGGCCACGCTGTCGGGGCTTTTCTCAGCAGGCAGGCGGGACAGTGGATGTGTCTTCAGCTGCTCCCCATTACAATCTCCGCACTCTTAATTCGTTTTCAACGCCTCCCACATTTCACATCTTCTTGGTAATTAGGCAGCAGTCCATGTTGCTGTGTGTGGCTTGGGCCCATTGCTCTTCTGGTCTTACAGACTTCTATAGTTTGGGTTTTTTTTCTATTTCCAATAGAAAAATTATTGCTGTTTCTCTGCCTTCCAGAATAAATATGGGGCTCAATTCTCTTTTCACCTCCAAGAGAGCACAAGAGGAATACTCACTGAGGGGCTGAAGTGCCTAGAATTTACATGCATTTTCCTCATGTGAACACTACTACAACTCAGTGTTCATGAAGGTGGAACTAGACTGGCCTTATCTTTTTGCCAACAGAGTTGGTTATATGCAGGAATGGAAGAGATCTTGAAAAATAATCTGGACCACAGGAAACCACCTCTGACAAATGAGATGATCTGCTCATTTTTCAACAGAGAAGAAAATTCCTGAACACCTTCCCTCTGTGAAATATTCTTACATACAACCCAAACCTCTCCAGCTGCAACATAAGCCTATTTTTCTCTTGCTGTCATCCCACAGAATTCAAAACTATTTGCTTATGACTCTAATAGTTAAACACAGTTAGGGTACCCCCAACAGCTGTCTCTAAGTAAACATTTGGTTATCTTATTTTTTAAAGATTCATTTATCTTCTCAGAAATCATTTCTAGTTTTTTTTTATCATTATTGCACTCTTTTCCAAACTTTCTCCAAAATATAACTAAACATGAGAAATTTAAAAGGGGGAAAAACAGGGTTTTAACTAATGTATAACCTGATTTTATATATATATATAAAATATATATATATATATATATCTTAAACATTCTTATATTCTGGACCAATATTTTTAACTTTTTTAGTCCCAGAAGTTTCTAACAGAGCTGAGCAATAACTATGGCAGTGGTTCTCAATATGAGCAATTCTGCACCACAGGGAACATTTGGCAATGTCTGGAGACATTTTAATTGTCACACCTGGGGGTGAGGGGAAAGGATGCTACTGGCATGTAGCAGGTAGAAGCTTGGGATACTGTTAAACACAGGACAGCCCCTACAATTAAGAATTATAAGGTTCAAAATATTAGTAGTACTGAGGTTGAGAAATCATGACTTAAAGCAAACGTGGTACAAAAATTTAAAGGGCAAAGAGAGCAAAAGGAAGAAAGGAGAGAAGATACTGACAAAAAAGGTAGTAAAGGAAAGACAGATTTTTGTTTATGAGAATTTTTAAAGAATAAAGAGATGAAGAATCACAGCACCTATTTTAAGGGTAACACAACAGTTTTTTCTGATATGATGTGCTATTGTATGAAATAATATCATCTTACCACCCTGAAACTACAGCTTCACATTATTCACTATTGACTGGCCTGGGTCTACAATGACCCAACAGAATTCTAGATTCCTTCTCTCCAGTCTTTTGCAATCTACCCATTTCTTGTAATGATTCACTTATTCCTACAACAACTATTTACTGAGCACAAACTACATGCCAGGCACTAGGGTTACAACAGTGTTGAGCAAAAACTCCCACCAGAGTAGAGACGACATGGGGGCGGGGCGGGCGGGGGGTTGCTACTGAGGTACCTAGCTTCCTTTGCTGAGTGAATTACTTCACACGTGTTTCTGCTAGCAGACAGGCATCTACTGCACTGCTCCAAGTTTTCCAAGTCATTTCGAAGCCAAGACTACAGCCATCCTCGTCACTCTTGCCCAGGCTGATGATACATGAGTAGGTAAAAGGCACAGTTTCTAGTTCACCAACACATTCAACAGTGTTCCTCCAAACAGGACAAAGCCTTTCAGCTTCTCCCACTAAGGAAACCTTCTAGAGTGTTAAGAGATAGACTTACAAGGTTATGACAGAAAGCGAAAGGGAAACACAACAACGGGGGGAACTGGAGTCTAAAACAAGCACCTCAAAGGGTAGTGCACCAGAAAACGTCCAACTGAGAATGCATTAAAATGCAGAGAAGACCTGCAGGCACTGCCGCCTGTTCCTCTCCTGGAGTAAGGAAGCACTCAGCGTAGGGGCACTGGCTTCACACAGTCAGGAGAAACTCCAATCCACCAAAAGAACACTCGAAACATGGTCTCTTCCCAGAGACTTACAGGGCTAGATAACAGGGTCTCCCACATACCACCTTCCCTGAGGTTTATACGGAAATCCATGGTGGCCAGTGAAACCATAGAAAAGTCTTAGCATTTACTGGGGTCAGCAACATGGTGCCAGAAACTGAGCGCAGGAAGAAGGGGTATGGTTCGAAGGGAGAGAAATTGGAGGAAAAAAATTACTGTCCACTCTTTTTCCCTTCTCCTTAAGGGAAAATGCATGGATAGTACTTTCCCCCAAGGAGGACCCCTGGCAGCTGCACCCATGGACTAAGCATGACTTCCTTGAGGAGCTCACTAGGGGCTGAGCCGGAAGGCAGAGGAAAGAGAAACCCAGAGGGATTAGGGGCGGGGGAGACTGTGGTTAAAGGGGGTTTTAATAAAGGTGGGGAAAGGGGAGTCAGAGGGAGGGAGAGTAACGTTTCCCAAACTTCATGAGCACAGTAGGAGAGTGAGTGGAGGGAAGGGGAGGGAAGGTGGAGGCCCCTAAGAATTCACACCCTGTGCCCTCAGTTACAAACACAGTCTAGTTGCTAACAATATTAAATTCCAAAATGACTTGTAATGTAGGAAAATAAAATAAACATCCTGCACACTTACCCAATCCGGGTAAACAGCTTCCCATGGGCATGGAGAAAACTGAGGATGAACCTTTTGTTCAGCTGCATGGGAAAAAGAGAGAGGAGAAAACAATTAAACTTTCCCCAGTTTCCTGTTACTGAACAGAGTCCCCAGTGACACAATAACCTGGCCAGGGTCTAAGGGGTGGGCACTAGGGATGGGAACCAAATGAACATGCCCAAGCTCTCACACAGACCCAGGGCCCATGCCCAACAGCTGCTGCTCAGCTGAGCCAAGAGGACAGCAGGCTCAGCGAGCAGACAGCACCCCCTGCTGGCAGTAGTGCCTGCGTGCAGGGAGCGAAGCACTGAGTACCAGCTAAGCTGAGTAGAAACCAAGACGCCTGTCGCCCTCTGCCATCCAGAAGTCACTCTGGCCTCATATGATAGAAATGAAACAGTGGCAACGGCAAGACAGGAATAATGATGATCCTGCATAAGGCCATACTCTTTCTTACGAGCTGTTTTTCTACCTACCCCGAAAGCAAAATTCTTCTTTGGAAACCAAGGGTAAGGAAACCCACCACTAACTAGCTCATCAAATTGTACTTCTCTGGCTTTTAAAACCAAAGTTAAAACCTTTCTCTCTCTCTCTTTTCTCCTTTTAAATAAAAACTGAGTGCTGGTCTTTTATGTGAAATCCTCTGGCTTTTAAATGTTAGCTACTAACAAAAAAAAATTTTTTTAAACATTAGGCAAGCCAAAACCACGCATTTGCCAGCCATATCTGGCTCACATCCATGAGTCACCAAATTTGCAATCTTAATTCAAGGTTCTAGAAAATCTACTTTTATCAAAAACTAGGAGAGAGAGTCTTCTGAGCAAAACAAGGGAGGGGAAAAAACTTCAAAGCCAGTAGGAGTAATCTCAAAATCAAACCCTATCATCCTCCCTGGTCTCCTGGAAGAAATGTACTCAGGGCCTTGCAGCCAGACAGGAAGAAGGATCAAGAATCCCTCAAGAGTGGGTGCTTAGGACAAGGAACGGTTGAGCACCCTGGATGCTCTGCCCAAAAGGTTTATACTCTTGCAAAAGAGAAAACCAATCAAATTGTGGCAGTGCCACCAATTTCACACGGAAACTGAGTGTGAGGAAAGGAGGGCATTCTCACCTAACCAGCGACTTCAACCACAAACTGCATATAATCTTCAGTCTTTCAGTCTTTATTTTTGCTTAAACGAATTACATTTAATCAGCAATACCAGATCAAACATTGAATTCTGGAGTTAAAAAGGATACTTTACGGAAGGTAACCTATCTCTATAGAGAGGTGAGTCAGGACCTGGGGGACACTGGGTTCCATGAACAGAAGGGAAAGATGAGGAACTGCTGCAAAACTAACGGCCAATGGTTCTGCCATGGTTAGTGGCAAGGCCTGGGCTAGAATGCAAAGGAAGGTAGTGGAAACTTACCCCTCAAACCTCTGCCACTTACCTGCTACGGGGTCTCAGGCAACAGATGTAACCTCCCTAAGTTTTCCCTTTTACACAATGGAGACACAACAAACGGAACCTCCCAAAGATTTCCCTTCTACATGATAGAGATGACAATACCCCCCATGCTCAGCATGCTGTAAACACTCAGCTGTCAGCTGGACGCCCTCTCCCAAGGAGCAGGAGGTAAAATGTTAACAACTGGAGGGACCGGGTAAAGCAGGAGTTCTTTGTCTTATTCTTATAGCTTTTCCATGGGTATAAGATTATTTCAAAATAAAACGGTAAAAATATATATATATATTTCTCCCTATTCCTGTTTTAACTCAATTGTCCCTTTTTCCAGCTGTCAATCATTAACTGGTTAACTCATCCATAACCAGTTATATTTATACATACAAGGTCATTGGATAAATGGTATTAACCCATCTCATTCAAGCCAATTATTATCCCCCAGCCACAACACAGCTCAAAAATTGAAGCAACTTAAACCAGTACATGGCAGAGTTAGAACCTGAACCCAGGTCTTCTGATTTCAAAACAGTTCTCCTCCCCTTAAACCGCCATCTGTCTCAGGAAAAGAACTGGTGAGCTTATTCATGAAGGGCTGATGAGGGAAGAAGCACAACTAAAACAGCAGTTCAGTTTTATCTTCAAATTTTCGTTACTGATTAGGTAGGAAACATACTGCATGACCCACAACGCCTCCTGCAATAAAATGAGTGCCCCATGGGGTCTTTTAATACTGTGATTCTAGCTACATATTTCCCAAAGATCTTATCCTCAGGGTAGCAGATGACTCCGACTTTACCTGAGTTCATACCTGCCATGAGTGTATTTTAACTGTATCCAGTAGAAAGCGGATTTCAACGCACTGTTTCTCAACTAGTGATAGTGAAGACAATCCTAGCAAACTCAAACTACACACACATTCTCTCTGACCTTGGTTAATGAGAACCACTGCTTTATTTTTAGTATGAAAGTACCTGCTACCCTAAATATAGTTTCTCTCTATTTGTCACCAACATTCTGAGCAGGAAAGGAGCTAAAATGCAGATACATTCTAGAGAGAGGTAAAGCATGCTATTCTGAGGAAGTGGATTTGTTACACATTGATTAAAACGGGACTAAGCGTCATCGTAGATATCAACGTGAAGTCACCAAGTGCTGAGGCAGAACTTGAGGACAACTTAACTGACACAGAGTCAGACATGACTGAGCGACTGAACTGAACTGAACTGACACCAAGTCCACAGGAAGGACGGCCTCAGTCTGAGCTTCCTCTCTCCAACACATCACCCTGGACTGGCCTCACGTTTGGAACTTCTCGGTTCTTAACAGGACACTCGGATGGTCTCCTTCAGGTGGAGAAAGAACCGTTTCTCCTCATGTGGTGAGGCTATCTGTCTCCAGATCTTCCTTGTGCAATTACATACTGTTCACCAGAAACCAGAAATGCTTCTTGGGTGTAGCCCTGAGAGAAGGTGTTAGAATTATTAAAGGGTGCCTGGCTCTTTGGTTAAAAGTCCAAAACCAACTCACTGTGGACACCTGAGTCGTCTATACCACCTGAAAGAGACACTAACGGTGGGTAGGACACTCAGTAAAGTCTACCCGGCCAGTAACCATGGGATTATGAGTTAAAATGGCTCGGGTTGTTCCTAAACTATAAAATGGAATTTCTACCACTGATGTCACCTAACTCAGAGCTGAAAGGATAAAATGAAATAATACAGATTAAAGCATTCTGAGGAGTAAATGTCTTATGCTTGCCCTGGTTATCAGCACTCAGAACTGCCTAAGTGCTCTGTGAACTGCTGAGCAAGGAAGGAGAAAGAAGCTGCTGAGAGGCAGCAAGGTATCACCAGAGGAGAGGCCTCTGAAATATGCCCAGTTTCAATTCCAAAGAGCTGTTTCTCCTTCAAAAGAGCTGTATGGAAAACTGAATATCTGAAAAGTGAATCATTTTAAGGACAGTAGGAGAAAACTTGGTATTAAGAGGAACTCCAGCATGCATCTTAAGAGAGTCTGGGGAAATATAAACTATCACTCTCTAATTTATCCATCTGGAATGTCTCTACTTTTACATACCAAGTATTAAAAACTAAAAAAAAAAAAAAAAACTTCGTTGTGTTTTAGAAGGGGGCTCTATACTCTTAGACATGACACAACATGGGTGAAGGCCAAGTTTCAATGGTACCTGTTAGAAATAGTCAAGGACTCTCAGAGCCTGCCATCAAAGCCCAGTCATCACCTCCCAAAGTGCTCAGATTACAAGGTGGAGAGGACTGACAGCACAGAGATGAAGCTGCCCTTCACCCCAGCACCCCTGCCAGGCACAAGCAAGAGCAGACTAACAAGACAGGGTCCTCAAAGCCAAAAACTTGCAGTCCAAGAATAAAAGGTAAGCAAATAACATATGAACATGCCACCTCCCCATTTATGCCCCGAAACCTAGGACAAGGCCTTCTGACTATGAAGGTGACAGGAGGACTGTGTTTCCCTTACTGTCACTTTCCCTCGGGCAGAAAAGTCTGTGGCAGGGAGATCTAAGAAGATGAAAGAGAAAGTGAGGATGTAGAATGTGGAAGCCGATGGATAAGTCCGCAATGTAACCACCATACAGTAGGAACAAAATTGTTCATTAGAACGTCCAGGATTCCTCTTTCCAGGATATAGATGACGGACAATGCAAAGGCAAGTCAGGTGGCAAGTCTCAGATGCCTTGCAGGGACAAGACAGAGCAAACCACAAAATCAATCCTCAAATCCCAAAGAGCCCCGCCGAGACGGAGGTGGAGCAGGTATGGTGAATTACTCCTCACCTTCAGTTTCTTCTCCCCTGAACCGTTCTGGGCAGGATGACAGCTCAATTAGCTCTAATTAAGCCCAAGCTCCATGTAGCGATGTCTTACTTAAATGGCTGGATTGGAGCCATGTGAACTCAAGTGTAAAACATGCCTCTTAAAACTAGGGACCCCTTCAAACAACGGCTCTCACTCTCACACAGCAGCTTAGTGCTGCCTCAACAAAGTCTTACATGAAAGCAATTTACTTGCTATTGCCTCATTATCTCCCCTACTTAGAGCCAGAAGACCAGAGGGAAATGGGGCTAAACGGCAAATCAGCAGTCAGCTCCAGAAAACCCAGCGAGCAGGGGGACAGCCGAGCTCAGAGTACCGGCTGGCTCTCGGGAGGGTGACTGGCACTAGGTCTAAAGAAAAGAGAAAGAATCACGCATCTGTGACTATTCTGTATTTATGGCTTATTTGTTTACGGGTGTAGGAAGTGGTATAGAACAGTTTGAACAAAGACCACTGAACTGGGTTCAAGACCTGGGTTTGAATTTCGGTTATGCCATTCATTTGCTATATATAACTGTCGACGAGTCACATAAAATTTCTAAGGCTCTTTCTTCAACGGTAAGATGAGAAGGCTGTGGAGGAAGAAATGACAATCTACTCTAGTATTCTTGCTTGGAAAATCCCATGGACAGTTGGGACAATCCCTGCAGTCCATGGGGTCACAAAGAGCTGGACGTGACTGGACAACTGAGAACACACACACACGCAGGTGCTGGGTTCAGCAGGGTATTCAAGGTGAAGCAAGCTCACAGCGTGACAGGGCAGGCAGGCATGTGAGCACTGTGGGGAGCAGGCCACGTCCTAAAATGCAAGTGTGTGCAGAGGAAGGAGGAGGCAACCATATGACCCAGCAATCCCATGCCTTGGTATATACCCAAGAGAAACAAAAACTGGCACAGAGATGCTCACAGGTCATTACTCACAGCAGCCGAAGAATGGAAAAACACATCCACTGATAAGCAGGTCGATAAAAAGCGGTCTCTATCCATAGAATGGAATAATACTCAGTATAAAAGGTAATCAAGGTTTTTAGTGATACAGACAAAAAATAAATAAAATGAGAAGGCTGGGTGAGACGAGTATCAGCAATTTCATACCCGAGTATGTACACATCACAAGAAGGGCTTCTGTAAAAAACAGATTCCCCAGGCCTTCAGAACCAGAGTCCTCAGGGAGGAGGAAAGGGGCCTGGGAGCCAGCATTTTGAAAACGTCTCCAGGCAATTCTGAAAGCAGCCAGACTGGGAACCCCTGGGCTAGATCATAGGTCAGCAAATTACGGCCGAGGGGTTTTTTAGCACGGTCCATGAGCTAAGAGTGGTTCGTATATTTTTTACCCACTGAAAAAAATCGAAGGAATTTTTCATGACACATGAAAATCATACGACGTTTAAATGTCGGGGTCCACAAACAGGGTTCTACTGAAACACAGCCACACTTGCTTGTTTCATATTGTTTGTGGCTGCTTTCCCCCTACAAAGGCAGAGCTGAGTGGCTGTAGCAGACAGTGTATGTCCCAAAGCCTAAAATACTATCTTGTTCTTTCCAGAAAAAGCTTGCTTATCCCTGGGCTCCTCTGTAACACTGGGGTCTCAAAAAAATGCTTGGATCTGCACAACACTTGAGGGCTACCACACACACAGTGGAAACAGCAATGATGCTCCTGGGCTATTTTAAAAGAAGCCCCACCACCCAGGAAGTTCTGACAGCTACCCTCCCACCTACCAGCGCAGGGGAATCACCAATCCACAGTGCTCCTTCCAATTCTAACAGCCCACAGATGCAGAGTTCTAACTAAATTGAATCCTTCTTGCCGGCTTCTCAGCAAACACCATCCTATTCTGTGATGATAGCACAAAATACACCAAATGCCAAAGACTGCTGCTCCCATAGCTTCTGAACTCAAACACTCCGAAAGCTAGAGAGAAATATGAATGGGGGTCTCAAGGCTTCCAGGTTGGAAGCCACTATGGGGCTAAGGGGCTGGGTGAAAACACAACACATCCAAGCCCAGAGGGCCCCGGGAGTTCTCCCAAAACAGCCCTAATCAAGGGGAAATGCCAGACTAACGCTTACGAATCCCTGTGCTGTGTGGCCTGACGACCTGGAGCTCAGAGGTGTCACCAACCGAGAAGCTCAAGGTATACAGGGAAAGAGAGAAAGTTCAGCCAAAGGGCAGCACTGCGGCTCTGACCGAGTTACTTTCTGAATGAGTCTTCTTTCTGACTCATCTCTCTCAGAGTCTGGGAACTCTCATGCCCATCCACCCAAAAAAATGGGGGAACTGGGACAACTGTGCATCTGCACAAAGTGGGAGAGAAGAGGAAGGGCTGAAGCTCCCACTTGGTGATCAGGTGAGCAACTAGAAAAATAGCTTTCCAAAGGCACATACACAAGTTCAAACCATCTTTTAACTGAATGGGTCAATAGTGTGTTGATGATGGTGAGTGAGGTCCTTCTTAACCCTGTGTCTACCCCACTCATTCATTCATTCATTCATTCAACAGAAACTGACTTGCCATCATCTAGGTACATGACACTGTGCATGAACTATGAATAAAGCAGAGAGACTCTCTGCTCAGTGGGTAACACAATTATAAAGCACCATGATAGGGCAAGTATAGGATGCTGTCTATTTCCACAGTAGAAGCGTCAGAGATGTCAGAGGAAAAGTGGATTAAAGAGTCACGTCTATGTGTCAAAAGAAAAGAAGAGAGCGTGAGTGATGCTCCCAAGAGTGGCACGCTGTTAAATGGCCTGGCCAGGTGAGTGATTCTGCAAGAAGGAGGCTGGAGAAATAGGCGAGGCCAAGTTGCAGAAGTCCTTATTAAAGCGCTTGATTTTGATCAAGTCACTGAATGGTTTTGAGTAGGGTAGTGACATGAGCAAAGCTCTGTTTTTAAAAGGATGTTCTGGCTGCTGTTTAGAAATTTTAGCTTTTTTTGCGGGGGGAGGGTGTGAGATAAAGTGTTCAGAGGCCAGGAGACCAGTTTAGAAACTGCTGTAATCCTCCAGTGGCAACAAAGAGAGAAAAAAAGAGGGAAGACAGAGAAAATGATCATTCCATGCTCAAATGATCCTTTGTCCCTACTCCCAACGGTTCCAGTTCTAAGTAACTCAATTTACAGAGACCAGCAGTGGCCTAGACCAAGTAGAAGTCTTTAGAATCATGTAGAAGTCTTACTCAAACTAAGTGAAACACAGATGTCATCTTCAGAAATAAACTGGAAATTCTCTTATTTCCTTTCAATAATATTTTTAAACAGCCTAGCATAGTGTTTCAGAGATGGCAATGGCACCCCACTCCAGTACTCTTGCCTGGAAAATCCCATGGACGGAGGAGACTGGTAGGCTGCGGTCCATGGGGTCGCTAAGAGTCGGACACGACTGAGCAACTTCACTTTCACTTTTCACTTTCATGCACTGGAGAAGGAAATGGCAACCCACTCCAGTGTTCTTGCCTGGAGAATCCCAGGGACGGGGGAGCCTGGTGGGCTGCCGTCTATGGGGTCACACAGAGTTGGACACGGCTGAAGTGACTTAGCAGCAGCAGCAGCATAGTATTTATACTTAATATGTATTCAATAAATGACTGTTGAAGAATCTAATGGTAAGACAGATTATCCAGTTAATACACAGAAAAAAAAACCTCAAGAAAAACAGTCCAGTACTAATATTAATGCTGGAGGGAAATAATATACTCATCACTATGAGAATTTAAATCTCTCTCTCTGACAGACTCAGACTAAGAGAACAAATGTGTGGCTGCCAGGGGGCAAGAATGGGGGAAAGAGACAGGGAGTTTGGGATCGACATGTACAGTCTGCTCTATTTAAAATGGATAACCAACAAGGACCTACTGGACAGCACAGGGAACTCTGCTCAGTGTTATGTGGCAGCCTGGATGGGAGAGGAATTTGGGGAAAACGGATACATGTATGTATGACTGAGTCCTGCTGCCCACTTAAAACTAACACAACATTGTTAATCTGCTACACCCCAACATAAAAAAAAAGTTTAAATACACACACACACACACACACACACACACACACCCCTTTCAGGAAGGTAATCTGGAAAAATCCAAAAGTATTCAAAGAAAAACAGTACTATCAGGAATTAAGGGTTTTGATTCTGAGTAACAGCTCCATCTGCTATATTCCAGCTTAAGAGACTGGACAAGAAGAGACCACGGCTAACATGAGAATAACAGCCACAGCCCTTACAATGGCCGACAGAGGGTCCTGTGTAATCACCTCCTACACCCTCTGCTCCGGCAGCTCCCTGACCCCTAACTGGATCGCACGCGGCCCCACTGAGGACACACGGAAGGAGACTATGCAGGCCATCCTGACTCTCTAGCCCAGGGGCTCCCCACCCTCACATTCACTGGAATTGCCTATGGATCTTTGAAAAATACGATGCCTGGCTTCTGTCTCCAGATATTATTTCTGACTTAACCGGCGAGGGGGTGAAACCTGGGCATCAGGATCTTTAAAAGCTTCCCAGGTGATTGTACTGTACAGCGAAGTTTGAGAACCACTGCTCGGGTTTACACGGCTTTTACAGCATTCATTGCCAATTTGTATGCACATACCATGACTTTGTGGACTTTACTCACCACAGCCAGCAGGCTCATAAAAAATAACCTGTAAATAAGTGGTGAACAAACAGCATATCCAGTCTGGTCTTTGGCTGTTCCTCCTGCCTCCCTTCTTGCTGACAGAGCCTGCCCTCAGCAACGAAGATTTATTCATGGTGCCCTAAATGCACCATGTTCTCCCTGTTGCTATGCCCAGTCTCTGTCTAATGCCTTTGCATGCACTCCTTTCTATTAAATGTATCTAACAAAGCCCTACTTTTCCTTGCTTAAACCCCTCTTCCCAAACCCAACCTCCAGGCTGAGCTTGACACCTTATCTTCTAGACGCAGAGACTGTTTCACATGCCTCTGTGATTCTGGGTCTCACGGTACATCTTAATCACATACACATGTCTTTCTTTAGACCAGCTCTGCCCATAGCATTTCTCCATGGTGGTGGAAATATTTCTTATCTTCACTGACTAATACAGTAGCCACTGGCCACAGGTGGGTAATGAGTGAAAGGTGGCTCCTGTGACTGAGGAACTGAATTTTTAGTTTTATTTCATTTCTTTTAAGTAACCACCACAGTGGTCAGCTCTGTTCTAAACTGATGTCCTTTAGTGAATGATTTGTTTCTATATCCCAGGACAAGAAATGATCAACAATGATGGACAGTGGGCTGAAGAGATGAATGGATGTGAGTTTGCTCTAAGATTACAATACTCCCCACTTTCACAATTTCTGGTGTATCCCATGTTAGGAGGAAAAGACACACATCCTGAGGCACAAGTGAGGCTCAGCCAAGTGAGCAAAGGACTGGAGGAACCTACTCTACTCTTCTGCCCACATATATAATCCACACAGTGTGAAGTGTGGCTTAATAGCTGATTTTAACTATTGGACTGCACCTTTCAGAAGCTTGGGCACAGCTCCCAACTAAGGACAGGTTAAATTTACAGAGCTTGCTCAGTGCTTTAGGAGTTAAAATGACTCTCAAGCTACTCAGGCACAATTCAGGCACGGAGAGCTGAAGATTTCCTAGTCAAACAAAGCAAGTGTTATGCTCAACTGCCTTAGTGACAGTCAAAACTTCCCCAGCACCTTCTCTGTGTAAGGCACATTTCTAAGCACCTTATGATTATCGGCCCATTTCACCTCACAACAATCCTGTGAGGTAAGTACTACTATTATTTCTATGTTACAGATGAGAAAACTAAGCACAGAGGGGTTAAGTGACCAGCCCAAGTCTGCTTCCAGACTCTGAGCTCTTAATATTTCACCTTAAAAAAAAAAAAAGGCAACTTTTTTGGCAGAACCAAGAATAACACTGAGGATGTTTCTAAAGGCCAAAAGCTAAGGCAACCCCAAACAAAAACCCATCACTGCCTCAGGTATCATTCACTGAGAGACCAGTGGTCCAAACCAAGAGAGAAGTATTGCACATGAAGAGAAGTAGACAGTTCCAGTCCAGATCATATCATGCATGTTGGTGGAAGCACTTAACAACTGCACCCAAGGATAATGCCGGCCAGAAGGGAGAAAAAAGAAAAGTGAGAAAAGTGAATAAAAGCTTATTCTCCATGTCAGTAAAATAGCAGTAATAAAACTAGTAAAATAAAAGCCCTAACATTTTTCTAGACAAATCCCCAATCCGCCTGTTTAATAGGCAATAGTTCTTCAAGAGTCAAAGAAGACAAGTGCATTTACAGACTATCACCAAGGGACTGTGCAAAGCCTGGAAAAAAATGTCTGAAAACATACCCCCTCCACCACCACCCACCCCAGCCTACCCACCTACCACAATACAGGAAAACCCCTGAATCTCTCAGGAAAGGGAGGAGTAAGAACTAGTCTAAGAACCCAGAGGAGAACAAGGGTTCAGTTTAAGAAAGATGTGGTCACAAAAAAGGTTTCACAAACCATTCTGCCATGGGCACCAAAAAAGCAAATAGCCAGCATGATAGGGAGCTCTGACAACCTCATGTGAGCTTTGGATTTGAGCAAGGCACCAAATAAGGAAAGGATTCTGGCCCATCGACTCCTAGGAAAAGTGTTTCAAGTTAAAAATGGTTATTCAGGTTTGGATGTGAATTTCTGTATCTGTTCTTTATCAGCAGAGGCACCTCTACACCTCACTGGCAGCCAGCAGTGGACTGGGGAAGAAAACGGCTAAAATAAAAATGGGTTACACATAGATGGCAACATGAGCTGACGTAGCCCAGCATTTACCTGGACACCAAAGACAAGGCTATAAACGCGCAACACAGTACTTGGGGGATCCCACATCCCAGCTGGACCCAAGCTTCTCCAGGAGCAGACAGGCTGTGATGTCACTGTTCCCCCAATAGCCAGAGTGTTCAACAACAAGGCTGAAAACCACAGCACTTTTGGTGACAGACTCAGTTTCACTGTGACTGGAGGAAGGCCTGCTTCCATCTAGTTTTCTGTCAGTCATATCCTTTTGGTGCTGGTTCCCAGACTCAAAATATCTGGTTCAAAAGACATGACAAACACTTTCAAATGTCTTATCTTTGATGCAATTCTCCTCTGTGTTCTCCTTATCCTCTCTCAACAATGAAAATCAATCCTGGGCACACCAGAAAACAGGGAAATCATGAGCATGAACTTCTTCCGAACTTATTTACAGTGCTTTATCCCTCTCACTGTTCCTATTAAATATATAGGGAAAATGTAAGTTTAGAGTTCAAAGGAAAGGGAAGCACAGAAACAGCAAGTCAAAAACCAATTACACTGGACAACAGTTTGCTTAGTCTGTGACAATTCATCAGCCTGTATGCCTTTGATGTAGGCCCTTTCCTGTATGTATACTACTCTGTAATAAAGTTTTCTTTAAATTATCACTATCTTTTCCGCAGTCCCACAAAAAGCCTTTATTTCATGCCAATACCCTTTGCCCATGTGTTCTAACCCCCATCAAACTCTAACCTGAGGTGGTAAAAATGAAGGTGACCGTGCTGAAAGTCTGTGGCTCCACCCAGGTACAAGAAAGCTACACAGGTGTTAAACACCAGATTTGTTGATGGTGCAAAACTGGATCCCATTTTTCAGATGTAAAAACAAGGAGCGAGTCTGAGAAACACATTCACAGAAATAACAAGAAATTTAGGAATATGATCCAGAAGAACTGACTCCAAGTCTACATCAGCCACAAGGGAAAGCTTCTGAGGGGGCAGCGAGGGCATCCACTAGTGTCTTAGCCAACCTTTTGATACATGTCACTTCAAAGTATTTTAAAAGCCATACTGTTTTACAGATCTGTCCAAAAGTCTTAAAGAAAATATGCCGAAGAAATTCCTCAAAGAGAATGTCAACTGACTTACAAAGAGTTTGCTTTACAAATTAGGGCTGAATATCTCAGAGATTTGTGGCACAAGTCAGCTCAAAATCTCATTAGATAGAGTAAGACTCTAGTATCTTTACCAAGAAAGAAACACCCCAGAAAAATGCAAATCGGCAGAGGTATTATTCCAAATCCTCTCTCCCATATGATTCAGTAGCTGCAGTCCTACTATGCATGCAAGGAGCAAGAATAGGACTTACTGCCAATGGTTACAACACAAAGCATAACTTATTCCCAAGCCAAGCTGGGCTTGGCTCAGAAAGCTTCCCAGAATGATGGAAGGCATGACTGTAGGATGACTCAACCTTTGCTAATGCATAAAATAAAGCAGAGAAGAACTATTTGAAGGATTCACTTCTAAGCTTGGGCCAAATCAAAAGCCTAGAAGCATCCACTCTGTGATGACTCTTCGGTTCTAGCTGACTGATTAGACAGCATCAGTGTGGACATCTGTACCATGGCCTAAGATGTTCTAATGACAGACTCCTGACTAGGAATCTCAGAAGCAACCACCATGATTTTAATCCATGCCAGAAAATTCTGCTACCCACATCTCCCTGAAGAACTTGTTTCATCCTCCAAAATGAAGGACACGTCACTTTTCTAGGGAGCCTTCCTTGCTCATCATGAGTCAATTTCTTTTCCTCTGTACTACCTCTATATGGTGTAGGGATTTCTATTCATGCCTAACATTTCATTATAAGTATTTATTTACATATCCATTTTTCTTACTATCTTTGAAGAAAGGACTACTATTTATCATTTGCCTTTCTAGGTGCAGTGCCTAGAATAAAGAGCAACATACAAAAATATTCACTAAGTATTTATGGAAATGACCTGAATGGGGACAGGAAAAATCCTGATCCACTCAGAGATGATTAGCTGACCTGAGAAAAAGGTTTCACAACTGAACAAGCAAGACAAAAGAGAAAAATGTCCATATAAAACTGTGAAGCAAGTTATTTAGGGCCATGTATAAAGGTATATACTGCACTGCAAGATAAAATTTAAAAAAAGAGAAAACAGAGGAGCCAGAGAGATAAAGATTAGAGGTCAGGAGTAATAAGGACATGACAAAAAAAGCATGCCAGAAACCCTTGACACTTACTAAAGCCAGTTACAAGTTCAGTTCTAACTTCTGGAATAACTAAAATAGAGAATTATTCTGAATTAACAAATTAGTAAATGTGCATGAGGTTAAAAAAAAAAAAAAAACCCAAAAACCCACCCCACAACTATCTCTGATACTAAAAGCAAAAATTTCTCCCGCAGTTTCCACAAAGAGACCTGGTAATGCAAACAGCAATAATTCCCTAGACCTCTTTGTTGTTTTAATATAAGCTGATGACCTTACTGTTCATACTGTTCAACCAGTCCATCCTAAAGGAAATCAGTTCTGAATATTCACTGGAAGGACTGATGCTGAAGCTGAAACTCCAATACTTTGGCCACCTGATATGAAGAACTGAATCACTGGAAAAGACCCTGATGCTGGGAAAGATTAAAGACAGCAGGAGAAGGGAACAACAGAGGATGAGCTGACTGGATGGCATCACCGACTCGATGGACGTGAGTTTGAGTGAACTCCGGGAGCTGGTGATGGACAGGGAGGCCTGGCGTGCTGCAGTCAGTCCATGGGGTCACAAAGAGTTGGACACAACTGAGCAACTGAACTGAACTGAATGATGACTTTACACCAAAGTACAATTCAGTCAGAGCAATGCTACCAGGGACCACCACATCACCTGGGTGCACGTTCTAGGCCTGAATGACAAGGAAAGAGCAACAGAGGAGGAGAGATGCCTCATGATTCCCAAAGCAGACTCTCAATAAACCTTGAATTGGTAGAGAGATAGAAAATAAAACAACTGGAAAAATCAATGAAGCTCTTAATAATAAAACTGTGTGGTAAATAGATTTTTACAGGGACTCGAGCATCAGAAAGCATCTCGATCGTATTTTAAGTTCCTTCTGGTCTAGGGAGCCTATATACCAATACTTGGGAAAATAAAACTGAGCAGTAACTTCAATATTAAATATTTATGAGTAAAGGAAAAGGCTTCCAGGAGGGGAAAAACCCAAGTTTCCCCCTGGAGCCAAACAAAGAGTCTGCCGACTGGGGTAAGATCACACGCCAAGAAGACAGCTATTTCACATTCTCTACCTTAGCCCAAACATCACACCCAAGGCAGCGAAAAAAGAGCAGACAGATGAAATCCTGAGACCTTAAAGAGTGGAGAGGGACGGCAAATCACAGGACTGCAGATACATCTCCCCATGAGCATGGTCAGAAACTTAAAGAAACACAGGAAACTGGTGAGAAAGACAACATGGAGAAAACACAAAGGCCAGTGCAGTCTCTCCCTCCACCCAACAGACAGAATGCTAGAAAGAAAATGAGCCGCTCCCACTCACTACCAGTAACATCGCCTCACTCCTCCATTCCTTCCTACAGCAGCTGCAGCTTGAACATGGGTGCAGGGGAAGGGTCTCATTCTCACTTGGAATAAGAATTTCTTCACAGGCTAGGAGCTGGATCCTAGGGGACGATTTATAGCACACCCGCACATGCATTCCAGTTGGCTGGGAATCAGCAGCTGATTGCTCCCCTGTCTAACTTGGTAAGCAGCCAGAAGAGGACTTTTCTCAGTCGGCTCTCCCAGGCTGGAAAATTCTCTAACCCCAGCGTTCTGGCTTAAGTCTGGATATCAGATTATTCAGGAGATGCCAAAACTACGTCTTTACATTGGCCTTGAACAAGTCTCTCAAGTACACCGTACGGATTCCCACAGATCTCAAAATCATCTGGACATTAAGGTCAAAGATGGCCACTCTTCCTCTCACGTAGAGAAGAACATGCTTTTCAAGGCGTGCCAACATCAAAACAAACCTTTCACAAATCATACGTCAACCTGAATGAGTATCTTGAAGGGTGAACAAGCAACAAACACACTCATTAAATGACTTCCTTACAACCTTTTTATTCTACACTGAAAATTCTCCTTATTCCGCCAGTGACTGGAATTCTCTCACTGTGGTTGATCCCTATGCTGTGAAGGACCAAACGCCAAGTCTGTTTCTCTGACTGAGAGGAAATGAAGGGAGAAACCTTAACAAGGTGTTTTTCTAATCTCAGTAGGTGCTAAATCAACGGTTCGCAACCAAAATACTTCCACCCCTCCCAGGGGGTACTTGGAAAAGTGGAGGCCAGCCACTGGCATCAAGTGGACAGGCCAGGAATGCTAAACATCCCATGGTGACAGACCCGAAAAGTGAACTGTGTCCCCAAAAGGCGGAAACACCTCTGTTGACAATCAACGTCCTAAAGGACCTCTGGGTTACCTGCCTTCATCCGTCCAGCTTCTGGAGCAGTGGTGGGCCAACTTTTAGTTGGTACGGGGTCAAGTACTAAAAAGTTTAGGCTTGTGGGCCATGTACATCTCTCTGTCACGTGTCCTTCTCAAACAACTCCTTACATGAGAAGGTAATAAAGCAGTTCTCAGGGCTCCCCTAGTGGCTCAGACGGTAAAGAATCTGCCTGCAAGGAGGGAGAGAACGGGGTTCGATCCCTCGGTTGGGAAGATCCTCTGGAGGAGGGCATGGCAACCCACTCCAGTATTCCTGCCTGGAGAATCCCATGGATGGAGGCGCCTGGTGGGCTACAGTTCCCGGGGTCAACAAGAGTTGGACACGACTGAGCTTAGGACTAAGCACAGTACAGTCTGCAGGCCACTGGCAGTCTGATGATCTGACTCATTACAGTCCATTTACATGGAGAGATGCTGACTAAAATAATATTCGGTGCAGTGTGTTATCAGCAACTCCAATAATAAACATCACAAGTTTACAAAGAACTCAAGAAGAACTTCAGAATTTAGTCTTGAAACCTAAGAACTGGGGCATGGACTTGACTTCTAACCAATCAGATAATTCTCTTCTCCTTCCCTGTGCATTTCAGTAGCAAGTTTTCTTGTGAATGTTCACATTTTCAAACATGTTACTGAAAAGAGTACAGGGGGAGCCTTTCCTCCTCCCTTCAGGATGTCTAACTTCCCATTTACTATGCGTGCCACGCGAGAAAGTCCCTGTAAAATTACTACTGTTAACATTTTCTAAAATGTCTAAACCAAACCAAAGCCTGGAAAATCTGACTGGTATCTGGGTCCTGACTTTCCGGATGGTAACTAAAGGTCACGTGGGGTGGAAAGTGGCCTGTGGGTAACACAGAATACACACAAGCACGCGAACAGGATATGTTGGTAATCCGGTTTCCTGAGACCTGGTGAGTTGTGAGAGTTCTCATCAACGCCCCTGGGGAAGAAGAAAAACCTTCAGCTGGGAAATACTGGATTTTAAGCCAGTGTCCATTCTTAGAATCAGATTTCTGGCTGAAGCAGAATGGGGCAGGCATACCTCTTCCTCATTGGACTTGTCTAAAAACATAAATTAAAGGAACACAAACCCTAAATGAAGCGAGTTTCTGACCAGGTTTCTTCACCATGTGGAAGCTGGTGTTTGCAGCATGGCTTTATGTCACGTCTCAAGCCCCGAAAGACGAAGAGTGTGGTTTTGGTGTCTAACCAGCCTCAACTGCACCCTGGCACTCTGTTTCGTCCCCCTAGAGAACTGTGCTCTGCTAGAGGAAAGAAACCAACCTCACATCTTGAAACGAAACGGCTAGGATAAAAATAAAGCCCTGAAGTGGTTTGGTGACCGAGGTCATGTGAGGCGTTAAGGGTTTGCAGGTAGGGCCAATGTACTTTGAGAAACTTCCACTCACGGCCAACCACAAAGAGACAAAGACAGACATCGGCCCAAGAGTCCAGCAGTGATCCAGGCAGGCAGATCAGTCCTTGCCTGGTAGGGACTGTTCTTCACTGCAAACTCATAAGATTAATATCCAAAAAAACCCAGTCCCAGTTCTGCTTTTCTTTGAGAGTTCTCTCATCAAGATAACTTGGTGAGATAACTTTCTTATGGCCTGAGAAAAAGAGCTAAGCTATAGCCTCGTCCTGTAGAAAGAGGCTCAGATGAACCCCTGTCACCACACGCTGTCAAATCTCAGTTCACAGAAAAATATTTTCAAACAGCTGCCAGGGTGGAGGAGAATGACATGGGGTACACACTGCAAACTACTTTACAAAAGGCAAGGGCCACATCAACGACGTGAAGCTAAGATAATACCCACAGCAACCCTGAAAAAATACATGGTATCCACCTTACAGATATAAAATCTTTGTATGCATGAGGCCAAAAAATCAAGCTAACATTCTCTGCTATGATGATATAATTATGGGGCAATGAAATAACTGAGTTACCAAGGACAAAACATCTACCTACCAGCATAGAGACTCAACTCTTCTCTATTATTTTAAATTAAATCAATGCTTTCACTACCCAGAGGAAATCAGGTCAAAAGCTATTTTGAACTCCATACTGGCACTAGCGTTACAAGTGCCAACCTAAAGGATCATGATACAACACTAGAAACTGGAACTCACTCCAAGACAAGGCAAGGCATCCTGTCTTCTAACCATGCTCTCATCTACAGCTGTGTTCATGGACGGGACGGGGCGGGGGTAAGGAGAATGTGGAGGCATTAGATGTGTACCACCCACACATCACAGCTTTCATCTGCACAGTGGTGGCAGCAAGAGCGGCAGCTCGGGTGCACAAGCTATGCACGGGGCACTGAAAAGCAACACAAAGGATGGGCCTGAAGAAAATGCCACCTGCACAGCATACTTTTTAAAAAAAAGCCTTCAAGCAAATCAAACAAGTTGAGCACATGAGACCTCTGTGCTACAGGCCACCTAGCCTGGGTTTCCCACAGTGAAGCTGTGCTCCTTTGTTGGCCAATGTTCACATTGCTGGACTCTTTTTTTTTTTTTTTACATTGCTGGACTCTTGATTAAAGGCAAGGAAAAAAAACCATACACCTCATATACCTTCCAGCCTTGCAGAGCCATGTATTCAGAGTCAGAAAGGAAATCATCAACTTATCACAGAGCCTTGAAGGAAAAACCACCACGGAAACATGGACACAGGAGATGCAGGCAGGGGCAGCACATAAAATTCCAGGCAGATGATTCCGAAACCTTGGCAAACAAGGTTCTCACTCTGCCAGAAATTTCAGATAGTTACTAAAAGGCCTGGACAAGGGGAAAACTACCTGAGATCAGAAAAGCTTATTCTAACCATCTGGTTTGGTGGGTGGCATTCAGACTTTACGAAAACCAGCCTAAAGCTTTTCAGTTCACACGCTTAGGCAGTGTAACTTCTCACTTTTCACCAAGCTTGGCTGCAACAGGATGTTGAGGAAAGAGCTCTGTCCCAGAGCTCTGCAGGTAGGCCTCAATTCCCACAGGCACAAATTTCATTAGGAAACAGAAGTGATACCTTTGGACTCCCCAGGCTCACTACTGGGCAGCAGACAAACAGTAAGCCAGCCAAGCAGCAGGACATACTGCTAATTGGGTTATGGGTCAGCGCCAGTGACAGCCATCCCCAACAAAACACCTATGGCCCAATGACGAAGGCCTTTCTCTGCACCCAAAGTCAGGCCCGGCTGGCTGCGCCTGGCAACCTTAAATGGAATCTCTGAGAAACAACCTAAACACGTCCTAAAAAACCTGGACTGTAATATCTTACCTTGGTGGCCCTTCTGGAGCATGGATCACAAATCAAATGCCTGCACAGGCAAGGTGGGTGGTGTAAGCAAGCAACATGTAAGCACAGGAGAGGGACCAGGCTAGTGACAAACCAAGGGTGAGCAGGCTGCTCAGCTCTGGCCAATTGTTGCCAGATCTTGATTTTTTTTTTTTTTTTTTTTTGAGAATTAGCTGGCAACTCATTGTAATTTTAAAATAAAACCAACAAAATTTATTTGTACCTGAACTCTGGTTATTGAACTAATCAGACACCTCCTGACACAGTACAGAATGCGGCACACAGTTCCACGAGTGAAGTACTCTTGCCAAAAAGGCTGAAAGTATCAAACCATGCTTTTGTGTTGGCTCTCATTTAGAGTTATATGGGGATAGAGGAAGAGGTCAGATGATACCATAAGGAAACAGAGACAGATCCACAAATGTGAAAATGCCACAGGACAACTGACCTACTTCTTGAACCAGCGAGTGACACGAAGAAAATTTTTAAAAGGGAATGCAGAACTGGTCTTGATTAAGAGACTTAGGAGACAACATAATACAGATCTTGACTTGAACAAACCAACTATAAGAAGACATTTGATAGATAAATTGGGAAATTAAATTATAGATCAGATGTTGAATGACACCAAGGAAGGCATGGGAATGGCCCTGTAATACCTAAGAAAACATTCGTTAATTTTTTTAAAGGCATGTAGGGAAGTGGAATATGTATGGATGTAGTGATATGATATCTAGGATTTGCTTTAAAATACATCAGCAGGGAATGAGCGGAGAAGAAGCCGAAACAAATGTGGAAAATACGGGTGACAGGTATGAGGGCTCGTTATGAGATTTTCCTGTGTGTGTTTGAAATTTTCCATAATTAAATAAAACTCCTCAGATCAGATGGACAGTCTGCATTTAGGCAGTGGGCTGTCAGTCTGTGAATTATAAGCCTCATGGTTCACTTTGGTTAGAAACTGAAAAATGCAACATCAAATCTAACAGCTTAAAAGAGCATTATAACAAAACCACGTCAGGAACAACTACTACCACTGTATGAGAAGTTTACAACATGCCACTCATTGCTCTCTATGTGCATTATCTCATTTAGTCTATCGTTATCAGTCCCTTACAAATGAGGAAACCGAAGCACAGTCAGATTAAAGAATATGCCCAAAGTCTCACAGCTAATAACTGATAAAGCTAGGACTTGAACTTAGGACTTCTGAAAACCCAAGCTGTTAACTTCTGCACTGTCCTGCCTCTGACATGTAAGATGCTGGAATAAATTAATGAAAGCTAACAAGCTGCAAATCCTAAAGAGATATAATGGACTTGCGGGCTATCACTCATGGAATGGACTTAACTCCTAAGTCCAATAGTGATTATTTAAAAAAAGAAAAAAGCAAAGATGAATAACAGTGTGTATGATATACCACTAATAGATGATCATATATCTACCTGATAAAGACCTGCATGCTCAGTCGCTCAGTTGTGTCTGACTCTTTGCAACCCCACAGACTGTAGTCTGCCAGGCTCCTCTGTCCATAGAATTTCCCAGTCAAGAAAACTGGAGTGGGCACTATGGAAAACAGTGTGGAGATTTCTTAAAAAACTGGAAATAGAACTGCCATATGACCCAGCAATCCCACTTCTGGGCATACACACTGAGGAAACTAGATCTGAAAGAGACACGTGCACCCCAATGTTCATCGCAGCACTGTTTATAATAGCCAGGACATGGAAGCAACCTAGATGCCCATTGGCAGATGAATGGATAAGGAAGCTGTGGTACATATACACCATGGAATATTACTCAGCCGTTAAAAAGAATTCATTTGAATCAGTTCTAATGAGATGGATGAAACTGGAGCCCATTATACAGAGTGAAGTAAGCCAGAAAGATAAAGAACATTACAGCATACTAACACATATATATGGAATTTAGAAAGATGGTAATGATAACCCTATATGCAAAACAGAAAAAGAGACACAGATGTACCAAACAGACTTTTGGACTCTGTGGGAGAAGGCGAGGGTGGGATGTTTCAAAAGAACAGCATGTATATTATCTATAGTGAAACAGATCACCAGCCCAGGTGGGATGCATGAGACAAGTGCTCAGACCTGGTGCACTGGGAAGACCCAGAGGAATCGGGTGGAGAGGGAGGTGGGAGGGGGGATCGGGATGGGGAATACATGTAACTCCATGGCTGATTCATGTCAATGTATGACAAAACCCACTGAAATGTTGTGAAATAATTAGCCTCCAATTAATAAAAATAAATGAAAAGAAAAAAAAAGAAAAAAAAAACCTGGAGTGGGTTGCCGTTTCCTCCTCCAGGGGATCTTCCTGACCCAGGGATCGAACCCATGCCTCCTGTGGTTCTTGCATTGGCAGGAGGATTCTTTACCACTGAGCCACACAGGAATCCCTCTTATATATGTATACAATTTATATTTTATATATAGACATACAAACTATATTACCCCATTCAAAAAAGTCTTTAAAGCATCTAAAAACTCCTTTACTAGATCTTCCAACCCCTATTCCCACCCACCTAGAAACCAACCCCAACATAACTGCCTAGAAATTTCCCCAACAAGAATCCAGCTTTCCAAACAAGGTCATAAATTTCCTAAGCCCAGGGAGCCTCACTTTAATCCTTTATGCCCAATTTATTCCTCACTCAAGATGCTTCCCCATGAAATGTATCCTTTCAGACTCATCTTTCAAAAACAATAATCAGTCCTAGATGCCTAATCTTTCTTGAACTCTTCCTTATTCATGTGGCTTGAGAAGTTTCTCTTTATGCACAAGAGAGAGGACATTACGGTTGTCACTCTAATTGTGTTACTTTGATGAAGACCAAGATATGGATAACTCTGTTGACCTAAGAAATTAGAATACCACTTTCCCAACCAGACTCTAGGTTAAAAATTAGGTGTGGATTTTTCTCTTTTGATTTTCCAGGATAATGAGCATGAGACATTTCTGATCTAAATGCCAGGAAGAGCATACCCTAAAATGTTAATAATAGTTATCTCTAGGTGATAAAACATAGTATTTATCAGCATGTTCAAACTTTTTACAATAAACATGTGTTGGCTTTGTGAACTTTTAAAAGCAATAAAAATATAAGTATGAAAAAAACTTTGCCCTTCTAATTGAAGCCATTAGCAATTTCCCCCAACCATCAAGACACAAGAGATTCTAGTATCTTCTCCATGTTCATTACGAATGCCTAAAGCACAATCTCAAAGAGTAGTCCTTTTAATCAGCAAACTGTGGGGCAAAAATTAAGTCAACTTTCACCCTACCAAACTTAATGAATGGAATGGTACTGCTTTTGTTGAATTACCAGTGCAGACATGACAAGGAAACAATGAGAAATTCCAGAAACAAAGTGTTATTTCCAGAATCCAGAAGGATGTTATGAGACCAGCCTGTTGACCTCCACACCCATGTATACCTACAGCACCAAACCAGAAAGTGGTTCTTGTGGAAGGTTCAATCTTTCTACCACTCACATCCTCCTCCAAATTATCACAGATTCAGATACCCGGCAAACCCTCTGCTGTGTCCATGGCCTCTGTCTCTGCTCAGGCTGTTCCTCCTACTCGGAACATTCTCTTTCACTCTCCTTAGTTAACTTTTCCTAGAATCCTTCTGAATTGGCCCTTCCTTTCCCCACCACAACCCATGCCTCCACTTGGACTGGACTATGCCCTTCTCTGTGCTTCCGTGGCACCCAAGACATACTCCCTCACGACACCATGATAGGCGGTCCTCATACCTGTGGATTTTGTATTTGTGAATTCACCGACTCACTAAAACTTATTAGTAGCACCGAAATCATCACTCATGGTGCTTTCACAGTCATCTGTGAACATGCACAGAGCAGCAAAAAAACTTGAGTCGCTTGATAAGCACATTCCCAGCTGAGACTGAGCAAGGTGATTCTCTCACACTTAAAACAAGTGTCCTTTCTGTGGCCTATTTTCTGTGCCACATTTTCCACATTTTTACGCACTGATTAAAATGGTCCCCAAGCACAGTGCTGAAATGCTAATGTTCCTAAACACAAGAAGACTGTGATGTGCCTTAAGGAGAAAATACATGTGCTAGATAAGTTTGTTTGGGCATGACTGGTGCTGTTGGTCATGAGTTCAATGTTAGAGAATCAACAATATATTAAATAAGGCATCTTTAAACAGAAACATACATGTGTACTGATCAGTAGATGAAAATCTTGTAACCAGAGGCTCATAGGAACCTAACCCTGAATTTCCCTTAAGAGCATTCAGTACCTGCTCATTCAGTGTCTATGTTGACTTTACAAAACATAACTACCACAAACAACAGTAATCAACTGTTGACGGAAACATTCTCTTTATGGAGCCATTCCTCCCACTCACCCGGAGGCTGGCAAACTAGACTGCAGGCCAAAGCTAGCCTGCCACCTGTCTCTGTAAATAGTTTTACTGCAACACTGCCATGTTCATTCATTTACATTTTGTCTGTGACTACCTTGGCAGCAAAACAGCAAAACTGAGTAATAACAGAGACCATATGGCCTGCAAAATCTAAAACATTTACTATCTGGTCTTTTATTAAAAAAAGCTAGCTGACCCATGCACTAGACTCTAAACACTTTGAGGAAATAACAATGTTGCACTTATCTTTATGATCTTAGCACAAAACTGGCACAACAGGACAGGTTAACCAGTCTGGTTAAGCACTGGACCCAGAATATAGTCTTCCGCTCTAAAAATTCAGGGATAACTGCATTAAATTCCAGATCTGAATAAATCCTGAAAGAAAAAAAAAAAGATACTATGCAAAGAAATAAAATAATGGAATGTGACAGAAGGATGAGGAGTAAAAGGAAAAAGACCAAGGCAAACAATATCATCTGGTGGGTGAAATAATGAGATTCAATAAGGAAAGGCCTAATGACAAGTATTAGTAGCTACTGAAATTCAGTCCAGTCTGACCCTCGAAAATATTCAGAGGAGCCAAAGAGAAGGTCTGGTGAGAGCTTGGCCAAATATACAATGACATTTAACTTGTCTAAAGACATATTTCTACATATAGCACCGAGGGTGCTGTACATACAACAATCACAATGGGTTGAGGAAAATGCTGAGCACAGCAAACCAAATCATGCCACAACAGAACTCACTTAAGTCTAAGAGACAAACATCTAGCAAACGGCTCTCATTATCATCTGCTCATTCTTCACGCAGATGGACACATGCTATACTGCATTCAAGATGTTGATAACAGAGCAATCAGGTCTCAGAAAATCCTCAGCATTTCCATCAGAGACTCTCACCTTTCAGTGTGAACATTATTTCTGATGCCATGATTTTATATCCTTAGATTAACTCAAGCTCAGCAACAACTCATTTGCTAAACAGGACACTTTCCTGATTTCCAAAGGGAGCTGAGAACCATCAGAAGGCATAGTCAGTAAATAAAGAATGCTTGGAACCCTAGTGACACTGAACTGGGAGTGGCCTAGCTGGCAGGGACACAGTTTAAATGTGAGGCGCAATAGTTTCAGAGGATGCCACTTACAGCTGGGGCTGGCAGTCCCTCCCCAGGTTGCATGTTTAACCCAAACCACATCTCAAGGCTGATAACCAACAACCCACAAGCTAACCTCCTGCAGCCAGTCAGAAAGAAAGCCAAAGCTCACGCTTGGCAGAGAGAACAAATTAGTTTGGAGCTGACTATCATTACTAACAACCACCTGAAGCCAAATTTTGTTTCTTATTCAAGGATCTGAATTGCAGCAACTGCAGCAGTCTGGGCTAGAAAGTCTCCAGGAGTTGTCCAAGGAGCACCTTCCGTCAAGGCTAATCACTCAAAAAGGACAACTGAAGTGAATAAGCAAGTAAAACACAAGCGAATATTTAAATTACACAGATAAATACATGGCATACACATTTATAATATAGTATCATACAGCAATACTAAGGACGTACTAAGAAAAGATATTCTTGGGCAAGTGGAAACACAGTTCTGCTGTAACCCTTGTTTTGAAGACACAAATCTGTTCCATCATGATCAGCATATTAGGGAACAATGTGAGCCTAACACAAACTTTTATTTTGTTCAGGAGAAACAACAGGTAAACACAGAAGACTCCACCCAGCTGAACGGAGCTGCACTGGAACACACAAAACACAGACACACACCCCAAACATTCACCAGCTACTGCAGTTCACCACGTGAGCTTACATTCTGAGCCACGCCTAAGCCAATCTGGTGTTCTACCTGCAGGTCCAATTTCAAGTAACTCTCCTTCCATCACTTCACAATAACTCGCAAGTGGCAATCCTTCCAAAACCCACTTCTATAAGTGAACTTTATGTCTTTTTCAAGATAGTATTTACATACTTCTTAACCAATGAACATGTAGAAAACACAACAACTGTTTTATTAGGTTCTTATCTTTTCTTTTAACTATGTCACTGAGGAAGCTTTTGAGTGTTATTCTCCTAACCCCATTTTCCCCGTCAGCTCTGTGGTTTTTATTGTGCAATTGTGCACAGCACAGTGATTTTTAGGAACGCATGTGTTACCTTATAGCAGAAGTGACTGTATGACCAGTGGATAATTCAGAAAAGCAAACTGTATGTTGCCATATATAGTATAAACCCATTTTTCCTTAAAAATACATTTCATGTGTCTGCAGGCATGTGTGTATACATACACACACACCTGTAAAATTTTAGAAAAATGTCTGAAAGAACTTCCAAATAGTTAATAGTGGTGCCTCTGAAGGCAAGAAAACAAGTGACTCTCATTTTAAACTTTGTTTTTTACTTAGATACAGTGAACTGGTGTTATCTCTGCAATTAAAAAAAAATTTCCTTTTAAAACCAAAGAAAAAAATTAACAAAGAACAAATTTTAAAAAAAAGAAAGAAAAAAAAAAGAAAAACAAATCTGTTTCAACATTAAAAGTGTTGAAAAGAGAATTATATAATCTGATTATGTGATTCCCCTGCTTAAAGTCCTTAATATTAGATACTCAAACTCCTCAATATTTATGAAGAACCTGGTCCTTCCTAATTCTACAGTTTCATCTCTCACTTTTCCTCCCCTCCTTTATCTGCTCAACTAAGATTTATTTAGAATCTTCTATACGCAGGCACTGGGGATAAGGCAATGAGCAACCAAATATGGACCCCACTCTCACAGAGGCTTGAATCTAACAGAGACTTCAACCAACAAGAGAAAAACTGCATCTAAAATTACTTAATTAGGGCTTCCCTGGTGGCTCGGTGGTAAAGAAGCTGCTTGCCAACGCAGGAAAGATGGGTTCGATCCCTGGTCTGGGAAGACCCCACAGGTCAAGGAGGCAGCTTAGCCCGTGGTCCACAACTACTGAGCCTGTGCTCCAGAGCACGGGAGCTGCAATCGCTGCGCCCACACGCCCTGGAGCCCGCGCTGCACAGCGGCAGCAGCCGCCTCAATGAGAGGCCTGCACACGGCAACTACAGAGCAGCCCCCACCTGCGGCAGCCAGAGGACGGCCTGCACAGCAACGAAGACCCAGCAGAGCCAAAAACACATAAATAAGTAACTACTTAACTAGAAATCTGGCATCACAAAGCGGAAGCAGCCAGGCTCAGGGACCAGGAAAAAGCTCCCCTGGAAAAGGGAAGGGATGTTTACTCTGAGAATTTAAGGATGAGTCAGAGTGGAGCTGATTGAGAGAGACCAGCACTGCAGGCAAAGAGAATGTGTCATAGCCAAGGGCCAGAAAGAGGCTGGGCCCTTCAAGGGAGAAGCCAGGATAGCCAGAGAACAAGAACAAAGTGGTGGGCGGGCGCAGTGGAGAGGTATAAAATAAGGTTAGAAGTAGCAGAGACCAATCTTGCAGGGCCCAGTAAACTATTTTAAGGATTTTGGATCTGATTCTAAGAGCAAAGAGAAACAACTGAAGACTGTCAAAGAGGGAAGTGGCATGATCAGAAACGTGTACCTGGAAGTTCATTTGGGTTACAATCTAAAAACAAAGGCCTAAGGAGGACCAGGAATAAATGTGGGAAGACCATTAAGAACTTCTTTCAATAATCTGTGGATTACTGACATGATGAATGATAGCTTAGACTAGGATAGTGGTAGGAGAAATAGAGAAGAGTAGATGGATTAAAATTATGTTTAGGAGGTAGAGTAAATAACCCTTGGTATTAACTGAAAAAGGGGTAAAGGATGACTCACATCTCCAGCAATAGCACTGCTCACATTCTAGCCTCCAGCCACATTGAATGACTTGCAGCTCCCTAAGCCTTCATGCCTCAAGAGTAGAAATGCCCTGACATCATCCTTCAGCTGCAAACTGCCTCCTCAGTCTAGCCTTCCTTAACTGTGCCCCTTAGATGCCTTAATTCCTGTTCCCATAGAGTCTCATGCTTGCCTTTATCACAGCACACCGCATTATAATATAATCAAATATTTATGTTTCTATCTTCCCCACATGACAGAGTGCTCCTTAAGACTAGAAATCATCTTTGGTTATTTTAATCTCTGCATCTCCAAAGCCTAATTACTCAAATGTCTGTGAATAAACTCTCACTTCTCATCCAATGTACGTTCCTGTTACGGGGAACAGAGAGAGCGAACTGAGTTCTTGGGGCCCGCTGTAGGAAAGAAAAGGATATGGGAAGATGACCTGGGCCTGAGAAAACAGGCAAAAAAGGCAGCGTGGTTCCCTAGCTGGACAAACAGAGAGCTATGAAACTGCAGGCTTCTTTCCCCCGTGCTGGTAGTATAGAACTAAGAGCCCAAACCCAAGAGGTAACTTTAAAACAAATTAAGGGAAATAATTACTCCAGGATAATGCAGAGGCTGAAAACATACAAAGAGCTTCACCAATGGTTCAGAAAACAAATTACCACATTTTACTCTGCATATATATGTAATTATTTGAAATTTTTACTAAAAATACATCAATACATTATTTGCATAATTTAAAATGTACTAATAAAATGTAATGGCTCCAATGTGTAGCTGAAAATGCCTTCTCTTAGATGCACGTAGAATAAAAACACATGCCATATGATTCAGCAATCCCATTCTTGGGCACATATCTAGACAAACTCTAATTTGAAAAGACAGATGCAAAAAAAAAAAAAAAAAAGACAAGACAGATGCACCCGAACTTTCGCAGCAGCCCTGCTTACAACAGCCAGGACATGGAGACAACCTGAAAGTCTGCTGACAGATGAATGGATAAAGAAGATGTGATGGGGTGTGTGTGTGTGAGAGAATAGTACTCAGCCATAAAAAGGAATGAAATAATGCCACTGCAGCAACATGGACGGACCTAGAACTTATCATACTAAGTGAGGTGAGTCAGGAAGAGAAAGACAAGTAACACATGATATCACTCACATGTGGAATTTAAAATATGACACAAATGAACTTAACTATGAAATAGAAACAAACTCACAGACATAGAGAACAGAGCTGTGGTTGCCAAGGGAGGAAGGGGTAAGGGAGGGATGGATGGAGAGTTTAGAAGTAGCAAATTCAAATGGTTATAGAATAGACAAGCAACAAGGTCCAACTGTATAACACAGGGAACTATATTCAATATCCTGTAAGAAACCATAATGGAAAAGAATATGAGAAAGCATATATATATAAAACATATAACCGAATCACTCTGCTGTACACCAGAAACAAGCATGGCATTGTAAGTCAACTATACTACAATTAAAAATAATAATTTAATTAAAAAAGAATAAAAATATGAATTTACAGACATATTACTTAAAAAAATAAATAAAACACCTAATGGAAGACAGAGATCTACAAAACATTAATTATAACTTTAATGAGGGATACTCCCTAAAAAATGCCATAAAATACTTTCTCAAATTGTCATTGTTGCTTTCATTTTAAAGACACATATTGGAGCTAATCCCATAGAACAATTTGTCTCCTATTCAAGTAGACTTCTGGTCTGAGGTGGTAACATCCAAACTAGAAGAGGTAGTAGTGAGGGATTCTGCTACAGTAGCAACCCCTCTGAAGCACCCTGATGTCCTGGGGCCCCATGCGTACCATGGCACACAGGAAGTTGGTAGTTTCATTTATAAGCAATGACTCCTTCCCAAGTCATCCAGAAAAGAGCTGAAGACTAAAGACAGTGGAAGATAAATGGGAATTTTAAATTAAACCCTGAAGGATGAGTCCTCCTATCCTGCCACCTTTGACTCATCCTTTTTTTTTTGACTCATTCTTAGCAGACAACCAAGCCTCCAACTTCAAAGACGAAATAGACAACATGAAAAGGCCATCCTTCACCTCCCTCCTACAATACTCACAATCTTACCTGCACCCCCAATTATCCATTCCTCTTTTCCCTCAAGCACAAGAAAGAGGGATCTCTCATCTTTTTTTTCAGCTATCCCCCTCACCTGTGCTCTGGATCCTACTCCTTTCTCATCATTTGCAAGGACATTTCCCTGCCATCTATCTCCTTTCTTTCATAGGCCTTCAACCTGTTTATCATAATGTCCCTTCCTCAAGTAGCTGAATCAACTCTCTCTCATGACTTCAGAGGAGTCATGAGAGGATGCCTCTATAAGAGGATGCCTTCAAGTATCTTCACCTCTGGCCTAGATCACTCTCGAGTTTCAGATATTTGCTAGTCTCTAAGTATCTGTACGTCAATGTCCTACAGAAATTCCAACATGTCCAAAACTAAATCATATTTTTCCTAAAACCAATTCCACCTTTATTCTCTATCTCAGGGAACAGACCAGTTCACCCAGTTCTCAAGTCAGAAAACAGTGCTACTTCCCTCAGCTCCCATGCCCAATCAAGTCCTTTGGATTCAACCTCATTAATATACTCTGTTCACTTTCCCCATCTCCAAAGCCATTTCCTGGTTCAGTTCCTTCTCGCATCTCACTTGGATTACTGTGGCACCCTCCTACTCTCCTTATTTCTAGTCTTACTCTTCTCCAAACTTTCCACACAACATCCAGAATTCTAGTTCTGAAATGCACACCTGACATTTCCCTATTTAAAGCACTCAATGGCTCCATATGACTTTCTGGGTAAAAGGTCAAACTACTTATTGTGTGACCTTTCAAGACCTGGTCTCAGCTCATCTCACCATCCACTGTATAAATTTTGCTCTCAGGGCACAATAAACCTGCCATTCACAATTTTCCAACTACTGTGCCCTCTCCCTAGTTTCAAAAATCCCACCCAGAATCCTAAAGCATCATATTGATGTCTACGAACCCAGGGCAGCAAAAAACTTTTAATCCTAAATTCATCTTCATCTAGAAAAACTTTTACTAAATTCTATAGTGCCACACAGTGGTGAGAGAGGGAAGCGCATAGTACAGATAAAGGAAATGTAGATGGAGGACATGTAAGAGAACATCAGGCAGCCTGAAGTGGTCTAATTCCCTGAGATGAATGGGAAATGTCTGTGCAGTGCTCCATGGCGGCACATACTGGGTTCTCACGCCTACTCAGCTAGTCATGCTCGTGACATCGCTCTGAGAAACTTACATCGCTGGGGCTCAGGCTGCCCAGCCCATTCTCCTGCTCAGAATCTTTCCCAGACTCGGTGCCCTGGGAGGACCGGGGATGGGATGGATGAATCCAGATCTCCAGGCGAGTGGTGTCATCTCCTACATGCCGGAAAGTGGATTTCTTCCCTTTCCGCCACTGGTCAGGGCTCAGCTCCAATTCTTCGTGTTGCTTCTTTTCCATCTGTTCCGCCTGTATGACATACAAACATGTAAGCTCAGACTCTCCTGGTATTCAGCCAATAAAGAGAAGTGCTCATCTCACCTGAGCTTGTTTGCTAAGAACTGTAAAAAGTAAAGACTTAGCCATAGTTCCGAAGTACGGAGTATCATCTGCTCTGTCTCATAAAAGTTACTTATTCTGTAAACCAGATGCTGTGGAATACGTACACCCAAGGGCCCTGGAGTGCTCTCCTAAAGATGAGTTTGGTTCTGTACAGAGACTGACTCTAGAGCACAGACCAATGGCACCCCTTGAGGACACTATTAGTCATTTCCTAAAGGAAACAGAGACAGTAACAGAAATGCATTCTTCTAGGAAGAAATGATTTTGCCTGCATCCCTACTCACCTTCCGTTTGGTCTCTTCAAACAAGCTCATGAGACTCTCCTTGGCAGTCAGGATAGGGTTGCTGGCAGCTAAACTGCGCATATAATAATAGACAGCATCCAGTTTCCTCCTCTGCAGAAAGAGGTCAGAGACACTGAGTCAACCAGTTCTCTTCCAGACTCCAGCCTGAGTCAGCCGACCCAGGAAACCCTACCATCCCTCCCAAGCTGTGAGGAATTCCAACAAGAAAATGAGAAAGCTGCCCACAGGAGAAGCCATGGTGATGACAACAGAGCTCTCTTCTCATCCAGGACTATGTCTAACATGTAGACCGACTCTTAAAGCCACACACTCAGCAGTGGGGAAGAAGAATAAAGAGACTCACAAAATATGAAAGCAGTTACATTTTCTCTTTAGAGAAAGAAAATTGTCAGCATGTACTATTATTATATTTAAATTATAAACAATGGCAATATCACAGAATAAGCGTACCTACGAGGCAAATGATGAGCACTTCAGAAACAGTATTTCCAAACCCAAGGAAACTGCCCGGTAGACATTATTATTCCCATTTTAACGATGAGGAGACAGGAGCTCAGGAAGATTATTACATAACTTGGCCAATAAAGTCTCAAAGCCAAATCTCTGATAAGCTAGTATTTGAACCAAGGCCTCCCTGGCTCCTAAGTTCATGTTTTCACTACAACGTACTGACTCTACTGAGAAAAGGAAACTATTACTCAATGTATTCAGCAAAAAAACACTTCAAGTCCAATTTTATAACCAATTAATAAGGAAATCAAAGGGAGAGGGTTAGAAGGAAAGAAAATCAAAAGCCTTTCTATCTTTCTATCATATACGTTTTTACCCTTTCCCTGCCTCGAAATGTACCTAGACTACTACTTCCTTCTCTCCCCAGCACCTACTTACTCTTTAAATGTCCTTGCAACCATCTAACATGGTTAAAGAAACACATTCTAAGCTCAACTGCATGAGTGTGAATTTGGCCCTGCCACCAATTAGGTATACGCCTAAGAAAGTCAACCTAGAACAATTTCCTTATCTGTAAAATGAAGATATTCACCAACATATATGGCTCCTGGAAAGAATAAAATTCACATAATTATACATTTAACGGAATATCTGGTACATGATTTCAGTCAGTTAAATGGAAGCTATCTTTAATGTTATTCTAATTATGCCACTCCCTTGATTTTCCAGTAATTGATCAGTCCCACAATGATTTTCTTCATATTTTAACATCTCTGAACTCAAGATACAACTCACAATCAATATCTATCATCATCTTACTTGAGCTCACATTTTTCTTTCTTAGTGCCATAGAAAATGATGTCTCCAACAATCAATTGCATCATATCCTATCAAGTGCAATTTGTATATTGTCTGTATACACTTGTCTTCTCAATTTTTTTTTTCAGGACAGAAACCATATCAAATTACCTAGCAAAACACTGCACAGCATATTCTCAGCAAATACTTGGGATCCACTGAAGGAAAAGCTATAGAAAAGTTGAGAAAGTGATGTTAAAAAGACAATTAATTGGGTTAAGACAGAGAAAGAAAAAGAGGGACAAAGGAAAAGAACTCACAAAGAGTACTAACTTAGGTCAGAGGTCCATGAAAAAAAAAGCACAGCAATTTAATTAGTGTGGCAACAAACCACTGAGGGAAGACACAAGATTAATACTCAATTTATATATATTAGTAGTGAACAATCTGAAAAAGACATTAGGAAATAATTCATAATAGCATCAAAAATAACAACATACCTTATTTATACCTTAGGAATAAATTTAACCAAGGAAATGCAAAACTTTTAAACTGAAAATGACAAAACATTTCTGAAAGAAATCAAAGAAGACCTAAATAAATGGAAAACATCCTGTGTTTTTGCAACAAAATATTTAGTACGGTAAGGATGTAAACAGACCTCAAAGCACTCTAAAGATACAATGCAATCCTTATCAAAATTACAGTGACTCTTTTGGCAGAAAAGAAAAAGCTGATCCTAAAATCCAAACAGCATTCCAAAAAACCCCAGACAACCAAAACAATGTTGAAAAAGAACAAAGTTGGAAGACTCACATACCCCAATCTAAAAACTTACCACAAAACTACAGTAATTAAAACAACATAGTACTTGCACAAGAGAGAGAATTGAGAGTCCAGAAATAAATTTATCATACATCAACTGACTTTTAAGAGTACTAAGACTATTTAATGGGGAAAGAATAATCTCAACAAATGATGCTAGGGGCCACATGCAAAAGAATAAATTAGACCCTTACTTCACACCATATATTAACCAAAAATGGATCAATGACCTAAACAGAAGAATTAAAACTGTTAAAAAAAAAAAAAAAAGGATTTCTATATTTTCATCTAAATAAATAAATAAGAAACCTTAACTTTCAATTTGGTTAAGAGTTTCTTAGCTATGACATCAAACCACAAGCAACAAAAGTAAAAATAAATAAACCACACTTTATCAAAATTAAAAACTCTTTAAAAGGGCATTATCAAGAGAGTGAGAAGACAACCCATAAAATGGGAGAAAATATTTATAAATTACATATTTGATTAAGGTCAGACTACATAAAGAACTGCTACATCTCAACAATAAAAGAGACAACTCAGTTTAAAAATATGCAAAGGATTTGAATAGACTTTTCTCCAAAGAAGATACGCAGATGGCCAACAAGAACATAAAAAAACCAGTACTCATTAGGGAAATGCAAGTCAAAACCACAATGCCATACAGCTTTGAAAGCAATTAGGTTGCCTACTATTTAAAAACACACACACACAACAACAGAAAATAGTGTGCTTTAGCAAGGACGCAGATAAACTGGAATCCTTGTGGGACTGTAAAATGGTACAGCTGTCAGTGCAGTGATTCTTCAGAAAACTGAAAATGCTATTGTCAGATTACCCCATGATCCAACAACTCCACTTCTGAGTATATGCCCAAAAGATTAGTAAGCAGGGTCTTGAAGAGGTATTTGTACACTCATATTCACAGTGGTGTTATTCACAATGGTCAAAAGGTAAACATGTCCATCGAGAAATGAAATGAAAAACAAAATATGGTATATACACAATTGAATATTACTCAGCCTTAAGGAGAAAACTGACATAAGCTGTAACATGAATGAACCTTGAGGATTTAACGCTAAGTGAAATAAGCTAGTCACAAAGACACAAACTTTTTTATTACATTTATATTCGGTAACTAGAGTACACAAATTCACAGAGACAGAAAGAAGAAGGGTGGTCACCAAAGGCCAGAGGGAGGGGAGAACAGAGAGTTGCTATTTAATGGGTAGAGAGTTTCAGTTCTGTAAGATGAAAAGAGTTCTGAAGATTAACTGCACAACAATGTGAATGTATTCAACACTACTGAAACATTACGCTTTTAAAGATGGCAAACTTTGCTTTATGTGTGATTACAGTTAAAAAATTTTTTGTTGAGGTTTGACAGTAAACAAAACTCTGTAAAGCAATTATCCTTCAATTAAAAAGTAAATAAGTTAAAAGAATTTTATTTTCTTGATTTAAAAAAAAAAATGGGTAAAGGACTTGAACAGACTAATAAGCATATGAAAAGATGCTAAATATAATTAAACATTAGGGAAATGCAAATCAAAAGTGAGCTACCACTTCACACAAAATGATTCTAAAGTTTACATGAAAAGGCAAATAAAAAAACATCCAGGATAGCCTACACAATACTGACACTACCTGACTTCCAGATTTGCTATAAAGCTAGCTATAGTAATCAAGACAGTGTGGTACCGGCCAGAGAATAAACAAGTAGATCAATGAAACTGAATAGAGAACCCAGAAACACACCTTCACAAATACAGTCAGTTGATTTTTGACAAAGGAGCAAAGGCAGTTTAAAGGAGAAAGGATAGTCTTTTCAGCAAATGATGTTAAAAACCATACACCCACATGCAAAACAATGAATCTATACACAGACATTACACCTTTCACAAAAATTAACCCAAAATGAACTACAGACTTTAATGTAAAATGTAAAACTCTACAACTCCTAGGAGATAACAGAGAAAATCTAGGTAACATGCGTTTAGCAACGCCTTCTCAGATACAACACTGAAAGCACAATCCATAAAAAAAAAAGTTGATAAAGTTCTTAGATTTCATTGATTTTAAAAACTTCTGTGAAAAACACTAAGAAAATAAAAACTACAGATTGAGAGAAAATATTTGTAAAACACATATCTAATAAAGGATTGGTATCCAAAATATGGGAGCTCTAAAAACTCAACAATAGGGACTTCCCTGGTGGTCCAGTGGCTAAGACGCCATGCCTCCAATGCAGGGGAGCTTAGGTTCGATTCCTGGCCAGGGAACTAGATCCCACAGGCCACAACTAAAATATCCTGAATGCCACAAGGAAGACTGAAGACTCTGCATGCCACAACTAAGACTCAGCACAGCCAAATATTTAAAAAACAACAACAACAAGAAAATAATACAATTTAAGAATGCGCAAAAGATCTAAACAGACATCTCACCAAAAATACACAGAAAGCAAATAAGTATATGAAAAGATGCTGTACATCATCTGTCACTAGGGAATTGCAAGTTAAAGTCTAACACAAATAGGATTCTGCAAACCTATCAGAGCAAAATCCAGAACACCAACAAGACCAAATGCTTAAAAGGATGCACAGCAATAGGCGGGAATGCCAAATGGTACAGCCACTTTGGAAGACAGTTTGACAGGTTCTTCCAAAACTATATATACCCTAACCACACAACCCAGCAATCACACTCCTAAGTAGCTATCCAAATAATTTGAGAACTTATGTCCACAAGAAAATGTGCACAAAAATGTTTCTAGCATTTGATAGTCAAAACCTGGAAATAATCAAGATGTCCTTCAATAGGGGAATGGATAAACTATGGTACATCGATACACTGGAATACTACTCATCAATAAACAAAAAGAGCTATCAAGTCACAAAAATACCTCTAAGTGCTAAATGAAAGCAGCCAACATGAAAAGGCTACATACAGTATGGTTCCAAATATATGACATTCTGGAAAAGTCAAAACTAGAGAGACAGTAAAAAATATCAGTGACTGACAGAAGCTTAGGGGAGGGAAGAAGGATAAAGAGGTGAGTGGTGGAGCACAGAGTATTATTTTTAGGGCAGTGAAAACATTCTGTGATCCTGTAATGCTGGACACATGTCACTACATTTGTTCAAACTCATAGAGTGTACAATAATAAAAGTGAACCCAAGTGTAAGCTGCAGACTTTAGTATTAACAAATGTACCTGCACTGACTCATTAACTGTAACTAATATACTATACTAATGAAAGATGTTAATAATAGGGAAAACTGGGAGTTGAAGAAGTATACGGGAACTCTCTGTACTTTCTGTCCAATTTTTCTGTAAACCTAAAACTGACCAAAAAATTTTAAAAATATAGTAAAGAAGAAGAAAAAAAAGTCCCCAGGTAGGGAGGAGGGAACCACAATGAGATATCACTTCATACCCACTAGGTTGGTCATACTCAAAGTAATGAAAAATAATAAATGTCAGCAAGAACATGAAGAAACTGGAACTCTCCTACACTGCTGGTAGAAATGTAAAATGCTGCAATTACTATAAAAAACAACTTGGCAGATCCTCAAAAAGTGAAACATAGAATTACCATTTGACCCAGCAGTCTCACCCCTAGGTACAGACCATAATTAATGGTTAATTTTCCTAGATGAATTTTCTCTGAATTTTTTTTAAAGCCATTGAGGAGAAAATTTTTTTACATTTTCTAGTTAACAAATAAGACTAAAGGGGAGAGAAAAAGCAACAAAGAGGGGCGATAAAAATCTCAACACATATCAAAAAGAGAATAAGACAGAGGTAGAAAGCAGAGAGAGAAATTCATAGATTCCGTAAGAAGTGTATCCTTAAACCACATTCCTTATTAACAATGTCAATCCATAATTAAAGTGTTAGGAATTTTTTTTTTAATTTTGGTGGAATAAAGGATAAAAATATCAATTCAAACACTATTTATGTGGGCAATGAATTTTACAACATTAAGAAAACTCTTCCTGCCAATGAACACGTTAACTGCTCCTTATATTTAAACCTTTGGTACCTACAATTGGCCCCTCCCCCTTGAAGTCAGTTTCCTCACTAGGGGCTCTGTCAGATTCCAAGGCTAATTGTGAGAGCAACATTTAGAGGAGCTCAGCAAAATCAGAGAGGTACGATTTGGCATTTACTGTGCATCTGCTAAAAAGACTCCTAAGGTAAAAAGCTCAGATGAATAAGGGGATGATCTGGGGAAAGGAAAGAAGGATGTACTTAGGGCTAGTTGAGGACTTCAAAGGGGAGACATACAGGGAGCCTTCCTTTCCTTCTAGAGATGAGTAACCTAGTTCAACCTAGGGAAGGGAAACAAGACAAGATTCAGAGCAGAAACCTTGGTCAAAAAGAGTAATGTTTGGCTGCAGCATAAGCATTCCCCTGGGAACTTAAGTGTAGTGAAAGTGGATTCAACTGAAGTGAAAGGTCCCTCACAACTTACCTCTGAAAGCAACAGTTACCAAAAGGAGTTTGAGGATGGCAGACAGAAGGGGGTATACTTTGGGTTGGGTGTTAAGATGAGTTCTAGTTCCAGGAGTTGATGCTATCAAAATCCATATATCTTACATATTGCCTGCAAAATACCTCCCCATCCGAAATTTCTTACCGTATACACAGCCAGCAGAGCCAACTGGTTATAAGGGCGCCCATTCTTCGGAGCAATATGCTGGGCCTTCAGGTACCAACTAGAAGAGAAAAACAATTTAAAAAAAGATGTTTCTGCATTAACACTTTCCCCATTTATCACCTGATGGCCCTTACTACTTAAACTGTAACCCTCGCGAGTGGTAAAGCAGGGAGCACCTGCAGGACGTATGTACAAGACGCGGCTCAGGTGGCCCACTGCTCCGAACAGGGCCTAGGTTAAAGCCACACGGGGAAGAGGAGTAATGAACAAGAAGCAACAGTACCTGCGTGCCTTCCCATAATTTGCCGTGTCGTTGGCTTGCTCCCGATACCTGGCAATATCTCCTTGGCAAATCATACATCGCTGGGCACTGATCAAGGCATATTTTACCTTCAGGAGAAACGACCAGTTAGCAGTATCTACCCAAGAAACTCTAACTTCAGCCCCAAAGGGCAGGGTGAGGGTCAGAATCACAGAGCAGCATTAACAAGGGACCAGCAATCCTCAACAAAGTCCAGTCAAATGGAAAAAACATTCTGCCTGTCTTTGTAGTAGCTGGGGAACCTCAACTAAGTCTCTGGAACTCAACTTCTCCATCGGAATAAATACCTATCTCACAGGGAAACTGGAGGGAAAATGTGTAAGAATACTTTATGAATTATAAAGCGATATACAGGGATTTCCCTGGCAGTCCAGTGATTAAGACTTGGCACGTTCACTGCTGTGGGCCTGGGTATGATCCCTGGTTGGGGAGCTATGATTGCACAAGCCATGCACAGTGATATACAAATAGAGTAATAGAACAGTTGTTTGTTCTTTCCTTTCCATCCTTCCATCATCTTTCTCTCCTCAAACTATTAAAACCACTGTACTGTGTTACTGCACTCCATCTCCTTTGCAGGACAATAATAATTTCCTAAAACAGTAAGTTACCCTTTACCAAACACCCATAACATCCAGGATTGGGTAATACTACATGTATGTTTTCTCACTGATGGGCTTGGCATCTGTCCCTCAATGAGAAGATGAGTAAAACTTTAACCACCCTAAGACATGCGCTCAACCAAAATATGTTAAGGAACATCACTTCATAACATGTACATGCTGTTACTACATATTGTTAGGAACTTCCCTGGTGGCTCAGCAGTAAAGAATCAGCTCACCAATGCAGGAGACATGGGGTTTGATCTCTGGGTTGGGAAGATCCCTTGGAGAAGGGAATGGCTACCCACTCGAGCATTCTTGCCTGGAGAATCCCATGGACAGAGGAGCCTGGTGGGCTGTACAGTCCATGGGGTCACAAAGAGCCAGACAAGGCTGGGCGACTAACACGTCACCTGGCTGACGTCTTGGGTCTTCAGCCTTAGCTCAGCCACGACTTCCGCAGGCCTCTGTGGTCCGCTAGGCCCCGTTATACCTACACCACAGCCCACAACACCCTTTGCAGAAGCCACCACGCCTGCAGTTACTAATCCAACGCCTGGACTCACCCCTAATGAAACTAAACTCTGAGAGTTGGGACCACAGTGTTCTTCTTCCAGGCTGAATTACCTGTGCCTGGAATGGCACCTGGTGCGTAGGAGGGACTCAACAAGTACTTGTTGATTAGTAACAGAGCTTCTGCATGGCAACTGATCAAAAGAAGCAGAAAGGCAAGAGGAAGCCTCTGTTCCATAAATCACACTCGTTTCTCTAATGAATTGACCTCTTATTCTCCCTTGGCCCTTTCCTCTCAACATATAATTACGCTAAAGTCTCTCCAAGGTTAAAAACAAACTTCTCTTGGCACTGTCTTTTAACTACTAACTTCCTTTCCCTCCTTGCCTTCACAGCCTTCTTACAAGAACAGCCTGGGTTACCCTCTCATTATATCTGCTACCCTACTTCTCATTCACTACAATCTGGTTTCCATCCTCTCCAAGTAATATAACTCGTGTTAAGGCCATCCAACCCAACCAACACTTTTCAGCAATCATAACATGTGAGGGTTTTTATAGCACTTGTCCATTTTACCCACCACCACCCTAAAATCCGGCTCCCTGCCCCTGGGCTGGCTCTCCCAGTTTCCCAACTTCTGCTTCAATTATCATCTACATATTGACGACTTCTGAACTTCAAGGACCACTCAAGCTCTTTCTCCTGAGCTCTAGACAGACCAGAGCATTCATTTGTTCATTTTCAGGTCCTCTACTCAAGCTGATTAAAGCAGAACTAACCTCTTCCTTCCCAGCTTCTCTTCTAGGGCACAAAATTCGGGGAGAATCTGGACTCCTCCTCACGCCTCCAATCTCAACATTCACACTGAACCAGCCAGCAATTCGACGCTGCTCCCTACAGTTTTCCAATCTGTCTCCTCTTCACCTCCACTTCCTCTACCTCATTCACGCCCACACCCAGCTCTCCTACCTCCAATCTTGCCCAAACTCATCTGATTGCTGAGTCCCAAGAACATATCTATGCCATCCATTTGCTGAAAATCAATCTATAGCTCCTCACTTCTTTCAGGAAGAAAATCCAAACTCTTCGGCAAGACACATAAGAGTTTATGATCCATCCCTTCCTACTTCGTTAACTTTACCTCCTCCAACAGCCCAATGCACATTACGGACATCAGCATGCTGATTTCTTCTACTTTCCCAACGAGGTGTGGTCCTCTCACTGTGCCCTGTATCTAAACTGCCCCTTCCACTCCTAGCCATGTTTCAAAAATCAACCTGACAGTAGCTAAGAAACCTTCTTTGACCCCATCAGTCTATAGCAGACCCAATGCCCTCTACACTCTATACATACCATTACTACAGTATTTATGACATTACATTATAACTGTTGCTTTAACTCGTCTGTTCCCCCACAGGACTATATCTTTCATTCTTGCATCCTCAACACCCAGCACAGTGCCCAGCACATAACTAACACTAAATAAATGCTTACTAAGTGAATGAATAAATTTAACATAAAGAAGCTGGCTTACTGTCTTTCGTAATGGCTTGCTGCGAATGGCAAGACCGTCCATGTAGTCCTCCAATTTGAACTTGTAAGTGACCTGCAGCTTCTGAAGCAAGCTATCAAAGAAGTCACTGCCCTATAAAGAGAAAAAATAAGAATCAGCCAAATCAGCCTGTACTGATTCATTCTACCCAGAAACTGTGGCAAGAAACCCTTTCACAGTTCTGCTATTGTTCAACCAGCAGATGTTAAGGGAGGTATGTGCAGTACTTGGTGGCCACCAACTAAACCCAAGACAAGTTTGATAGCATAAGCCTTTCCGAGGTTTTAAAGATATGAAAACATACACAGGGACTCGCCTGATAGTCCAGTGGTTAAGGCTGAGCTTCCACTGCAGGGGGCATGGGTTTGATCCCTGGTCAGGGAACTAAGATCCCACACGCTGAAAGTTACAGTCACACACACGCACACAGGAACACACACTCCAGGTGAAGGCATTCAGAAAGCTTCCAAGCTCAAAACAAACTCCACCTGTCAGTTAAGCTGTAGTGTCAAGGAAGCAACAGAAGCAGGGTAGGCCTAAACTCAAGAAAAGAGCATATAAAGTTTGTTGTCAATGTTATATTATAAAACACAGTATTGTGGGTGGCAAAAACTCATCCCAACTAAAGGATGCTGAAGCCTTTATCCTGAGGACATAAAGATGATGGTTTACCTCATCCAAGAGCTCCAAAAGTCTGTTCCGAATCTGTTCTGGGTTCTCAACATTCGGATCCTTGAGAAGCTGCCTGAACTTCTCAATCACCTGATAGAAAGCATTCTTCCACAGGATCTGATCCACATTCTGATTATCAGAGAACTCAATATCTAACAGAATACAGCGCTCATATAGCTGCAGCAGTTCAGCTCTGGAATAAAATACATGCAACTTCTAGCTCCAAATACACCACAGGAAAGGCTAGACCCAAGACCTGAGGTTCCTGCAAATCACACACTTTCCTTGGCAGGAAATCCAAAATGCCACCAGGTATAGCTCTCACTCTAGCTTCCATTCTGCATAGCAGAATGTCATTCCAAAGACAAGTTAGGTCTAGGAAAGTAGGTCTTCCCCATATACCTCTACCTGAATTTAATAGCCAAAGTAACAGGGTACATGCTGTTTATTTCTTGGCACTTTAGAAAGTCTTTCCTTTTTCATATCCAGAGTCCATGCTCTCTTAAGACTTTTTTCTTCTTAAAAAGTGGGAAGCACAATCATTTCTAGGACTAGAAACAAATTTTTTCTGCTCCGCTCTTTTTCTAACTTCCCTTCCCTTACAAAAATTAATGTGAAAGGGAGGTAACACCCGGGAGTTTACCTGAAAGGCTTCTACCTTCCTCAGCCTTGGGGCCCTGTACACCTCCAGCTTATTCCTACTCCCCTTTAGCCAGGATGGGACCCCCCCGCCACTCCATACCTGAGCTGAGCCATCTTCTCCAGGCCCTCAGGACTGATGCGGTCCCTGGAGAGCAGGTTGCTGAGTTGTAGTTCTTGGTTGTCAGCCACCCGGAGGAGCCGGTGCAGTTCCTGCTGCTGCATGTTCCTCATGTGCTGTTCCACCTCCTCAGGACTCATGGTGCTGGCAGGCAGAGGGCTACACACATACTGCCCTGATGGAGCTGGGTAGCCCGGGTAGTAAGGCGCTGGGTACACACCGTTTGTAGGGCCCACCGGGTACTGCAGAGGGCTATAGCCTGTGTAAGGATACTGGGAGGCGGGGCCTGGTGCCCGGGGGTAATAATAGGGGTTGTCGGAGTTCTGAAACTTGTAGTAAGAGGCTTGGGCCTGGCGTGAGTCACCCCAGGAGGTAGGGCTGACTTCATCATCAGTGTCCAAGAAATGCAGCTGTGGCGTCTGGCTCTTTAGAGCGGGTTTCTGTTCAGGATTGTTTGGGTCCCACAATCGTCGAGTGGTGCCTCCCCGGCCCCAACTCCGAGATCCCTTGCTACCAGTTCCAAATAAAAGCCGAGGTCCCAAAGGTGCCGACTCTGGAGAGCCAGCTGAACTGACTGACAAGGTTGTGTGGGCAGGGAGAATGAGAATGCCCCGGCCACGACCCCGAAGTTCCTGTCTCAGGTTTTTGGACTCTGGCTTCTCAGAGCCTTTGCCCCCACCGCTCGAGCCCTTGTCTGGCTTTAACCTATCCACTTCTTCCCTGGCCGACCTCACCACTGGGGAATCTTTGTTCATGGTTTCTGCATCAAAAGTGACTCGAAGAGTGCCTCGATTTTCTTTACCATTGCTTTTCTGCTCTCCCTCCCCTCGGCCAGACCAGCTTCTTTCTGAATGCTTCTTCCTCTCTGAGCTCCTCCGTGGTCCATCAGGCTCATCAATTCTATCCTCATCCAAGGAGTCGGTTGAGGACATAGACACCTGCTTCTTCAGTCGGGGCCTCTCCTTGGTCCGATCCTGGCGGCGGCGGCGACTTCCACTGTCAGTCAGGCCAGCCCCCTCGGCACTGTTGTTGCTACCAGCCGAGCTGGTGCTGCAAGTGCGATAGCGGTTCCTGCGTTTGTCTGAGCGGGAGTAGCGCTTGGCAGAACCTGGCTTCCCCTGCGCCGAGTCTTCGTTCACCTTCTTCACCCCCTCCCCCTTCTCTACCCTCTTTCCTTTTTCTCCCTTTGCAGCCCTTACTCTGTCACCACTTGGGCTCTTTTCAGCCTCCTCTCTGTCCGGCTTGTTCACCACCTCCTCTTTCACATTTCCCCTACACTCATCTTCCTCTACCCTCAGTTGCTCTACCTGGTTGAGGATTTCTTCCTCTTCCACTCGGCTGGTGGCTTCTTTGGTAACAGTCTGCAAACGCCTTCCAGGTTGATAGATCTGCATGTCCGGTTTCTTTGTCCTCTTAATAATTCTTAGGCTTCGATCCTCTTGTCCAACAGTCCGAGGAAAGGACTCCTGTGCCCGAACATTTTCTGAGTCTACAGGACCATTTTGCTGTGGGTTGTCTTTGCAGACATCTTTAATGAGCTGGGTACAATTTCCAACAGCAGAAGAATCTCTGTCATTAACAACTTCATTCTTCAACTCGTCACTCCCAGAGGGTTCCTTGATTTTAGGTCTGTTTCTTAGTCGGGAAAGACCAGGCTTATAGATTTCCAGATCTGGGCGCCTGTTATCTTTTCGCTGCCTGGGCTCCTTCATATTTTCTGCCATATTGGAGAGAGTGTTGGGGAGGAGAAGGTGGAAGAATAAAGGGGAAGGAGAGGAAAAAAACTGTCATTAAAAGTAAAGCAAGAATTACACATCCAAGTGTTCATATCGATGGACAAGGAAGCAACTTTCTGCAGAAACGGAAATTCTACTAGGTTTAAGATATTTGTTCAGCAACTGACAAAACTAAAAACTTAACTATATTGGAGCTACCTACACTTGAGCTGGGGAAACAAGGGGGGAAAAAATCATATTCTCTTGATTTTTACCCAAATCATACTCAGATCCACAAGACCGTAAACTACCTCATCACTGTCAATAATAAAAGATCTCTGACCAGTTCTGCATTGGACTTTTTTTCTGCTATAGAGCTCTCAGCTCCACTGTGGTCTCTTCTGCCTCTTAACATTTTTTATGGGGTGGTTGAGTCCTTTTAACATACTAATGGGGGAAGAGGGAGAAAATGAGGGGTATGCATATAACAATCCACAGTTCTAGACATCTCTGGAGAAAAAGTTTGCAACTCCAGTCACTGAACTTGGCCAGGACAATCCTCTTCTTAAGGCTTTCAACTACCCAATCGCATACCTCCGGTTGAAGCAAACAGGAAGCAGTTCCTTTCACATTCTTCATCTCCACTCATGCTCACTAACTCTCTAACAGCAGCCAGTAGAGTCATTTCAAGGAAACACTACTCAGACTAGCATCATTAGAATACTGAGACTAACTGCTACTATGATGATGGAATATGAGAAGGAAAAAGTTCCATAAAGGAGCTTTCCCTGGAGGATGATGGAAGTATTGTGACATGCTCTCCAAACACCAAGGACTGGGGCACTGAAGAAGAAGAAAGCTGGACTTAAGAAACCACTCTCCAGGCTCCAGGAACTTGCAGAATGACAGATAAGCAAGTATCAATTTTCTGATCGGTTACCTTTAGCTGTTAAGGGGAGAGTCAACTGTAAATCGCCACTAACCTGTCCAGCGGGGGAAGAACCAGGACTTAGTGAGATTATAGAGTACTCAAAATGGAATGCTATAGAAAATTCTAGTATTGTTCTGTTAACACCAGTGCAAACAAGCTCCTAACAGGGGTCACATGCTCCAGTATTTACACCCATGGGTGTAACAAACTTGAAAAAAAATAACCCAAAACCCTTAAGTTTAAGATACCGCTTCAGTATTTTCCAAAAGTCAAAAGACTGTTTCATTCACTTTGAATAAAGGTAAAGCAGTTTAACTCCAGAATAACTGACCCTCAGTAACCTTTCTAAGTTGTGGGGAGGGGGTGGGGGGTGGAGAAGAATCACTACCACTTCCCAACGAGGAAAGAGAAAACAACCCGAATAATCCAATTCAGATAGCCAAAGAAAACCAATTTCACAAACTTCGGCCATAAGTCTGCAGAAACAGAACTACCATTCCTAAACGAACTCCCCTGACTTAACCAAGAAGAGGTGAGACACTACAATCTTCCCCGGTGTTTTCCCGGTGTGGCTTGAGACTTTAATTTGCAAGTTGGACATTCTCTCGGATTTAAAAAAAAAACAAAAAACTGCTCCCACACATGCCAAGGCCAAACCAGAGTACAGCTTTCTGAGATCCTGGATCCCCCCGGTGGCGCAGCCTTCAGAAGCCTGTCTTGCGGGAAAAAGTTCAGCAAGGAAATACCAAGCTGTTGAACCTTTTCTTCTCCAGGTCTCCAGTCCCTACTCTCCAAGGGGGAATAAGACGGGGCAGGCCTGCGGCTGACTCCTCGGGGAACCATACACTCCGGGGGCCTCCTCCGCCAGGCCCCGGCGCCCAACTACTTGTCGCTTCCCCCGATAGCTGGGAACCCACGGGCTGGTGTGAGAGGGCCGGGGCAATGGGGAACAGTCACCTTCGCCGTGAGAAAGGGGGCGGAGACAGGAACCCGGGCTGGGCTCTCCCGGAGGGGCCTGAGCCGGCGGAGCCCGACCCCGCACCGGCTCTCGGACTGGTAGACAGGGGAGGGCCCGCCCCGCCCTCGGCCCCCGCCCCCACTATTGGGGGAAGGGGCGGGGGCTCCGGAGCGCCGCGGACCGACCGGGGAGGAGGCAAAGGAGGGGAGGGAGGCGGGGCGGGCAAGCCCGGCCCAGCAGCTGGGCGGTGCGACTCACCTCTGCTCCCGGCCTGTGGAGCCAGAGTGGCCAGGATCCCTCGCAGCTCCGACGCGGAGATCCGGACACGCTCCAACCCCTCCGCCATCTTCGCGGCTGCTGCTACAGCTGCAGCTACTCCGCCAGCGCCGCGCGCGCAGCCAGGAAACCACGACGGCCGGGCGGCGCGCGCGCGCTCTCACCCTCCTCCCACCCTTTTCCCCGCCCCCTCCCGCTCTCCTCCCGCTCTCCTCCCCAAACGACGGTGGCCGCACAGGGAGGAAAAGCGCCGAACGCACGCTCGGTCGCTCCAGAGGGAACAACCGGGCCGCCAACCTGGGCGGGGCCGGCGGTCGCCGCGCGTGCGCAGAGGTGTGGTCGGGAAGGTGCGCTGAGGCTGGAGTTGGAGGCGCGGCCCCCGGGAGGTGAGGTGAGGTCAGGCCCGGCCGAGGCAGGCCGAGCGAGGCGAGCGTTTGCGGCGGTGGCTCCTTTTGCTGTCGCGGTGGCCGTCGAGGACACCGGTGCCGGCATGGGGCTCGGAGTCTGTCCGGGCCTTCTCCATTCGTCTTAGGCCAGGGTCTCTTCGCCACAGGCCCGGACTGGTGCATCGAGCTTTTACTTTGGGACCTTCAAGATCTTGGAGGGTAGTTACTGTTGTGTCCCCCCCCCTTTTTTTTTAAAGGTGATGGAACTGAATGTCACGACCATAGCAAATTGCCCAGGATGAAACAATGGATAATGACCAGAGACTCAAAAGGTTTTTTTTTGGCAATTTATATCCCAAACTTCCGTTTTTTTTTTTTAAAAATACGGTATAGATGGCTCTTGCTGAGGGTAGGGTTGTGTGGAAATAAGTCAGGAGGTGTGGTGAAGCGATTTGGGAATTTGCTGTATATCACTGTGAAGTTTTGGAAAAATCACTTGACTTTCCTGGATCTCAGGTTGATTTCTTTTTGTTTTTGTTTTCATCTTTAAAATGTAACTGGTACTTTACTGTTTGTTCCTGAGCCTGTGTTCAGAGCTGGTGAAACTCCCTCTTGCAAGACTGCTTTCCTCCACCTTTTGCTCCTTCACAGTGGCACACAGCCTATCGGACCTCTTCACCATCAAAGAATAGTTACTAATTACTCCTTAGACTGAGTGGGCATAAAAGATGCAAACAATCTGACAATTTATTCAGTTACTATTAGGTGGCAGACCCTTCTCCTCCAGAAGGCTAAACAGATGGAAAAAGTCAGTAGACAGCAAAAGAAGGGGAATGATTGGAGTGGACAGAGCAAATGGCATGGCAGTCTTTAAAAACATGAAAGGAATAGGAAAAAATGTTTAAAACTAATTTGATATCACAGTGAAATTGGACAGGATGTTGGAACAGTGTTTTTTTTAGAGATGAAAAGTGTGAACAAAGCTTCCCTAGGAAAAACATGATCGCCAAATTAATGTAGCCGTTTCAGTGAACTGTAGATGAGATATGACAAAAGTTAAAACCAGCTCAAAAAAATTTACCAGAATTCAGAGGGGAAATGTAATAGAAACGTGGCTCAGTGGTAAAGAATCTGCCTGCCAAAAAAAAAAAAAGAAGAATCTGCCTGCCGATGCAGGAGACGCAGGAGATTCGGATTAAATCCCTGATCGGAAAGATCCCCTGGAGTAGAAAATGGAAACCCACTCAAGTATTCTTGCCTGGGAAATTCCAATGGACAGGGAGCCTGGTGAGTTACACCCCATGGGGTCACAAAGAGTCAGACATGACCGAACACACACACATTTAGAGATGAAGGAGACATGGAGAATGGATCCAGAAAACTGGGAATCAAATATGAGTTCAGAAGGTAGTAACAGGACTGAGGAGTAGCAATAATCAAAGATATAATAGAAGAAAATTTACTAATTTGATGGAAATTTTGAATTTAAAAGTTAATTTCAACTCTCAGATTTAAAGGGTTAATGAAATACCAGGTAAAAATAAATGAAAAGACAACCATATTTAGACCTGTATCACAATGAAAGCTGAGTTTAAACAACTAAAATATATGCTAATATATTTAAGATGTATTTTTTTAAACCAATTGCAGAGCAAGATACAGAGTATGGTTCTGAGAGCAGCAAAACCATTTATTGCAAATATAAGTTCCTATATAAATATATCAAAAAGGATGTGGAAGGATACATACCAGACTTTTTAAAATGGTTATCTTGGGAATTCCCTGGCAGTCCAGTGGTTAGGATTCCTCTCTCTCACTGCCGAGAGCCCATGTTCAATCCCTTGTCAGGGAACTAAGATCTCACAAGCCGTGTGGTGTGGCCAAATAAATTAATAAATTAAAAAATAAGTAATAAGCTACATATTCAATTAAGTTAGAAAATAAAAATAGAAGAAATAAAGATAAAATCATAAATTAAGGAAAAAGAATAACACTTGGTAAATCAAAGCACTCATTCTTCAGAAATAAAGTAGACATTATGTAATAGACACATTTCTGGCAAAAATTTTTAAAAATCCAAAAGACATCCTATCAGATGCTTCATAGGAAGAGCAAACTTAGCTTATCAGATTTCTGATTTTTGTCCTAAAATGTTCCTTTACCAGCCTTATATCTCAGTAAATTATACCACCATCTAAGTCGACACCCAGGAGTTATCCTCGATACCTCCCTCTCCCTCAGTAACCCCATTCAATCCAATATCGAGATACATCTTATCTATCTCTGTAGTGGAGTTTATAACTTCAGTATTTTCCCCTTTTTTCTCTTAAAAACTGCCCCTTACTCACTGATAGTACTTTCTCTTTTCCTTTTTCTATTTTGTTTTTTCCTTTCTTTCTCTTTTACTCCTTCCCTTTGCTCCCATTTTTCCCTCCGGTGTAGAGATTTCAGGCAGTCATACTGTTTGGTTCACATTGTCAGCAACGCCTTTCTCTTTTTTCCTACATTCCAGTTCCCACTCATGTTCCTTCCCTCTTCAGAAGCCACTCTAATGTGTTTGATATATGTCCTTTGAAAATACATGTATCTTTGAATAATATATAATATTGTTTTGTGTATCTATGTATTTTAAACATACGTATTTGATATTGTGTTCTAGAAATCATTGTTTCTTTTTCATGTTTCTGTATATACTTCTAACTATTGCATGGTATTGTCTTAAATGACCTCATACTCTTGGCCACTGGTCCTGGGCCAAGATGGGCCAACCAGAGTCCCTACCCAGAACTTTTTTAACTGAAACTAAGAAAAAAAGAAAACCCCCTCCAGTGTGGAAGCCATAAAATGCAAAACACAGGAGCTGTCAGCAGCCATGTGTCCTGCCATGTGGAACCAGCTGGTCTGCAGTGAAAAGAATGAAGCCGACATGCAGAAAGCAGCAGAGGTGAGAAACAGAAAGTCTTGGAAAACCTCCAAGTCCCTGGTTCCACTTGTTCCTAATGCTCCATATTCCTGCCCTTTCCATGGTTCAACTTCTCTGGATTCCATGAGCCAATAAATTCTCATCGCCTCCATCTTGTGCCTACGCCAGATTCAGATTGGGGTTCTATCACTTGTAACCAAGAAGTCTAACTAATTATAATCTCCAAAATGTATGTGTGTGTGTGTTTAATTGTGAAATACATGTAACATGAAATATGCCATCATGACCATTTTTAAGTGTACAGTTCACTAGTGTTAAGTACATTCACATTGTTGTACAACCAATCTCCAGAACTCTTTTCATCTTGCAAAACTGAAACTGTACCTGTTGAACAGTTTCCCATCCCCCTGTCCTCCCCACAGCCTCTTACAACCACCATTCTCTTTTCTGTCTATGAATGTGACTACTGTAGGTACCTCACATACATGTAACCATATGGTATTTGTCTTTTTCTGATTGACATTTCAATTAGCATATATCCCCAAGATCCATCCATATTCTAGCACAAGTCAGAATCTCCTTTTTTAATGCTGAATAACATTTCACTGTGTGTTTATACCACATTTTGTTTATCCATCTGTTGATGAATACTGGGATGCTTCCACCTTTTGGCCATTGCAAATAATACTGTGAACACAGGTGTACAGATATGTCTTTGAGACCCTCATTGAATTCTTTTGGGTATATACCCAGAAGTAGAATTGCTGAGTCATATGGTAATTCTTTTAATTTTGGGGGGAACTACCATAATGTTTTCCATAGCCGCTGCACCATTTTACATTTCTACCAACAGTGCACAAGGACTCCAGTTTTTCTAGATCCTGCCAACACCTGTTATTTTCCCATTTGGGTTTTTTTTTTTTAATAGTAGCTATCCTGGCAGGCATAAGGTAGTATCTCATTGTGGTTTTGGTTTGCATTTCTCTAATGATTAATAATGTTGAGCATCTTTTCATGTGTTTGTTGGCCATTTGTATATCTTTTTTGGAGAAATGTCTATTCAAGTCCTTCGCCCATTTTTCAGTTGTTTTTTCCAAAATGTATCATGAATGATTATTTTTCTCTGCCTCCACTTTCACCATCAAAGTCCCTGTTGTCTTTCATGTGGACAACTGTAATATTTCATAACTGGATTCCCTGATTCCAACTCTTACCTCTTTCCTTTTCATTCATCACAGTGTAACAAATGATTTTTTGTAAATATGAATTCTTACATGTCACCTGCTCAAAAGTCTTCAATGACATTTTTTTCAGAGAATAGTGGATTTACAATGTTGTGTTTCTGTTGTACAGCAAAGTGAATCTGTTATACATAAAGTATATCCACTCTTACATTCTTTTCCCATATAGGTCATTATAGAGTATTGAATAGAGTTCTCTGTGCTATATAGTAGAGGTCCTTATTAGTTACCTAGTTTATATATAGTAGTGTGTATATGTCCATCCCAACCTCCCAATTTATCCCTCCTCCTTTTCCTCCCTGGTAATCATAAGTCCAATGGCATTTTATTACTCTTAAAAAAAATTCCATGAGTCATGGTCCCTTATGATCTAGACTCTGCCAACTTCACTTTCCTTATCTCTTACATTTCCCATTGATCACATTTTCAGATACATTGATCCTTTAGTTCCTGGAAAATGCCAAGCTCTTTCCCTCCTTAAAGCCTTCACACATTATTATTCCCTCTACCTGAAACACTTTCCCCACTACTCTGCCCATTCATCTTATAGGTCATAATTTAATTTTACTTCTCAAAAAAAAAAGCTAATTATTCACAGAAAAATAAAAATTCACTTCTACATAGATGGTCTTCATTGACCTCCTTCACGTATCTAAAATAAAGCCTTTCTATATACTATCCTAATACACCTCCCTAAGTTAACACATCAGTGTTGGCAAATATATTTTAATTGGATTATTAGGACACCTGACCAATACATTGTAATCTTTATGGGAAGAGGAACAAGTCTACTTTTCTAATACTGTATCCCCAGTCAAACACATAGAAGGTGCTCAATATTTGTTGAAGGAATATGACAGATAACAAAAAACTTAGAAATATTAATATGTACAACTTTATACTAATAAATTTTAAATTGTGATTTTACCAATAAAATTACTGAAATTAATTCAAGAGGCAATGGCAAATCCATATAAACCAGTAACTATGAAGTCACTGAAAGGTTACCGGAGGTATGTTTATAAGGTAAAGGCAAATTATTTGCAGATGGCATGATTGTTTAAAGAATAAACTGTAAAACTATTTAACAAGATAATCTGATAAAGTATTGAATTACATGATAAAAATTGTTTTCATATACATCATCAGTAACCAGTTTAAAAATTAAAAAATGCCTTCTCTCAAAAGCAACAGAAGTATGTTGCACTTAGACATAAATTTAATCAGGTCTATACAAGGAGTGAATTATGACAACTTTACTAAGAAACCTAAAACAAAAGGACTTTACTAAATTAAAAGACATCCATTGTTAATGGATGAGGAGGTTCAACATTTTCAAATATTAGTTATGCCTCCAATTCATTTGTACATTGTACAATGGAATTTCTGGCAACCTTGGTAAAGGATTTCTAAAGTTCTTTTGGAAGAACTGATATATGAGAAAAGCCAATAAATTTTAGAAATTTTAGAAAGGGAAGAATATATTAATACTATTAAAGGAATTGGCAGTCTAATCAATGGAACAAAATCCAGAAAAGCCCCAAGCATTAATAGAAATTTAATTTTTTATAAATGTATATTTCATAGGAAAATGATGATTCAGTATAAAGATTCACAAAAGAATTAAGTGGCCAATATACAGAAAAAAATGTTCAGTCACTAGTAATTAAATCTAAACTACTAGACATATTTCAGTAAATTGACAGATAAAAATAATAAGTGTAAAGGAAAATAGTCATTCCTCAGAAAGTGATGATGGGATATAAATTGACATAATCTACAACTCTTCTGATCAGTTTGGCAGTGGGTGTCAAATGCCTTAGGAGTATGTATGCATTAAAAAATGCAAAATGCCACTGGTGGAATCTACTCAAACCATGTATAAAGATCTTGCAACAAGTCTGTTCATTACATCATCATTATAGCAAAAAAAGAGGAAAACTTAAAATGTTCAACAGTTATGTAAAACTGATGGTATTTTTGTAAAAAGTACTAGGGATTTAAAAAGTCATAAAAGGGCTGGTGTCTCAGTGGTAAAGAAACCACCTGCCAATGCAGGAGACATGAGTTTGATCCCCAGTGAGGGAAGATCCCACATGCCATGGAACAACTAAGCCCATGTGCCACAGCTACTGAAACCTGTGTGCCCTAGAGCCTGTGCTCCAAAACAAGAGAAGCCACAGCAATGAGAAGCCCATATACCTCAACTAGAGAGTAGCCTCCGCTCCGTGCAATTAGAGAAGTCTGTGCAGCAACAAAGACCTAGCACAGCCAAAAAATAAAAATTTTTTAAACTTTTTTAAAAAGTCATATAAAATATCGATTGATAAGCTAAGGTTCATATTCATAATACTGTCTGAAAAAAGCAAGTTACCAAACCTGTCAAAGAAGTTTTGTCTGCATATATATATATATGGGCCTGGACAGAGAGACACCAGAACTTCAGTAGCAATTGTCTTTGGAGAGGAAGCAAATTAAATTCTTTCCATTGAATATGCATTACCTGTTAATATGGAAAAATAAAGAGAATCACAATAAAAATAGTGAAAAGTGGAAGCTTAATGCAGTTACTGGAAATTATAATTAGGAAAACTTTGAAGAAACTGAACCAAATGGAAAAAGAGTAGATGAAATACTATCTTTGATTTTAACTGTTACATGCATATTGAAAAAAAAAAGAAGGAAACATAGAAAGTGAATTTATTAAGATGGTAGGATTGTAGGTGATTTTTCCCCTTGATAAATTGTGAAATATTTTTAAAAATAAAAATTGTAGCAGATTTTGAAACCAGTTTACGTTTCACAACAATGATGAAAAAGTAGAGACCAGTGGCAGTAGCAACAGATGGATGGTATAGGTGAGGGCTGAGCTTTAAGCCTTCCAGAATCACCAGGAATCAACTTTATTTCCTATAAAGCTTCAACAGAAGAAACTTATACACCAAAAAACTCAGCTTCAAGAGATGGTCCCTTATGCAGAAATTCTGGAACCCCAGTAATGAAGATGGTTCCCACATTAATACCACAGGCTGAATCTATTTTCCAATGTTATGCATTTTCTTTGTTGTTTTGAGTGTTAGTTTTTTGAACTTAAGATTCACAGCAAAACTGCTAAGGTGGTACAGAAATTTGCCATATGCCCCTTGCCCACACACATGTATAGCCTCCCTCATTATCGACATCGCCCACCAGAGTGATGTATTTGTTACAGTTGAACCTGCATTGATATACCATTACCACTAAAGTCCATAGTTTACATTATGGTTCACTCTTGGGGATGTACATTCCACGGGTCTGTTGTGTGTTTTCAAAATCTTTTCATTAAAACATATCGTCTAGGCTTGCTTTGACCCCCTTCTTATTTTTGGCTTACAGAACCATGTGTGATCCATACTGCATCTCCTTTGCTGATGTTGAAAAAGCTCATATCAACATTCGCGATTTTATCCACATCACACCAGTACTAACAAGTTCCCTTTTGAATCAAATAACAGGACGCAATCTTTTCTTCAAATGTGAACTCTTCCAGAAAACTGGATCTTTTAAGGTAATAATCCTTTTTGATAGTACACCATTCTTTTCAAACCACTTTCACGTAAATGTGTATGATCCTCCTGACCACCCAGTGAGGTAGGTAGAGTTAATGTCTTTTTTTTTTTTAATAGCTAAAGAAAGGGTTGTCAAAATTTTCCTTTGCTTAAGTCCTGGTTACTTAGCATCATGGTGTTCTGGAGAGCCACTTTTACACTATCTCAAAATTCCTTATAATTAAGGTGATCACATACAGCTTACTGTCCAAATTAGGACGTTTGGGGATGAAAAGGGGAACTTCTAATGATAGAACAGACAGCACAGTTGTCAACTTGGACACCTATGGTGTTGAGTCGTGTCCAACGCCTTGCAACATGACTTTGCAACACGACATATGTGATCACACTGTATATAGCCAAGTTTAAGCATTCACTTGCTATGTGTTTATACATTATGAATAAAAAAGGTCTAAACCTAGCTCAGCCCTAATGTAACAAAAAACCTTTTTCTTTTTCTGTGATATATGTTAGGGTCTCTCCTTTGCATAAAAATAGGTTTTTGTGTTTCCTCATTATCAGAATTTTCTGACCATTAATTGAACTTCATTCATTAGAATGAACTTCAAGATTCATTCAAGTGAAAATCTGAAAGCTACATTTTGGACTGTGCCTGAGAAGTATTAGTACCTGTTAAGTGGTAGCTTTAGGATATCATGTATTTACCTTTTTTCAGCACCCATTAACTGAGAACTTTTAAATAATACAAAAACTTCTCTATTTTCTTTTGCCCTTTGCTTCTGTCACAGTTTGTTCTTCATTTGTCATACATCAAGCACATATTTTCACTAACTATACCAGGTGTATGTACTGGAGGCCTTGCCCTATACTCATACTTTCAGGGGAAGACAAAAGTAGGTTGATGACAAGTGTCTTACAGAGATACAGAGAATTCCCAGCCATCCAGTGGTTAGGACTCTGTGCTTTCCCTGCCAAAGGCCCAGGCTGGATACCTGGTTGAGGAACTAGGATCCTGCAAGCCATGCAGCACAGTCCAAATAAAAAGATATAAAGATACACACAAGGAACATGGAAGCCAACGGAGTACCTAATTTTGCCTGGGAGAGCAAGAAGGTTGAACCAGGTGATGTTTGATCCAAGTTTTATAGGATGATACTTTTAGCCAGATCAGGGAGTGAGGGAAAGAACTACAGGTAGAGGCATCAACATGTCAAGAAGTAGACGTGTGAGCTAACCTGATAGGAAACTAGCAGCAACTTAAGATGGCTAGGACACTGACATGTTAGAAAGTAACATATTAGCTATGTTAGAAAGGCTGCAGCTTTTAAAGAATTTATACTTTTCTTACAAAGATAGGCAGTCAATGAAAAAGGTTAACATTTGTTTTTAAAGGGTAACTTTCATAATCTAGCAGAACTATTAGATGAGAATGATCCTTGAGGCAGGATCAGCTGAGATTCAGTAACTCCCAGTTGAGAAATTAAGCCTCACCGAGGTAGTAGCCAAGATGAACATGAGATATTTAGGAGGTACAAACCAAGACGATTTACTGGGTGTGCAGTGTTGGAAGAGAAAAATCTAAAGCTGGTAGATTTTTTGAAAAGAAACATTTTAAACAAATGGATTAATTCACCATCCCTCTTTTCCAGATTCGTGGTGCCCTTAATGCAATCAGAAGCTTGATTTCTGCCCATCCAGAAGAGAAGCCCAGAGCTGTTGTTACTCACAGCAGTGGAAACCATGGCCAAGCTCTCTCCTTTGCTGCCAGATTAGAAGGTACTTGATTAACTTCCCAGAGTCCTGGGTAGGATCATCAGAGGAGTGGAAAAGTATCCTTAACTTTCAGTGAGATTGGTGATAGCCATGGAAATAAATTTCCCAGCCCCTGATTACAAGCGAACTGAACAGAGGTTTCTATCCTAAATTCTGATTTGTACTAACTAAACATTGTTTCTCCCTCCCAGGGATTCCTGCTTATATCATAGTGCCAGAAACAGCTCCCAACTGTAAAAAACTGGCAATACAAGCCTATGGAGCCTCTATTGTATACGGTGAACAGAGTGAAGAGGTAAGGGAGAGAATCTTCAGCACCACCACCCAGGGTTCATGGTCACATGAAACCTTTTACCTCACTGGGCGCAGCTTCCAGTCTCCTTTGTTGTTTCCTTTTTAAATGTTGGCATGCCCATCACTCAGATGATCTACTCATGGTCTCCTAGTTTAAAACTTCTAACTCCAGTCCTGACCTTTGCTCTTAGCCCAGACTTGTTTAACAAACTTAAGAAATTGTTATTTTTTCAATATTTGGCTGAGATGGGTCTCAGTTATGGCATGCAGGATGTTTGATCTTTGTTATGGCATGTGGGATCTTAGTTACAGTATGCAAACTCTTAGTTGCAGCATGTGGGATCTAGTTCCCTGACCAGGGATGGAAACCTGGTCCCCTGCACTGGGAGCATGGAGTTTTAGCCACTGGACTACCAGGGAAGTCCCAGAAACAAAAATTCTTGCCATCACTTGTGGCCCAGATGAACTGGCCCATTACTACTTTTCTGATCTCACTTTCCACTGTTACTTTCCCCCCAACACTCCACACCAACCACACTTAGTTTCTCAAAGCCAAGCACTCCTATTCTGTGGTCTTTGTACTTGCTGTTCCTCTCTCCCTGGAATATTCTGTGGAGACACACAGGACTTGTTCAAATGCATTGTTCTCCAAGGCATGTATTTACTTATACCCCACCCTATCCCATCATATTAGAATGCAACTCCACTGAGTGCAGGGGCTGCTCTGTTCAGTCACATCCTCAGTGCCAGAACCAAGTGTGAGAAAAGCAGCCAGCCAATGAAGTGTTAAACGACCGAATCTAACTTGTTGGGGACTCTATTAAATACAGATAAAGTAAGCTAAAATAATGTCCTCTTTCAGTCCAGAGAAAATATGACAAAAAGAATTGTGGAAGAAACAGAAGGCATTATGGTACATCCCAACCAGGAGCCTGCAGTGATAGCCGGGCAAGGGACAATTGCCATGGAAGTGCTACACCAGGTAACAGCTTAGCTGCTCAGCTGCCAGGAATGCTGACGTTTGGCCACAGAACCAGTTCTTTCCTATGCACATATAAAACTGGTTATTAACACACACCTATTTTAATACTTTATATTCTTTTCACTGCAGGTTCCCTTGGTAGATGCACTGGTGGTACCTGTAGGAGGAGGAGGAATGCTTGCTGGAATAGCCATTACAGTGAAGGTGAGAAAACAGCTTCTGGAGGACTCCCCACTTCAGGCACAGAAGTTTATTTTGTATTATAGTACATTGTGAATACTTGCTCAACATTCCCCCCACACTGCCATTCCTTCTTATTATCGCCTGGCACTTCTCTGCATCACTACCCTTTTCTTAATGAAAACTTTACAGCATAAAAGCCATTACAATGAGTGGCACCCTCACAGTCCTTTGAATTCCATCTCACCAACTTACTATCCAGGTCAGGAGCTACCCCTTTCCCAAGTCACCAGCAGAACCAGCTGTGATCCAGGCAACTGAAGGCCAGTAGAAAACAATTTAAACTGCTTAAAGGCCTTATTTCCATTACATAGATTAAAAGAAAGGTTCTTGGGCAGAAATGTGTTAACTGTACCATCTGTTTTACTGCAAACATGTGGGCAAAATGCTGTGGCTAGTTGTAAGGTATCTAATATTCCTCTTTCTAGGCTCTGAGACCTAGTGTGAAGGTATATGCTGCTGAACCCTTGAATGCAGATGACTGCTACCAGTCCAAACTGAAAGGGGAACTGACCCCCAACCCCTATCCTCCGGAAACCATAGCAGATGGTATCAAATCCAGCATTGGCTTAAACACCTGGCCTATTATAAGGGACCTCGTGGATGATGTCTTTACTGTCACAGAGGATGAAATTAAGGTGAGGCTTCAAGAGGAAAGAAAACAAAAGAATGGAGCAACTTCTTAGGCAAAAACCCTCCTGTTGTAAATGGCAACTAACCCACAAGGGAACTTGACTAGGTGATTTCGTAACATGTGAGAGGGTGCTCTAGATGAGTGTCAAGACAGTAAAGCAAGTTAGAATGAAAAAAGCCCTGCCCTTCACCGGCAAACACAAACATATCACAAGCAGGAAAACTCAGACTGGGCATACACCCCCATTTGGCCTTTAATCATAGAGGCCAACCAACTCGGCTCCTTACCCCCTTTCCCATGTCACTAATTCTTACTCCCTTCTATACCGACAGTATGCAACCCAGCTGGTGTGGGAGAGGATGAAATTGCTTATTGAACCTACAGCTGGTGTTGGAGTGGCCGCTGTGCTGTCTCAGCATTTTCAAACAGTTCCCGCAGAAGTAAAGAACATCTGTATTGTGCTCAGTGGTGGAAATGTAGACTTAACCTCCCTAACTTGGGTGAAGAAGCAGGATGAAAAGGCAGCTCCTTAGCAATCTGTTTCTGTTTAAAATGTGCAAAAGGAGGAAAAGGGACTCAAGTGTCTAGACACTTGGAAATTTTGTCTCCTGGTCATTGTCAACTTCCTATTATCCCCTCTAAAACAGCCTTCAAAACCCTAATGGAGAATGTGTATTTCAGTAAGATTTAATGGTTTTTTTTGGACTAAGTTGAACTATAAAATCATCCATACTTAACTGAGACACCTTCTCAAGGCCAAGAAAAGTCTTCCGCACGAAGGAGCAGGATCCCTTAAGTAGGCTTAAGTAGAAAGCACAAACTGGGCAACCACAACCTACAGGCTCCCATCCCTAGAGTTCACACTAGTAACAGTGAGACAGAATCCCACTGAATCCATTACTCCATGTCCATTTCAGGCACTGTTGAAGAAATCTCACTTTTCACCCAGGGGACTGGTTCTGGTACATATGGATCATAAGTCCACTTGGGGAAAACTCTCTTATAAAGATTCATCAGTACTGTGTCCTGAGATTTTAGCTTCCCATCAAAATTGCACTTCATGTGACCGTGAGTACCTAGAATGCAAACAGAATGAGTTGGTCATATTAATAGAAAACTTTAAAGCAGTGGTCTCCTAATCCAATGGTCATTTAACAGCACTGAGGAAGTCTACACAAGCTCCCAAATCACACATTTTCTTACCTAAAGGCTCCTTGATGTGGCCCCTGCGGCCCCATTTTGTTCTCAGTTCCACAGGTTTAAACCACAGTACATCCTCTTAGATAAAGAAACACACAGAAGACCAGAATGAAACACCTATCCATAATGTATAAACCCAACCTTCATCCCACAAAGGCAACTGGATCCCCTGTCACACCTACCTCTGTTGAAAAACATGTAACGCACCACTGCCGTCTTAGTAAAAATTTTGAAAGGATGACCACTCAGAACAACTCTCTTGATGACCATCCTGTCTGGATCCACTGACAAGAGATGGCCTGTGGCAATGAGGCTGTGCATTCCTGAGGGGCAAAAGCAGAGCAGCAGGAGGCTTCTCGTCAAAGCCTTCACTTATTGTCCAGTTTATTTAAAGATCTATGAGAGCTTGGGGAGACCCAGTGGGGATGTACTATGTGGCCCCTCCTGGGTTCGTGGCCAAGATCACTGATATTCCTGCTGAGCCTGTCCTCAGAACCTGCCCTAAAAAGAGCACCCTGAGCAGCCTCCACCAATTAGCTAAGGTTTGCAAGCAAGATAAAAACCCCATTTGTCATCCTGAAATTGGGATAATTTAAAAAACATCATTACCTTTTTTGTTACCATTTGACTCCCAATTTAAATACAGAAAGCAATTAGTCTTATTAAGGACCCACAGGCCTATTCACTTCTGTGAACTCAACTTACCATTGCTGTTCTGTTTGAAAAGCAGCACAGACGCAGGAGGAAAAGTGATCGGGGCATATACCGTCACCACCAGGGCTGTGTCTGCAGTCAGGAACCTCTGAAGTTTATGTTTATCCGCTGCCATTAAAAGAATAAAAACCAGGACATATTTTGACAAACAATAGGTAGTCCAGAGGCCTGTGAAAAGCTGTATCACTGGAACTAAGGCAGCTAATGTTTCTTTATCCTACTACTTCTCCAAACATTTTCTGGCCTCTGTACAACTGAAAAATACAACCCTATCCTAGCAGAGTGATTTTTCAAGTAGGAGGCAGAGTCTTGGAGCTTGAACTGTATTTGGGGGTTTGAAAAAGTTCTCCAGATGATCCTGATACATATCACCCTACCTCATTTGAGAATCGGCGCTTTACAGAAAAACACTCCACTAATTCAACAGCTCTTAGTCTTGAACAAGGATTGGCAAACATCTTCTATAATCAGAGTAAGTATTTTAGGCTCTGTGGCCATAGAGTCTCTCTTATAATTACTCAATTCTCACTAAAGCACAAAAACAGCTACAGACAATACATTATTTTAAATTAATACTGAAAGTTATAAAATATTTTAAGGGCAATATCAATCCTTCATTTAGACAGCATGGTTGGTGAGCAAAGAAATTATCCAGAGCATCCATTAATACTGCCTTTTTTCACCTTCCTCTGGCCACTGCTGGGGGCTGAGCATGTGGGTAACGTTCAGAAGCCCTGACATACTGCCAAGTATCTTCCCACTCTAAAGACTGTAAGAGGACAATCATTTTTTGTCATAGGAGTATCCCTGGTCATCACTGTCCAAAACCTCATCTCATCTCAAGATCTCAGAAGCCATACACCTCTGCTTTATCCAACTGTGGGCTACCCCCTAGACTTCACCCACTGGGACATCAGATGCCAAGGGTTCCATGACACGTCATTTCTTGAAAGTTGCTGACCCCTATTCAACACTGACTCTGCAGCAAATACTCATGGTAGAGGAGCCTCAGCACCACATAGAGGTTGCATCACTGGGATGCTTCAGACAGGTTCAGACATTTTGAATGGAAACATCATTGGCGCCTAAACCAGAGCTTGAAATGGTGTATTCTGCACACCCCATCCCCATACTCCCACCCCCTGCTGCAAAATCAAAGTCCCCTAAAAGACAGTAAGATGGACAAAACCCCAGAAACTTCCCTGATGCTTACCTGCAGTGTGCTGAGAGAATAAAGGTGAGGCTCGGAAGCGCCTGAATCCACAGTGGAAGATCAGCTCCTCTTTAGCTTTCACAGGTTCAGTGTTGCCAGGGTGCCGGCTCACCACCATATTAAGTACTGACATCTGGGGACCAAGTAGAGAAACAGAACTTATCAGAAATAGAACACTCTAAAGTAAAAGAAGGCAAACCAAACCAGCAGACTGGGTTCACCCTAAGAGCTGACAATACTAATTTATGTGATTGTTTAGTCACTAAGTTGTGTCCAACTCTTTTTGTGACTCCATGAACTGTAGCCTGCCAGGCTCCTCTGTCCATGGGATTTTCCAGGCAAGAATCCTGGAGTGGATTGCCATTTCCTTCTCCAGGGGATCTTCCCGACCCAGGGACTGAACCTGCATCTCCTACACTGCAGACAGATTCTTTACTGCTGAGCCACCTGGGAAGCCCTATACTAATTTATGGTATAGTATAAATGATGAAACACAAATCCATCTTTTACCTTCACTAATAACTAGCGTTCAAACTGAAAATAGGCTGACTTTCAGAACTTTCATGTCCCTGCTATACTGGTTGACCGTCCCATGTGTAACATGCAAGGGTTCAACATCTACCACAAAATCAATGACTACAAGTCACTCACTAACCACACACAGCCAAACCACACTCATTTAAGACCCTTCTTGCTTCAACCATTACTCACATTGACCAAAGGGCAGAGCTCTCTTACACCCCAACTTATATGACTGCTGGCCACCAAGAGAAAAAAGATCTATACCTTGGCATGAAAGTGAAAGTTGCTCAGTCGTCCAACTCTTTGTGACCCCATGGACTATACAGTCCAAGGAATTCTCCAGGCCAGAATACTGGAGTGGGCAGCCTTTCCCTTCTCCAGGGGATATTCCCAACCCAGGGATCGAGCCCAGGTCTCCCACATTGCAGATGGATTCTTTACCAGCTGAGCCACAAGGGAAGACCATACCTTGGCAGAAGCCCTCCTTATTTTTATGGATGCCAATCCTTGACTAAAGTCTGATCTGACAAACATACTTACGTCAGAGAAGTCTCAGAACCATACAGAGATGACATCACTGAGATGCATCAGACAGGTTCAGACATATTAGGTAAAACCATCATCGACTTCTCTGTCATCCTCTCCTGACTCCTCATCATAAAGGCAGACTTTCACATCCCAAGGAGCAAAACATCAGCCACATAAAACATTAGGCTGTCATATAAAACTGGTTGCAAAGTGTCATAACTCCCATTTCCCACAAGACACTAACTCACCTTCTGTTCATGAGGTAGTAACGAAAATGCAATCAAGGGTGTGCCTCGCTTGAAGTGCTCAACCACGGAGACAGGGACTTCAGAGACATGAAGTGTGACATACCAGCCAACCTTCGGGAGAAAGCAGAATACGATCATGCAGTTACTCTTATGGTCTCAATAATGACGAAGCATTTCTCCAACTATGTTAACAGTCTCCCAGACATTGATAAGGCCAGTGCTCACCCTCCAAGACTGCCTTGCACAGTTGCCTCAACTACCCAGATTAAGCTTTCCCAGTTAACATCTCTGACACCTCTTTGTTCCCAGTATCACTCTGATCAGTAACTCGGTAGCTTCTCTAAGTCAGCTGAAGGCAGCATAAAACTCATTAAGGTACTCATGCCAAGAGAGTGAGTAGGGGGAGGGGGGACAGACACGACCTTGCAAATAAGCAAATTATAGGGATGGACAAAGGAAAGCAGATACCTCAGCTCCTTCAACTTCTTCTTCAATCTCTTTAAAGATGCGTCTCCGGGTATTAATAAAGTTCTGAAACTGAAAGATCCGAGCATAATCTCGAGGGAGGTTTTCCTTAGGATCCCAAGGAGATGTCCGGAAGCTCTTAAGGCCTCTGTATTTCTGAAATCTAGAATATAGATGATATTTTAAAGAAATTCACAGTGACATTTATATGGTGCTACTTAACTGTTTCACTCAACTCACTTAAAATGCCTAAAGCTTAAAATTTTAAAAAAGGAAAAAATTTATAATTTTTAAAAATTAAATAAATAAAATGGTTAAGGCTTTAGCTTAAAATAACTACCTTTCAAAATAACCTAATGGCCTAAATCAGAACCACCCTCCAAAAGAGCCAGTAACAAGTATTTCAGCACCAAACCCCAGCTTCTTCAAAGTATTAACAGTAGCTCCCTGCTGCATATTAGGGAGTGGCTCTTTAACCTGACTAGCAGGGTCCTTGATAAAAGCCTTACCCCTCTAACAACTCTGGTTTTAGTGAGACTCACCTTTAGAGCAGACAAGATCACCTTCACCCCTAACTCTTTGTTCTTGCTGTTCTACCCAAACTTCCCCAAATCTCCAAATGTTATATACTTTAATCGAGTCTTAGCTCCAAAGGAAGCATTTGCTAATTAATCCCAATTGTATTTCTGTAACATTATTAGTCTGTACTACACAATGTAGAATGTGAATATATATGACTGTTCATACATAAGGTTAGCCCTTTGGGAGGAAGAACAATGTTTTTTCTTCTTTTATATCACACTGACATAGTTCTGAGCCATGTTAAGTTTTAAATAAAAATGTACTGATTAGTTCTGGACTTGCTGACTCACCGAATTCTAGCAGCCACATCACGGGGGGTATCTACTTCATCTGGGAACATCTCTTCCAGTCTTTCTTGTTTGTATTTCTCCAGCATTTTTTCCTCAGCCTCTTCATCCACGTTCTCATCATACAGATCATCACGTACAGACTCTCCTATAGTCATAGTTTCACATTCCTCCTCTTCTTCCTCTTCACTACCCTCGTCCTATAGAATGAAGGATCACAGTTTCTGAGGAAGCCCACATCTTTACACAAAAGGCCACTACGCTGAAGTTTACTAGATACACAGTCCAAACCAATATTAACTCTAATAGAGACTGAGTTATAAAACAGAGTCTCATTCCAGCAACTACAAAGCTATTCCTAAGAAACGGACCACACATACCCCTTAAGGTCAGGAAGGCACCTTGCCTTGCATTGGGGGCTATACACAGAGGGTGCCCAAGGGCCCATTTCCTTACCTGAGATTCCTCTTCCATAAAATTCTCGTGTTCTATATCATCGTACTCATCTCCTTCCCCACCACTTTCACCATCCTCATCCAGAATCCATTCAGCTTGATAACTGGATGTTCCCTTGGGAACCTTCTTTACAACCTTGGAACTTTCCTTCAGTAAGTCTGTAAAAGCCCAAATGAGTTAAGTTACATACCTCCTCCTTTCTTCTATGACACAGGATATATTGCTACCAATACCAGGAACTCTGGCAGGCACTTATAAGTTTATTTCAGCTGCCTCAGAACTAGCACTAGCAATACTAACATGGTTAAACAAGTTTTACAGTGAATCGGAAGTTATTTTCCCATTCATTAGGAAACAGTAAGTAATTCTTAAAGAGATAGAGCAAGTGCAAACTTTGGCCTTTGCAGGTAAGAGAAGACAGACTTCCAGTACTTCCTCAACTGTGCTACCTTTTAAGGTCCTCACTGTGAGCAGTTAGACAAAACCCACAATTCCAGGCCAGACGAATTTGAAGTCTGCCAACACCAACCATGTGCCTCACTCAGCTCCTCTTCTGTGGGCCAGGTCTGCTCCCCCTCCATTGGGTCTGGGATAACCTCTGTTTGCAAAGATGCTTGTCTATCAGGGTCTGCCTTCATTAGAACCTTCAGGTCTTCCTCCATATCAGCTACAGCATCTGCAGAACAAATCTGAAAACCCAGTCGACAATTAACTGTTACCCAAAAATCTACTAAATCTAACATAATTAGAAAGATCTAGAAGAGCATAGCCCTCAAATAGAATAGAAAGCCAAAACTTGTCAGGATTTTTCAAATGGTTCTGTTTCCTAGCATTCTAAATCTATAAGTCTAGCTCTTGAAGCCTTTCATAATCTGATCCCATGCCTACCTGTTTAGTACTCCCAGCCACTGTTATCCTCAGAGTTCAAAGAAACCCTTTGATCTATCACTTTGCCTAGGCTCAAGTTGTCTCTATTTGCTAGGAAATTCTTCCACCACTTTTCAAATCATAAAACACATTCATCCTTCTCAATACCTGGCACAAGTCGATCCCTTCCGTGAATCTTGCCAGTCTTTTTCTCAACTTCCACTGCAGGTATACTTTCTCAGTCTTTATTTCACAGGTGTTTGCCATTTTTCTGACCTAATTAAGTTGTCTAAGGAGAGAAACTACATCTGTGTCTATCTACAGACTCAGAGCCAATTGCTATGCAAAGCATCTACAAAGCACTGAGTAAATATTTAATATATCAACTTATTTGTAGTTGACTATTGCCTTATTTCACAATTACCTCCAGGGACTAGGATATTTGTCCAAGTGTGTAGCCATACTACTTTCTCTGAAGTTAATTAGTTTTCATCCATGATTGTACAAGACATAGTTTTTAAGAACACCAATCTTACCTCCATTGCCGCGCCTGAGTCCTTTGAGGATCTGATCACTCTCAGATTTAAAGGGAAAGGGTCCACAGGGGCATCTATCTGCTTCATCTGGAAATCACCATGTCCAATGATATGCAGCACACTATTTACATTCAGAGCCTGCCCACGAACATAGCCTGAGATCTTCAAGGTGCCCATCAAGTCATTCTCTTCACTAGGCACAAAGTCAGCAGCATGAGCAAATAGATAGGCACGCTGATCTCGAAAGGCAAGATGCCGTTGCTTTTGGTTAGCCAACTGCCTGAGCAGCATCCCTGCCTCCTGCTGAGTATCTAACAGGAGGAGTTTGTCCTCAGGAAAGCGCTTCTCCACTGCTTTACTTAGCTTTCTTCTGGCATCTATTTGTTTCTTCGGCGGGAGGCTAGAAATCCCTTGAACAGCTAACGCTGTGAGCAAAAGAGAAAAGGTTTCATGACTTGTTGCTTCACTATATGAAAATCTCCCCCCTGCAGTTTACAAACAAGCTAATAATTCAGTTGTGAGCCCAGAGATCACCAGGCAACCCACCACTCAGTTACCCTAAAGAAATTTCACAATAAAACCAAACTTCATAATCTTCTTTCTCTGGGCAACTAGCAGTCCAGAAATAAAAAGGCACCTTGATACCTGACTTGTAAATAATGGACCAAGTTAAGGCCACACATACTCGTACGACCCCCCCAATAATATCAAGCGTTAGACATAGTGTCTGGCAAATTACAGGTGCATAAATGCTAATTCAGTTCCTTTCTTGACCTGCAATACTTCCAACTCACTTACTATAGGTGGGAAGGCCCTGAGCAAACAGGCAAGAAAGGCAGTAATCCCCGGTGCTATCCCAGCCTTCTAGTGGATCAAGGAGGAACAGGATGGTATCAGCCACTTTAGCCATGTCTAACACAGTGTGCAGATCCCCTGGAATAGAAGACAAAGTCATAGAAAAAGGTGGTTGACATCAGGACATTTTACTCACAGAGTATTACACTAATGCTCAAAACATAGTGATCGGAAATATTGTTGCATACTCTAACCTGGCCTTGCCGATGTGAAAAACCACCGATGTTTCAAGCGGGGGCATAACAGCATAAAGCTATGGGTGCTTCCCCGTTCATTCAAGTGTACAGTTCCAGTGTCCCTATCCTGAAGCAGCCGAAAGGCCTCTGGCAGGGAAATCCTGTCGTGCAAGGGCACCACCAGTACCTGATGAGGAGGGCCATCCTTGCTGCCAAGCTGTCTCTTTTCTGCCAAAACCTGCGGAAAGAAAAGATCAGAGAACACCTCAGTGTTTCAATACTTTATTCCAGTACTGCATTTCCAACAGTACAGAGGCCCATCCTCAGCATCCAAAAAAGCATCTCTCTTGTTAAAAGGTGTCAGGTATGCCAAGGAGGTGGGCAGGAGGTAGGCACAAAGCTACAGCATGAGTCTGGGCCTGCACACCTGACACGTGCTCTAGGGTTATCCTCCATCTCTGACCCCCTTCCCAGGGTCACATTTTCTAGTTCGAGGCATTACCCGCCTAGAAGGATTGTGAAGCCACACCAGTCCCCGAGCCCCAGTCCTCTCACCGCCTCCTTCTTCTGCTTTCGGAGCTGGCTGGCGCGATGCCTCTGGTCCACCCTGCTGAGATCTTTTCTCACCTTCTTGCTGAGGGTTTTCGGTGCTAGACGGCCTGGAAGGATATCAGACCTTTCTGATCTTGCGCAAAGCACTAGCAGTCCTGCCTGCCCTCCTTAGACCCTTTGCGGGGGGTCCAGGCCGGAAGCAGGAACTCATTCTGGGCACGAAGAAAAGCAGTTAATATCGACTAAACAGCTCTTCTTCCTCCAACCCTACCTTCTTACCCTTGCCGTCTCGCTGCGCGGACCCTCGACCCCGATGCCGCCCGCCTTTATGCGCTTTATTCTGCTGCTTAAGCGGGCCTGAGCGATGGGCCGCCATGCTGCAGTTCACGTGTACCAAGTCGCCACTACTTCCGGGCTGAACAGATCGCTTCCTGTTCCCGCCTCGGGGGCGTGTCTTCCCCTAGCGGGGCGGGGCTCCTCGAGATCTCTCGCGAGGTTCATTTACACACGCCTCTAGACTAAACCTCCGCGTAAACTTTTCCCGGACTGGTGGTCTGCTCTGGGGAGACTTGAAAACATCGGATGTGGGCTCGAGGTTTGGTCTTCCCGTTTCGGAGGGCCGATATGCTTCCTTGAGTTTTGATTTTTTTGCGCTATCATGTTGCATCACTTAGGAAGATTCTCCATTCGTGCGGTAGAGGGCTAAGCCCCTCCTCTAAGCTAGCTTAGTTAGTGCACGCCGCTCCTCGATTGGGCGCAGCAGGTGTTCCTTGTCACTTTGAGCCACCGTTTGTCGCCCTCAGTTCCCAGGTGGGGCTGCTTAAGCCTACCAGGCAAATCGTGCGGAAGGCGCTTGTCTCACATCCAGTTTTCGTGCCAGTTCCCGCTGGTCCCAGTTACCCCAACCCGCGCCACCACCTCCCAAGTAGCTGCGAGAAAAGCCAGACGGGTGGTGGCGACCCCTCGGAGGAGGGACAGCTGACCGTGAACGGCGCCCTCAGAGCCAGCCGCGCCTCTGCAGACCGGGGCGGTTGCTCTCCCACTCCTCTTCCCACAAGCTTTGCAACGGAGGGCGCCCAGCCGTCAGGGGGTTTAAAGAAACGATGGCGCTCCACCGCCTTCCTCTCAGCCGGGGGACCAACACGGGCTTCCCAGTAATCAGACTCGAGGCGCGGGGGTCCCGGGCCCTCCCGTCGGGAAATCGAGCGTGTAGGAATCACGGAACATCCAGCTGAATGAGAGCCAGCTTCCGCAATAGCGACTTGCCCCCTCTTAGCCGCCCTGGGGGGGTCCAGGGGCGCTCCCCTCCTCCCCGGCCCGGCGCTGTGCAGGGCGGGCGACCGGCGCTCACAATGCAGGTTCGCGCCCTCGGGGCTGGAGCAGGCGCGTTGCCATGACAGCGGCCCGCGTGGCGCGCGCCCGGGCACGCCGCCCTCAGGCACGCGCAGTCACCCCCCGCCCGACCCCCCCCTCCCCGTGGCTGAGAGCACCCCCCCACCCCGCCCCCAGCAGTGGGAAGGGGCCGGGCCAGGCTCCTGACGTCTGTGCGGGGCTCGGAAGATGGCTGCGGAGCCCAGCACCGGGCAGTGGCTGCGGCGGCGGTGGCGGCGGCGGCGGGCGGGGAGCGCGGCGGACTGGGGCTCCGCCTGGCGCGTGGGGCGCTGAGCCGAGAGGCGCGGAGGCGGCGAGGGCGCGTGGGGGGCATAGGGGGCCGCTGGGCACCTCCCCTCGGGTCAGCCGCCGCAAGATGGGCAGCGCGGAGGACGCGGTCAAAGAGAAACTGCTGTGGAACGTGAAAAAGGAGGTAAAGTCGGGGCACGGACCTCCGGGGGCTCGCGTTCCTGTCCTCACGGCCCACGGGACAGAAAGAGCTGTGCCCATCCCCAGGGCGCGGGCGCTCGCGGGCCTCGGACGGGGGCCGGTCCTGGACTGGCTGCGGTTCCCGCCCGACTCCCGGATCACGGGCAGCACCCCTCGGCCCCAGGGGCTAGGCCAGCGCTTCAGGGTTTGTTTGCTCCGCGATCCCGCAGCTCCCCGCCCTGCGACAGCAGCAGCTCTGGGAGACCGAGGGGGAGGGGTGGCGGCGATTTCTGGAGAACCGAGCTGCCCCTTCATTGCCCTCGCCGCCGGGGGAGGGGGCGGGGCCCGCGCTAAACCGGTGACCTGGGGGCTTAGCTCCGGTTTGCCCTACACCCCAGTCGGTTATCTTTCTGGGAACTGAGTCTCGGCTGCATGAGGGTTCGCCGCACACCACGTCTCACTCCACGCCCACCTCCCTACCCAGAGGCCAGGGGGGCTTTTTGAGAATGGTTTTTAAGACTCAGATTTTTTTTTTCCCCCTTTTGAGGACACCCCCCCCCCCCCCCCCCCGCCCATGTCACAAAGAGAAGTCCTTCCCTGTGCGTACTAATGTCCTCCCCTTTGTCCCTGCCCTAAAACCCATTTCAATTCCTGGGGCGGAGGTGGGGGGAGGTGCCCGTGTGAATGACTCACTCGCAAAGGCACGCTGGAGAGCTCCAAACCCACAGAGTGGATTAGAATGGATGCGGCCTCTGGATGGAGCCCTGGACTCTTCCCATCTACCTCTGTCGGCCAGATGTGTCAACTCCATGAGGGCAGGAAACCTGTTTTACCCAGAACTCTGTGTCCATGCCTGGCACACAGTAGGCACTCAGGGTTGTTGTTCAGTTGCCCAGTCGTGTCTGACTCTTTGTGACCCCATGGACTGCAGCGTGCTAGACTTCCCTGACCTTCACTATCTCCCAGAGTTTACACAAACTCACGTCCATTGAGTCGATGATGCCATCCAAAAACCATCTTGTCTTCTGTCACCCCTTCTCCTCCTGCTCTCAATCTTTCCCAGCATCAGGGTCTTTTCCAGTGCACCGGCTCTTCGCATCAAGTGGCCAAAGTATTGAAGCTTCAGCTTTAGCAGCAGTCCTTTCAATGAATATTCAGGGTTGATTTCCTTTAGGAATGACTGGTTTGATCTCAGTGATCATTGGCACTCAAAAAATGTTTGATAAATAAGTCTATTGATCTTGGAGACTGCAGAGTCTGATGGGAATGCATAAACTTTGAAATAGTCTGGACCTAGCTCTTTGTGATTTTGAATAAGTTACTTAACCTTTCTAAGTCTCAATTTCTACATCTCTAAAATAGGGATACTGATATTTAGCTGATATATAAAAGTTTACCATATTGGTACCTTTCCCCTTTCCTAGAGGTTGCATATCAAAGAGCAGAGACATTACTTTAATGACAAAGGTCTGTATAGTCAAAGCTACGGTTTTTCCAGTAGTCATGTATGGATGTGAGAGTTGGACTATAAAGAAAGCTGAGCGCTGAAGAATTGATGCTTTTGAACTGTGGTGTTGGAGAAGACTCTTGAGAGTCCCTTGGGCTGCAAGGAGATCAAAGAATGCAATTCTCAAGGAAATCAGTCCTGAATAGTCATTGGAAGGACTGATGCTGAAGCTGAAACTCCAATACTTTGGCCACCTGATACGAAGAACTGAGTCATTGGAAAAGACTCTGATGCTGGGAAAGGCAGGAGGAGAAGAGGACGACAGAGGATGAGATGGTTGGATGGCATCACCGACTTGATGGACATGAGTTTGAGCAAGTTCTAGGAGTTGGTGATGGACAGGGAAGCCTGGTGTGCTGCAGTCCATGGGGTGGCAAAGAGTCAGACACAACTGAGCGACTGAACTGAGAGGTTTCAGGACTGGAGAAGGCTCAGGGTTCTTATAGAATTCTGGAAGGCTCATAATTAAGGCTCCAGGAGTGAAAGCACAAAGTCCTAACCATTGGACCACCAAGGAATTCCCAGGGCGTAGATATGTGTGTGTGTTAGTCACTCAGTTGTGCCCGACTCTTTGTGACCCCATGGACTGTAACCCGCTAGGCAGCTCTATCCATGGGATTTTCCAGGTAAGGATACTGGAGTGGGTTGCCATTTCCTTCTCCAGGGGGTCTTCCCAACCCAGGGATCGAACTTGGGTCTCCTGCATTGCAATAAAATTCATTACTGTCTGAGCCACTAAGAGCATCTATAGGTTCTCCTAATCAAAAAATCTGCCCCAGCAGCCTGCCTTAGATGTCTCCTGGTCTTTGAGTTGTGACATGATGCTCTGTTTAATGCAAACACCCCTTGGGAAGTAATCTAGGAAGCTTTTAATAGTTTAGAGTACAGGATCGATCAGATCCTCCTTTACCTAAACCACTAACCATGAGCACTTTGCAGTAAGGAGGAGACTCCCGGTCCTTCCTCCATCCTCCCCAGACTTTAGAAGCTCTACCACCTTCCAAACATAAGTGAGGGCCTGGAGAGCAAGGGCAGCATCAGGACGCTGGACACAAGACACTGTCCAAAGAATGGCAAAGACTCGGTCTGACCAGAGCTCACTAAATCAGTAAGATTGAAGACAGGGATTGAGGTAATCCATCCCTCTAATCTTCAGTATTACTGTTTGTCTTTTGGCAGGTTCCCCCAGGGGCTTCCCTGGTGGCTCAGATGGTAAAAAAATCTGCCTGCAATTCAGGGGACTCAGGTTCAACCCCTGGATGGAGAAGATCCCCTGGAGAAGGAAATGGCAACCACTCCAGTATTCTTCCCTGGAGAATTCTATGGATAGAGGAGTCTGGTGGATTACAGTTCATGGGGTCGCATAGAGTCCAACACGACTGAGCAACTAACACACACACACACACACACACACACACACACACACAGGTTCCCCCAGGGCATCAAAAGTGCTTAGCTTCAATGTTGGGAGCAACTAGAACCTCCTATACTGCTGATGGGACTGTAAATTGGCAAAATCTCATAATGCCAAATACCCTCATCAGAAATTCCTTGCCTAAAAATATAAATCCAAAGAAATGAGCCCCCATGTTCACACAAAGACACATCTAGAGTGTTCATAGCAGCACTGTCCATAACAGCCCCAAATTGGAAGCTACCCAAATGCCAGTCAGATGTGAATTGTTCACACAATGGAGAATGAAAGATGCACATCCACATACAACATGAGCAAATCTCACAGTCACACAACTACACACTGAGCAATTCCATCTATAAAAAGCACAAAATCCCACACATGTGCTCTATGATGTTAGAAATCAGGATAGTGGGTACCTTGGAAGGGAGTAGTGACTAAAAGGAATCATGGCAGAGTCTGGGGCTACATTAGGGTGCTGGTCACGTGTTGTTTCTTGAGCTGATGCTGCTTTCACAGGTGTGTTCAGTTTGTAGAAATTCTTCAAGCTGTGAAATTATGATATATTTGTTGTTGTTCAGTGGCTCAGTAGTGTCAGACTCTGTGCAACCCCATGGACTACAGCATGCCAGGCTCCTCCGTCCTCCACTGTCTCCCAGAGTTTGCTCAAATTCTTGTCCACTGAGTCGGTGATGCTATCTAACTAACTTAACCTTCTGCTGCCCCCTTCTTTTGCATTCAATCTTTTCCAGCATCAGGGTCTTTTCCAGTGAGCCAACTCTTTGAATTAGGTGGAGCTTCAGCAATAGTCCTTCCAATGAATGTATACCCTTTTCTATATGTTCATTATACATCAATTTAAAAACTTTTTAAAGTGCTTTCTAAAGAAAGCTGTGACTGCTTACCTTACAAGGTGTTCTGAAGCTTTTACATTCGGGTAGGAACCCAAACATAGAGTTCTGCCTAGACAGAGAGAAGGCTAGGCTTGCGAGCGTGTGGGGAGTGTCCCTGATACCTGGGTGGACCTACCCTCCCTGGGAGAAGGGAGAAAAGGAGGGTCAGGTGTCTCCCTGCGGCCTGTACTGAGACAATTTGTCCCTGAAGGACAGCCCACAAGCCCTTCCGCGGCCAAGGACGGAAGAACAAGTAGCATCCCATCCCCGTTCTCCACAGCAGGGCCCTTCCTCTTGGGTTGGAATATCTGAACTGATTGATTAGTGGGTTTATAGCACCATTTTCAGCTTCCCTGATGGTTCAGTTGGTAAAGAATCTGCCTGCAGTGCAGGAGACCTGGGTTTGATCCCTGGGTTGGGAAGATCCCCTGCAGAAGGAAATGGCAACCCACTTCAGTATTCCAGCCTGGGAAATCCCATGGACAGAAGAGCCTGGCAGGCTACCTTTTTCTGGCTGCCTTTCCAAGACACTTGGCAATGTTTGTACTGAAGAAACTTTGCTTCCCCACCCCTCCCATTCCTGTCCTCTACTCTGCAAGTGGCTGAACTCAGACCAGGTGGGCAAGCCAAGCTATTTACTTGCTCACAGGCCTTTGATCAATCAATCAATCAATCAATAACGGTGCCGCCCATTTATTCACAGGTGAAGCAAATCATGGAGGAGGCTGTCACCAGGAAGTTTGTGCATGAAGATAGCAGCCACATCCTTGCTCTGTGTGGTGAGTGAGTGACTGGAGGGTAATGAGAGAGGGGTTTAAAAACTGAGGATATTGCCATGGGGCCACAGGAAAAGTCCTCGGGGCTAGTAGTTTTCAAATTGGGTTGTAAGTCAGAATCAACTCAGAAGCTTATGAAATCTTGTTGGTCCCATCCCAGACCTACTGAATTAGGATCTCCAGGGCCCAAGAATCTGCTTTATATTCTAGTCCCTAAAAACAGTAGTGCTCAAATTTTAGCATCATAGTCACCTGCTGTTGTTGTGTTTAGGGGCTAAGTCATGTCCCGCTCTTTGTGATCCCATGGACTGTAGCCCGCCAGGCTCCTCTCTCCATGGGATTCTCCAGGCAGGAATATTGGAGTGGGTTGCCACGCCCTCCTCCAGGGGATCTTCCCAACCCAGGGATCGAACTCACGTCTCCTGTGTCTCCTGCAGTGGCAGGCAGATTCTTTACCACTGAGCCACTTGGGAAGCCTAGAGCCACCTATCGGGCTTGTTAAAACAGGTTCTTGGGTCCCAGCTCTGGAGTTTCTGATTCTGGTATCTCTGGGGTGGCCCCAGGAATTTGCATTTCTAACCAGTTCACAGGAGATGCCAGTGTTGCTGGTCCAGAGACCACACTTTAAGAACCACCAGCCTCAGTAGTTGGGTTGGGGAGCCACGGTGCTGGTTTATCCTTACATTAACTTCGGGGATTGGCCTGTGCCTTTGGATGCTTTCTGTGCTACATCTGTTTTCAAATTAATCCCACCTGCGTTGCTTCACCATTCCGAACTCTCCTCAATTGCATGCAAATCCACAGGAGGATCAAGGAAGACTAGCTAAGACTTCCCCGCTAAAAGAAAGTCTGTAATAAACCACCGCTTCCTGCTTAGTGTGAACATTTCTGCCTTTGTAGCAGCAAGACTGTCTCTGCACACAACTGAGTTTTCTTGGATTTCCAGGAATTTGACTGTCCATTTGCCATCTTTTTTACAAGTATCTATTTGTGTATTCTTGCCTGTGCTGGGTCCTTGTGGCTGCACGGGCTACTTTGTAGTTGCGGTGTGTGGGCCTCTCGTTGCGGTGACTTGTCTTGTTGCAGCGCATAGGCTCCAGGGCACGCGGGCTCGGTAGTTGCAGCTCCCAGGCTTCAGAGCACATAGTTGTGGTGCATGGGCTTAGTCGCTCTGCACCGTTTGCCGTCTTTGTGTTGTTTTCCTTGACCTCTGAGGTTGGTGTTTGGTGTCATGGAAGGGAGGTTGTGCATTTCTGAGGGGAAAGAATGAAAGGAGCAGATCAAGAGAGGGACACTCCTGACAGCAGCATGGTGGGGCGGATAGAGCCGCCCTTCCCGTCCGTCCAGCAGCAGACACTGAAGACCCCCAGGTTCCAGACGCTTCCTCTTCCAGGCAGGGAAACAGCAGTGACAAGGTGAACTGTCTGTCTATCCCCAGGGGGTTACACTCTGTGGGCAGACAGACAGAAAACAAAAGCACACAGGAATATATCCTGCAGTAACAGGTGTGGTAACAGCTGTGAAAAAAAAAAAAAGCAGAGAAATGTGGGAGGCGACTGGGGAGAGGCGGCCTGTGAGCAGAGCCGGAGCGACAGGCTGAGGGTTCAGGCAAATCTTGATGCTCTTCTTACTTCTCAAGTTGTACTGGACACGTTTCTTGACTTCTGTCACCCTCAGTCTGCTCCTCTGAAAACAGGGCGGTGATTCCCACCTCAAGGAATTTTCATGGGGATTGAGATGATGCATGTGAACATTCTTACGTTTGTAAGAGCTCAGAAAAACGTCCGTCTTTCCTCCTCTTCTGGGCATTAAGGCTGAAGCTAGGTTTGCAGGATTTGAGGTCCTACTATCTTCCCTTTGGGGTAAGTTGATTCTTTGAGATGATATAGCCCTTCTCAGGTCCACAGGACCAATCCAATCCCACCTTTTCTGTGGCAGAAGCCCTGCTGGGGAAAAACCATGCTAGTCTCGCAATATTTAAAGAGTATGAGAACCCTACTCCCTTCTACCTATGCTGAGTCCCCCTGACATGAGCCACTGTCTGTCATGGTCACCAGAAGGGCTCTGCTGGTCGCCCAGTGGCACCGTGGCAATGGTGCTCGGCTTCGCCCATAGCACACACAGCAAAAAGCACAGAACAATGAAACAGCGAAAACAGCTTGTCCATGGGTGCCGAAGGTGGGCGGCGGTAGGGGAGCGGGGGCAGAGAGGCAGGCGGAAAGCTGTGGGCCTCCCACCATCAGGTCCCTTAGGCTGAGAAGAAACGTGCCTGCTCGCCTCTGATCAGTCCGGGAAGGGGCCCCCGGGAGACAGCGGAGCCTTCACTGCTACCTCTTGCCTTGAAGTCCATGGCTCTTTCCAGCAGGCAGAGGTACCACCTTCAAAAGGAGAGTTTCAGTCACTGAAATAGATCAAGAGTCTGTGAAATTGACCCAAGTATCCAGGGTTCTAAAACCAGCCCCAAAGCAAGAGGAGCCCGGTTTGGCTGGATTTCGGGAGGTACCTTAGGTCAAAGCGCAAACTGAAATGCCCACAGGGTCAGATGAGAAAGTCTGGATGTGGGACAGCAGGCAGTGGTCAGGAGTGGGTAGCCCTGGCAAGGTTTGAAGGGGGCAGCCACCACTCAGCTTCTGCAGGAGTGCTGGTCCCAGCCTTGCCGTGGCCTTTGTTTTATTTTAAGAGAAGTCAGCAGTCTGGGTTTCTGTATGAAATGTCCCAGTTTTTAAATGCTGATAACTAACTCCCATTAAAAAAAAAATTGTGTGGGCTCAACAAGAGGCATCTGCAAGCCTCTGCCAGTTTGCTGCCTCTGCCTTGGGCTCAGTGCACAGTCACTAAAGGGAACGCCAGCAGAAGGGGCTGCCAGCAGAATAAAGCTAAGTTGAGCTGGGCGTCTGAGACCCACGGGAAGAGGAATCCTTACACTGTACTAATGGTGGTGTTCAGTGGTGAGGTGGATCCCAGCTTGGGCTCAAAGTAAGGTTGGTTTAAAGTGGTGATTATCAGCCCTTTCTCCTGCCTGCATCACATGGTAGAATCATAACCAGGGATTCCTGGGGGGTTGGGGGGCAGGCAGGAAGAACAGTCATGTACTGATGGAAAACTCCAGTTTTCTGGCTTTTTGGAGATTCTGGTACGGCTCCTTCACCCACTGGGAAAATGTTCAGAAGTGCATTTTTAGTTAGAAGTGGATCCAGTCTTCCCCTGGGTCTTGTTTTAAAAATCTTTTGACCATTCTACATGGCATGGCGGACCCTAGTTCCCCAACCAGGGATGGAAACCACGCCCCCTGCGTTGGCAGCACAGAACTTTAACCACTGGACCACCAGGGAAGTCCCCTGCCCTGGGTCTTGGAGTGGTCCTGGCCGCATCCAGGGGTCAGCTTTGTTCTGAGGGGAAACGGGAGTGCAGAGAAAGGGAGCGGGGTGAAGGCTGTGGAGACTGGATTAGCTATGCAGTGAGTGACCCCTTTCCCTTGAGCTTTGTGGAGGTCCTGGCGTCCTGGGCCCCTCTGCCCTGCCCTTGGCCCCTCTGTTCATGGCAGAGGATGGCTAGGGGGTGTCTGACTGAAGAGGGCAGGGCCTGAGCTAGAAGAGCTTCCCTAAGCTTCCTTAGAATATAGACATTTGAACCAGAAACATCACCTTCTGGAGAGCCTTAGAAATGGAACTGAAAAATCCCTGGGTCAACAGCTCGCCCCGGGTAAACCCAGGAACGTTCCTGTTCTTCAAGGGGAGGAGGGAGGCTCCGGGCCTGGCAAGGAACACGCTTTTGTTGTGTGTTTGCTCTGCTTGCTCCTAAACCTGTCTGTCTAGAAGCTGGTCAGGCCCCTGCGGGTGGAAACCTTGCGAGCAGGCCCTGCTGGCACACACGGCTGGCAGGGGCAGGGTCTCTGTGTGCTGCCCTCCTTCCAAGGAGCGTGGCTGCAGCGCTGCCCTGAGACGCCCCCTCCCAGACTGGTAACTGCAAACCACCCCCCCAGAGAATAGACCCAAACCCCACTGTGGGAGATGGTTCTCTGATATCCCCTCTTCATCTTTTTTTTTTTAGTTTATGTGTCTATTTTTTTATTTGTTTGGCTGCACTGAGTCTTTGTTGTGGCATGCCGGATCTTTAGCTGTGGCAGATGGGATCTAGCTCCCTGACCAGGGCTTGAACCCAGGACCCCTGCATTGGGAGTGCAGAGTCTTAGCCACTGGACCACCAGGGACGCCCCTCTCCCCTTTATCTTGAAAAGTCATGTCAAGTTTGCATTTTCCTCCCTAATATGGCTTTTTTGACGGTGGACACTTACTGCTGAGTGAAATGAATGCTTCCTGTTTTCACTCCGCTTCTTGAACCCCCAGATGTAGGCCAGTATCTCCTGCCACCCCTTCCTCCAGAGGGCAAGGTGCTTTGTGAGCAACTCAAGCTCAGGGTCAAACAGTGGATGGTCTGAACTCTGCGTTTGTAATATGTCTGCTCACAGAGAGCGTGGTTACTCTCTGAGGGTTATTTAGGGGTCTGGGGTAATTTAGGGCTCCACTGAGGAGCACTGGGCCTCCCTTCAACTCCCAGTTCAGGTCTGGGAGAGTCTGCCTGCCCAGTGTCTCTGCTCCATTCCCATTGGGCGCTGAGGTTGGATTTTTAACCACCGGTGGGTAGAAGGGCTTTAGGAGGCCCACGGAGAGGTTCCGGGCCTGGTTGAGCAGGTTCTTAGATGCGTAAATATCCTCGGGCATTGGGGGGTGGGCCCAGGCCAGAGGGGGCCAGCCCTGCCGGTTAGTCCCCAGGCTCCCTGCCCTCCGCCCAGGCCATCGATCCTTCCACCTGAGGTTGCTTCAGGCTGAGGATGAGCTGTAATGGGAGATGGGGGTGGAGTCTCTGGAGCTGGGAACCACACCAGGGCTTTATTAACCAGCTCCCTGTTGCTAAGCGGCTTTCATTAGCAGGGGAAGGTCCGCCGCAGCAGTCAGCTTCTCTAGGGAATGGCGGGGATACCAATGAGCTGGAGAGAAGCAGGTGTGACTGGAGGACGCGTCCCACCTGGGATGCTGCCTCACCTTATGAGAGTCAGAAGCCAGGCAGTTTTCAGTCTGTCTCTCTCCAGTGAAAGGGATCCCTTCTCTCTGCTTCCCGCCCGCACTGAACAAATAGCTCATTCTCAGCATATCTGGCTCCCACTTTGCGCCCGGAAGCGATCCGGTAGGAAGGAAGGCCCTCTGGGGGACTGGCTCTGCTGGCCCTGCCTTGGGGCGTGGCTGCGGGCAGGTGGCAGCGGTCTGCAGCCGAGACATTGAAGTCCGACAGACCTGACCTGGCTTCACAGACTGACCATGACACCAAGTATGTGACCTGGCCACTTGGGCAACTCTGAACCTACACCATAAGGTTGATGTGAGGGGGGCAAAGCACACAGCATGGAGCGAGGTATGCAGTAGGTGCTCAGTAAGTGTCATCACCACCACTAGCGACCTTCTGCTTTGTTCTTGAAAGTGATCTTACAACCTTCCCCATAAAGCCTCCTCGAACCTTCTCCTGGATTCCCTCTGAGAATCCATGTTTCTGGGAACTTGGAGCATCTGGACAATGAGAACTTTGAACTCTGGGAATCCAATCTAGGAATTTGAAGATATTAAGAAATTATTATTAATTTTGTAGGTGCAGTACAGGTATTAGGCACATGTTTTTAAAAGTCATCTTTTAGAGATACATACTAAAATATGGGGAAAAAATACATGATGTCTAAAATTGGTTTCCAAATAACCTAGGAGTAAGGGGAAAGTGGTTGGAGGTGGTATACCTAAAATAAGATTGGTCAAGCCTTGCTTATGGTGTGTGATGGGTACATGGGAGTTCATTTTATCATCCTCTTTTGTATATGTTTGGAATTTTCCATAATGAAATGTTTAAAAAAAAAAAGGAAGCAGAGGAGAGGATGGATGGAAGAAGAGATAGGGATAGCAAGTATATGTAACTTATTTTACAGGAAATATTTTTATTTCAACACATCTGTATTGAAGGCATCCTTAAACAGGATTCTGGGCATATAAGCCTACAGAAGAGACAAATAGGTATGCAAATCTGTCCCACCCTCTGGGTACTGGATCTGGATGTTGGATACAGGAGGGAAGGGTTTAAATTCCTGCTCCTTCATGGCTCAGCTGGTAAAGAATCCGCCTGCAATGTGGGAGACCTGGATTTGATCCCTGGGTTGGGAAGATCCCCTAGAGAAGGGAACAGCTACCCACTCCAGTATTCTGGCCTGGAGAATTCCATGGACTGTATAGTCCATGGGGTTGCAAAGAGTTGGACACAACTGAGCGACTTTGACTTCACAGCACTACATGCTACTCACTGAGTTTTCATAACTTAATTTGCCTTGTAGACTGAGGGCATTGTGTTCACTCACTACACAGATATAGTCCTATTCCCAAACTGACCCAGACTGTGTCCCCAAGTCCATGTACAGACATCTGTCAGCGGTGGGGGCTTCACGGTCTAGAATCGGTACCCAGGGGAGGTGGGGGGAACAAGGGAAGGAAGCAGATGTTTCTGAAGGGTCCTCCCTGATCCTGGACCCCCAGGTAGAACCAGGAAGGACCTGTTGTTGGCTGAGGCTGCTGCTTCCCCTTCCCATCCTTGGTCTTCTTGGTCTTCTAAACCAGAGAGAGTGTCTGGGCTGGGGGACCTGGGTAGTTCAAGAGAGCAAATACAAGAAGGGCACAAACCTTACCCTCTTGGCTTCAACAGCCCACACTAGACCATTCCCGGCAGTAGGATGGTCAGTCAGGCGGTGGCCTGTCATGGTGAAATTCCAAAAAGAGGAAAAAAAGGTAGAAACCCGAAAAAAAAAAAAAGAGAAACCCGAGACACTGGACCCCCCTGCACCACCACGAAGGAGCTTCTACAGGGAAGGCCAGAGGCCTGAAACCTCAGCGCTGACCACAACCGCTGCAGTGGGCTCTGAAGGCTGGTTCTGTAAGAAAAACAAGAGCGTTTGCAGCTCCCTGTCCCAACAGAAAAGCTCTCAGTGCTCTGTCTCCCCATCCGTCGGTGCCCGTGGGAAATCCTCGACCTTGACAGAGCCACAGGCACGCCTGTCTGGAGGGAGGTGGGGACCACGGCACATGGCCACCCTCCCTGCCCGGTCCCGCCTTCTCAGGCTGCCTACAGAGACTGCCCCGAGGGAGGGCACCCAGAGGCTCTCCCTGGAGATCAAGACCAAGCCCTTCCTCAGGGACACAGCCCCAGGTGGCCTGTCATAGCAGTCACCACACCATCCAGCTGTGTGGCACATACACCACGTTCTTGAGAGATGTTACATAAAGGGGAGCAGCTAAATGGTTTAATACCTAAGTGGGGATACAGGGCCAAGGGAGGTGGTGGTTTGTTTGTTTTTTTTTACTTGAAGAAAATAGAGAATATTTATTCACAAATGTGCATACGTGCTCAGTCGCCTCTGACTTTTTGTGACCCCCATGTACTATATCCCACCAGGCTCCCCTGTCCATGGTGCTTTGCAGGCAAGAATACTGGGAAGTGTTAGTCACTCAGTGGTGTCCGACTCTTTGCAACCCCATGGACTGTAGCCTGTCAGGCGCCTCTGTCCATGGAATTTTTCAGGCATGAATACTGGAGTGGATTGCCATTTCCTCCTCCAGGGAATCTTCCTAACCCAGGGATCGAACCCTGGCTTCCTGCATCTCCTGCATTGCAGATGGATTCTTTACCACTTCACCACCTGGGAAGCCCTTATATATAAATGGAAAGTATCTAATAGGGAAAAATGAAAGATGCAAGGAAGAGAAAGGATGCTTCCTGGATTGATGTTCTTGAGACAGTGGGTCCCTTGCTGAGCTGGGTGTGGCTGGCACTGGCCTGGCTCCCTGGGCAGACAGTGTGAGCTCTGAACACGGACTTTGCCCTGCATCTCCAGGGGGACAAGGAAGATGGGTATGTGCGGGATGAACCTCATTTCCTTCACCTGTGTAATTCTGGAATATCAGGAAAGGACCGTCTCCTCCCAGTGAAAGTCTGGATGAGAGAGTTGCTTTCTTGTTTTAGGGCTTTGAACAAGACTGAATGCCACCCCTCAACATACAAAACTGAAGCAAACAGCCAGCATCACCAGTGCAGGCGGAGGGAAAATGTACCCCCGTTACCATAGAAATGCTCATTCCGCGTGGAGGCAGCTGTTATAAATCACTGGGAGGAAATAGCCGGCCAGGGAAGTGGGGAGGGGAGAGACGTGTGATGCCCGGCCTCACCTCTTTGCTCCGCCCACTTCATCCATTGCGTGAAAGGAGCCGCCCATCCTACACCGGCTCTTATCTCCAGGGGGTTGCTCCTCTCCTGGAAATCTTGGTTCCGCCCTCCAAGACTTAAAAATTCTGCTCTGAGTCAAGTCCCCCAAAACTCCAGGCCCCAAACCTGTTTAACTCTCCTCACTCGGAGGCTGAACTCGCCTGATGCACAGATGGCAGCTAGCGGAGGTGGGGGCCGGGGCTCTGAACACACCTGCTCCTCGGGTTATCCACCCATTGCACCTCGGAGCCTCGGGCCCAGCCTTCACGTCAGGCTGTGCTAACTCTGGCCGCCATGTCCTCCACCTCATTCTTGGAAGGCTGTCCAGTGGGCTCCCCTATAACTGTACTGGGCTCGTCCAGACCCCTTGGCTGCTGAACACCGTTTAATTGTGGATGTGCGTGTGAGAGGGGGTGCTGTTTCTGAGGACCCAGGGCTGATTGAGGACCCTTATCAGTGCCCACCGCTGTGTTTCCTGGGCAGCCATGGCTTTAGTCCATTCTTTTTTTTTTTTTGGCTGTGCTTTGTGGCATGTGGGAACTGAACCCACACCCACTGCAGTGCAAGTGTGGTCTTAACCCCTAGACCACCAGAGAAGCCCCACTGGCTTTAATCTGTTCTTGCGGGCCCTGAGACACCTGAGCTTCCCTCAGCCCACGGAATTGTTTCTCAGTCCCTGCGCAGCTCAGATCACCAGTGGCTGCCCTAAGCAGAGCCCGGGTGCTCCTGTAAGAGTGGGGAACCAAACTAACCTGCAGACCCTATTTGCTGAGAGCAGGTGAAGTGTGGGGTGCCCACGGACAGATCCCGAGTCTTTCTGAGTTGTATGACAATTCACCCCCCGGATGGAGAGGATCTCTGGCATCCTTTCATGATGCAATTATTATTATTTTAAATCAGTAACCTGGCTCAAAAATCAAGACTATATTGCTTCTTGTGCCTCCTTCCAGAGTTTATCTTTAAAAAATTGTGTTTTTGTTTACCCCACCCTTTTTGTAATCCAAAAGTCTCTTTTGAAGACTTTTCTGTTCTTAGCTCCTAGAGAGAATCCTCACCCTTTTTCAGAATGGCATTGTAATTATACTGTATGAATGTGTCGTGCGTGCGTGCGTGTGTGCGTGCGAAGTTGCTTCAGGGTACCCTTTATACTCTGTCATCCTGGATTACTAACAGCAGTTCCCTGAGCCTTGCTGTCAGTGGAGTAGGATGACGGAGTAGAGAGGGTACCCTGGGCCCCTCTGTTACCGCGGCTCCAAAGGCCACCATGGGTGGGGAGTGAGAGGATCTAGCTTGTTGAGTCAGGTCTATTTCCGTTTCAGATTACTCACCCAAATGCTTCCATCCCAACCAGTCACCAAAAACAGTAACAGTGTCGATTTGTTCTTAATCAATATGTGTTTTTCTTACATGAGATGGGCCGAACAACTACCAGGATGGTGTCTCCCATCTTTGGGGGCACCCGTAGTGGCTGAAGGTGGTACTAGGAACCCTGGGACAGGGCTTCTGAAGCTTTCCTGTCACAGCTGGGGGACCAGGGCCAGGACAGCTCAGTCAGCAGGGGGGTGGTTTCGGGTGACTTGGTGCTTTGGCTGTGATGGGTGTCTCCTTGCCAGGACGCTCTCCTTCAGAGCCTTTCCCCTGGAGAGGGGAGCTTAATGGTCTGTGAGAGGCCCTCCTGGGGAGTGTGGACAGCTGGAGAATTGGACATTATTGCTGGTGGCTCTGCAGCGGCAGCTCTGAGTGTGGGTCCACTGTGCCCAGGGAGGGACCAGGCAGGTCTTTTATGCTTGCATCTCTGTGAGTGTCGGTCAGTGGACATGTCTGTGATTCTGCTAAACCCAGAAGTCTTAGAGCAGTGTTTTAAAATTTTCCGGGGTCAGAGACACCTTTTAGAAACCAAAAGTCAAGGATTCTTTATCCAGAGAAGAACCACCCACCTATGCACGTGGGAGCAGACTGATGATTCTGTGTGCAAAGTTAGGAGCTCTCTGGGAGGTCCAGAAGCCCATCCACAGACCCTCTCAGGAGAGTAATTCTCAATTATTATAAGTGTTATGATCTTATTTTGCCTATGCACTGCACACGATAACATCTTTCATTGCACGCACTCCTCCTCTGCGAGGTTCAGCCCTTTGGGAATGGGGGAGGCGTAGTGTGGTCTAACAAGTCCTGACTAAGGAGCCTGGGGACTCGGACTAGGAACAACTGGCAGAGGGTGTTACTTTGGCAGAGGGTTGATTACTTTGCTTGGAAGGTAGAGAGGCGAGAGCGATTTCTCCCACTGCAGACATTGCCTGGCACCTTGCCCGGGTTTCACAGGAGGCACTTCAGGGCCACGGGGTGAGTGGGGGCACCGGATGTGCTGTTCCTCTCTCAGCGTTCCCTACTCACAGTGATTATGGAAGCATGCCTCCACCCACCCCCAGAGAATCCGCAGCCCTGTGCCCAGAGGCTGCCTGGCAGGCTGGGTGAAGCCAGGCCACTGCTTGCATCCCCAGCTCCCCAGCTCCCCAGCCTGGCTTCGCGAGTGCCATGCAGCAGTCGCCTGGGGAAGGTAGGAAGGCTAATGACTCATTACCCTGGCAATTAGTCACATCACCGAGGAGCTCGGTCCCCTGCAGGACTGGTGCCACCTGCTGCCACTCTGGTTCCTGTTCCTCTCTGCTTTTCTCCTGCTCTGAACGGGCGCTGTCACCCCGGGAAGCAGTCACCGCCTTCCTCCAGGTGTGGGCGTGTGGCTGTAGCAGGACCAAGAGACTAGGGACTAAAGGGTCACTCTTCTGTGCTCCCTGCCCCAGGGCTACGGAGGACCTCCAGGGACCTACCACAGAGGGGAGCATGTGACACCAAAGCGAAGATTCCCCCACATGCCTCATACACCCATGACACCTGTAGATACACCTGTCTGCGTACACACGTGCTCACAGATGTATGAATATGGCAGGAGGGAAAGGCTGCGTCTCCCAGGCCTGAACTCCCAGGAGAGGGCGAGGGCGCTAACTTCCCCTCCCCTGGGACCACTCTCACTGAGCTGTCCGGCTTCCAGGTTGGCCCTGGGGACCCTCTAAACTTCTCAACCTCAGTACAAGAGACAGCCAAACCAAACTTACCGGACAGCAGTGACCGTAACAGTGAAGGCAGAAATGAGGTGACAGCCACTGCTTTCAGTGGTTATTTCCGAAGTGCAGGTTTCTTTCTAAGATGAAGGTTTTTTTTAAAAAAAGATAGTTTATTTATTTGTTTTCGGCTGTGCTGGGTGTTTGTTGGTGCACCGGCTTCTCTCTGGTTTCGGCGAACAGGGGATACTGTCTCATTGTGGTGTGTGGGCTTCTCACTCCGGTGGCTCCTCTTGTTTTGGAGCACGGGCTTGGGACCTGCTGGCTTCAGTAGCTGCAGCTCCCAGGCTCTAGAACACAGGCTCAGTAGTTGTGGTTCACGGGCTTAGTTGCTCTGAGGCATGTGGGACCTTCCCGAATCGGGGATTGAACCCACCTGTGTGTCCTGCATTGGCAGGCAGATTCTTTACCACTAGCGCCACCTGGGACGCCCACCTCCAGCCCAGGAGGCAAGGGGAGACCTCCTCCCACCTGTGAGCCATCACCCCCAACACACCTGGAGGAGGTGAAAGGGGCTCAGCCCAGGTTTGGGGCCCTGGCTCCTCCTCCCATCTCTGCCATTTGGTGATGCGAACCAGCCCTCTTCCCCTTTCAGGCCCTTTCCTTCCTCAGCTGTAAAACAATCAGCTTGGCCTCAGTCACGGCCAAGCCCCTTCCTCCCCCTATACCTCCACACTAATTCCTTTTTAGCACCTGTTTGTGCCCAGGGCAGCTCCCCGCCCTCCCCCACCACGCCCTTCTTTGCTTCCCGGGGAGTCTGTCTGCTGTAAGCAGCGTCCAGACAGAGAGAGTAGGCCTAGCCCCTGAAAACATGAATGAATGAAGGGAACCCTCCCTGCGTGGGAAGGAGAAATCTCTCACTCCCGCAGGGCTCATCAATAATTCAGGGCCGCTGTCAGGTCTGATCTCTGCAGTGGCTTCATCAAATTTCAGCTCCTCTCCAGAGCCTCGTTCCTTAGCAACCGCATCATTGGTGCTCTCCAGGAGGGCTGCCAGGCTGTGTGCTCCCCTCGTCCCCTGTCCTGGGGGTGCTGCCTGCGCTTGCCCTCGTGGGCAGGGGTGGAGTCACCCATGCAAACCCATCCTGGCAGCTTTGTCCTAGGAGCCTCCGGACGATGCCACATACAGGAGGCATGACACAGCAGGCCAGGTGGCAGGAGGGGACGGGGATGGAGTGGCATCTCAAAGCCCCCAGGGGTCCACTCTGGGCGGGCAGGGGCACGGGCAGGAGCACTTTGGAAGGAGGTCGGGGTGTATCTCTGTGGCCCGCCTAAGTCTGAACCACACCCCCCAGTCCTCACCTCTGTGCTCCTCCTCACGAGTATGAGGGAGGGGGTGTTCTCCCTCGCCCCGTCTTGCCTAGGCTCAGTTGCCGTCCCCTCTGTGGCCCAGGTGCGGTGGAGGCTTGCCTCCTGCATCAGCTGAGGCGCCGCGCTGCCGGCTTCCTGCGCAGTGACAAGATGGCAGCCCTGTTCACCAAGGTGGGGAAGACGTGCCCGGTGGCCAGGGAGGTTTGCCACAAGGTACAGGAGCTGCAGCAGCAGGTGGACGGCAGGTGAGCCCGGGCCGCTGCTCTTCCCACTTCCAAGGGCCTCTCAGGTGAGGGGCCAGACTAAGGGTGGCAGTGGGGGGGTGGCCCTTTCATCTCCAACCCCTCCTCCTGGTCAGTCCTCTGGGTTCTTGTCTTGTGGCGCCAGACTCGGCTCCCAGAGCCACCAGTCTGCATTGCAGCTTGCCCCCCACGCCCTCATACTCCTGGAGCCCATCCCTCTCTTTGCAGGAAACCCTTGGCAGGCAACCAGGAGACCCTGCGGAGACAGGGCTCTGCCAGCGGGAAGGCCCCAGCCCTCAGCCTACAGGCCCTGAAGCACATTTGGGTGCGCACAGCGCTGATCGAGAAAGTGCTGGACAAGGTCGTGCAGTACCTGGTGGAGAACTGCAGGTGACTGCCCTTCCTGAGCGCCCCCTCCCCAACCCAGCCCCCGTGCCTGACTGCCCACCATGGTCTGTAGGCATGCGCCATTCACTGTAGTGCCCTGAAAGCACGGACCGCCCCAGGCCGCCCACAAAGCTCAGCCCTTGTATACTTGCTGCTGCTTGATGACTGGACAGGGATTAGGTCCTTGTGGGGACATGTCTCCTTGGTGAGCTTGACGACCCTGGAAGGAGGCCCAGAGCCCTGCGGTCACCCTGTATTCTTTCCTGGCAGCAAGTACTACGAGAAGGAGGCGTTACTGGCTGACCCTGTGTTTGGCCCCATCTTGGCCTCTCTTCTAGGTAAGTCTGGGATCAGAGAGGCCTGTGCTGGCCCACAGTGGGGGCTCCGGGGCAGGTGCCAAGGGGCCACCCCCGAGCTGGTGGTCCCTGTCTCCACAGTGGGACCCTGTGCCTTGGAGTATACCAAGCTCAAGACAGCCGACCACTACTGGACCGACCCCTCTGCTGATGAGCTGGTCCAGAGACACCGTATCCGGGGTCCCCCGCATCGCCAGGACTCCCCTGCGAAGCGCCCAGCCCTAGGAGTAGGTGTCCCTCTCCTCACCCCATGCTCACCCAGGATGGGCCCCCGGGCCTGTGGCAAGGCAACCAGCCTGAGTGCTCCTGGCAGATTCAGGTGGTAGCGGCCAGCCCAGGAGAGCCTTCCCCGCACTGGCTCTTACGTAGATGCCAGGAGCACAGAGCTGGTCCGAGGCTGAGGGCAATCTGGGGACAGGAAGGAGCCTCGGGGTCCTTGGCCCCCACGCCGACCTCCCCAGACCAGGGGCTGAGGCGTGACTTTGTGCGCAGATCCGAAAGCGACACTCAAGCGGCAGTGCGCCAGAGGACAGGCTCGCCGCCTGCGCCCGCGAGTGTGTGGAGTCGCTACACCAGAACTCCAGGGCCCGGCTGCTCTACGGCAAGAACAACGTGCTGGTGCAGCCGGTAGGGGAGCCCAACGCCCCCCCCCCCTCCTCCACATTCAGCCCTTCCTTCAGAGGCTTCATTTCACACACCTCACGCCCAGCCTTGAGCTGTCACGAGCCAGGATGGCACCGGCTCCGGCCCACTGAGACCAGGCCTTCCGGGGGCAGGAACGGCGGCCAACAGGGAGGGGGAACACCCAGACACATCTGATAGTCAAGAGGCTCCCGGGGCTGAGGTGGTGGCCCCAGCCAGGCAGGGGAAGGAGGTGCCCACAGCTGCAGGTGGCACATGACGCCCCTGCTTCCTCCCGGTCCCCAGGCCCAGACCCTATGATTGGCCCGGCCTGGCCTCCCCTGAACCCACCTGGAGCTCCTCTTCCACAGGCCATCCCGGAGCCTCTCAGGCCTCATCTTCCCTGTCCTCTGTGTGTGTCCTGTCCGTAGAAGGAGGACATGGAGGCCATCCCTGGCTACCTCTCCCTGCACCAGTCTGCAGAGAGCCTCACTCTGAAGTGGACCCCCAACCAGCTCATGAACGGGACTCTGGGGGACTCTGAGTTGGAAAAGAGGTGAGGGCTTTGAGACCCCCTCCCAGGAGCCAGGGAAGAGAGTGGGGGCTTGTTCCCTGGTGGGGAGGGCATGGAGAGACTCAGCCTGCTCCAGGGGGCAGGCCTCACTTCTTACCTGATGCCAAGAATTACAGGGAGAGGCTGCCTGGAGAGGTTCCTGGAATGTCTCAGACAGAGCCAGGCCTGGGCACGGAGAGGCTTGTCTGAGCCAAGTTCTGGGCAGCTGCGACTGCCAGGCTCTCTGCTACGAGGACAGCACGGGGCCCCAGGGGACACGGTTGGCTGAGGTCGCTTCTCAGCCACAGTCACGCTATCCTCTGGATAGTCTCTTGGCGTCTTGGCGGGGTGGCAGCTCTCAGGGCACAGTGACACCAACCTGGTTCCTCCGCAGTGTCTACTGGGACTACGCCCTGGTCGTGCCCTTCAGTCAGATCGTCTGCATCCACTGCCATCAGCAAAGTGAGCCTCGTCTGTGCTGGGCGCAGGGGTGAGGGAGGAGAGGCCGCATGGCCCACGGACCTCCTGTCCCCCTCCCGCCACCCTCTGGCTCCAGGCCCTCCCCCCAGCCTCACTGGCACACGTTCACCCCCAGAGAGCGGCGGCACGCTCGTGCTGGTGAGCCAGGATGGCATCCAGAGGCCCCCGCTGCACTTCCCGCAAGGGGGCCACCTGCTGTCCTTCTTGTCCTGCCTGGAGAACGGCCTTCTGCCTCGAGGGCAGTTGGAGCCCCCACTCTGGACCCAGCAGGGGAAGGTATCTCCAGGCGAGGGGAGGTAGGGATTGGGTTCTCTCCCACTGCCCCCCCAACCCCAGTCCCCCATCCTTCTCCCCATGGAGCTCTTCGCAGCAGCATGGGGGTCTCCTGCATCAGACCCCACCCAGGGCAGGCTGACCACCCACCCCACCCCACCCCTACAGGGGAAGGTGTTCCCCAGGCTACGGAAGCGCAGCAGCCTGCGGTCCGTGGACGCGGAGGATGTGAGTACGGGGCGAGCGACCGACTACGTGTTCCGGATCATCTACCCTGGCCACAGACACGAGCACAGTGAGTGTCTCAAACCTCACTCAGGATGAAGAGAGAGGCGAGCTCCGGGTGGTGGAGGGTGCAGTGTCACCTGGGGCTGGGGTGGGGGGCGGCCGGCAGGGCCTGCTACCTGCGCCGGGGTGACCCAGTCAGGTTGTTGCTCAGCCTCACACGGGACCTGTCCCCCCACAAACCATGCCCCTGAGAAGTAGCCTCTTGTATATCTAGCTGTCTTCTCACTTTGTAACCTCAGGTCTCTTGGCTCAGAAGTCACTGTTCAGTATTCTCTTGGCCATCCTTTCATGCCCTGCCCCAGGGGAAAAAACATGGCTAGACTAGAAATAGAAGATGGGGAGCTCTCCGTTTCGCCTCAGCCTGCTGCCTGACCCCCATAGGGAAGCCTGGGTGCAGGATCAGCGCTGCCTTGTGGACAATATGTGGGTGCAGATTGTTCCCTGACTCTGCTCTAGCCAGGCTCCTCCCCCAACCTGCTACTGATGCAGGGGCAATAGTGGGAGTCGGGGACCTTTAGGGTGAGGTTTGGAGCCACAAGGGGCCTCTGGAGGCCAGGAGTTGAAAGTCGGCTTGGCTCTCGTGGGTCCTGCCCCGCCTGGATGTGACCCCTCTGGGCCCCTGGGGGCTGAGCCACAAGCATCTACCGACCCCCGAGCTCCCTCTCTGCTCAGAGCACCGCTGTGAGCATCACCGACACGCGAGCACCGGGTACGAGCATTGCCCATGGGGCTCTCCTGGCCAGACGTGCTGAGCTTGAGGGTAAGGTCAGGGAATGCGCCAGACCAGAGCATGCATTGCCAGCCAGACCACCTGCTCCCGAGATGCGCTAACTCGCGCCAACAAGTTGTTGACCAGTGGTCCCTGTATTAGTGGACAGACTGTGCAGACTGCAAACACACAGCCTCACCACAGCGCAAGTTCCCAACCAGCGTGGAGGGCAGGAGGTGTGGGGCCCCTCGCCTGCCAGGTGTGCCTGCCGAGGAGGAGACGCAGCTTTGGCCAGCTGTGTTTGCCGACCTGGCACTTAATCTCGGGCTCTTGCTCGGCTCAGCTGTTGCAGCTTCCACTTGCCCTCTTCAAGTCTTATCACTTCCCAGTTGCGGTCACCTCAAGGAGCAGAAGCCCAGTAGGGTGACTCATGACTCAGGCTCTTCGTGAGCAGCTCCGGAAAGGCCTGAGAAGGTTGGATTTTCAGTCTGAAGAGGGGGATTTTAGGGTGACCTTCAGATGTGGTTAAGCCTGACCATGACACAAGCTGAAGAATGATGGGGATCCATCTGCCAACAGTCATGCCCAGCCTCGGCCGTGCAGGGCCGGGAAGCCTCTGTCTTTCACTACCCTGACCTCCCCCATCAGTTCTCTCTCTTCTGTTCTTCCTAGAGAGGGCATCCTTTAAGAGTGAGCTCTGTAGCTGCCTCCCGGCCCTCACTTTCTTCCATCCTTTCCCCAGTAACTCATCAAAAGGCTCCGGTCCCCTCTTCCACGCCCTGCAGGCTCAAGGCGACCCCAGACTCTGTAAGAAGGGAGTCCAGACCCTCCTGCCCTGGGACCAGGGTCCTCACGCCTCTGCGTCTCTGCTGTTCTCTTTGAGCAGTCACTATTAACTACCACCACCTAGCGGCCAGCCGCGCGGCCTCGGTGGACGATGATGAGGAAGAGGAGGATAAACTACACGCGATGCTCTCAATGATCTGCTCGCGGAACCTCACAGCTCCCAATCCGATGAAAGGTTTTTATCCCTCCCTGTCTCCCTGATCCACCCCTTCCTCCTGCCCCGTCCCAATCCCCTGGGCCCACCTGCCACCCACCGCAGGGGCTCAGATGGCAGTGTTGGCATTACGGGACTTGTACCCAGGAGGCAGATCAGGGAGGGTGGAAGGAGGCGCCAGCCAGAGGGACAAGGACCATGCACAGCCGGCTCTGGGTTCCCCATTGAACCTGTGAGGGGAGGCCTCCCACCTGAGAGGGAAGAGATTAGAGACTCCCTGGTGGGAAGTCTGATTATCTGGTTCCCTCCTGGGAATGAATGGCTCTCTGAGCCCTGTTCCCTCTCCGGGGGTGGATCATGCTGATAAACCCAAGACAGTGTCTCTTTCTCTCCCACTGTCTGGAAAGAAGGCCCGTGCCTCTGACTCCCGACTTAACGTAAACAGGACAGAAGAGCAGGCCCCTCCTCTGCAGGGCTAGGGGCTGGACAGCTCATGGGAACCGGAGTAACCTGTGGTCAGGGGAGGGGTTGGGGCCACCATGGAGAGAGACCCAGGGCTCAGTTGACCCAGCTAACACTTTAGCATGACATCTAGAAATATCTGTGCCAAAGATATCAGACAGCTGTGTTCCCGCTCTCAGGGACCTGAGTCCAGGGTTGCAAAAACCCCTTTACTGGAAATGACAGGACAGCGCCCACAACTTCTCTGGTTGCCAGTCCTCTTGGCGCAGAGCTTGACTGGTGGAGAGGCACTGGCCGGGGGAGCAGTGAGGCCCAGGTTACGCAAGATTGGTTCTGAAGGGCTGAGGCCCCCTCTCAGACCTGAGGGGAAGCGTTCCCATGCCGCAGATTCATTTCTTCCTTCTTTTTTTCACTAAAAATATATATCGTGTCCATATAGGAGCTAGTGGAAAAATGTTCATCTCTACCTCTTTTCTATACTCTGCACGTGTGCTAAGTCACTTCAGTCATGTCGACCACAGCCCGCCAGGCTCCTCTGTCTATGGGGATTCCCCAGGCAAGAACACTAGAGTGGGTTGCCATGCTGTCCTCCAAGGGATCTTCCTGACTCAGGGATTGAACCCGAGACTCATGTCTCCTTCATTGGCAGGCAGGTTCTTTACCACTAGCCCCACCTGGGAAGCCCTTTCTGTTCTCCAAGAATGACCAATTAAATATATAATCCCCAACATTTTAGGAGATGAGGGTGGTGTGTATACAACAAGTAGGAGAAGAAGCTTAAGACAATCCATTGTCCAGGATGAAAGTCATCTATTCCATCAGACCTTAATGCAGACATGGAACCCTTTGATTCTGTTGCCCTGGTGCAGGGGGCTTGATTGCTGTTCATGGTCACATTCACCTGCAGACAGTATTCACCTGCAGACAGTATAGCCAGAGCTTTGAGGTCAATAGATTTCTATGAAGTACACACACACACACACACACACACACATACACACACACAGTTTGTGAGGCAGATTATTAAAAAAATATCTTCGAGTTTGTTTATGCCTCCCTGTATCCACTTGAACAATTCCCTACCATTCTTTTTATTTATTTGTTTTTATTTTTTAAACCATTTACAATGTTGTGTTACTTTCAGATACACAGCAAAGTGATTCAATTTTATATATGTACATATTCTCTTTCAGATTAGTTTCCATTATAGGTTATTGTAAGATATTGACTGTAGTCCCCTGTGCTATACTGTAGGTCCTTGTTTATCTATTTTACATATAGTAATATATTTATATGTTAATCCCAAACTCCTAATTTATCTCTCCCCCTCACCCCCCGGCCACAGAGTAATTCCTTCTCCCCTTTCCCTGCCCCTACACAGGGAATGTGGGGCTTCCCTGATAGCTCAGTTGGTAAAGAATCCACCTGCAATGCAGGAGACACTGGTTCAATTCCTGGGTCAGGAAGATCCACTGGAAAAGGGATAGGCTACCCACTCCAGTATTCTTGGGCTTCCCTTGTGGCTCAGCTGGTAAAGAATGCACCTGCGATGCGGGAGACCTGAATTCAATCCCTGTTGGGAAGATCTCCTGGAGAAGGGAAAGGCTACCCACTCCAGTGTTCTGGCCTGGAGAATCCCATGGACTATATAGTCCATGTAGTCACAAGAGTTGGACATGACTGAGTGACTTTCACTTCCACTTCCACAGAGGGTATTCAGGAATACGCAACACCCTCCTCACACAAAAGTCTACCAAAGAATCCAGTTCCTGAGCTTGGCCACCACGCCTGTAAAGGGCAACCAAGTCCATGGCCTTGAACACACCTAGCACACCCTCAGCCCAGCCTGCCAGCTGCCCCCTTAGCCACCGCATCCCTGCCCTTGGCCTGCCCCCTCTCCCAGCCCTGCAGGGGGACCCCCCCAGGCCAGCCGGTAGGAACCGGGGACCCTCGCCCCCACACTGACCGCCTGCACTTGGCCTGCCACTCGGACTTGCCTTGCAGACCCGTGCTTGGTGCTCGTGCTCATTTCCAGGTTCGCGGACTTGGAGCAGCGTGGGAAGGCTAAGTGAGGAGAGTCGGGAGCCCCTTCTCACCCCACAAATGATAGTCAGGCTGAAGGCTGGGAGTGTCCCAGTAGAGCCCCTGTTTGGTGGTCGTGGAGATGAGGAAGCCATCCCTGGATGCTCTGAGAACTAAGGCCTCTGGGGTCAGAGAAACTCAGAGGGTCCAGGGGCCTCGGGGGCTTGTCTCAGCATCCTCCTGAGGAACTCAGGGGTCAGGCTCACCCAGTGTACAGCCCCGACCCCAGCCCTTGAGAAGGGGGAGGAGGTGTGTGAGCTGTGTTACCAGGTTGCTGGGGGGCCGGTATGGGAGCCCCACCTCCACTCCAGTCCATAATGACAACACTGTTGAGTCCGTTCTGCTAGCCGTTGCTTTCCAGGCCTGCAACATGCTTGACTTGTGCATGTGAATCAAGTGGCGGGGGTCCAGACCCTCCCTTCCCTCCCCCTCCCTCCCCCCCTCCTCCCTGGCTGCCTCCCCACCGAGCAGAGATGCTGTTCACTCTAATTCTGCTCCAGGCCAGGCACCTTTCACTCGGAATCTTAGGGGCTGTGGGGTTCAACCACTCTAACTGTTTCGCTTCAAACTTTCCTCATGCTCGGAGGAGAGAATGAATCAAGAGTCAAAGCTGGCCCAGCAGACCCTCCCCGTCTAGCCTGCTGCCCCTTGCCCAGTCACTCCAGAGCTCTGGCTGTTTGCACTGGGTTAATTCAGAGATGCAGTGTTCAATGCTGGCTGGCTCAGCTCCTTCCTGGAGAATTAAGGTGAAGAGCATTGACCCAGGATACTTCCCTTGGTTGGGCCCTGCTTTCTGGGCATGAGCTCGTTTTCCTGTGTGCCCACCGTCTACACCTGGCACCCCTTACTCCACCTACCCACCTGCTGCTGCCTGCTGCCTACCTGGCTGGGCCCTCTGCCACCCTTCCCCTGCCTCCCCCCACCATGGGCCTCCCTCCTGCCTGCCTGCTGCAGGGGCCTGATCTGGGCTCCTGCCCCATCCCACCTGCATTTGTCCCCTCCTTCTTCTTCCCAGAATCACAGGCATGGCTTGCAACCCCTCCCTCCCAGAGCCGCAGCTCCCTCCTGCCCCCACACCCAGTGTGTTCCCTTAATTTGCCTCCGGGTGGAGCTGAAGGGCCAGATATCGAAAAAATCCCAGCTATGGATCTGGAAAGAGAGCCCCCGGGGCCCAGACAGGGCCGCCTCTGAGGGGACTGGAGGGGGTCAGCTTAGTCCTGCCCACCAGAGCACGCCCAGAGTCTGCCCCAGACTCACAGCAGCCCAGGGCCCAGGCGGTAATGTGCAGAAAGAAGTCTCCTTATCACACACACAGACAGCACTCTCCCTCCCTCTTTCTCTTTCCTTGTCTTCTTCAGGCTTCTCAGTCCTTTCCCTCCCCCCGGCGTCTTCTCCTGGTCCTTTTACTTTCTGCCCTCATTCTGCTTCATCTTTGTGGCTCATCGGACCTGCCAGAGTCCCCCGAGTGAGCAGTGCCTGCCCCACATGGGCCCTCGAAGCTCTCAAAGATCTTGAGTTCTGATTCAGACCAGCTGGGCCAGCTGAGGAGGCTTGGTCTGTGGTGGTGGAAACATGTCCAAGGAGCTGTCTTCCGCAGCACGTTCTTCTGGGTGGCGGAACTGCGTGGGAGCTTTGCCCTTCCTGCCAGCTCGCCTGCGTGTTTGCAGGAGGCCACTGTGCCGAGGGCAGTCAGGCTGGGCAGGGACAGAGAACTCGCCTGCTGCTGAGCTGGCAGCAGGGGCACCTGCCCAGGCAGGGCGCACCACTCCTCCTGAGCCACTGGCCACCAGGTCTAGAGCCCTCAGAGGGATGCGGTCTGTGGACCAGGACTGGTGGCTCAGGGGTCCTTTAGGGACTTTGATCAGTGGAGACTCCTGGCATGGGAAGGTTCCGAGATTGCAGTGTTCCAGGCATCTTCCTGCATATCTGAGAGTTTGCTTAAGAGGACCAGGCTGAATCCTGGCAGGCCAAGCCAGCTGGCAGCATTTCAGACAGCTCAGGCTTTTCTTGTTCCTTCTCTTTCTTTCTCCTCCCTCTAGAAAAACAAGTGTCTGTCCCATCGCTCATAGCACAACGGGGAGGATAGGCACAGTCATCCATGACTCAGTGAAAGTACCGTATCACGCTCAGAAAGTCCAGGTGGGAAGAGTCAGGCACCCTCTCTCTCTCTCTCCACCACCTCCATCTCTGGGCTCTGGACCCTCGGCCAGGCAGGCACCACCCCTGTGGTTTTCCACCAAAGGGCAACTTCATGCTGCAGCTCTGGGCACAGAGGTGGGCATGCGGCAGGGTGCTTGGGGGAGGAGACCGGCCAGGCCCTGACTGTGGCCCCCTTCCCACTCTCAGATGCTGGCGACATGATCGAGATGCAGGGCTTTGGGCCCAGCCTGCCGGCCTGGCACCTACAGCCCCTATGCAGCCAGGGCTCCTCCTGCCTCTCCTGCTCCACCAGCAGCTCCCCATATGCGCCCCCCAGCCACTGCAGCTGTGTGCCCGACCGGTGAGTGGGCCTATGCGTCCGAGTGTGTGTGTCAGTTTGGGCCTGTGTCACTTGCCTGACATGGGGTGGTCTTGAGTTGGACACACCTGGCTTCTAATTTCACTTCTGTTCCTCACGTGGCTCTGCCAAGTCACTGAGTCTCTCTGAGCTCCTATGTTCCTGAGCCTCAGTTTCCTCATCTGTGAAATGGGGATAATACCGCCTGTTCCCTAAGGTACCTGTGAGCACTGAATGAGGTATACAACGCACATGAGTGCCCAGAGCTGTGCCTGGCACTGGGCAAGTATACTGCTCGGTATCTGGAGCTCCTCTTCCCGGGTGGACCTGGATCCCGCTGTCAGGCTGACGTCTGAGAATGCTTCAGCAGGTGTCTGGGCGTCTGCCATGTTACCAGGAACACTGTGTGCATGGCATTTGTGAGAGGGCCATGTGCCCACCCTTGATGCTTTCACTGGCTGCTTTTTCACCTGTAACTTCATCCTAACCCTGTTACGCCTGTTGACCCTCAGATGGCTCTCTCCATTTTCACACGAAGACACCAAGATATACTAACGCAAAGTTAGTTGCCCAAGATCCCTGGGGTGGTTGGGGACCAGGCTGGGCCCCCAGCAGCTCTACCCAGAGTAGCTGGCAAGGCCAGGGAGCCCTTGACACGTTCCCGGGCTGTAGATCCTGCTCCCTGTACCACCCAAGCTCCTCACCTGCCCCCTGAGCCTGAAGGTCCTCCCTCTTTAGTCCTCCCGCCGGAGGAGCAGCCCTGAGTCAGGCTGATCCCACAGGTTGCCCCTCAGGCTGCTGTGTGAGAGCATGAAGAGGCAGATCGTGTCCCGGGCCTTCTACGGCTGTGAGTGTGGGGTGAGGTGGGGCCACCGGGGGGGGGGGGGGGGCGGGCACTGGGACACGGGGTCACAGCCTCCCGGCCCCCCCGGCCCCCAGGGCTGGCCTACTGCCGCCACCTGTCCACCGTCCGCACCCACCTGTCGGCGCTGGTGCATCACAGCATCGTCCCGCCCGCCCGGCCCCCGGGGGCCTCGGGGGGCCTCACCAAGGACGTGTGGAGCAAGTATCAAAAGGATGCAAAGGTGCGTGCTCTGGGATGCCAGGCTCCGGGGTGGCTGGGCAGGAGGCTGCAATGAGAGCCGCCCATCATGCTCTGCGAGTGGCTGTCACAGACCAAATGGGCGTTTGGGTGAAACGTGGTGCAGGCTTGGAGGTGACGGGCCAGGACGGATGGCCGTGGAGTACGGGGGTCACGGTGGAGTCTCGGACAACCAGGCCTGTGGTCTCCACGGGAAAGAGACCAGACAGGGAGTCTTCTCTGCTTCTGCGTGGAGACCCTCTGCATCTCTCCAGGCTCCTTTCCTGCCCTGGAGGGGTTGAAGTAGATCTTCCTACAGTTTCGGGGTGGTGCATGGATGTGACAGTCCCAGAACCATCCCTGGCCCCAGCCCCGGCTCTCCAGCGCATGGGGTCGCCCAGCCGGCCCATACAGTCTTGCCTCCCTGGGTCCCTCAGAACTATAAGGAGCTGGAGCTGCTGCGGCAGGTCTACTATGGAGGCGTGGAGCACGAGATCCGCCAGGACGTCTGGCCATTCCTGCTTGGCCACTACAAGTTTGGCATGAGCAAGAAGGAGATGGAGCAGGTGAGGGGGAGGATGGGGGCACAGGTGGGGAGAGCCAAGCCAGGGGAACCCGGGGAGTGGAGGGGCGCCTCAGAAACCTCGGTCTCTTCCTAGCCCGAAAGATACAGGGCAGAGTGGTGCCGCCATCCTCACCCCCGGGCCCGGCCCAAGTCTCCGGCTGTCCCGGGAGGACGGCCGCCGAGGGGGGCCTGGTGCGCCCCTCCCCCCCACGGTCACGCTGTGGTCTGAGCACAGGTGGACACAGTGGTGGCAGCGAGGTACCAGCGGGTGTTGGCGGAGTGGAAGGCCTGCGAGGTGGTGGTGAGGCAGCGGGAGCGGGAGGCTCACCCAGCCACACTCACCAAGTTCTCCTCGGGCAGCAGCATCGACAGCCACGTGCAGCGCCTCGTCCACCGAGACTCCACCATCAGCAATGACGTGAGCCCGACGGGACCGGGGTCCGGGGCGGGGCCACCGGCACTGTGGGCCTGACCTCTGGTGCTCGCGGGCAGTGGGGCCCTGGAGCACACGCCTCCACATGCCCGTGTGTCTCGTTTCCTTGCACTGAAAGATGGGATGACGGCCCCCCTACTGCCTGTTTGGCGTATTGTGTTCTGTCCTAATGGACTAGCAGAGGAGGGTGGATTTATGGGGAATTAGGGAGGCCCTCCTTCTCTGGGGCTTCCCTGGTGGCTGAGACAGTGAAGAATCTGTCTGCAATGCAGGAGACGCAGGTGTGATCCCTGGAGAAGGAAACGGCAGCCCACTCCAGTATTCTTGCCTGGAGAACTCCATGGACAGAGGAGCCTGGCAGGCTGCAGTCCATGTGGTTGCAAAGAGTCAGATACGACTGAGCGACTAATACTTCAACACTTTTCCCTCTTTGTAGAGAGACCTCAAGGCTAGGATTGGGTCTCCCTGGGTTCCAGTCCTAAGTCCACTAGTGACAGGATGAGTGACTTCTCTTCCCATCTCTGGGGCTCAGTGCCCCCTCTCAGCTCCTCTGATTATAGAGGCTTCTCCTAGAGCTGAGACTGGGGGTGGGTGTGCACTTGGAGCAGTCCTATCTCATAGAGTTGGCCATGAGAAGCCAGTTCAGAGCCTGTGTGGTTCTTCCCATATCACCCCTGACTTGTAGGTGAACATCAAGTCCCAATCTATGGCTGCTGGGCACAACTAGAACTGAAAAGTTTCAGTTTTTAGGACATTCTTTTATTAACTAATTTTTTTTTCTTTAAGACTGCCTCTCTAGATAATGTATATTCTTGTTACTTAACTCCTATTAACTGAAAACTCAAGTTGGAGCAAGACTTAAAAAGAAATATAACTGCCGAGGCATCCTCTCCTTTCCATGGTCTTTGTTCTGAATCCCATGTTTGTGAACAGATTCTCTTTCTGCTTCGGGTTTTGTTAAACCCCGAGTCTGAACCAGTGCCCCAGCTGCTTAGCTTGTGGACACAAGTAGCCTTTCTCACAGGCACTAATCTAACAGCACTTTGTGCTTCTTGCCCAAAGTGAAAACTCCTTTTAAGCATCCCTTCCCTCCATAGTCCAAATAGAAAAATGAGACAGAACCGTCCAGATATGTCTTCTTCTTTTCCCTGTGACTTGTCTGTGGGAGTGTATGGACCGTTCCCCAGTCAGTAGAACATGTTTCTTTTTTCCTTCTTCCTTCTCCTCAGCTTATCCTCAGCTAATCTAACTGATGAGGTACTTGCTAGAGAGGTTTCCTGCCTTGTTCTACTACTGCACGCTCAGTCCTGAAAATAAGGAAGAACTCGTTTTTCCTAACACCTCCAGCCTGCTACGTCCCCGGGCTGCCCCAGAGGCCACACCACGACACTGTGGAAGCTGTCCCGGCCCGAGGCAGCCCATGACGGCTGTGTTTGTAGAGGCTCACTTACTCACACTGGCCATCAAGTGTCCAGGCCTCCGTCCTCCTTCTTCCCTTCACACTTTTTCTCACCAACGTGAGGCCAGATGGGGCTGGAGACGGCATTTTCATGTTTTCCCGGAGCCTGATCAGCTGGGTCGGGGGGTTGGGGGGTGTTGTTTGGCCCTCCCCGCTGGGGAGGCAGTGCTGGGGAGCCATAGGGTGGGAGTGGGGATGTAAGGAGAATTGTGTCCCTTTTGGTTCTGACCCTGGAAGAGAGGCTGAGCTGAGGGTGGTGCCAGAGGGCAGGCATGAGCCCCACTGTCTTCACGCCCCCCCTGTCCAACAGGTGTTTGTCTCTGTGGATGACCTGGAGCCTCCAAGGCCCCCGGGACCTGAAGACCCCAGACCAGAGGCTGAGCTGGGGGCAGAGGCAGGGCCCACAGGCATGGCCATGGTGGAGCAGCAGTCGGTAGAGTTCGACTCTCCAGACTCAGGCCTGCCTTCCTCCCGCAACTACTCCATGACCTCGGGCATCCAGTCGAGCATAGACGAGGGCCAGATGGGCTTTGAGGAGGACGACGGTGCTGGGGAGGAAGGCTCTGCTGAGATGGTTCCCGAAGCCCAGGTCTCCGAGCCCCAAGAACCCGGCCAGGAGAAGGCCTCGAGGGCCAGCGAGCTGGAGCCGGGAGAGGAGCTCGCGGCCGTGTGCGCCGCTGCCTACACTGTATGTGCTCGTTCCCCAGGCATTGTTCTCAGCGGCCCCAGAGGCAGGGGACAGCGGGGTGGCCTGGACTGTCCTGGAGGGGAGCACTGGGCCCCTCCCTCAGCAGACACTCAGGACTCTGTGCTCCGAGGCCTTGGCTCCCTGCCCGCGCTGTGTTCCTTTATTCGGGCATCACCTCTGGCCCTTGACTTACCCCTGAGGGCCCTCCACTCTTCTAGATAGAATTACTGGACACCGTGGCCTTAAACCTGCATCGCATAGACAAGGACGTGCAGCGATGTGACCGCAACTACTGGTACTTCACACCCCCCAACCTCGAGCGGCTCCGAGACATCATGTGCAGGTGCCACTGGGGGCCGGGCTGGGCGGGGGGCGGGGACCCTGCTCTCTGCAACGTAAGGTCCAGCAGTGCCCTGCTCCCCGGCCCTGTGCCCGTCTCATGATCGACTCCCTAGTCTGTGTGTCCCCCCTCCTGTCATTCTTGAGGCCTTTCAGATCTCAGCTTTAGCCATGCTTCTCCAGGAAGCCTCAGCTGGTCCCCACCAGCACGTTGGGGGTGGTGATGGCTTGTCCCATCTCTCCCCGAGGGCCTGGAGAACAGTGGCTGTGGATGGTTCAGTATAGCACTCCAGTGCTTCAGGGTGGAGGAAAGGCTGACCTCTGGGTAGCCGACTGGTCTAGGGGTCATCTCCCCAGGAGTCCCCAAAGGGAGGGGAGGACAGTGCACAGCCACAGAGACCCCCTGCTGTTTCAGCTATGTGTGGGAGCATCTGGACGTGGGCTACGTGCAGGGCATGTGTGACCTGCTGGCACCTCTCCTGGTCGTCCTGGACAATGGTGAGGAGAGGGCGGTGGGACTGGGCCTGGGCCGATCCAAGCTGGGGAAAGGAACGGGATGGCGTGGTCTGCATGGGGGTAGGGAACGTGAGCCAGCTCTGCCCCCCCTCCCTGCCAGCCTCACGCCCACCTCCCCCACAGACCAGCTGGCCTACAGCTGTTTCAGCCACCTCATGAAGAGGATGAGCCAGAACTTCCCCAATGGGGGTGCCATGGACGCCCACTTTGCTAACATGCGCTCCCTTATCCAGGTGAGATCCGCAGCGAGCGGGGGCGTGTGATAGGGCAGAGCTGGGCTTGTTCATTATCCACGGGAGGCTGGGGAGCGCTCCCAAAATGTGTTTTATGTATAAGCTTAGTTTCTTTCATTGAAAAATAAAAACCAGGAGAAGGAAATGGCAACCCACTCCAGTATTCTTGCCTGGAAAAGTCCATGGACAGAGGAGCCTGGAGGGCTGTGGTCCATGGGGTCACATGACTGAGCACGCCATGCATGAGGGTGGAGGGAGACAGGTTGTAGCAATAAACTGGTAGAACTAAAAAATAACTAAAAATAAAAACCCAAAACCCCATCATTTTCAACCTTACCAGTTGAGGAGGAGTGTTGGTGTATGAATGCTTATGCTTGTGAGCGTTCTGGCGAGTAGTGTGGCCAATGATGAAATCACCCAGAAAATGGCATCATTCCAAAGAGGACATCCCAGAGAAATGGGTGGGGCTGCAGGGTACAGCCCTGCCCTGGGAGAGAGACAGGAGGGGCAGATGCAGCTGCCAGGGGGGCACCTGAGGGGCCTGGGGGTGGGGAACACAGGGCGCTGGGGACAGTGCCCACACCTATTCAGTCCAGCGCCCTTTCTCCATTCAAACCAGATCCTGGACTCAGAGCTGTTTGAACTCATGCATCAGAATGGAGACTACACCCACTTCTACTTCTGTTACCGCTGGTTCCTGCTGGATTTTAAGAGAGGTGAGAGGTGGGCTGGAGGGCAGGCCTGGGGTCGGGGCAGTGGGACATCCCCAGAGTCACTGCTTCTCAACCCACACCGCAGTGTGGAACCCCTCTGAGGAGCCCTGGTCCTCACCAAGCCCCGGACTTACTAAGTGTGGTGACTTTAAAAGCCATTAGGTGAATCCACAGTGTAGCCCTGGTTGAAAATAACCCAAAGGCAATGGTTTTCAGAACTGTTTTCAAACCAAGTCCTCCTGAGCACCAAAGCCTATAGAAGTAGAGCTACTCTAGTGTGATGTGGCCTCCACGGGAGGCCAGGGTGCAGGAACGACCACGGAGGAGGGCGGGGCTTACCCAGCTCCAGTGGTGCGATTGTGCGTGGTACCTGTAAGAGGAAGGGCGGGGCCTTGCCTGGGAGCCACCCTCTCCACCGGGCCCTGCGGTGGACTGGTCCTGGAACCCGGGCCCTGAAGCTCTGTCTCCGCACGAGGCGACCGGTGGCGGCCAGGCCCAGTCTCAGCCCCCTCGCCATCCCCAGAGCTGCCGTACGAGGATGTGTTCGCTGTGTGGGAGGTGATCTGGGCGGCCCGGCAGATCTCCTCGGAGCACTTTGTCCTATTCATCGCCCTGGCCCTGGTGGAGACCTACCGAGAGATCATCCGCGACAACAACATGGACTTCACCGACATCATCAAGTTCTTCAACGGTAGGAGCCATCAGCTGTGCCGGCTGCCCCTGCAGGGCTGTTGGCGGGGGCGGGGGCCTCTACCCCTGGTCTGGGCAGGGTAGAGGGTGTCTTAGGAATACTGGCCGGCCCGTAAGGGAATGTCAGGAGTCCAGGCGGAAATAGAGCCGGGTGGGCGGACCCCGGGCTCCTCCCGGACTGCTGCCCCCACCCCCCCTCAGTTATCCATGTCTCCCCCAGAGCGGGCTGAGCATCACGACGCCCAGGAGATCCTGAGGATCGCCCGGGACCTAGTCCACAAGGTGCAGACGCTCATAGAGAACAAGTGAGGCCGCGGCCAGGAGGCAGCCGCCCGCCAGAGCCTGGGCTCCCGGCCCCGGGGCCCCATGGCAGCGAGGTGCAGGGGCGGTGCAGCCAAGACTGCCCCAGCCCCCAGCCCCCAAGCCTGCCCCACTGTGTTCTAACAAAGTGCTTGTGAGCCTGGGATCTGACTCCGGGCAGTGCTGGCCCCGCCGGGCAGCTCAGGGGCCAGAAGGCCCTAAGGTCAGGGCTGGGAAGGGAGGGGTCAGCCTCAGGGAATGACTGCCTTGGGGGACACCTACTCTGCTCCCCTCCCAAATACCTGGGGACAGCCCCACTGCCACTGGCATCCTGAGCCTGGACAGCTCCCTGTGGCCTCCCTGGGGCCCTGTAGACTTAGGAGGGCTGTGGTTGCCTGGGCCCCAGCTGGGTGGATTGAGGGGACCCGGGGCTGTATCTCTTCTGAGAGCCCCTCTGCAGGCCCAGTGCCTGTGCACACACCAGCCCCAACGGGGGTAGGAGGAACAGCTGCCAGTCTGGGTGTGTGTCCTGGATGCAGGAGACCTGGGCTGTAGCCCAGGCCCTCCCCTGAGACTGCGGGACAGCCCAACAACATGGGCCCTGGTGGGAACAACCCACCTTAGCAGCACTGCCACTGCCTTTGGCCACCCGAGGTGACCCCGTGCACCATCCCCCACCCGCCAAGCCTGCACAGTGCACCCACGTGTATCTGTACAGTGTCACTCAGCACCCTGCTCCTGCTTCGTGTGTTAGATGCATCCCTGAAAACTGTGTGAGCGATGCTTTCGCCAGCAGAATGACCTGGAATGTGGCAGAAGCACCTGCACAGGAACCCCAGGGTGATTCTTTTAAGGAGGCGGTCCTTTCATGGCCTCCTCTCAGGAACAGGCTCTGGAGCCCCAGGCAGCCCACCATCTGTTCCCGGCATCTGCCGAGTCCCTGAGGTGAAGGGGAGGGTGCTTGGATCTCCCCAGTCTGTTCTTGGCAAGAAGCAAGGCTCGCTCTTCCTTTCCACATGCTTCTCAGGATGCCGAGGATGCTAGAGACCCAGGAACCCCCTTGGAGGAGCCTCACTCACAAATGTGCTAGGGGGGCCCCAGCTCCTGACCCCAGGCAGACCTAGTCATACCGCTTGCTCCGTCATCCCCACTGCCCCTCTCTTCAGTACAAGCAGGATGGTCCTTGTTCTGGGGCCAGGAGGCTGCTCTGCCACAGGGGCTGGGCCTGCCCAGCAATCACTGAGGTCTGGAGACTTCCTGCATTTGAGAAACGTGGGAAAGAGCCCAGCAACCCCTCTGCATCCCACACAATCTCCCTAGCCCCGGGCACTGCACAGCCTGTTTAGGGGCAGCCTGCCCCATTGCCCACCTGTCGCTCATGAGTCCTTGGCCTCCACCAAGTATGGTGGCCGTTGTGTGCCTGCCTTAGTGACTCTGGTTTTGTGAGGAGCAGAATGTGTATGTTTTTTGGCTCAGAAACTATACTCTTCAGTGTAACAGACCAATAAACACAGCATTTGGCAATGCTCGAGGCTCTGGTGGCTATTTGTGGGCTGGCACTGGACAGTGAGTGACTGTGTGTGCTGGGGAATTCTGTAAGCTCCACGACTGAACAGTAAAGAGGACTAGCTCCACAAGGCCAGGATGGTGAAAAAAGAGAGAGAACCAAGGTTTCCAGAAGTGAGGGACGCTGGTGGTGGAATGGTTGAAGGTGAGAGCCAGACTCAAGTACCTGGAGAGAACCTTTGGGGGGACCTCACCCCAGAGCCAGCAGTCCTGAGCAATGGCCTCTCCAGCCTCTGGATGCATGTGGGTCCCTGCCTGCCTTCCTGACTGGCTACAGGGATGAGCTGGAGCTCAACTGGGAATTTACAAGACCTCCCAGCCCCTCTAGCCAGTGGGAAAGGCCCCTGCCCTTCTGGCCGTGGCTCCTCCTGCCCACTGAGCACTGTCTTCCAGATGCCTGCTTCAGGTGGGAGTGGGGAGGAAGGTAGTGGCAGGAGAGGTCAAACTCAGGAATGGAAAGAGCTGGACTAAACAGCAGGTTCCTGTCCACCTGCCCCACCTCAGGGGGCCAGCCCGTCACCCATAGTTCCCCGCAGAGGGCATGTCGTCTGGTATAGAGGACACTAGCTTTCTGGGGATTAGGGTCTACTGTCAAAGTTGTCAGAGTTTTCCAGGCAAAGAAACCAGCTGACATCAGTAACTCTGGGACCAGGACCTTATAAATAAGCCCCTCAAGGGGAACATTCCCCACCCCCAAGCTGACCGTGTAGCCCGGAGTGATCAGAATTCCCCGTTAAAACATCTATTCAGATAAACACTCTTACCAAAGTGGGTGTAGAAGAAATATATGTGCTATACTTACTCAGTCATCTCCAACTCTTTATGACCCCGTGGACTGCAGCCTGCCAGGCTCCTCTGTCCATAGGGATTCTCCAAGCAAGAATACTGGAGTGGGTTGCCATGCCCTCCTCCAGGGGATCTTCCCAACCTAGGGGATTGAACCCAGGTCTCTCGCATTGCAGGCTGATACTTTACCAGCTGAGCACTAGAGAAGCCCAAGAATACTGAAGTGGGTAGCCTATCCCTTCTCCAGCGGATCTTCCCCAACCCAGGAATCAAACTGGGGTCTCCTGCATTGCAGGCGGATTCTTTACCGGCTGAGCCACCAGGGAAGCCCACAGAGGGAATACATCTCAACATAATAAAAGCTATTTTTGACTAAGCCATAGCCAACGTAATACTCAACAGTGAAAAGCTGAAAGCTTTCCCACTAAAATCTGGAAAAAAGATGCCCACTCTCACCTGTTCTATTCAAGAGCATTGGAAGTCCTGGCCACAGCAATCAGAAGAAATTTAAAACATACCCACATTGGAAAAGAAGAGGTAAAATTGTCACTATATGCATGATAACTATATAAAGAGAATCCTAAAGACTCCACACAAAAATACATTCAGCAAGGTAGCAGAGCACAAGATTAACATACAGAAAGCTGTTGCATTTCTTTACAATAACAATGAAATACCAGAAAGTAAAAAAAAAGAAAAAGAAAAATCCTTTTAAAATTGCAACAAAAAAATTAAAATACTTAGGAATAAACCTTACCAAGGAGGTGGAAGACTTATATGCTGAGAACTACAAAACATTGATAAAGGAAACTGAAGATGAGTCAAAGAAACGGAAAGATACCCCATGTTCTTGCATTGGAAGAATTAATATTGTTAAATGGCCATAGTAGCCAAAGCAATCTATAGATTTAATGGGACTTGCTATCAAGTCTCCCAGGACATTTTTCACAGAACTAGGATAAATTATCCTAAAATTTATATGGATCCATAACCCAGAATTGCCAAAGTAATTCCAGCATTGCCAAAGCAATGAGAAAAAAAGGACAGAGCTAGAGGCATTACCCTCCCAGATTTCAGACTACAGACGTCAGACTACAAAGCTACAATAAATCCAAATAGTCTGGTATTGGCACAAAAACAGATATGGAGATCAAGGGAACAGAACAGAGAACCCAGAGATAAACCCACACACCTATGGTCAATTAATCTTCAATAAAGGAGGCAAGAGAATGGAGAAAAGACAGTTTCTTCAGCAAGTGGTTTTGGGAAAGCAAGACAGCACATGTGAATCAAAGAAGTTAGAACACTCCCTTACACTTTACACAAAAATAAACTCCAGATGGCTTAGAGACTTAAATATAAGACATGACACCATAAAACTCCTATAAGAGACCATAGGCAAAATATTCTCTGACACAAATCATACCAATGTTTTCTTAGGTCAGTCTCCCAAAGCAATAGAAATAAAAGCAAAATAAATAGGACTTAATCAAACTTATAAGCTTTTATACAGCAAAGGAAACCATAAACAAAATGAAAATATTTGCAAATGATGCAACCAGTAAGGGCTTAATCTCCAAAATATACAAACAGCTCACACAAGTAAAAAAACAAACAAAAAAAGCCAACCCAATTGAAAAAGGGGCAAAAGACCTAAATACACATTTCTCCAAGACACAGATATGGCCAATAGGCACATGAAAAGATGCTTAACATCACTAAGTATCCAAGAAAAGTTAATCAAAACTGCAATGAGGCCTCACACCAGGCAGAATGCTCATCATTAAAAAGGCTACAAATAGGACTTCCCTGGTGGTCCAGTAGTTAAGAATCAGCTTGCCAATTCAGGGGACATGGGTTCAATTCCTGGTCTGGGAAGATCCCACATCCTGACGAGCATCTAAGCCCACGAGCACCAACTACAGAGCCCTGCAGTGGAGAGCGGCCCCTGCTCTCTGCAACCAGACAAAGCCTGCACGCAGCAGTGAGACACAGCCAAAAAAATGTGTTTTTTAAAAGTCTACAAATAATTTGCTGGAGAGGGTATGGAGAAAGGGGAGCCCTCCTACACTGTTGGTGGGGATGTAATCATAATTTTACATAGTGCTGCCACTATGTAAAACAGTATCCAGATTCCTCAAAAAACTAAAAGTGGAGCTGCCATATGATCCAGCCATCTCACTCCTGGGCACATATCCAGAAAAACCTTTAATTTGAAAAGATACAGGCACCCCTATGTTCCCAGCAGCGCTATTCACAACAGCCAAGACATGGAGGCAACCTAAAGGTCCATGACAGATGAGTGGATAAAGAAGGTGTGGTGCATGTACACAATGGAGTACTATTCAGCCATAGAAAATAATGCCATTTGTAGCAACATGGACTGACCTAGAGATTATCATACTAATTGAAGTCAGAGAAAAATGAATAACATATGCTATGACTTATACACAGAACTTAAAATGATACAGATGAACTTATGTGCAAAACCAACACAGACTCACAGACAACAAACTAAGTTACCAAAGGGGAAAGGGCATGGGGGATGGACAAACTAGTTTGTGATTAGCAGATTCAAATTCTCTCTATATATATAAAATAGAGAACTATAGTCAATATCCTGTAATAAATCATAATGAAAAAGAATATGAAAAGTGTGTGTGTGTACATCTCTGAATTGCTTTTCTGTATACCAGAAATACAGAATTGTAGATGACTCCTCTAAAAACAAAGAAGAAAAAATCCCCTCTGCTGTTGATACCACCTGAAAACTCACCAAAGACCCCTGAGAACTAGCCTGGAAGTGGTTGGTTCCTTCACACACTCCCACCCCTTCTCTGCTCAACCCAGAAGTGCTGGCACTCCCAGACCCCTGGCTGGGCTTTTAGGGCCAGAGGGAACCCCACAGCCAAAATAGGTCAGCTGAGGGCTCGGTGTCAGGAGGGGAAGAGCAGGAAGCATGAGCAGGGTACTCTAGCCTTGAGGATACAGGTCATCACTGCCAGGGGCAGAGTCTTCATCTCTGACCCTCGTGTTGGGCACAGCATCTGACACTGAGGTGTGTTGGGGTTACCTAACCCTGGGTCTTCCCTCAAGTGCAAGTGACCAAACATTTCCTGAAACCACCAGCAGAGGGAACCAGCGTTTCACAAATGAAATGAGCAGGCAGGATTGTTAAGGTAGTGGGGAGGGACACTGGGCTTGGCCCTTCCTGAGATTAGATCTTCAGAGAAGGGGACCTCAAATTATTGATGGCCATCAGGCCCTTCCCCAAGATAACGCCCCACACACCTCAGGCAGACCCACCCCGGGAAGAGAAGGGGGCTGTGGTTTCAGGGAGAGCGGATGGGGCTGGCCTACGGCTTGGCCCAGCTGACTGCTTCCTGATCTTCCTCTCCCTTACCTCCCCACCTGCTGTCCTGCCCCTCCCCCCGCCCCCGATGGCTTACATTTTCTAAACTGGGGAGAAAAGTTGTTGTTATAGGGTCAAAGGTCTTCAAGGCCCAGCTTAGAACATGGCTCTTTGACCCCTGACCTACTTCCTCTTCTTGTTCCTTACCCTGTAAGGACAGCCTTATAGATCACACACACCGACCGTTCCCCCCCCATGACCTGTTCTAACTACAACCCCAAGAGTGCAGCCCCCTCTCAGGAAGCATCAGGCCCTCCTGTGCACAGACCCTCCAGCTTTTGTACTGGAACTTTCTGGAGCTTGGGATCCCCAGCTCCGGAACAGGGACAGGCCCAGGGGCAGGGTGGCACGTGCTTGGGGACAGCTCTGCGCCAGCTGACATCGGACTGCAGCTCCAGACAGGCCCTGGCTGATCACATGACCTTAACAAGTCACTCAGCCACCCTCAAACTTGTTTCCTTATCTGCTAGCTGTTGGTCTGTTTACTTCACCAAGCTGTTAAGAGATGAAACAAGATAGCGTTTGTGAAAAATGGTTTGAGGAAGTATAAAGTATTGCACAAGTATGAGGAAGACGAGCGCTGCAGTTCTCAGAGCCTGCTGAGGATGGAGCCCAAGGGGTCAGAACTGGAAGGTCCCTTGCCGTCTCTGCAAAACCCACCAGCCTGGAACCTACCAGACCCCAACCCCTCAACAGGAAAAAGACGCTGCCACTTCTTGCTGGGGCTCTTTCCCTCAAGGACTCTGCCTCCTTTTGCAACAGAACGACCCAGATGCTGCAGGTGGCAGCTCCGTCTCGGGTTTCAGTGCAGGTTTATTTCAATTTTATATTTTATTCCAGGCAAGTGCTTATTACATGGATAGTATTCATGTCTCAATACCTAACGTCTTGGAGCATGAACAGCCACTAGAATACAGTTCCATAGTAAAAATACAATATGTACAAAATTAGGGTTTTTGTAGTTTTTTTCCCACACAGCAGATGTATCCAAACACATAAAAATCTCTACAGTCTGGGGTCGCTACAATTTATATTTCAGGAAACGGAGACACAGTGACCGAGTCCTCACTGTAAACAAGGGCCACCTCTTTGTGGGGGTGGGGGCATGGGGGCGGGACTCCGGGATGGGGAGAAGAAGCTGTTCCTGGAGAGGGCAGGGGTTATGGTGACCCCCCAATTCCCTTCCAGGAATTCCCTGCCCTTCTTTGGCCCTCCTAGGAACCAACCTCCCCCTCTCCCCGAGGTAAAGACTCCCAGCCAGTGAGCCACTCTGAACATCAAAAAGTAAAACACGCATGAGAGGTAAGATATGTGTGTGTGTGTGTGTGTGTGTGTGTGTGTGTGCACGCGCATACACACACACGTGTGTCCCCCAGGCTGGAAGGGCTAGGGAGGGGAGGGGCAGGCGGTCCCATGGGGTGAGGACAGATGTGGTCCCCACAGCGCTCAGAGGGGAGAGGCCCAAGGAAGGGCTGGGTGGCGGCTGCCCTCTCGGGCACACGGCATCACAGCGTTCACGAACAACAACAAAAACAACAGCAACAACACCCATTGTCACCAATCTGGACATAGTCATTCGGCACTAGATTCCAAGGCCCCCCACTGCCGCAGTAGGGGGCGGGGAGGGACACGGGCAGCGGGCGGATGAGGTATCTGTGCAGGCCCGAGGGGCAACTGGCTAACAGAACAATTTCAAGGTGAGCAGGCCTGAGAGGAGGGCGGCTTGCCAGTGCTTCTGTTCCTGGGGGCCAGCCTGCCCTCCTCTCTCTGCTCTTTCCAATGTCATCACACCAGGAAGAGAAAACCAGCTCCCCCCCAAATAGGGTGATAGTGGCAGCAGCTGCAGGTGCAGAAAGGCAGCAAGCTTATGCGATGGGAGCTGCATTTGGATTGGGGGGAGATGGGGGACAGCATCGCCTCCTAGAAACCTCTAACGTATCTGTAAGTCTCTCCACCCTGGGAGACAAGAAACAGTCTCCAGGAAGGTCTCCAGGACCAGAAACTGAAAGGGAGTTCCAAGGTGGCTCAATCTACCCAAGACCTTTGTCGGCCTCCTCTGTGAACCACGGGACCTCCACACCCCCCCACCCCGCCCCAGCCTGTCATTGCAAACTTCACACCCAGGATCACTGGCTCCCCCACCTCCACACACTCTGAAAGGCCACTGGTGAGTGTGTCCAGGTGGGGAGCCGAGTGTGCACGTGTGTAACTGAGTGTGTCCGACACAAGGCCACTTGTAATAAATACCCACATAAAAAGAGCAGCCAAAGCAGTCTGCTGAGGCGAAGGCATGGAAAGCAGTGGCCTTCACACACAGGCCCCCTCACTCCTCCCCACCCCAAGCTCAGCCCTGCCAGCGGCCCAAATGAGGGCCTTTCCTCGCAGGAAGGGGGTGGCACACAGCAGCGCCCCCTGGGGGAGGGCACATGCAAAACAGCCTGCCGGAGACAGCAGGCATTCAGGGCAAAGAAAGATGAGCCCAGGGATGGGGAAGCTGGGGCGGAAGCAACAGTCCTCTGTGGCCTGGCCATGCTTGCTCCCCACAGGTCCCCAGGGCCGAGCCCCTGGACTGTAACCTCCTGATTACCTCACCCACGCGGCGCCAGGTTCCTGGAACCCAGACCAGACGCTGGTCCTGTCTCCTAGGCAGCAGGAGGTGTCCAGGCACACTCATCCCTCCAGGGAGTGCAGAGCACGGAGCAGAACCCAGGCCTCCTTTCTATCTTCTGGAAGCCAAAGTCAAGTCCAGGGATGGGGAGAGGGTCCAGCGCACCCTCCTCCCAGGCCAGACCTGGCTGGAGGTCAACAGGGTGGCTGGGGGAGATAGTCAAGTCCCTCCTTCCTCGCCCCTGCCCTCAATCTGCCCTCTTGAAGTCAGGAGCCCAATGGCAGGGCGGTTGGGGGGGCTTGGAAGCTTGGCAAGGGCTTGGGTTTGGTTTACTATTGGTATAGAACTGTCTTAACTAGCTCGTTATGGTCAATCACAATGACTGCAACCAGCCTGGAGAGCCCCAGGCCGGAGGACCCACCTGTCTGGAGCGACGCCACACAAGCCACCTCCTAGGACTTGTCCCCTGCACTCAGAGTACTCTCCAGTCCCCCTGGATATCAGGGCCAAGTTGCTTGAGTCCTGCTTCCCCACATCCCCCTTCAGAACCCTGGAAGGAGAAGGCTGAGGCTCGGGAGGGGAGGGCCCGGGCGCCCGGCCGTCTCGCCAGACACAGCGATAGCAGCAGCAGCAGCAGAGGAAGGCGGGCAGGGCGGGGCAGGCGGAAGAACACGACATCCACATCACACTGGTGTCAGGGGACGGGTGGGGGACGGGGACGGCCCTGGAGCAGGCACCAGGCTGGACAGGTGGCACGTGGGTCAGAGCGTGTCTCGGCACTTTGTCAAGTCCTAGTGCAGCGGGGTGACCCCTGACGTGTGTCCGGCTCCCTGGGCCCCCTCCCTCCCCTGGCTCAGAGTCTCTGCACCCCCTTCCCCTAGGAGGCCTGGGGGTGGGTGTGGGTGGGGCGGGCCTGGGCCTGGCTGGAATGTGTGGAGCTGGTGGGTGGGAGAGTCGGGGACGGGTCTCCCTCCCTGCCCCCACCGGGGGCCTCTGAGCGGCCTCATCCTCAAGCCAGCTTGAGTGTGCTGACCGGGAAGGAGGGCATGGTGACCATGGTCACAGGGTTGAGCACTGTCTGGCCCACCAGCTGGGGATGGTGCACCACCTGAGCCCCCACGGCTGGCTTCGCCATGACCGTGGCCGGGGGCCCCAGCCCAGCTGTGCCATTCACTTGCTGGTGTGAGAGGGTGTGGGCGATGTGGCTCACAGCCACCGGCTGGCTCACTGCCACGGGCTGCGGGTACAAGGGCAGCTGGGAGCCAAGGTGGGCCACGTGGTTGAGGGTGGCAGGGTGCACCGTGATGTGGCTGATGGGGGGCGTGGCCGGGGCCAGCTGCACAGCAGGGCTGGGGGCCGAGGGCGCGATGTGGGCGATGTGCTTGCCCCCCGGCCCCTGGAGAACGTGGTTCACAGTCTGGATGACTGAGGCATGGGTGGTGGCGGTGTGGGCAATGACCGTGGACCCTCCCCCGGCCGCCACGAGATGGGCCGGGGCGGGCACCAGCGTTTGGGCCGGGGCCGCTGGTGGGGGCGGAGGGGCCGGCAGAGGTGTCTTCTGCTGTGGCGGGGGCTGCTGCCCAGGGAGGTGGGCAGGAGACAGGGCCACAGGCTGGGCGTGCGGGTGTGGGTGCGGAGGCAGAGGTGCGGGGGCCGTGCTGGGCGGTGGCTTCGGCAGCTCCGGGTGGGGGCGATGGCTCAGCTTATGTGGACCCAGGCCAGCCTGGTCCTCCTCCATGTCCTCGTCTATGTTGTCCTCACCCTCTGTGGAGGGACACGCAAGTAGGGACCGGTCAGAAGGGCTGGGGAATGAGAGCCTGGAGAAGCAGATGCCCCTGGGGCTCTGGGGATGTCACAGGCCAAGGGTGGGGGCGATGCAGGGCGGGCGGGGCTCACCAGAAGCTGTGGAGGTGGAGGCCTGGTCGTCCTCAGGCTGGCCCGTCTGCCGGAGCACGCGGTCGATCTCCAGAACGTCCATCCACTGGCTCAGCTCGTGCTTGAGCTCCGCCAGCCGCTGCTGTGTGGCAATCTTCTCCCGCGCCAGCCGCTCCATCTCATGCTCGTATTCTTTCTCCTTCCTCTTCAGGGACTGGAGAACAGGGCAAGTAACAGCAGGATACCTTGAGCAGGAGCCACAGGGCCCATGGTACTGCCAACATCTCCTTCACCCACCCTCATCTGCGGATCGGGGCCCAGGCTGCCGGAGACCACACCAGCCTCTTGGTCCATGGCTCCACCTAAGAAGCATCTGGAGACAGACTGCAGGCTCTCAGGCAGGTGTAGATTCAGGCCAGTCCCTCCCCTACCCCCACATCGACTCTGTCCTGAGGGGCTTTGATGCCTTGTACCCCATCCACCCTCTTGGGAGCATCTCCCTCCATTTTGCAGAGAAGGGCAGAAAGTGTAGACTTCTCAGGCAGTGCCCAAGGCCTGCACTGCCGTTCACACCATCCTGTCGCTACAGATGCGGATACCACGAGCTACCCTCCGTGGAACCCATTCCTCAAGGCTCCCCAGACGATCCTGCCCTTTGTCCCTTCGCCACTCACTCGTCTCCTGACTTGCGCATGTCCTCCCCATGGTGCCCATCTGCGCCGCCTGGCACACCGCTCTATTCCCACACTCCCCAGGCCCCGGGATGTGGCCTTCCTTCCCCACCTGCACCTGAGTGGCATCGGCCACTGAGAAACAGCTCTTGGGAGGACAGCTCCTCACTCGACCTGAGTTGCCCTGGAGAGGCTCCTCCCCGCTTGACGCTGAGGCCACCCACATCACTCAGAACACCGGAGGGCGCTCCTTGTCCGCCGCCACCCAGACTGGGGCACGCTCCCCCATCAGAAGGGTCTCCAGTTTCCCTTCGCCCAATGCTCGTTTGCAGCTCTGGAAGGCCAGCTCCTGTCCTGTTCCTCAACTCCCTTCTGCACTGTCTTTCCTTGTTCTCTGTGACCTCCTGTCTGAAACTTTATTACCTCCTCACGCCTCCAGGTCTCACCCGCTGGAGCTCCTCCACAGCCCAGCCCCCTCTCACGCCCTCTGGGTATACCCGCCTGCTCCCAGGCTCGCAGGTCTTGGGAGTGGCACCCCGCACCGCACTGCCCCCCACCCCAAGCGTTCAGGGAGACTGCCAGCCTTAATGAGACTGACACTGGCCCTCATGACCCCCTTGATATTTCCCATTTTGTTTTTTCATCTCAACACATGCTGTCCCAGTCCAAACCCGTGAGCAGAGGACACACTGTTCTATGGTTAGCTTACACCCCGTGACACTGCTGGTGGCCAGGACACAGCCACGGGTGACCTCTTGGCCAAGCACCTGTGAGGACTAGAGGGTGTCAGTCCCCACCTCTACCACATCTCTCCCCATCATCACAGGAGAATCACAGTCTCTCATTAGACTTGAGCTTCCCCTGATTGCATTTCCTTTGGGCAGTTTTGCAACAGCCTTTCCCAACGGTTCACCTGACCTCCTGGGCACAGCAGGTCGTCAGCTCCACACAGGACTAGGCCCAACTTCCCCATGCTCCCTCCTGAGCCCCATTCTCTCTCCTGCAGCCCCCCGCCACGCTCCTTGCATTCCTGGCCTCATTGGTCAGAGATGCCTCAAGCCATGAGTGCCTGTGACATGTAGCCCAGACACGGCTGTGCTGTGCACTGACCTGAGAGCCGGCAGCTTTACACTTTTTACACTTGTTGCCAGTCCCAGGCCACACTCAGCCTCCTCTATCACCCTGGCTCCGAGATTAACCTGCCTCCCCCCCAACATTTCTGCCAGAAAGCTCCCCCACTGCCCCACTCCCCCCACACACACCCAGCTTCTCCCTGAGAGGCCAGTGCTAGACAGGCCGTCGGAAGGGGCCACGACGATCACGAGGTGTGGGGTGAGTCAGCCCTCAGGCCTGTCCTGAACTCTGTGCACTAGCGGGGCTGGCTGACTGCCGGCTCAGAGAGAATTAATCAGGAGCCAAACCCCTTCTCATCTAGTCCAGTTCTCCGGGTCTAGACGTCCCTGGAAAGTTTTCCCAAGGTCTAACTTTTGTCCCTATTGTTTCATTTTAAGCCCATTTCCTTTCTAAGAAGACTGGATGTGTTGTTTGGTACCTGCCTACCCTACTTCCTGTTTCTGTCCACTTCTCTGAGAACTTTCTTCAAATCCTTTACCTCCAAGGCACTGTGGCTCTGGCTAGGGGCTACAGCCTTCCCAAAGCACACAACCTCCCTCAGCACACAACCAAAGTCCTCAGTCTCCACTTCCTCTGTGGTCTCTCTGGTACCCCCTTCCAACTCCTATCTCAGCATAGCAACTCTCCTGACCACGTTCAACTTCCAAAATGAATCTTGCTCCCTTCTACTGTAAAAACTCTGGCCTGTGCTGGGTTCTCTGCCCCGCACTTGTCTTGGTCACCCTGGCCTTCAGGCCCCAGCTCAAAGGCCCTTTCCTCAGCAGCAACTTCCCCAACTCCCCAGAAAACATGCTGTGACCCCTGTCCAGACTATGCCCTTGGAGCAGATTCCTTTGCTTGGTTATTCTATAATGTGCAGTAAGACCAAACCTAAAGACAGAAATCTGCACTTTTTCCCTTGCTCCCCACTTTTTATCTGCCCAATCAGACACAGGCCTGTCCAAAAAACCCTGAATGAGTGAACGGATAAATGAAGTTGAAGTTTTATGGAGAACCTTGTTAAGTTTCCCAGAATTTCTCCTTCGGTTGCCAGCCCCAGGACAAGTATCTTTTACCAACTGCTAGGGTCCACCTTGCTTCCCACTCAGGCCAGGCCCGTATCCCAAATCTGCTGGTTCTACTGAGTCTCTTATTTCTGGATGTACTTTCAAATCCACCATCTCGCAGTCAAGGCTTTCCACCCTAAGTACGTCTATACAGAGAGGAACGCGAAACGCGCCGTTCCATCCTTCTTCCTTCTCAACAATTGCTATTAAGTTACTGTTTACAAATGGCCAATCCTCCTCACGTCTTACCACAAAGATACTAATACTTTTTACCACTTTAGTATCATCGCAGTACAAGATGAAACCGATATTCACAGAAAATGTCGCAAAATTTAGGCAGGAGTTTGCTCCCAGGCTACATGATTTCCTGTAGCTGAAGGAGTAGCAACTTCAGTCTCCAGCCCGAGTTCTGCAGAAACATCCCAGAAAACACCCTCCCGGAGATCCTCTGAAACTAGACGCTGGGCCCCCTCCCCCCTTCCCCTTCGCGGCCACCAACGAGGCCCCGCCCCTCCCGGAGCACGCGCGCACCCACGCGGACCCGGCTTTGCTGCGTCACTCCCCACTGGCCGCACCCTCCCTCCGTGCGCGCAGGAGTCCCGCCCCCTACCCAGCCCCGCCAATCCGCGGACCCGGACCCGCCCCTCCCGTGCCGGGAAGCGGCCTGGAGTCGCGCCAGCCCCTCCCCCTCGTCCGGAGGGCGGGCGGAAGGGCGCGCGTTCGCGGGAGGCCGGGAGGGAGCTGGGAGTAGTCCCGAGGCTGCGCCTCCGCCCGCCTCCTTCGACAAGTCAGGCTCCGGTTACCTCAGGGCTGTGACCCCGCAGTCGAAGCCTGGCCCACCTGAGCTGTGACGCCGCCCATCTCCTGAGCTTCCCTAGAGCGCCGACTGGGAGACCCCGAAACTGCCCCCGCAGTCCGGGAGGCCCAAGTCCCTCCCACTCCTCAACGGCTACCTCCCGGCTCCGCGGCAGCCGAGCGTGGCCGCCTGCCCCACCCCCACAGACTCCTTCCCGGCCCGCGAAACCCTCGGCCGGTTTCCAGGGAAACCGAAACTCGGGCCGTCATGGCAACGGTCTTATCTGGCGGGCACCCCCCCTTTCCCGTACGGCCGAGAGGAGCCACTGCCAAAGGCAGGGGACACACGGCAAGGAGGGCCCCTTGAAAAAGGGCTTCTTTTAAATCCTGGGGGAGGCAGAACATAAGGTTTTAGGTTCAGTGACCCCCCACCCCGGACTACTGTCATCCAGAGTGCCGCATTTCCCCTTCCCCAAGGTTTAATCCCCAAAGTCGGGAGGTGGCATCTATGTGCGCTCAATGCAAGGATCTTGATCCTTTGGGGCTAAAAGTCCGGGATGCACGACGGGGTGGGGCGTGTTTCATGGGTTCCGCTACGGGAAACGAGCCACGCCCGGCACCCCTCACCCCCTACGGTAGAGTCTCGTGCCGAATCCGGTTCCCGCCCAGTACTGCGGGCACGAAGGAGGCACCGGTCGCCCTACGTCCTTCCCATTCGCTGAGCAGTAGCGCGCGGCAGGCGGTAAGGCGGGGCGGGTTCCGGGCTGACACCGAGTCGCGGGGGCCGTGCGGATGGCGGGGCTCCGTAAGGCCGCCCAGCGGGGGAGGGGAGCCGAGCGCCACCGCCGCGCTCCCCCGCGCGTGCGCGCTGGTCACACCGCCTCCACCCGGGTGGGGAGCCCCGCTGACGTCAGCCGGGCCATGTGCTCGGCGCCCGCGTGGAGGCGGGCGGGGCCGCGCGAGGGGGAGGCGGGGCGTGCAGGCAGCCTAAGCGGCGGCGGTCTCCCGCCCTCCTCTGGGCCTTGCTTCTCCCCCCCAACCTCGCATACCTGAATGTACCGCAGCGCCGTCCGCAACACGCTCAGATTCGATGTCTTCTTGTCGTCCACGTTGGGGATGTTGCGCTTCAGGGTCTCAAAGCATTCCTTGAGATGGGCCCTCCTGGGGAAAGGGAGCAGGGCCGGTCAGCCAGCGCCAGGGGCGGGAGGGAAGGTCCAAAGAGAGCTTGGGGACCAAGGATGGGACCTTCCGGGTAGCTGGCGGGGCGGGCTCATTGTCACAAGCTCACACACACACACACACACACACCTGTTCTTCTCCAGCTTGTTGTGGACTTCTCTGGTTCCGATTCTGAAATCCAGACAGACAGGGAGCTCAGGGAGGAGGGCCCAATTAGGTGGCCTTCCCACCCCCTGCCCCCACCCCTCCCCAGATGCCACAGGCTTTTTGTCCCTGACATCCTCTCTCTAGAGAAGCAGCCCTGAAAACTGTTGGCCCTGTGTCCTGGTGCATACACCCTCTGGAGGGCACGGGTAGGCTCATAATTCACAGCCCCTTCATATTCCACCTCACCCGTGCACCTGTGAAGGGCTCCTGGGATTGGGAGAAATAGCCAGTGGACCCTGGCCCTCACCCAGGAGGTCCAAAGGCCTGGTGATGCCATTAGCCCCAACTTTGGAGGGGATCAGAGAAGCCTGAGAACAATAGAGGGCAATGACCATTGCCCACTCCCCAGGGTGGGAACGGTCCCAGCACAGTGAGAAGATATCCAGATACAGGAGGGTGCGGCTCTGATAGGGTAACGGGGAGGGCACTTTCTCTTGCAAACACAGCCCCAGCTGTGGGCAGTTCTCTCCATCCCACCAGCCCCCACTCTGCCACATCTCACTCACCCCCCAGGCCTCTTCTTCTGTTCACTGGATTTGACTTCTTCAGCGGGTGCCAGCTTCAGGGTCCCAAGCGTGGATGGAGGTGGCTGTGGGGGAGCCAGCTGGGGCTGGACTCCGGGGTGTGGCGCAATGGTCAGGATGGGGGTGGGCAGGGGCTGCAAGGGCTTGGGGCTGCCAGTGGGCGGAACGGTGGCCTTGGAGTCCGGCAGGAGAGGAGCAGGAGTGGGCACCTGCGGCCTGGTGGGAAGGGGGGCAGGCTCCTTAATGCTGAGTCCAGGGGTGCTGACCAGGGCTGGCTGGCGAGGCGCCAGGGGCAGAGGCTGGGCCGTGGGGGGTAGTGGCGGGGGTGGGGGCAGAGGCTGAGGGGAGTTGGTCACTACTGGAATAGGAATGACAGTCAGTGGGGTGGGGGTGGCCAGTGGTGGCGGGGGGGCCGGCGGAGGGGCCGGCGGTGACAGAGGCAAGGGCGGTGCCTCAGTGCGGGGCTCCTCCACTGGCATGGTGTGGGCCAGCCGCGCCAGGCTGCTGGCCTTCTTCTGCTCCTGTTCCCTCTCCCGCTCCAGGCGAAGCCTCTCCTGTTCCTCTGCACAGAGAGAACACAGCGGTCTCTCAGTGGGGCCTGCCATCCTGGGCGCCCCAGCTCCCCTTGTCCTCCAACTGGAACCCATCCTGACCCCACGCCAGGCAGCACCCATGACATCACAAATACATACACTCACCCACACCCAGCCAGGCACCGGGCACAGCAGTGAACAAATAAAACAGACTCCTGGTCCTTGCTGTTGAGGAACTCATAGACCAGGGGAGGAGGGGCATAGGACAAATCACAGGATTAACAACCCAGGTTGTGGGAAGAGAGGGGCTATGGAAAGACAGAGAAGAAGCTGTCAGTGAGGGTGCAGGAGGGGGCCTGGCACACTGCAGGTTGAAGTGTCAAGCAGGTGATGGGCAGGGGCAACAAGGCTGAGGGAAAGGAGTGGTAGATGAGGTGGAGAGAGGCCAGTCCACAAATGATCTCACAGGCCACCACAGGAGAAAAGAAAGTGCAAGTCGCTCAGTCATGTCCAACTTTTTGCAACCCCATGGACTATCCAGGCCAGAATACTGGAGTAGGTAGCCTTTGCCTTCTCCAGGGGATCTTCCCAACCCAGGGATTGAACCCAGATCTCCCACATTGCGGGCAGGTTCTTTACCAGCTGAGACACAAGGGAAGCCCAAGAATACTGGAGTGGGTAGCCTATCCCTTCTCCAGCGGATCTTTCTGACCCAGGAATCAAACTGGGGTCTCCTATATTGCAGGTGGATTCTTTACCAACTGAGCTATCAAGGAAGTCCCACAGGAGAAGAGAAGAGGCAGTCAAATCCTAGAATCTGGGGAGCTACCTTCTAGAGGGCAGGCATTACCTTCATTTCACAGATGAGACAGATTAGCTCTAAGAGGCAAAATGATTTGTTGAGGGTCATACTGCAAATACACACACACACACACATGCCCTACACCCAGTTGTCTCACAAAAGCCCCACACTGCAAGCAAGGCAGGGACATCACCTTCAGCCCACACATGAAACAAGGCCCAGGACTCAGGACTGCCATGCTAGGTCCCAAAGCCTGTTTCCTTAATCAAGGTCTATACCCCAAATGCACCTGGTCCTTCTCTGCCCTTGGTTGTGCTGGAACTTATTCCATCACCACCAGCAGCAGACTAGAAAGGGAAGAGGCAAGCAGAAAGGAAAGCAGGGCTTTATAACAGGGGTTGAACAAGGCAATGAATTCCGACAACCTTGCACACCTCAATTCAGCATCTCCGCTGAAAGCCCCACCAGAAGGGGAGGCCTGCTCAGGGCTGGGCTGAGAACAGGGCCAAGGGAGAGACCCCTCCTGATCGAGACGCCCCTCTCCATCCCCACCCTGCCCCATCCCCTCCCAGGCCCCACTATTCCAGTCCCCTGGCTATAGGCTGGGGCCAGGGCCCTGGGGAGCCACTGAAGCAGCCCCACCACCCCGCGGGCCAGGGAGCAGGCCAGCCCTCCCCGCCTGCCCGATTCACCACACTGCTGAGTAACAGAGCTGACAGCACAAGGCGGACACGCCCCAAACACACCACCACCCACAAGGGCTGGGGCTGGGGGGGCAAGGTTGGCCAAGTGCCCCTGTAGGGGAGGACAGCATCACCCTCTCCACAGGTCTTTGGGCCAGGGACCCCAGAAAACATGCGGCCTCAGGGCCCTTTGGCCAGTCAACCACTGGTGTGTGAGCCAGGCCTGCTCAGAGTCCCTCCCTCCTGCCGAGAAGAAGAGGCGCAGGAGGAAGTAGGGGGAAGTGTTCTGAGAGGGGAAGCGCTCAGTGGTTTCCCAGCAGCCAGCATTCAAGGGCTGGAGTCGGCAAGCGCAGCCTCTTCCGTGTCTCCCCTGGCCCCTCAGGAAGGGAAGCTGCCCGGCCTGCTCCAGCGGGCTCCTTTACGCCACCAGCGCTGGCTTCCTTTGCGGCCCTGGAGAAACACCCCCCTCCCCACTCCACGCGCTCCCCTTTCCACACTGGGAAAGAAACCTGCTGAGTTCAGTCAAGGAGACCTTCTCAGGCCCAGCCCAGGACACCCCTAGTCCACTCCGCACCTCCCCAGACCCCAAGCCCAAGACAAGGTCCCAGAGCTCAGGGCCCAACACAGCCCTACCTCCATTCCTTTGAGGCAAGACTTGGGCTTTCACTGGCCTCGGGGCAAGTGAGCCCCTCTCCCACAAGCAGGGGGACAGACACGGCCTCAGGACCCAAGGTCAGGCTCTCTAGGAACCCAGAATGGAGGCAAACCTCAGATTCCCCGTATTTCCTTTCCTGTATTCCCCACATTTTAAGGCAACTCCAAAGCTCCACCAGAAGATGGCAACCTTCTCATATACCCTCTCTTCCGGAGTCAGGCAGGTGCCAGGCTCACAGGTGCCAGGAAGGGCCCAGGTTGAATGGCCAAGCTCTATCACACCTGGATCAGCATGAAAAAGCTTAACTGGCGCTGAAGAGGGGGGCAGTCCAGGCCAGATCCAGCCCACTAAAGCCTCCTGCCTCCTCCGGGCCTGTTCTGACCCATCCCTTGCCCAGTATCGACCCTTCTCCTGTGCACTGGGAAGAGGGAAACAAAGTGGGGAGGGCAAACGAGTTTTAGCAATATGGGTTTAAGCTCTTTAATGCTCTGCTGCACCCTTAGGTGCACCCCTCTTCTCGTTCCCATACATGCACACACATACTTTGGCACCTTCCCTGGACTCTGCCCAGAAGCTGCCCCCAGAGAACTGAGCACCACCCTTCTAGGTGACCCAGGGGCCAAGGCTACAGCCCCCAACGGAGAGTACAGGCTTTGAGCTTCCCCAAAGCCACTGTGGCCCAGGACCTCAGCCAGCACACAGCTGGGGCCAGAGGAGACCATATCAGGGGCCTCCCAATGTTCAGGGGAGTTCTCACCTTCTACATGTAATAAGGAGGTTGGTGCAGAAGGCAGGCACAGGGTGGGACCAGCTCAAAAGAGGGTCTCATTTGAGTCAACTTCTATAATTGATAGAAATGACCAGGCCTCCATGCTGGCCACCAGGACGGCCTCGCCCTTTCCTCTCTCATGTACCAACATAAAGGTGCACACACATCCTTGGACTCATCATGTGAACAAAAATAGCTGGTCTAGGTCAGAAAACAGTCACTTGAGGCCTGAAGTTGAATGAGGGCCCGGACAAGAGGATCCCTGTTCAGGGCTGCCCATCGGGTACACATCCCCCGGAAAGCAGTTCTGGTCAGCAAGCTCCCCAGCAGCACCCCCACTTCTCTTCCATTTCTCACCACCCCAACTTAGAGAACAAAACCCCTAGTAGGAGCAAAACATGAATTCTAGAGATTAGGCTGCTGCAGCCAAGTCAAGCTATCTGTACATGAGTTTGGGGAGTAAATCTGGCTTTCCAGCATCCATCCATCCATCCCTTAAGACCACCTGCTCTACCAACAAGAAGCCTTAACTGCCTGCCTCTAGTTCTCACCACCTGAGGGAGGGGCAGGGCACTACAACTTCTTATCAGAGAGCCATTCCCAGGTTCCTTCCAAGTGTTGCAGACGTCATCCTTGTGATTCTTACTCTCAGCTCTGGACTGACTTATTTCGGAAAGGGTGGTAGACATCGACAGTGAGCATTTTCTCCCCTCCCTCACACGGCCAACCAGCCTGCGGGGTAAGTGAAGGTGAAGGGAGTGTTCCTTTGGTCAGTCCTGCTGCCTCCAGCACAGTGGGCGGTACACAGTGTGGACACAATAGGGACTCCTTAATTGCACTGTGGATGGCGGTAGCAGGTGACTCAGTCTCTCCAAATCTTGTGCACGCTCCTCCCCGAGCCGCTGGTCCCGCACGCAGGACAGTCTCGGTCGCCACCCGCACTGTCCACCGCCTGACCCTGATCTGGACCTCGAAGAAAGGGGGAGGGGCGCGTGAGCCGACGTCCTGACCCCTCAGTTCCGAAAACCCAAGCATTCTCAGTCTCGCGTATCTCAAGTGACTCGACCTTGAGAGGCCGGACGAACCGACTCGGCCGGCGGACCCGCGGCTCCCCCGCCCCTGCCCGCCGCTACTCCCCCCGCCCGCCGCGGCGGCGATACACGCTGCAGGCGCGCGCGCGCGCACCACACACTACTACCTCCTGCATGACTCATCATTGAAGCAACAATAGGCAGAAAGGAGAGGAGGGCGAAGCACTCTCTCCACCACAACCCACCCGACCGGGGGCTGGGGGCAGTGGTGGAGGGGGCAGCAGTCCCCGGATACTGCACACGCCGCCGATCCAGGGCTGCGACCCTCGCAGCAGTCTGGAAAACGGAGGTCTTCCCCTGGCCCCTATTTCTGCAGCACCCTGAAGCTGAGGCCACCAACAAGGGCGCGTGGGGATAAGGGCATCTGAAATCCCCTTATCGAGAGAGCACCAAAGTTTGCCCCTTCTTGCCCGGCTCATTTCACTTCGCGGTCAGAGGTGCTGCCAGGGGGTCCTGGTGAGAACGTTTTGGCGGGGGGGGGGGGGCGGTTAGTGGGAGCATGTGAACTCTATATATCCTGTCGCTCGGCGATTCTGAGGGTTTCCCTCACCCCAGGAGCAAAAACGGGAGGTTGGGGCGAGAACCGACAGGTGAGCTCGGCTCCTCCCACGTAGGGCAAAGGCTCTACCAGGCAGATGCCCAGCGGCCAGAGCCAGGGCCCAACCCGGCGCAAGGCCCCTCGTCAGCCCCGCCCCGGCCCCGCCCCCGGCCGAGCGCTAGGCTGCGGGGAGGGGCTGGGCCGCGCTGTCCCCAGCGGGAGTGTCCCCCGTGCACGTGGTCGGGGGCGGGGCCGGTCCACGTCACCACCCGGTGTAACCAACGGGCTTGGAACGCAGGCACACGCAACATTCCAGCCGAGAGCGGGTCTGGAACGCGTAGACACGCCACATTCCACACCGGCTAAAGTGGGGCGCAGCAAGGGGGGCCCGGGGTCTGCCCCCAGCGACCTGCGGGCCGTCTCGCAGACGTCCAATCAGCCCGGCTCTCACCCAAACCCCTGTCGCGCGACCCAGCCCAGCTTTGGGAGGCGGGGTCAGGCGGGGCTGGCCAGGATCATAAGACACGCGATGTCATTTCATTCTGCAAAGGCCGCCTCCGCCCCAAGCGGCGCGTAGATCTGCCGGGAGCGCCCCCCGCACCCTCCCCACAGGGCCAGGGAAGCCGGGGAGCTGCTCCGCGTAGAGTAATTCCACCCTCACTCCGTTACACACACGCCCACTCGTGTGCACTAGACACTCGCCCGTGTACACGTCCGTCCATCCGCTCTCATCGAGGTTCGCATCACACATACCCCCGTGCATACACGCACACACGCGCTGGTCTACCACCCCCACGCAACACCATTCCGCACCCCACCCCCCCGGCTCGCACATCTTCATCCCAACCGAGGGCACAGCTGGCCCACAGGAAAAGAGACCCCCCCATGAAAGGTGCACAAGAGGTGGTAGGCAGTTGGGGTGGCGCCTACCGGAGCCGGGTTCCTCGCTGCATGTTAATGAATTCATTAATTAATTTCACTGCCCACAACACCTCCTCCCCGGGCGGCGTCTCTTGCGCGGATCTTTGCACTGCTCGGCTTCGCGGGCCGCCCGGGAGCGGGTACCGCGCGCGGTTTCGCGTAGGCTCGGGGACCGGGGTCGCTCGCCTCCCCTTCCCTGGTGCCCCAGGGGCCCAGCCCGGCCGCTCACCACGTGCTCTCTGTTGTTGCTGCGCTTGCCATTCCAGGAAGCGGGCCGCCTCCAGTAGCGTCTCTATGCTCATCGCTCCGAGAGCTGCCGGGGGCGCGCCGGGGCCGAGACTGCGGCCCGCGAGCCGGGCACAGGTCAGGCTGGCGGGCAGGCAGGAGGGAGGGATCACCTCCGGGGGGCGACAGGACTGGGCGGCGCAGCGCACTCCGCAGAGAAGAACGGGGGAGCACAGGAAGAAAAATCAATGTCTCCCCAGATATTTGCAAAACGTAATTTGCAAATTTAAAAAAATCTGATGCAAAAAAAAAAGGCGGCACCGCCTCCCTCCTTCCCCTCCCTCTCTTCCTCTCTTCTGATGCCTCCCGCCCCGCGGCCCCCAGGAGTCCCGCCGACAAGAAAAGGCTTTGCAACAAGATGGCGAGGAGACACAGACACACACAACAAGGGAAGGAGCCGCGCTGCCCCCGGCCGCCGCCCCCACTACTACACCGGGGCCGCAGCCAAAGCCCGGACCGGAGCCCCCGCCCGTAGGGCCCCGGCGTCTCTGGAAGGGAGGGGCGGGGCCCCGGGCGGCCTGGCCCCGCCCACTCGAGACCGCGCGCGCACACGTGGCCTGGGTAGGGGTGGGAGAAGCTCCAGCCGGGTTCGCGCCCTGCATTTCCGCTCTCCCGCCTCGCCCCGCCCCGATTGCAAGCCACAAGTTGAGCAACGGCTGCGTGTTTGGGTCATTCACAACGAAATTTGTCCTGCTGGAGGTAAAGGAGGGTGAAAAATTCAGGACTTAAGTTTAGCTCAAATAAGAATATTCCAGGTCAGGGAAACCTAGGTTGGTAAAGACTGGCCTGACCCTTGGGTCTCCGCTTTCTACCTACACGTGACCTAATTCCTGCAACCACCCGGCTGTCGCAATTCCCCCGGGATCCGCCCCTGGGCGGAGCTGACGGCTGGAGGCTGCCAGAGAACCCGCGAAGGGAGCGGAGTGGAAATCCGATTCCGCGTTTTGTCTCCGTTCCTCCCCCCGCAGTGCGTTCGCATCCTATTAGGCGACGTCACCGGGCCGCGGGCCAATGGGCGGGCAGGACAACACGGCATGGAGCAGCTCCACATGGACACCCCGCGCCGCCAGCCCTGTGTTTAAAGGGCCAGTGTCTAGCAGGGTCACATTCGCGGGTGCGGATGGGGCCACTGTGTAGAGGGTAGGACGCTGAGAGGGAAATTCTACAGTTGTGCCCTACCTGCTGTTTACTTTTCACCTCTCCTTTTAAAAGTGAGTCTCTTTCCTTCCTTCCCCTAGACTCTCGTCTTTGTCCACGCGCGTCTGATGCGGGTGGAGAGTCCGACTGTGTCTCCCCAGAGGCCGCCCTTTGCTCTGGGGCCGGGCTCAGGGCGGTTACGACTTAGGCGTCCACAGCCCAGACCAAGGGGGTGTGGTGCAAATCGGGAACAACAACGTGGAGGGCGGAAGCCCGGCCCTCGCAATGGCTGGACTACTGAGGCCGCGGGGCGGGGCCACTCCGCCAAGCCACAACCGCGCTCGCCGCTGGGGCGGGACCCGGACTGGCACGCCCAGCGGTGGCTGCTTGTGTTAGAGTTTGGGGCCGCCTGGGGTTACAGTTAACAAGTTAGACCTTTGAGGTAAGCCCAGGTGGCTGAGTGGTAAAGAACCCACCTGCCAATGCAGGAGACCCGAGTTGAATCCCTGGGTGGGGAAAGATTCCCTGGAGAAGGGATTGGCAACCCTCTTCAGTATTGTCTGGGAAATCCCGTTGACCGAAGAGCCTGGTGGGCTACATTCCATTGGATCGCAAAAAGAGTCGGAGGCGACTTAGCCACTAAACAACAAAACACCCTAATTCTCTCACTTTGCAGTTAAGGAAACTGAGGTCCAGAGATGAGAAAGGACTTGTCTAAGGCCACTCAGTAGTCCAGTTGCTCCTTGCCGGGTAGAAGGAGCATTTATCCCAGACGGCACAGATGACTCTTCTACAGACAGTTCTCGGTCAGTGTCCCCAGTTAGAAAACAGTGGTGGAGGAGTATCACACTGCTCACATGGGAAAGAGGAGTCTGACCGCTTAACATTGCTAGACACATATAAAGCTGGTACACATGATGCTTCCTGGCTTCGTGCCTTTCCTTTGAGGGCATAATGTATCCCAGGGAAAGAAAGTCTGCACAGACTCTGGAAATTGAGAACCTAGTAAACAGGAGGAAAGGGGTGTTTGCCAGCACCAGTTTACAGAGGGCTCTTATCTTTCCACAGTTATTGCCCCAGCACCTGTAGCTGAGCAGAGAGAGGCCATTACACACAAGTGACTGGGTGGCACTGGGTTTATTTATGACGAAGTTGAAAAGCAACAGGGGATCAGAGCATTAAATAACAGTCAAGTTCTTTGCAGGATGAATGCTTCTTTCCTTGGAAGGCTAGATGAGTGCTGGTCCCAACATTGCTTCTTTTAAGATATCTGCCATCTGAGACTGTATGTATGTGTGTGTGTGTGTGTGTGTGTGCACACACGCGCGTGCGCGCACATGCTCAGTTGCTTCAGTCACGTCCGACTCTTTGCGACCCCATGGACTGTAGTCTGCCAGTCTCCTCTATCCATGATTCTCCAGGCAAGAACACTGGAGTGGTTGCCATGCCCTCCAGGGGATCTTCCCGACCCAGGGATCGAACCCGAGTCTCCAGTATTGCAGGCTGATTCTTCACCCACTGGGTGTATATATATATACATATGCTTCCCAGGTGGCTCAGTTCTGGCCTGGAGAATCCCATGGACAGAGAAGCCTGGCGGGCTACAGTCCATGAGGGTGCAAAGTCAGACACAACTGAAGCGACTTAGCACGGACACACATTATATGTATACATGAAATAGTCTAATGTATATCTAAGTGACTTAAGATAACTTTGTTGGCCAAGTTCTCATTTTGTTAGGGGCTAGCACTGTACCATTCTGCCCAGTGGCCCGGGATGCTCAGAGAGCTACCTCTAGCTGTACCCTTCTGCCTTCCTCAAGTGGTCATGACATGCTTACAGTCCTGAAGTCTCTTCTGGCGGTTGAAGTCCAATTCTTCTGACTTATCAGGGACCCAGCTCTGTCACATCACAAAGGCACCCCTCTGAAAAGTAGTGTTCTGAAGACAGCTTTGCCTTCAGGGGTGGGGAAGCAGGAGGTAAAAGTGGGGTGAACACAGAATTCAAATGCCAACCTCTCCCTTGTCCCCAATAACCCATCTGGTCAGGAGATTAGTGGAGATGCTCACTGTTTAAAACAAACAGCCTTCCCGGCTTCACATGATCATCTGTTTATTTGGGTCATGTGGGGACAGCAGCCAGGGGATGTTAGGCAAAAGCAAGGGTTTAGAAAGGAGGCTTTTCCTGGGCTTGTTGCTGCCTGCAGGAGCCTGAAAATGGCCAGACAGGGTTTCTCATCAACCAAGGTTACTCTAGTTGGGGAATGGACAGTGGGGGTGAGAGATACCATTTAGGTTTACTAGTAAGGGGGCGGGTAAAAGGAGAGGAATGAATAGGGCTGTTTAATGTTTTAGCCCAACTTCCTGTTGCAAAAGGGTGGAACTCAGGTAGAAGCTGGCCGCTGTTGTATTCATTCAGGGGGAAGTCTTTTTGATGTTTCAGCAGAAAGGTTAGCGTGTTTGGGGTGTAGGCCAACGCCCAGCCATTTCCAAAAAGCTGTTCCAAAAGGGCTTCCAGTGCTTAGTATCTTTGGGGCAGGAGGAAACCTGGCGCATCTGTCATTGTGTAATTCTCACGAGAGGGTTTCTGTTTCCACTCTTCTTCCTGAAGTCTTTTGCACCCTAGTGCCCAGTTTAGCCCCCTTGATTTTTCTCTTTTGGCCATGCTGCTCAGCTTGCAGGATCTTAAGTTCCCCAACCAGGGATCAAACCTGGGTCCGTGACAGTGAAAGCGCCAGCCCTTACTACCGGCATGCATGCATGGCTAAGTCATTTCAGTCGTGTCTGACTCTGCAACCCCATGGACTGTAGCCCACCAGGCTCCTCTGTCCATGGGATTGGTTCTCCTGGCAAGAATACTGGAGTGGATTGCCATGTCCTCTTTCAGGGGATCTTCCCAACCCAAGAACTGAACCCGTGTCTCTTGCATTGGCAGTAGATTCTTTACCACTAGCACCACCTGGAAAGCCCCCTTACTACTGGACCACCAGGGAATTCCCAACCCCCTCAATTTTTTAGTATGTGGAGCTAGTGACATTCCTTAATGAGACAGTCTTCCATCGCCCCACCAGTCATCCCAACAAAGCTCTACATATATACACAAATCTCAGAGCTATGAAGATCAGTTCTCTGAACCTACAAAGCCGAAAAGTAATGATAGGGGAACAAGTGTGAAGCCAAAGTACAAATATACCAGGTCCCAAGTTGCACATGCCCTAACCCTTCAGGCCTGACTTCTCAAACTATGCTTTTAGGAGAGCTTTTCACCTACTACAGTTAAAACAGCAAAGGGAGAAAGTCAGCTGTGCAATGAAGAGGGAAAGACAGAAGACTAAGTACACTCAGGGACACGCTGCAAGATGTTCACAGATCCTGTGTGTCAAACGTGTGCCAGACACTGGGCTCTCCTTGTAGCCAGGGCCAGGGGAACTTTGGTAAGCCAGAGTGGGATAAAAGGTCACAGAGTTGAACTCAATCCCACAGTGATACATGGAAAAAGTAAAGCTTTGCTCTTTCCCACCATGCTGGATGTAGCACAAGAGATCCTAGGACCATAAAAGCATCTGTGAGGGTACTGATCTACCTATTTTAGAAAGTTACTTCCCAGATAATCGTATTTTTCTAATAAGTGAATTAAATGGATTTAAGGCTGGGTTAGCAAACTGAACCTGATGCCTGACGAGATTAGTCTGAATAATGATGAGCAGGATTCCGAATTACTCTCTTAGAGATGTATCCTATAGGGCATGCGTTCAATTGCAGTAAAGTGGTCTCCCTGGAGCTGGAAGTTTTCACCTAAGTTCTCATCTGCCTCCCTCTACTCCTGGTGAGCTGTCAAAGGACCTCTCCTAAATCTAAGAAACAGATACAGTCAAGTTCAACCTTCCCGTTCACCAACTTCCTCTTCATTGGCTCAGGTGATGTCAGAGCTAGGAGAGTTGCGATCACCTAAATCAATCTCCCAAGTGGTGTTTTATCCAAGGTCACAATGCTGCTTAGTGTCAGCTGGGGTGAGGAGTGGCTTGGTTCTCCTCTATGTGGGACAGCCCAACATAGGGAAGAGGGTCCGAAAACCTCCCAGGAATGGCTGATGATGGGGGAGCTGGCTGAAAACAGAATCATTGACTTTGCTCAGCAGGTGAGTGAGAAGGCAAGGAGAGAATTAAACTTAGGATCCAGGGGCTCAGATGACCTCCGGGACGCTGGAACTGCCTCAAGCTGCTCTGAGGAATGGAGAGCTAGCCATTCCTCGCTGGCGCTGTCTGGCCTGAAAAGGTGACTGGGGGAAAGGGGCAGATTTTTATCCAGGCAGCCGCCCTGGGTGTGGACACTGAGTAATAAGGAAAGAAATGCAGTTCAGAAGCAAATAGGGAGGAGCCACACACACTGCGCTTTTCTGAGAAACCAAAGCGGCTGGCAGGCAAGCTGTGCAGCTAGGGAGATGGGGGCTGTGGATGACTGGGGAGGGAGGAAGCTGATCAGAGGGGAAAGACAGATGGGGAAGGTCGAGGACTCCGGTTTACTCTTTTGAAGCAAGAAGAAAAGAGGCGGCTTCATGAGAGTAAGTCAATTCAGGTCATGGGAGTGGGACTGGGCAAAGTTATTAGTAAAGACAGGCGGAGTTTTTGCCATGTGAGTCAGGAGCCAGCTGGACCCGAAGGCTCCTCCCAGGGCAGAGGGGCTGGAATGCAATCAGCACCCCACACAAAGGACTCTCGTTTAGGTCCCAGCCAATCCCAGCTCACAGGTAAAAGGAAGGCTGCAGATCAAGTCTTCAAAACCCAAGGTATCAGCTGCCTGCACTAGTGACTGGTGCCCCTCAAGCCAGAAGAGGGTGTGAGGCCTGCAGCAATGGCCTCTTACTGGCCGGACCACCCTGATCCAGGGCACAGCTCCATGCCCACAATAGGATTTCTTACCAAGGGATCAGGGCCCATCAGGAAAAGTCTATATGGGGCAGTGCTGGGGACACCCTACACCCTCCAGTAGCCACGTTCCAGCCAGTGACTCCTCCCACTTCGAGGCTGGAGGCTGGGATAGGACAGACTCAACCAGTCCCCCGGCTCCAAGCCCGCTTGAGTCCCAGTTCCCATCAGGCACCTCACACGGCAGGCAGGGCTAGAGCTCATCAACCATCTCTCAGAAGAGTTACTCTGTGGTCTCTAAACCGTTCACTAAACACAGTTAGGTACTTAAAACTTCCACCACACACCAGCATAAACGCAAGTGTTAAATGCAAAACAAAATGTCAAAGGAGCCATAATAAAATATAGGCAAACATTTTTTGGCTCCAAGGGTGGTGAAAGAGGTATCTATCCATAAAGGCAAAGAGAATATGAAAGGAACAGCTTGAGACATTTCATTATATAAACTTTCTAAAAGCTCCTTGACTGTAAAAACAAAACCACCATAAACAAAAGGAAAAGGTAAATGATGAGATGGAGGGAGACACTGGCACGCTGTGCCACTGCAATTTCAACAAAATGAACACCTGGGCAGAAAGGAGAACATAGGACGTAATTTATAATTCATGAAACAAAAACTGTGTGAACATAAATATATGCCTGAAGATATCTGGCCTTGCAAATACCATAGTAAAACTAAAACAATGAAAATATTCTTGCCGATCAGTTGATAAAAGGATTTTTAAAAATTAGCCTTCTGGTGCTACCAAATATGTGGTAAAGACAAGCACTTGTGGAAATGGTAAAGGAGAACAGCTTTTTCAGTGAGCAAATTGGTAATATATGGAAAAGTCTTTAAAAGCACATTATCTCTTCTGCTTCAGTAATTCTTACGCAAATTTATCCTAAAGCACGAAGAAAACACACAAACATTTCTGTACAAAGATATTCACTAAAGCATTATGTACAAAAGTGAAAACCAGAAAATCTCGATTTCCAATAAGGAACAACTGGTTTCATGAAGTGCCGACACAATACAGCATGTGAAGAAAACAGGATATAAACCAAAATATTACTGGTGCTTGTCTTCGGGCAGTGCAACCTCTGGTAACTTTTATTTTCACAAGTTTATGATACACAGGTTAATTCTATAACCAGGAAAAAGTTATCACAACATATTGCTGAATGAAAACATTTATCAAACAGTAACACAGACCGTTGATTCCACATTTGCTGTTTAAAAATATACACGTATATAAAAATACTAAGATAACAAAATGTAAAACAACTCCATTTGAGTAGTGGAATTGAAAACTTTTATTCCTTCTTTTCTAAATATCTTCTAATGAAAACATCGCTTTTATAAAATGAAATTACGTTAAACAGGAGAAAGTTCTGGCGTGCTTGACCAGGAAGAGCCTCACACGAGTCTTGATCTCGACTAACTTGACCGGTGGCGCTGGGTCTACTTCCCATCCTAGTTTTTCTTGTTTCTTCACTCCTCTCCCCAACCCGCTTTTCCTGCTGCTTAACTCTGCAACCCCCCAGAAACGGTTCAGGCGACCCTCACAATCCAGGTGAGAGACGCAGAAGGGCACTAAGGTGGTGGCACCAGGGTTGGAGGAAGAGGCTGGGCTGTAATTGGGAGGATCTTTCTCAGGTGGAAGGTTTTTAGACCCTAGTGGTGAAGGAGAGGGAGGAGCAGAGATTTCTATTCTGGACAGGCGGCTGGATGGTGGTGGAGAATGCTGGAGACGCAGGTGCAGATCAGTTGAGTTAGCACAGCCATGGTCCCGGGGGTGATGTCCGGCAGGAGGTGAGGCATGTGGAAAGTGAAAGTTCAGGGAAGGCCTAGATTTGAGTGTGAAGAATGCAGGAGTGCAGTATAAAGTCATGGAGTGGATAAGGTTGGCCATGAGTGAGAGAAAAGCACAAACCAGGCCCATGGCTACTAGAATCTTCGGGATTCTCCCTGTTATGAGGTGAGAACTCTTTCAAGAGGTGGGAAAGCAGCAACCAGACTTCAGTGGCTGAAATAAACGAGTTAGGAGAGTGGAGGCAGCAAATATTTATGTAAGTTCTACCACTTGGTGGTAGAAGAGGCCACAAACTGATGGTCAAACCAGGTTTCTGTAAAATACTGAATTTGTTGTCAAGATTTACCATCAGGTAAACTTCTCATAAATCTGGATTTCCTGCTTTCCTCAGGAAATAAGAAGATCCAGCATCACTGGGCAGCTACTTCTGCACGGCAGTAACCAGCAGACATCGAACACAAGTTACTTGATAGCAGCAGTGCTCCACCAGTGGGAGTGGGAGCTCCAGCCCTTCTTATCTGGCCCCTGGGGTAGAAGATGAGGAAATAGTTCCCTTTGTGAATGAAAGTGTCTATTAATGAAACAGAGGCCAGCATTTGCTCCAGAAGCCCCCGCATCTGGCCCCCTGAAGGCAAATCCTGGGACAAAGAGACTTCAATTAGGGATCCTGGCCAGACTGGGAATGCCCACTTCCCAGCAAGAGACATGGAGCCACTGGAGTCACACACGTAGCGGGGCAGGTTACCCACTGTCCCAGGCTCAGCGGTGCTCGCAGGGCAGCCTCCCCTGGGGGCGGGCTGGCTGCTGGAGCCGGCCAAGGTTCCCCAAGCTGGGAATTTCCTGGCTCCACTTCCTCCACTCTCAGCCACACTCCTTGAATTCCCACCAGATGGCAGGCAGCCTTTCCTTTTCTCCAGATTCACATAGTCCATTCCTTTACCTGGGGAAGACGACTTGCTGTTTTTTATGATGACTGTTACCCTTCTGTAGCAAGATTTGAAAGTCTATCAGCTTTGCTTTCCATAAGTGAAATATTTGATGCTGCCTAAGATTTAAAAAAAAAAAAACCTTCTTCCCCTTATTATACAATTATGCATTGTCAAAGAGTCATTACCTAATTATCAGTTATTTTACATTGATTCTGATCCAATGTGTGCTTGCACTAGATTGTGGTTTCACTATCAACTTAATTATCTGTACTACTGCCAAATACAAAATTCTATAAAAATTTGGTAGTGTAAGTTAAGAACTAATTATAAGCAATTTCATTTTATTAAAGCTTGCTCATTGATCAAAGGCTGGAAAATAACATGACCTTCAAATGCACAATGGCAGAGTTGGTTAAGACTTGATTTTCTCTTCCCTGTGTCATATCATTGAAGCTTCCTTCCCTAGAGACGGGTCCACGGGGCCCAGGAGTCCATTTCCATTCTAAGTGTAGCACTCGTGAGGAATCTTGAGACTGGTATGAAATCCCTGTCTCCTATCTCGGACCTGAGGTCAAGTCCCTATAAACAACCTTAGGGCAAGTCATTTAAGCTCTCTGAGCTGTCACCTCTTTACACAACCACACAGGAACTCCATGCCTCTTTGCCGGGTTATTAAGTCAGAGAATTGACAAAGAGGACTGACAATCAGTATTGGTTCCGTTTATCCTCCCACTACACCGAAGTCTGGATTTCTGCTCTCAGTCAGAGTGGCAATCTAGACTTGCACTGACACACCTGAGGTCCTGGCTTTTTCACCTGAGTCTTTTGATAGATGTTCTGACCAGAAACTGAAAACTCCAGAGAGACTAAGAAGCAATGAGCCTACCCCTTGTTTATAGACTCTTCCAAGGGGCTTTAGTATTCCTCTCACTTAACTGCTGTTAGGACTCTTGGAAGTGAGAATCCAGCACCTTTTGTATGTCCAAGTCAAGCCTCAGTGAGAATGACTGACCCTGTAAGTGGAACTGGAATGCAGACTCCGATGAACTGTGAAGTCTGTGCCCTTCTCTGTTTTCCATGCCCCTGCACTTTCTGGCCCACTCTGCCTTATCTCAGTTCCCTGGCTCCTAAGCAGACCTGTGATCCACCACTTCCCTGAAGAGAGCCCAGAGTCCCTGACGGTCTGCCAGTTCTGTCGAGGGCTGAGAAGGGCAGAGAAAAGGCTGCACCTCAGAGAGCATTCAGAGGCGCGAGTCCTTCAGTCACAACACGGTCCGCTGCAGTAAAAGCAAAGCCTCCAAAAGGCAGCATTAGCTGTTCCAACCAGCAATTAAAAAAAATAAACTGCTGTTTTAGTCATTTGGGTGAGTCATAGCAGAGGATCTGAATGTCTTTGCAGAGCAGAGCAGGAACTCTCTGGTATGTGTGTGAGGTCCCAATGCTCACAGGGTGAGCCCCCTACAGGTTTCCTTAACATGGTGCTGGCACGAGCACCAAGAGGTTTGTACCCGGGAGCATGAGAAGGTTCAAGACCATCAACGCCCTGCTCCAGGAGGCAGAGGCCAATCCATCCTCACTAGTAAGCCTCCTCTGGGTTTTTACTGGGCTTAATGCCCATTCAGCAAACTGATTCTCCTGAGCGCCAACTTCTCCAAAAGAGATGTGGCTGTGAAAGTGCTGCACCTTTGAGACTTTCCTTCTCTCAGAGCACTCCTTAGGAATGCTGAAAGCAGCTTCCTTCTTAAGGCTCTATCATTCTTCCTGCGACACAAATAGTAGCTTTAGAAAAGTTACTATGTAAAATCATGAAATGTCCCCCTCCAGCACCCCTATTAACTAGAGACCAATAAAAAGTTGATCCAAAGGACTAACACAGCCTGGGTATATTTTATAGTAGTATGACAGGTGGAAAGAAAAAAATTTTTTAAATCACCTGGAACCATAAAGAAACATAAAAAGGTTGAAAACTTATGCCCAGACCACAGGGTGGTGAGTTTTTCCTTCTTTCTTTCATCTCTCTAAGTTTTTTAATGTAAAAACATACTTGCTTACATAAAAATATTTATCTGAGTCTGGCCTGGCAGTCACTCAGTCGTGTCTGACTCTTTGCGACCCCATGGACTGTAGCCCACCAGGCTCCTCTGTCCATGGGATTCTCCAGGCAAGAATACTGGAGTGGGTTGCCATTTCCTTCTCCAATTTATCTGAGTAGTGACTGGATATTTCAAGAAAATACCAAGGACACAATTTTATCCACGCCCACCGTGAAGCTGATAAAAAAGCCAAATACGCCCTCATGTGGCTGCAGCGGAAAACACCTGGGTTTAAGTAAGAAGGAGGGGCTTCTTTACGGAGGCCTAGAATTTTCTAAAGGCCTTTGCATCTTTTCCACCCCTTGCAATTTTACTACAAGTCAGAGCTTAGAAGCTGGTGTACTCATATGGTAAGCTTTTGACAGGTTTTATGTTTTTAAAAATACATACTAACATTTTAAGTATATATCATCCACACACTCCCTTAAGATTAGCTTAAACTCCACCACAGAGACACCGACCCTGCAAGGACAAGCAGTGATGCTCTGGTGTGTGAATAGCTGGGCAAGGATGTGGGCTGAAGGAACCCACTGCTGGAAGCAAAGCAGATTCCAAAGAACAAAAGCAGCTTATTCCCCTCCTTGGAAAACAAGTCCTGCTTCTGTTCCCACTTTGGTTATCAAGAAATCAGATGCCCAGCCAGGGACCAGAACAGAATTTAAGATAATACCACAAAGACTGAATTTCATACCAATCCATCAACATGAACTTGACCTCCAGACACTTAGGCAGTTATCATCAACATTATGACACACAGGTCAGTAATCTATTTCTTTAAAAAAAAAATTTCATTTTCCCCTTTTATCAGAGGTGTAGGCTACCCCATATCACACAATTATAAAGTATATGCATAAGTGAAAGGATTTTAAATGTCTTTTAAAAATGTTTCAATGTTCTTTCATTAGATGGAAATAAACTATTCTTCTCGGAGAAGGAACTGAAGACACACAAACGCAAAAATGGCACTTACTCACAGTTCCAGCAGTGGAAGGTTCTGTCATCACATACTTCTTAAATTCTAAGAGCATCAGCTTAAACTATAAAACACCTTCCACTGCACCAGGCCTCAAACCTGGGGTCCAAACATACACAGACATAAGACACCTCTTCTGTGCTCCAGGTCCACAGAGGATTCTCTGGGAATCTCTAAGTACTAGAGTTAACAAAGGCTAATACTGTGGCTGAAATACATTGTGAACAAGTGAGGAGTATAAATAATACACTCCTGTGACAACACGGAGGAAAAAAGCATAAGGTGAATATACAGAATGAACACAACCAAAGTTGAACCCACACACTCACACATCCCATCTATAGAGAGAGATTAGTGACTAGAAGGAAACACTGAAATACCAACAGTGGCTATGCTCCCGAAGGTTGAGACAAGGGGTGACTGAAGCTGTTTTCTCCTTTCATCTTCCTAAATCCTTAATGAGCATGTACTACTCCTTACAGTGAAACAAACAGGCAAACACTGACAACTTTATTGAGTGAAGAGTTGTTACCTAACTCACTTATCCTAAAATTTGATCAAGATAGAAACTAGCCTTGGGTCCAGCATACAACTCCAATGTGTCCTAAGAGGTGAGGAGAGCAGGATGGTGTGGCTGGATGGAGGACCACCGGAATTCAAGGCCCTGTGCTGAATCTTGGACTCTGTGGGACCCAGGGCATTAAGTTTCCTTTTCCTGTCAAAGACGAGCCTGAACGAGCATAGCGGCTCCTAACCCCCAGTGAGTCAGCAGCTCCTCTTAAGTCGGGGAAGCTTCTCTCCAGGAAAACACCCATACACGTCCACAGAGCTTCTGGAAATAGCCCGGGAGGCTCCGGCTTCTCCAGAGGCCCACGGACCAGGCTAGAACATGAGCGAGTTCGCACATCCTCTGCTGCAGCTCTGTCTCCCCTGCCACGGGGAGGCAGGATATGGCCCTACTTCCGTTTCCAGTATCTTTGCTGCTGCTGCTAAGTCGCGTCAGTCGTGTCCAATTCTGTGCGACCCCATAGACGGCAGCCCACCAGGCTCCGCCGTCCCTGGGATTCTCCAGGCAAGAGAACCGGAGTGGGTTGCCACTGCCTTCTCCAGAAGGACTGGTCTAGCTGCTGCCAAAGTATGCCAAGGTCATCAGTTTTATGCCCCAACCAACAGCCACCTTTCAAAAGTGTGGCTTAACTACTCCGCCGCAGTCGTCTTTGCAGACAGTGAGGAGCAGTGGCACCGTGCTCAAAACTTCACGATAAACAGAACCCGCAGCTGCTGGTATAAAATCAAGCAGTGAAAGTCAAGCACAGCAGAGGGTAACCGAGACACCAAGAGGACAAAAAAGAGACGCCTTTCCCAGAGGCATTCCCGCTGAGCCCTAACACCACAATTAGAAACATATTTTAAGAACACAGTTACCCTGGCCTCAGAATTCTCCAATGGTAACAGGTAAACACAAAAGGGCTTACAAACGAACTCCCCTGCCAAAACCATCTCTGATCAGCAATAACTTGTCTGCCAATAGTTGGGACTTTCTTAAGCAACTCACTACATGTAAGTACATCTTGCTCCATTTCTCGTTTTCGTCACCAATCACTCACCCATCCAAAGCCAAGAGAGGATCTTCCCCAACCCCAGGATTCAAGCAGGACTGACAGTTTTCAATTCTGAATACTCTTATATTAGCTTCAAACATTAAAACAAATTAAAAAAAAAAAATCCACACCAGTCAAACTGCTACAAAACAGTTCTTTAAACAGGTTGGAGGCACGGGTATGGCTTCATTCTGCTGCATCGCAGTTACATCCGGCAGTTTTGCTTACCTAATTCTGTTTCTGAAACAAGCAACATCCAAAACAGACAAGAGTCAGGAATGTGCCGATTGTCTCCAATGTTCCCAGGCGCTCCCTGATCAGGCCTTCTTCCTGGCATTACTGAGCTTTCTCTCCCTGACTCTCAAAAGGCTAGTTCCTTTCTCAGGACTGACACAGGGGTCATCAATCGTATGTACCCAAAGTTTTTAGTCTTGAAAGTGACTTTAGAAGAGGGTATAGGGCTATCTACCCTGGTATACCACCCCCATGGGGTGGAGGGGGAGGAGGGCAGGGGTGAGAAAGTCACCCCTTCTCAGGAAGCAACCAAGGCTGACACAGAAGGCAGGATGCACTATTAAGTTCTGACCAGGATCAGACTGCGAAAATAATCCTTTTGGCCTCAGAAAACCAGTCTGAAGTCAAGGTGATCAGCTTAAGACAGGTTTAAATCCCTTATGAGTTTACCAATGACATTCTGTTGATGCTGATCACCACAGTTCTTTCTCTGAATTACCATACTACAATGCCCTGTAGTTTTTTTTTTTTTTAAGGAGGGGGTTGTTTAAAAATGGACTCATTTGCTGGTTTTTTAAGACAATTCCACATAATGTTACAGTGGGCTAATGATGGAATTCAGCTTGCCACCCCCCCCACCCACAAGGCCACTCTTCAAAGCAAGCTGCTTTACAGAACTTTCCCAGCTGTGTGAGAATTTTGGAGTTAACTAGCAACAAGCCTGAAAATTTGGTTACGTATATAAGTACAAAGCTGGTTCATCAAATCCCTGTTCTGGCCCTCAACCCAGTGCATTTCAACTAACGCATCATCTACTTCCTTCTTAACGTTTATCAGACACTTGAATAAGTAACGTCCATCCACTCCTTGGAGATGGTTCCCTTTTTCAGACACTGGGCTGCTGAAGGGCTCAGGAGCCTCGTGGTCCTGGGCTCCATTACTAGAGCCTTTACAACCTTCCAGAACCTCCATGTCCCCCTTTTCCTCACTCCTTTCATCCTCCGTGGGTTCTGGGTTTTCCTCCTGGGAAAGCACGTCCTGGTTGGGGCCGTGGCCCCCCACAGTGGCAGACTCGCCTTCCGGTGGAGCAGGCCCCCCCAGGGCACTCTCCTGGGGGCCCTGGGCCACATCCTGGCTACTGCCAGGCTCTTTGGGGGGAGACTTTTTCTCTTCCAGGGCTTCGATCACGTTCTTGGGAGCTAGAGGCACTTCTCTCAGTTGTCTCACTCGGTCTCTTTTCTTCCTCCTTAAGTGAATCCAGGAGTTTTCTATGGCCGTTAGGAAAAGGCTGATTTCCTCCTTTCCACAGGGAACTCGTTTATGCTGGACCTGTTTGGAGGAAAAACAGAATTTTATAGATCACTTTCCTCCTCTAAAAACTCCTTAAAAAAAAAAAAGAAAAAAAAAGAGATTATTTTAAGTACTTCTTCAGTGTGCTTATCAACCAGGTACCTTCAGATCGGTGAGGATTTTTTCAATCCATGTTGTCACAACCACAATGCCTTCCACTGTCTCAGGGCCCAGAGATGACGCTTTGAGGGCTAGTTCTTTCATCACAGACCCCAGGACTACAAACGTAATGGGCTTCCTTGGCTTCTCTAGTTTTCTTCGCTTACTGGGTGGTGACTGAAAGAAAAAGAGGGCACAGGAGAATAGGGGAACATCATCCAAATAATCAAACTCATGCATTATAATGAATTCAGCTGGGGGAATCTCCATGACCTTTGCTACAAACTGCAGAGCCCTAAAAAAGAACAAGGGCCTTGGCATGTTTATTTTTAATACTTAAAACAACTGTACAAAATGGTTTTACCATCTCCCCATTTTATAGATGGGAAAAACTAAGATACAGAGCAGCGATGGAATCTGCTTGAGGTCACATGGTTAGTATTTGTAAAGTTAGGATTTGAATCCCAAACCCAGGTACTTTCTGCCTGTGTTCTATCAGTATGTAACTCCTCTGGTTACTAAATGTCCTTCATCTACCTGCTATGCCCAAAACAGGCCTGTGCAACTATTCCTTTCAAGGCAACTCAAGGACCCCAAGGGCACTGTGTTCCTTTCTATTAAAAAAAAAAATGCATGGCTTAAAATCACCACCATGGAGCCCGAGTTGATACGTGCTGAGACTTGTTGAAAGAGAGCAGCTGGTGAGTGGCAGTTTGTGAAATCACATGCTAGGAACGACCAGGGCACCAGGATCGCATGGGCTGAAAAGGATGCTGAATCCAGGCACGTCAGGGCCAAGCCAGTGCCCACCTGTGCACTGCCTCCTGGCTGGGGAAAGGGGACACTAGCATCCACGAGAACAGCAGATTTGAAAGCTGATTCCACGTAACTCAAGACTGTCGTCTTTCTTTATATTTCAAGCTTGAAAAGTGAACTACACTCTTACCACTAGAGGGACTCAAGTTCCATTTTAAACACCAAATGACACTGCTCAATTTAAAGCTTATTTCTTTCAAGTAAAAGGTTGCTTTTTTTTTTTTTAAGTTAGACTCTTAGCTAAGATCAGATAAATTATGGACACTTTAAGGGACTGACTTGTAGACAAATTTTATCAAAATCTGAAAAAGAGTTTAAGCTAATTCTAAAGTTAGGATCAAAATGAGCAGGATTATAAAAAGGCTCAAAAAGAGACAATACCCAGTCAGTTCTGAAGATCTACTAAAAAAAAAAAAAAAAGAAGTATTTGATAATTGTGTGGCTGTGAACTCCGACTGTGCCTGGAAACAGTGACAGAGCACATAAATACACACACAGTGAGGTCCAGTTACTGGGTGAGGCCTTATAGGAACTAACTAGCAATTCCCTACCCCCATATACACAAGAAAATAGCCAGTTCTCTAGAACACTTTTAGATGGTATTTCCTAGAAACAATCAACATTTTCTCTTTATACCAGATATTAACTAATAAAAAAGGGAAGTTAAAGAATAGAAAACAAGCTTAAAAGAAAAGGACCAAAAACAAAGGGTGTGTGTATGAGTAAGAAAGCTGCTCTTGAGAAATGAACAGCAGACTCTAAGCCCTGAGGTCTGAACTTGCTCAATTTATGTTGCAGGCAAGATGAGACAAATTCATATGGGCATCAACACAGCAGCACTGTTATTATTCAATTGCCCAACATAAGAAACACAATTTCTCCAGTTACTGAGAGCCTAAACTTTGCACTGAGGAGCTTGAGATATGATTATTAAACTGGGGGTGAAAAAAGACGGTGGTATGTAGGAGGAGGATGGGAAACAAGAATCAAATTATTCTTTCTGCTTCCTGACATCCAAGGCTGTTACCATGGAAAGGTCACTGTCGCAGGGCCATCCCTGACAGCACACCAAAGGTCATCTACAAATATGGCTGGAAGGATAGCACCTCATCTCTCTTTGGACAGAGGCGGAATCATTTGTGCTTACAAATTCCAACCAGCACTGTGAAGATATTGCTGTGCCTGTCATTTCCTGCAATATTCTCCTTCAAAAGTAAGAATGGGCTTTTCTAGAACTTAAAGGAGAGAAATGCACCTTCATCAAACTTAACAAGAGCTCTCTTAAGGACCCACTTTCAGAAACAGCAAAACAGAAAGTTTGTTGCCTTGTTACACTAGAACAAAAATGAAAACGTCTCCATCTCATATATGGCTCCTCTACCTTGCATCCTGGCTCCAATGTTCCATATATAATGGTCAATCAACAAATCTGGTATTTCTGAAGATTTTTAGTGAATTGTTTTCACTCACACACACACATTCTCAGGATTTAGTTTTACTCTTGGCCATGCCACACAGGTTAGGGATCTTAGTCCCCCAACCAGGGATTGAACCTGCACCTTCGGCAGTGAAAGCGCATATTCCTAACCACTGGACCACCAGGGAATTTCCTAGTTTTATTATAGAAACTAGGTAAGCACTCCAGAGACAGACAATTTATACTTCAGAAACTCTAAAAGCTTTTAAGTGATTAAAGATTAACTTAAGTCTGGCTTATAGCAATCATTCCTCATCCTTTCTTGCTCATACTGAAAATTCTCAGTAGGCAGGGCCAGAGTAAAATACAGGAGCAGGTCCTAATAAATTAATAGTTAAATTCAACCCCACACAGGTTCAACAGCAGGTAACTGTATACCCTGTCACAACACTAGTAAATAGAAGCTGTTTTTCCCCAATTGAGATGATCTTAATTTGCTAATAAGCTTTTAAATCTCAGACCACAAATATTTTCAATGAAGAGTGTGCTATACTCAAACTGTCATAGTTTAGAAGACAAAGTAACAATTTAACACTTTAAAGCACAATTTTTAAAAATCAATAATGATTAAATCAGTTTAATGTACAAAACCAGAAGGTGAATTTACAACTGATTTTGGGTTAGAAGATGAACTACTATATAACCCAGCTGAAATTACAATGTGAAAGCAGTTTGGTGGGGAGTTGTAAATTCTGCAGAGAATACAGGCTTTGTATCTTTTACACTGCAAGGATTCAATGAATAATCATCAATATGGGAGGAGCTTCAAGTGTTACCACACTGAAACCACGAATTGGGCAAAAAATAGTTCTTACAATTTAAAAATATGCTTTACCTAGCAGAGCTGTCTTTTTTTTTTCTTTTAAAATATTAATTTGGCTGCACATGTCTTAGTTGTAACATGCGAATTCTTACTTACAGCATGTGGGATCTAGTTCCCTGACCAGGGATCAAACCCAGGCCCCGTGCATTGGGAGCGCAGAGGCTTAAGAGCTGTCTTTAAATTGCTTAAATCTTCACTCTTCCTTTAATTTCTAGACCTCAGTGGTACAACCAGTCAGAAGACTTTCAAATCAGGTGTAACCTGATACAAATCTATGCAGCATTTGCCATTCTGCTGAAGCTCAGCTGCTGACTGTGGCTAAGGTAGAACACACATCTCCCTCATATCTGCAGAACAAGAAGAGGGTCATTCACTAAGATCTGCTGAGCATGAAGCCACGGCCTCCTCGATAAGACAGAGCAGCTTCCAGAATGGTCTTGAGGGGAAAGGCGTGCTCCTGCCTACCACACAGGGGTCTTCCCTGCTCCGCCACATTCTGAATGGCTGCCGCTCCAGGTCCTCCAGGAACACGCCGAGGGTCTGTGAGCTGTTCCTCAGCACAGGCTACTCCTTCTGGAAGAACCAAGCCAAGGGGCCAGCACCGCCACCTGGCTGGAATACACACAAGAGGGGCGCTGGGACGGACAGTCAGACCAGCTTACCTTTTTCACATGTGTATCAGCTCTGCTGCCATGAAGAGGACTAAGTATTTTGCTCTCTAAAAGTGTGGCTTCTTTATTAACAGCCCAGTGGCATTTCTGTTGTTATCCAATCTGACTGGTTGCGGTTTTTAAAATGTCCTATAATCATTCCTGCTACTGCTAAGTCACTTCAGTCATGTCCGACTCTGTGTGACCCCGTAGACAGCAGCCCACCAGGCTCCCCCGTCCCTGGGATTCTCCAGGCAAGAACACTGGAGTGGATTGCCATTCCCTTCTCCAATGCATGAAACTGAAAAATGAAAGTGAAGTCGCTCAGTCGTGTCTGACTCTTAGCGACCCCATGGACTGCAGCCTACCAGGCTCCCCCGTCCATGGGATTTTCCAGGCAAGAGTACTGGAGTGGGGTGCCATTGCCTTCTCCGGTAATCATTCCTAGATATATGTAAAAACAATACAAAGTAAAAAAAATAAAAGGAAAAAAGTTTATGTAGAATGCTACCTATCTAAGAAAGTAGGTGACTATAACTATATGTGTATTTTCTTATATTAAAAAAACCAACCCAACTAAAAACAATGGGAGGATAAATTAGAAAATCGTTTAAATAGTAACCCAAGGAGAAGAGGAATTGATTGGGGTGAAAGAGACAAGAGAATGAAGCCAGACTTCTAACAGTATCCTTTTTGAGATTTGATTCTGAAACCACGTATGATTATCTTTTACAATTACCAAACAAAACTGAATAGCACACACACAAAAAGGCAATCTCTAAAAATACAAAGTAAAATGAAACACCTTTTGTAAATAAACACGAAAATGGTTATAGATGAAATAATACACTTTAAGATTTGCTTTAGAATCATCAGGGCAGCTCAGCATTACTGGGACATCAAATACAGAGGCAGTGAGAAGGAATGGTGGGAAATGATAATACAATATATTTTACTGAGCACCTACTATATATATCAGGCACTGTGTTAAGTACATTTAATCCTCAAAACCTGATGTGGTAGGTACTATCAGTAACCTCCAACTTACAGATAAAGAAACAAAAACTTAAAGTACCTGCTCAACCTAAAGACAGACAGTTTCTATACACTCTGCAATGGTTTTAGGGTAATCCACCATGCCACATTAAACAAAATACCAGTACAAAGTGTGTCAGAAGTAAGTTCATGCAGAATACAAATGACTGAAAGAGATAAATCCAGGGACGTCCCTGGTGGCCCAGCAGCTAAGGCTGTGTGCTGCCAATGCAGGGGGCCACGGTTCAGTCACTGGTCGGGGAACCAGATCCTGCACGCAACAGCTAAGAGCCCAAATGCTGCAACTAAAGATCCTGCATACCGCAATTAAGACCAGCACAGACAAGTAAATAAATAAAGACAGGTCCAGAGAGATTTCTATGGGCTGCATGGTTAAGAAGGCTTTATGCAGAAGATGGAATTGAGCTGGGCTGCAGTGAAGGGAAGTTCACAGAAAGGATCAAAGGGCTGTGAGCAAAGGCTGTAATGACAGTCAGTGATGACCCTGGCATCATGAGAAGACTATGTAACTTCTAATGCCATAGAAGGCAGCACAATCAGGAAAACAGGGAGTGATTAGGATGGAAGGGAAGTCAAAGACAGATTTGGGAGAAACAAGGAGCCACCGAGGAGCCATCCTTTCTTTGAAAGGTGAGCTCCGGATGAATCCAGGAGACCGTTACCTGAGAAGGGGCTGGGATGGGTTTATAGCAAGGTGCTGAGGGGCTGCTGAGTAGGTAATACCTGGTTAGACTGAAACAAAGGGCAGTCCCTGCGCAGCACAGTGACTTCGAGCTTAGGCTGTGAAATCAGACTAAGCAAGGCTTCAACCTGACTTTAAATTTAGAGTCTCCAATTTTGTCATCTAGAAAGTGGGGATAATACCACCCACTTGATTATTGTCAGGTTTGAATAAAATGACATAATGTGTGTGAAGCATTCACATCCTAACAAAGACTATCTCTGGTGCTTGAAATCTACTATACAGATTAACATTAGGCTTGCAATGCTGTTCCTTAGTAGAAGTTCTACATCATATTCCTTTTAACACTCAACAAATACTCACTATGCACCAACTATGAGTCAGACATTGACAATTCCTCCTCCATGAAGTCCTACCAGGCTGAACCATTTTCTTTTCTGAATGCCCTAATTCTCCACCATTCTGGTTCCTACCACTCATTTCAGTACTCACTCATATAAACTTTCGTATCCATACTTCTCATTCGTAAAACTAGTCATTGTAAGCGATAGGAAATGGTATCTTATTTCTTTGGTATTATCACAATGAACGTCACAATAAGAAAAGTAACAAGAGAAGGAGCCTTAGCTTTAGTTTTGCTAAACAGTTCAGATCCCTAACCATCACATCTGTTTTACAGCATAACTTATAGTCTGGTACAGTACTGGTTTTCAAACCATGTCCTTTCCCCCCCACCCCTTGCCACACTGAGCAGCTTATGGGATCTTAGTTCCCCAACAGGGGACTGAACCTGCACCCTCAGCAGTGAAAACACAGAGTCCTAAACACTGGACTGCCAGAGAATCCCCTCTAACCATGTCTTAACAGGAGAATCCTTTCAATAAATAAAATCAATACACAATACTGACAAAAGCAGATCAGCTCTGGTTAAAATGAGAGCGAGCCCTGGGTACCAGCCTGATACCTGTCTCCAAGTGTCACCCCCTGAGCACCTACATGGAACCCCTCCTCTATCTGGAATGAGTTTGAGAGCGTGTGGACTAGGCAGTGGAGCAGTCAGAAGAACCCCATTCTAACATTAATAAGGCTACCTAATTAATTTGACCCCTTCCCTCCATCTGTTCTCCAGAAAGCCCTCTAGTTATGACTCCCTGAATAAGAAACACCTAGGCTCAGAGGAAATGTGTTGAGCAGAGGGGCCTCATTTTTTAAAACCAGAGTTCCTGGGCAATGCTCAGACCAAGAGTACACACCATTTACTAGAGTCACATTATTTCCCCTTTTTCTTTTAACAAGTGTCAAACTTTGGAAAGCAAAGCAAAGCTAAAATAATGCCTTGAGCAATGCAAGAAGCTCGGACAAAGAGGCATTCTCAGTGGCCTGTTAAAATTCTGTAAGGAACAGTCCTTATGATATGCTTCCTTATATTTGTCATGAGTCGGAAATGAACAGACATAATTTTATCAACACTAGGACTCGTCTTTTGGCTGTTAAAATAAATCCAGACGAGCAATGGGCTTAGTGTGGGCACTTAATCAGCAGCAAATTAGAATTTTTCAGCATTCAGCACCAATAGAAGCAAGCCAGTAGGCCTGAGATAAGTGAAACAGAAGTTGCCATAGTAACTTGCACATTTACCCTAAAAAGGCGGGAATGGGGGTGGGGCGGGGAAGTAGGTCAATGTTTCTGCTTAACCAGCTCCAGTCCTTGGCTTCCTCTCCTCACCTACAGCACATGCTCGTCCCTCCCCGCCGCAGCGAGAGGAGCAAGAGGAGAAAATGAGGTGACCGATTCAAACGGCAGGGAGAGGTCCAGGTGGCAGGAAGGAGAACCAAGAGGGCAGCCCACTGAAGCCCTCCCGAGGGCCCTGGGACTACCCCTGGGAAAGCAGCTGCCGAGCGAGGGCACCAGTGCTAAGGAACTGTTGCTGGGTTACCACAAATCAGAAATTGCCGTTTTCCCCATAGCAGTTTAAGCGCACCTAATGGAACACTTGGGAATGCATTATTAACAGCTTTGGGTTGGGGGCAGTGGTGCGGAGGGATGAGTACTCTGGTGTGGCAGGAGCCTGGGGCCCTTAGCAAGAGGCATTCTTTCATGGCTGAAACCATGAACAGGGCTCGAGGATGACCTAAGAGACAGGGAGGGAGGGAAGAAGGCTTAGCTGACTCCTTTTCAAAGTAAGCTGGTTTTACTACCACAGAAACACTGCTCTTTGACACTCTGATCTGAAATAGCTGCTAATCCAAGAGGGCAAGGGTGTCACTTGTCCCGGAGACGGCCCGGAGGGTGCCAGAGCTCATTATCAGCTCTTCTGCCTGCGGTGCCAACAAGTGTGGAAAGCAGGTTCAACAGAAAGCACTCGGAAACAGGTGCAGCTCCATTTGCCTGCAGCTGTCAGTGTCTGCATAGGGGTAAGCCAGGGCATTACTAACGATTTTAACCAGTTGGCGGGAAAGCCCTGGTATTCTTATTCTAGAAGACGACAGAAAGGATAATCCCTCAGGGAGGTCAAAAAAAGCACAACCATCTTTGGTAATCAGTGAGTATTTCAAACACTAACCTCTGGATACCCTACTGCATGGCACAGAGGCAGTCTGGGCTTCCATCAGACGGGCCATGCAGACTTGACTGGGAAAACTTATTTCAATCCAGCAGCATACCTAGCCGCAGAGTACAGGAAGGGAAGGCTGAGTTTCAAACCTGAGCTCACGTATTCAGAAACACCTTCACATGGTCCCCTCGTACTTCCACACATCTCTACTCCTCTGCCCTACAGAAGGAAAGAGGCTCAGAGTTACAGAGAGAGCCTGCAAGAGAGCCTGCAACACTTAAGAGAGACTCTGGAGACAAAGTGCGGCCAAGACCTTGGGAGAGGAGCAGCCAGGACAAGCCTATGGTGTGGACAGGGGACTGGAGACGGTGGGCAGGACCAGGTACGCGGCCTCCATGAATACTGGGGGCAGCAGCAGCTCAAGCCGAGCAACGTGTGCGTGAACGTCAAGGTGGGCCGCTCCAGGGAACAAGAAGTCAATTCTTCTTCCAGGGGAAAAGTGAGAACAAACAGATGCTATTCTATTACCACCTCTATGTAGCCTAGAAAAATTATTCCGGCTAACCAGTTCAGAAACATTTTTCTTTTGCATATAGCAGCAAGCACAGAGAACAATAAGAATTTTGTGGATCATAAAATTACAGAAGAATGTTCACGGTCAAGCACATGCAAAGTAGACAAAATAGGATAATGAACTATACCACCCAGCTTCAAAACTCATCAATATTCTAGTGCTCATCTGAAAGTCAAGACAGGATCCTTTACTCGAATGATTTCTGAGTTTTACACATCAAAAGCCTGCAATCCCAAATGGCAATTTCTATATCCACAGGAACCCTAGGAGACAGCTACTCTAGGAAAACAGCAGTGATAAAAGAAAATAGACTTCAATTTCAATTCTTGAGGAATGTCCAACAGAAAAATCATACCCACAAGGTGTTTGTATTTGAATTTTTTAATTGGTAAAAGATCCTTTTCCAACTCATTTACATTTTCTGATTAAGAATCACTGAGTTGCACAGATACAGAGAGAAAGGTTTTACGGTCACCACAGACAGCCTTCCAGGACTGTGCCTGGTTTACAACCACTTTCCGTTGTGATGTAAGCATTTGGGGCAAACTTCAGGGAAACAAGACAGCACAGATTTAGTTGATTTATGACCTACTAAAACCCACCATGTACTGGATTTCAGCAAAGCTAAAGGAAGGTCTCAACTTACTGGTACTGTTACATCATCATAAAAACTCCAAGCCAAAGCCCATCTCATTGTCCGACCCTGGCAGAATTCGGTATAGGTGACTTTAGGAACCTGAAACCAAAAAACACAGCATCAAATCATTTTATTAGTCCTACTAATATGTTTCTGGCTGCTGCCTCATTTTAAATTATAGTTTGGTCTTTCTTTTTATCAGTTAGCGAATGCTACCATCCAAAAACAGCTATGCCTAGCTGCCTAATAACCAATGAGTAAATCATTGTTGTTTAGTCGCCCAGTAGTGTCTGACTCTTTGTGACCCTATGGACTGCAGCACACCAGGCCCCTCTGTCCTTCACCATCTCCTGGGGTTTGCCCAAGTTCATGTTCATTGCATCAGTGATGCCGTCCAGACATCTCAACAAAGTTGTAGGCTTTTTTCCTCCCATGAAACATGAGAGACAATTTACAGTTCTGGGTTTGAGGTTAGATATATGAAACACTCAAAATACAGCACTTCAGAGAACTACTGGTAAAACGATTCAAATCTTCTTTTGTTTTCTTTTTTAGGAAAAAGAGCCTCCAAAGCCTGGCTTGACATAGCTATGTAGTCTCCATTTTAAGGCCTTTCAAAAAAAAAAAAAAAGGCCTTATTTTGGTGATTTAAAAAAATTCCGTTAGCTCCAAAATTACATCATTAAAAAAACTAAACAAGCAATGGACAAGCAAAAATAAAACAGAAAAACACATTTAGGGTTTTTTGGTATACAGGAAAATTCTATATTTCAAGTACCATCAAAAGTGGACACACCTCCGGAATAGTAATTACAAAGCCTTACCCCTTGTATGCGAAGTTCTTCCTTCAGAGGAGCCAGGCTGCATTTCTTTCCCAGCATGCAGCTATACCATCTAGGAGAACAAAAAAAAAGCAGCCAAGTCAAACACTGTTTATGTGGTTACATTTTTACACCAAGCATTACTCAAGCGAACAAGATGAGAAGAATAGCAAACAAATACTGAGTTAAGTTACAAGCGACAAAACCAAGAATTGTATATAATGTCTTTAGACAGAGAATAAATCTAGAGAAGGGAAACATGCCCATAGCAACTTAAACAAAAGTCACTTAGTTTTTCCAATTATTTAGGGATATATGTATGTAGAAACAGAGAGGGGTCTCACTTACAATGCTCAGAATGAAGGCCATTCATGGGACAGAAATTAGTTAATAAATAACAAAAGAAGGCTACACAGCCCCCCACACCATATTAAGACAAACTATAAAATCCAGCATGACCTGTACTTTGAGATATGCACTCACCTGCAGATAACTTAAGAATATATATTGCACTAAAGTTTCAAGAGAACATGAAATCAGTTTTCTCAACAGCAAATACAGGAGAGGAAGTATGAAGATGAAGTGAACTGGTTAAAACATAAAATGACAGACTTTATCTCTTCTGATTATTCTAAAAAGTTTGCAGAGTATAAAATTTATACGGAACTTCTGCTTCAGGCTATGGCGGATTATTTAGTAAGAAAACTGCGAAAAGGAAACTGGACAAAATATATGAAACAATTTTTCAGAACTGGACAACTGCATTGAAGACCTATGATCTCAGAGAGAAAAACAAGGTAAGCCCCACAATTGCCAGAGCTTACTGCCTGGAGGAAATTTCCAAGCTGCAATGCAGGGAAAGGAAACTAAAATAGAACTCAAAAATTCTGCTGAATTGTTGAGACAGACTGGAGCCCAGAGAGGCCGAGGCAGTAAGAATTTGAAGAGCAAAAGAGAAAGAAGGAGGAGCTGCACAGGGAGAGAAATCTGGATGTCTGCAGAGGAGCTCCCTGGAATATTCTGCAGAATAACGGTCTGTGTGTGGTGGGGGTGGAGGCCAGGGAAAGAACTCTCAGAAAACAGTAAGCTGAACAACTCCTGGATTTCAGACAGTGAGGACTTAGCTTTGTGGTTAGACAGCTAGTTTGTGGTTCTACTAGCTACAGCAGAAAGCCCTTGTTAAAAAAGGGGGGGCCAAGCAGCAGAATCCTGAAAAGGATGCTGCTTTTAAAGGGGTGAGAGACTGTTTTGTGTCCGCACTAATAAAGCTTACAAAAACAAGACCTGAAAAAGGATCCTACTGATCACAAGTAATATAAGTAAGCAGCAAAACAAAGTCCAAAACTCATTTTTTTTTTTTCCAAAACTCATTAAAGGAATACAATGAAACAGAGCCCCACCACACATCAGATACACAGTGTCCAGCATTTAGTCAAAAACTACCAGATATTAAAGAAGCAGGAAAATGATTCACAACCAGGATTTAAAAATCAAGCATTAGAAATAGACAAAGAAATAAGAAATGATGGAATTAGTAGACAAGGACATCAAAATAGCTATTAAAATATGTCCCATAACAAAACATGGACATGGTGAGGCAAAGAGGGAAGGTATAAAAACTAATCAAACGGGAACTACAAGACATGAAAATTACAATATCTCAAGTAAAAAATTCACTGGATTGGATTAACAGCATATTAGACTCCACAAAAAAAAAGATGTATGAACTTGAAGACACAGCAAAAAAAAAAAAAAAAAATCTGAAATAAAGCACAGAGGGGGTGGAAAAAGAAAAAGATGAAAAAAATAACATAGCACCAGTGACCAATGGGACGGTATCAAACTGTACACATAACTTGAGTTTCAGAAAAGAGGCAAAGGGGAACAAAAAGTATTTGAAAAAAAAAGATCAAAATTTTTCCCAAACTGATAAAAAACTATAAACATATATAAGTTCAATGAACTTCACACATTAAAAACATAAAATAAAACCATATTATATATTTAAAATACATAACCAACTAGGACCCACTGTATAGCACAAAGACCTTTGCTCAATACTCTGTAACAACCTAAATGGAAAAAGAATTTAAAAAAAAATAGATACGTATAATGGAATCTCTTTGCTGTACACATGAAACTAACATAACACTGTTAATCAACTATAAAATATAAAATAAAAATTAAACCAAACCAAACCAAACCACACTAAGGCACTTTTCATAATCAAAGTACCAAAAGTCAGAGACAAAAAGGAAATCTTAAAATCAGGGAGAGGGTAGAGACACTTTTTGTTCAAAAGAAGAAAGATAAACACAAATATTTAATATCACCCTCTCATCAGAAATAATGCAAACCAGAAGACAACAAAACATCTTTTTTTTTTTTTTTTAGTTCTACCTGTTTATTGCTACCAACCCATCTCCCTCCACCCTCGCGCACACATGCTCAGTCATGTAATCCCATGGACTTCAGCCCGCCAGACTCCTCTGTCCATGGATTTTTCCAGGCAAGAATACTGAGTGGGTTGCCATTTCCTTCTCCACAGAACAACATCTTTAACGGACAAAAAGGAGGAACTCCCTGGCGGTCCAGGGTTAGGACTCCACGCTCTCACTGCCTAGGGCCCAAGGTTCAATCCTTGGTCAGGGAACTAAGATCCCATAAGCCATGTGTAAGAAGCAGGAAGTCACCACTTTGTCTTAACAAGAGCCAAACAAACTAAAAATCAACTCTTCTTAAATCCATGACAGAAGTATTCATAGGGCCTCTAAAATTAGAGATAGGCAGACAAATACAAAGAATCATAGCTTACTAAAGCAGAAGCCCACCTGCAAACATCCCCACAGGAACAACCAGTGCTGAGGTGGAGAAACCTGCACTGAAACTGACAGCCTGCCAGAGACTCGGCCCTGACAGCCTGAGAAATAAAACCTCCAGGGGTGCCCACTCATCAGGGACCCCGCGCTTTAGTAACTATCATCTGCGAGCTTGACCAGGCTCTTACCGCCCCCTATGCTTCTGGCTGGGGGAGAGGAAAAGGAACCATTTTGAATTAGACTAGGACATCCTGTTCTTAAAAAAGTCTCCCCCCAGGAGAAACTAATTAGCCAGAGTCTGACCTCTTGTGGTTTTATCAGAGCCTGACTGACCCAGAGGAGGGGTTATCATTCAACTCCAGCCTACTCTAGACATCCCTTCCCACCAAAGCAGGGGAAAAAACAGAGAAGCATGTGTGTAGCTCACAACCCAGACGGACGGGGCCACTGAAAGGCTAAAACCCACTCAGAGGACTACAGAATGCTTCCCCTCCTCCACACCTTACCATGGCATTGCTAAAGACCTATAAGAGCAGTTCCTTTCACCAAGTACATCATGTCTTCCTATTTTAATTATAAGACATACTAAAAGGCAAAAAAAAAAACAAAAACCACACACACACGAGTCTGAGAGGCAGAGAAAGCATCAGAACCAGACATGGCAAGGATATTGGGTGTTATCAAACTAGGAATATAGTAACTATGATTAAGATGCTAAGGACCCTAATGGATAAATGCAAGAACAGATGCATAATGTAAGCAGAGAGAAGGAGATTTTAAGAACCGAAGAAAAATGAAAGAGATCAAAAACACTGTAATGGAAAGGAACAAAGCCTTTGATGGGCTGATCAGTAGATTAGAGACAGCTGAGGAAAGACTTTAGTCTGGGAATACCTCAATAGAAACTGCCAAAAGTGAAAAGCAGAGAGAGAAAAAAAAACAACCAGAATATAATATTCAGGAACTGTGGGACAACTACAAAAGATGTAAAATATGTGTAATGGAAATCTAGAAGGAAAAGAAAGAGAAAAGAACAGAAGAAATATCTGAAACAATAATGACTGAGAATTTCCCCAAATTAATTCGGTCAGATACTGAACCACAGATCCGGAAAGCTAAGAGAACACTGAGCAGAAAAAAAAATTCAGAAACTGCACCTAGGTGTATGACTTTGAATAAAATCAAAGCTTAAAAAAAAAAATCCTCAAAGAAGTCAGAAAAAGATATACCTTACCTATAAATAAGAATTACATCCAATTTATGTTAGAAACTATGCAAGCAAGAGGAGAGAAAAGTGAAATACTTATTTCAGACAGAGCTGACTTCAGAGCAAAGCGACTTATCAGGAATAAAGAGGGGCATTATTCTAAGCTAAAATGGGGACAGTCCTCCAAGAAGACATAACAATCCTTAACGTGTTTGTACTTAACAGAGCGTCAAGCTACATGAGGCAAAAACTGATAGAGCTGCAAGAAGAAATAGATGAATCTTCTATTAGAGATGGAAATTTCAACAACCCTCTATCAGAACGGACAGATCTGGCTGGCAAAAATAAGTAAAGACAGAGTTGAACTGAACAACACCATAAATCAATTGGATATAACTGACCTATATAAACTATTCATCTTCTCAAGATCACATGGAATATTCACCAAGATAGACTGCTCTGAGCCATAAAATACATCTTAACAAAGTTTAAAGGAATAAAAATCATACAACATCTGCTCTTAGTCCACAAGGGAATTAAACTTGAACTCAATATACAGAAAGAGAGCTAGAAAATCCCCAAGTACTTAGAGATTAAACAATACATTTCTATATAACACATGGGTCAAAGAAGGTACCTCAAGAGAAATTAAACAGCATTTTGAACTAAATGAAAACAAAAAATACAATTTGTTAAAGTTTGTGTAGTGAAAGCAGTGCTTAGAGGGAAATTTATAGCACTGAATGAATACATTAGAAAAGAAAAATCTAAAATCAATCATCTAAGTTTCTACCCCAGGAAGCTAAAACAGTAAATTAAATCCAAAGCAAATAAGAAGAAATAATAAAAACTGAAATCAGCAAATCAATAGAGAAAAATCAATTATGTCAAAAGTTGGTCCTTTAAAAAGATCAATAAATTCAATATGCCTATAGCCAGGTTAAGGAGAAAAGAAAAAACAAAAAGAGAGGACACAGATTCCTAATATCAGAAATGAAAAGGTGCAAAGATAACCTTTTCAACAAGTGGTGTTGGAACTGGACATCATATGCAAAAAAACTCCCCAAACCCAAAACTATACACAAACCTTGTATCATTTACAAAAATTAACTCAAAATGGATCACAGACCTAAATGTAAAACATAAGTCTCCTAGAAGATAATATAGGAAAAAACTAGATGACCTTGAATTTGGCAGTAACAATGATTTAGATACCAACACCAAAGGCAAGATGCATCAAAGAAATAATTGACAATCTGGACTTCATTAAGCTTTGTGAAAGATTAAGTCAAGAGAGTGAAAAGACAAGTCACAGACTGGGAGAAAATAAGAACACCTATCTGTTATCTGAAATATACAAAGAACACTTATAACTCAAGAGTATGAAAACAACCAATCTGATTTTAAAATGAGCCAAAGACCCTAACAAGACACCCATCAAAGAAGAAATACAGATGAGAAACAGGCATTTGAAAAGATGCTCCATATCATATGTTATCAAGGAAACAGAAACTAATGAGATACCCCTACACACCTATCAGAATGGCAAAAATCCAGAACACTGACAACACCAAATGCTGGTGAGTATGCAGAGCAACAGAAACTCTCATTCTGTCAGTGGAAAGACAAAAAAGGCCGAGCCACTTTGGGAGTCTTCCAAATATACTCTTACCACGTGATCCAGCAATCGTGCTCCTTGGTATTTACTCAAAGAAACTGAAAACTTATGTCCGCACAAAGATATGCACACAGATATCTATAGAAGCTTTGTTCATAACTGTCAAAACTTGGAAGCAATCAAGATGCCCTTCAGCAGGTGAATGGATAAATAAACTGTGGTGCGTTTGGACAATGTAATATTATTTGGCACTAAAAAGAAATGAGCTGTTAAGCCATGAAAAGACATGGAGAAAACATATATACATAACTAAATTTAAGAAGCCAATCTGAAAATGCTACATAGTGTACGATTCCAACTACATGGCATTCTGGAAAAGGCAAAACTATAGAGATGGTAAAAGATCAGTAGTTGAGAGGGATGGGTAAATAGGTAGAGCACAGATGATTTTTTTAAGGCAGTAGAAATATTATGTATATTATAATGATGGATAACTGTAAATATACATGTGTCCAAACTCACAGAGGATAAATCCGAATGTAAACGATGGACTCTGGGTGATAACAAAGCGTTGAAGTAGGCTCATCAATTTTAACAAATGTCCCAATCTGATGAGGGATACTGACTGTGGGGCAGGTATAGGAACAGGAGTAAATAGGAACTCTCTAGAATCCAGTAAAATATATATATATATATATATATATATATATATATATATATATATATATAAGTCTAACACAAAAGAGAGAGAGAGAGACAGGAATGACCAACAAGCACATACAAAGATGCCCCACATCACTGGTCATCAGGAAAATGCAACTTACAGCTAGAATGAGGTATCACTATAAAACCAATAGAATGGATAAATTTTAAAGTAATGGCAACATCAAATGGAGTCAGCTGGAACTCTCATACATTGCTAGTGAGAATGGGAATCAGTACAGTCACTTGAGAACAGCCTGGCAACCTGACTCAGGAATCCTATTCCCAGGTATTTTACTCAAGATAGAGGAAAACTTAAGTCCACGCAGACTTGTTTGCAAATGTTCATAGTGGTGTTATCCATACTAGCCAAAACCTGAAAAGGGTCCAAATGTCCATCAACTGGTGAGTGGATTAACCAATTCCGGAAGATTCACACAATGGCATACTAAGCAATACAAAGGGAGACACTATGGATACAATGCATGTTATATGAAAGCCTATTCTGCATTGGGTCATTTACAGATATGAGGAAACAGCCTCAGAAAAAAAGTTTATTGTACTAACAAATCCTAGAGATGAGCAGAAATCGTCACGCAGGGCCACATGGGGAAGACACCAGGGTGGTCGGGAAGCAGACAACAGGAGTGAGGGGCGTGCTCAGGCCACGGCCTCTGTTGCGGTTCCCTCAGGACAGGCAAGGCAAGGCATGGGGCAGTTTAGGATCAGCTAGTGCGAATAACCTCCAAGGGCTCTGGGCTGTGAAGGAGGCCCCAGGCCCCTGGCATCAGGCAAAGGAAGATGGCTTCCTGGGCTGAGGGGGCAGACAGAGTAGGGATCTATCTGCCTTGCAGATCCAAGGCTCACTCAGGCTGGGTCCTTTGCTGTATCTAAGATCGGTGAGCCCAGGGAGGGGCAATCTCCCCTAGCGAGAGCAGTCAAAACCTCATAATACATAGAAAAGTAAAAATATTTATAATACAAAGCTAGACACAAAAATCCATTTATTTAAAAGTCTAGAATAGGCAAAACTACTGTGATAGAAAAACCAGTGACCACTAGAGGTTGGGTAGGGTAGGAAGAGACTGCAAAGGGCCACTAGGGAATTTTTTATGGTGATGGAAATGTTTTATATCTTGACTGTGGTGGTGGTGATGTATACATTTGTCAAAATGCATCAGATCATACACTTGAATTGGAGAAAGTAACCATATGCAAGTTATACCTCAATAAAGCTTGTTTAAAGATACAAACTTAAATATGATCTACCTTGTATCTTCAAACATAAAGACTAGTACACAACACAGTAACGCTTTGCCTATTTCTTGCTTTATAACATAGCTTAGTTACACTAGCAATACATAATCTGTATCCTCCTTTTTTCACCAAGCATCATAATTACTCCTGTGTCATTTGAAGTTCATCCAACTGCACATTATTTTTAGAGAGAAATTTCAGACTAAGGGGATACACATTCAACATTTACTTGTTTATATGCAAAGTAGCTACTGCTGCTGCTGCTGCTAAGTCATTTCAGTCGTGTCCGACTCTGTGTAACCCCACAGACAGCAGCCCACTAGGCTCCCCCATCCCTGGGATTCTCCAGGCAAGAACACTGGAGCGGGTTGCCATTTCCTTCTCCAATGCAAGAAAGTGAAAAGTGAAAGTGAAGTCACTCAGTCGTGCCCGATTGTTCGCGACCCCATGGACTGCAGCCTACCAGGCTCCTCTGTCCATGGGATTTTCCAGGCAAGAGTACTGGAGTGGGTTGCCGTTGCCTTCTCCGAAAGTAGCTACTATGAAGGTAAGTTTTATAGTCACTAAAACTCAAGTGTATTTAAGAGCCTCTAAAATCACATACTGGGTTAAAACTATAAATAATTGTCTTTTTTTTTTTTTTTTGCCATTTTTATAAGTTGAAAATGGTTGAAGATTGGCTATTTCATATGGTTCACCCTAATACATTAAGTAATATGAATGAAAATCTTAATTATAAAAGTATGACAAATATTATTATACTGCTTTAGAAGCAGTGTGCATTAACCAGCACTTTGTTTTTATTGTTTATGGGTTCATCAACAGGTAACAATCCTTATTTTTATATCATCAATCCTTTTCCAGATTTGAAAACACAAATAACTGTTCTACCTAAACTACTTTAAACAAACCTGGGTAAATTTACTTAGAGCCTAATCTATTTCATTTGGCAGCTTTACAAGGTTTGGAAGAAAAAAAAATATGGTCCCTTTAAGAAGGCAGTGTATACGAGGAAACCAGATCTGAAAGAGACACGTGCACCCCAATGTTCATCGCAGCACTGTTTATAACAGCCAGGACATGGAAGCAACCTAGATGCCCATCAGCAGACGAATGGATGAGGAAGCTGTGGTATATATACACCATGGAATATTACTCAGCCATTAAAAAGAATTCATTTGAATCAGTTCTAATGAGATGGATGAAACTGGAGCCCATTATACAGAGCAAAGTAAGCCAGAAAGATAAAGACCATTACAGTATACTAACACATATATATGGAATTTAGAAAGATGGTAACGATAACCCTATATGCAAAACAGAACAAGAGACTCAGATGTATAGAACAGACTTGTGGACTCTGGGAGAAGGCGAGGGTGGGATGTTTCAAGAGAACAGCATTGAAACATGTATATTATCAAGGGTGAAACAGATCACCAGCCCAGGTTGGGTGCATGAGACAAGTGCTCGGGCCTGGTGCACTGGGAAGACCCAGAGGGATCGGGTGGAGAGGGAGGTGGGAGGGGGGACCAGGATGGGGAATACATGTAAATCCATGGCTAATTCATTTCAATGTATGACAAAAACCACTGCAATGATGTAAAGTAATTAGCCTCCAACTAATAAAAATAAATGGAAAAAAAAAAAAGAAGGCAGTGTATAAATGGAGAAATCATTAAGCAGGAATTAAAAGCCTTCGGTAAGTTAGGAGTAAGATGGAGAAATTAAAAGCAATTCGTGCTCACACAGTAATAGTATAAAATATGTTGATTAACACCTTTCCTTTAAAATTAGCATTCCTGAACAAATTAAAAAATTTTTTTCATTGAAGTACAGTTGATTTACAATGTCTTAATTTTCTTTTTTAATCCAGCTAAGTCTCTCTGGCACGGGGGGTCTCTCTGAGTGAGGGATCGAGCTTGAGTGTCCTGCGTTGTCAGGCAGAGTCTTCACCACTGAGCCCCCAGAGAAGCCCCCACTGTCTCAGTTCTGCTGTGCAGCAAAGTGGCGCAGGTATACACACACATACACTCTTTTTTACATTCTTTTTCACTGTGGTTTATCCCAGGATATTGAATATAGTTTCCCATGCTATACAGTGGTATTTCGTCATTTACCCGTCTGTAATAGTTGGCATCTACTGTCCCCAAGCTCCCACTCCATCCCTTCTCCACCCTCCTCCCCCATGACAACCACCATCCTGTTCTCTATGTCTGTAAGTCTGTTTCTGTTTCGTAAATAGGTTCATCTGTGCCATATTTTAGACTTCACATATAAGCGGTGTCATATGGTATTTGTCTCTCTGACTTACTTCACTTAGTTGAAGTACTCTCTAGTTGCATCCATGTCCTTAAGACATGAGATGAGAATCACCAGAAGCCAAGAAAAGTTTAACAACAGAGACAAAAGAAAGATATTACAAACCTCCTCAGGTGATGAAAGGAAGCAAGTATTTATAGACAATTAAGGCTCATAGAACTTCCCTGGTGGCTCAGATGGTAAAGAATCTGCTTGCCAATGTAGGAGACGCAGGTTCGATCCCTGGGTTGGGAAGATCCCTGGAGAAGGGAATGGTGACCCACTCCAGTATTCTTGCCTGGAGAATTCCATAGACAGAGGAACCTGGCAGGCTATAATCTTTGGGGTCACAAAGAGTCAGACATGGCTGAGCAACTAACACACTTGACAAGGCTTATAATATGTCATTGGTACTTAATATAGGCTTGGCAGAGTTCATATTTCTTTTAACCCTTACTGTAACCTAAATGGGGTTCTCAAGGCAAGAATACTGAAGTGGTTTGCCATTCCCTTCTCCAGTGGACCACGCTTTGTCAGAACTCTCCACTATGAATACACTATGAATACACTATGAATACAAGAACACACAGAAGAACTATACAAAAAAGATCCTAATGACCCACCCAGATAACCACGATGGTGTGATCACTCACCTAGAACCAGACATCCTGGGATGCAAAGTCAAGTGGGCCTTAGGAAGCATCACTATGAACAAAGCTAGTGGAGGTGATGGAATTCCAGTTGAGCTATTTCAAATCCTAAAAGATGATGCTGTGAAAGTGCTGCACTCAATATGCCAGCAAATTTGGAAAACTCAGCAGTGGCCACAGGACTGGAAAAGGTCAGTTTTCATTCTAATCCCAAAGGAAGGCAATGCCAAAGAATGCTCAAACTACTGCACAATTGCACTTATCTCACACGCTAGTAAATTAATGCTCAAAATTCTCCAAGCTAGGCTTCAACAAAATGTGAACTGAGAATTTCCAGATTTTCAAGCTGGATTTAGAAAAGGCAGAGGAACCAGAGATCAAATTGCCAACATCCACTGGATCATAGAAAAAGCAAGAGAGTTCCAGAAAAAAATCTACTTCTGCTTTATTGACTACAATTTGACTGTGTGGATCACAACAAACTGTGGAAAATTCTTCAAGAGATGGGAATAGCAGACCACCTGACCTGCCTCTGAGAAATCCGTACGCAGGTCAAGAAGCAACAGAACAGAGCTGGACATGGAACAGACTGGTTCCAAATCAGGAAAGGAGTACAGCAAGGCTGTAAATTGTCACCCTGTTTATTTAACTTATATGCAGAGTACATCATGCAAAATGCCAGGCTGGATGAAGCACAAGCTGGAATCAAGATTGCTGGGGTGTCCCAGAGAAGCCTCTCAGCGGCGCAAAAGAGCGGGTGCGATGATGGAGGAGCAGGAATGTGATTTAGGGAAGTCGTGTGCACACTCTGAGGCAGCGGCGACTGCCCAACCCGTGGGGTCCACAGGGGAGACCCCCGCGGTCGCCGCAGAGTCCCCGGAGCTCGCGAACTACAGTAGCAAGTGCGTGTTCTGCCAGATCGCGGCGCACTGGGAACCCGGCACCGAACTCCTACACTGTGAGAATGAAGACCTAGTTGGCTTCAAAGATATCAAGCCAGCAGCACTTCATCATTATCTTGTGGTGCCAAAGAAGCATTTTGAAAACTGCAAATATCTAAAGAAAGATCAAATAGAACTCATTGAGAACATGGTAATTGCTGGAAAAGCCATTCTAGAAAGGAATAATTTCACTGACTTTGAAAATACAAGAATGGGTTTCCATGTGTCCCCCTTCTGTTCCATTTCCCACTTGCATCTTCATGTTCTGGCACCAGCTGATCAGCTAAGCTTCATGTCAAGATTGGTTTATAGAGTGAATTCCTATTGGTTTATCACAGCTGATTATTTGATTGAAAAACTAAGAACATGAAAATGTCAACAGTGGAAGATTTCCTAATCCTGGCTTAACATAGACTAATATTTTGGTCTCTTTGAAGTCTAATTACAATTGTAAGGATCACTGGGTTTTATGAGAAGCTATTACGGGGTAGCCTTAAATTGTTTCTTCATGTTTGTTTCCTGAAATGTGTGATATAGTCATATAAACTCTTTGTCATTGACTTTGTTTTAATGGTTCCTTGTCTAAAGTATAAGATACTATAGATAAAATCCCAGTAAAACAAATTCTGTTAATCAAGAAGGGCTCTGTATTTTTTTTAAGAAATTCAAATATTTTTATTTCTCAGTAAGTAGTCAGTTATAATAGTGATTTATTTATGAAGAATAAACTGGTATAAAAGTACTTTGTTGGAAACTTTGTTAAGGAGAGAAAGAAATTATTTATTGATTGTTCTGTAATTAATTTCAAAATAAAGAGTACCATACTACACAGTGGAAAAAAAAAAAAGATTGCTGGGAAAACATCAATAACCTCAGATATGCAGATGACACCACACTTATGGCAGAAAGTGAAGAAATGGCGAGCCTCTTGATGAAAGTGAAAGAGAAGAGTAAAAAAGTTGGCTTAAAACTCAACATTCAAAAAACGAAGATCATGGCATCTGGTCCCATCACTAAGTGGCAAATACATGGGGAAACAATGGGAACAGTGACAGATTTTACTTTCTTGGGCTCCAAAGTCAATGCAGATGGTGACTACAGCCATGAAATTAAAAGATGCTTGCTCCTTGGAAGAAAAGCTATGACAAACCTAGACAGCATATTAAAAAGCAGAGACATTACTCTGCCAACAAAGGTCCATCTAATCAAAGCTATGGTTTTTCCAGTAGCCATGTATGGATGTGAGAGTTGGACTATAAAGAAAGCTGAAAAAAAAAAATGAAAAAAAACAAAAAAACAAAAAAAAAGAAAGCTGAGCGCCGAAGAACTGATGCTTTTGAACTTTGGTGTTGGAGAAGACTTCTTGAGAGTCCTTTGGACTGGAAGGAGATCAAACCAGTCTATCCTGAAGGAAATCAGTCCTGAATATTCATTGGAAGGACTGATGCTGAAGCTGAAACTCCAATACTTTGGGCACCTGACAAGAAGAACTGACTTATTAGAAAAGACCCTGATGCTGGGAAAGATTGAAGGCAGGAGGAAAAGAGGACAAGAGAGAATGAGATGGTTGGACGGCATCACTGACTCAATGGACACGAGTTTGAGCAAGCTCCAGGAGTTGGCAACAGACAGGGAAGCCTGGCGTGCTGCAGTCAGTGGGGTCACAAAGAGTCAGATACAACTGAGCGACTGAACTGAACCGAACTGTAACCTAAATACTGTATCATGAATCTTTTCTTGTTCCCTTTCAGGCTGCATGGTGTGGCATAGGGAACATCCCCAACCAGGGATGGAACCTGCACCCCCTGAAGTGAGTGGAAGTGCGATGTCTTAACCACTGGCCTGCCAGGAAGCCCCTCAGCTTCACTTAGAAACAACAATTATTTATTTGGCTGTGTCAAGTCTTAGTTATGGCACACAGGATCTTCAGTTGTGGCAGGCAAACTCTTCCTTAGCTTCACTTTTTAAAAAAATGTCTGCCCGTTAGATCCTAACTACTCTCAACAGGCATCTTGTGACGACTAATCAAAATGTAAGTAGAAAAAAAAAGAAAAGGATGATCTAGTTACCCAAGAGACTTTGAACCCATTATACTATTTTAATGATGAAAGTAGCACTCCACTCATTACAGCATTTAGTAATTCCTTTGGGACAGCAGGTTTCAAGAAAAATTATTTTGAAATTATTTCAAATGTACAGGAATTGCAAGATTAGCACAAATAATTCCATCATACTATTCACCCCGATTTACTGCACTTTCCCCCATTTGCTTGTTCTGTGTGTTTTTTCTAAACCATTTGAGGGTTAGCTACAGACATTATCATGCCCCTAACCTTAAATATTTTGGCATGTACATTTTATTTACTTTTTTTGGCACGTACATTTTAAAAACAAGGACATCCTCTCTTATAACCACAGAACGACGAGCAAATTCAGAAATTTTAACACTCATACAGTACTATTATCTGGAATATGGCCCATACTCAAATTTCACCAATTATCCCAATAACATCCTTCATGTCAATTTTCTCCCCTGATGTAAGATCCAATCTAGGATCATGCATTTCATTTACGTGTCAAGTCTCTTTAGTCTCTTTCAATCTGGAACAGTTCTGCGGTCTTTTTTTTTTAACTTTCATGACCTTAATCTTTTTGAAAAATTGTCTTACAAAAATCTCTCAAGTTTGGTATTTCTGAAATTTCCTTAGTCAGATTCAGGTTAAACACTTTGGGCCAGAAGAACACAGAGATGCTGTGTGTCCTTCTAGGCAACTTGTACCACAAGGTGATCAACTGGTCAAGGTGGTGCCCCTCCATCTCTCCACTATAAAGTTACTATATATTTCTTTGTAATTGAGAAATGCTTTGTGATTAGGGAAATACTCTGAAACTATGAAAAATATCCTCTCTACAAATTCTCCATTGTTGACTCCTCCCCGAATCAATTACTACAATGACTGCAAAATGGTGATTTTTCTAAGTTGATTATTCTTTCTACATTTATTAGTTGGCATTCTAATGTAATAAAGAGCTTTTCCTTTATCCCTTATGTACTTCATTTGTTTACCTTATTCATTGTGTTACAATCCATTATTGTCATTATTCACCCTAACCTTGCACTATATTGTCCCATATTTTGCTTGAGCTGTCTCTATGTTCCTTTAACATTTAATACCATAAAAGGTATTATCTCAACTTATAGACAAGGAAAATGAAGTGGCTTATCCTTTTATAAAGGCAGTGTGTAGAAAGTCTGCAATAGAATTGAACAGTCTATCAGCTGGAAAATTAACTAAAACTCAGTTATAAAATTTCCAGTTGTTCCTTGCAACTACTTATAGCATCTTGGAACTATACCAGCATCTAGTTTTTAAAACTAGAAAAGGAGTGCTCGCTTCGGCAGCACATATACTAAAATTGGAACGATACAGATAAGATTAGCATGGCCCCTGCGCAAGGATGACACACAAATTCGTGAAGCGTTCCATATTTTTATTTGAATCAGTTCTAATGAGATGGATGAAACTGGAGCCCATTATACAGAGTGAAGTAAGCCAGAAAGATAAAGACCAATACAGTATACTAACGCATATATATGGAATTTAGAAAGATGGTAACGATAACCCTATATGCAAAACAGAAAAAGAGACACAGATGTACAGAGCAGACTTTTGGACTCTGTGGGAGAAGGCAAAGGTGGGATGTTTCGAGAGAACAGCATCGCAACATGTATATTATCAAGGGTGAAACAGATCACCAGCCCAGGTTGCATGCATGAGACAAGCGCTCAGGGCTGGTGCACTGGGAAGACCCAGAGGGATCGGGTGGAGGGGGAGGCGGGAGGGGGGATGGGGATGGAGAATACATGTAAATCCATGGCTGATTCATGTCAATGTATGGCAAAACCCACTACAATAGTGTAAAGTAATTCGCCTGCAACTAATAAAAATAAATGGAAAAAAAAAAACAAACCAGAAAAGGAGGCTAGCCCCACATTAGAATAAAGTAACAGAGTACTTTTAATGTTTCCTTTCAACATAGCAGACCACAGCAATTAAATCTGATGGATCGCTAAAAAGGACAAGAGTTAAAATTACCCTATTTACTATTCATTATTATTATTTACTATTATTATTAATTACATCAAATATATATTTATTTAATTATATGACTACCCTATGAGGCATGATGTAGCTATCATTATTTCACTTTATCAATGAGAAACAACTTTTAAAAATCAAAGAACCACATTCCAAAAGACCCAGATTGTTAAGTTTATTACACAGCACCTGGTGATGATCACCAGATAAGTGGATTTTACCCACATCCAAGAAGTCCCCACCATCTGGCAGGGGGCAGCTGATGGAAAGGAAAAGCAAAAATTGGGATGTTAAACCAGCATTAAGTTGTACTTTGTTAACTCTGGTTCCTGGAAAAATCAGAGAATCATTGCCATAAAGGGTGTCAGCTATAGTCAGTAATAAGAGTGGAACCCAGGCCATGAGGGGTTTGATAAAGTCTGCTGATTTATTTATGTTAGGTGAGTAAGTCTCTAAAAAGGAAAATGCTATTAAGCAAGCTCAAGTCACAGGCACAAAGAATGAAAGGTAAAGATGACAAGCACTTGTAAATCTTCATCAACAATAAAAAGGCTGTCTAATAATGACAATATGTCAATTACATCTCAACAGTAAAGGAAAGGCTGTGCACTTAAGAAGTCTAACTGCAGGCTGGGCGACAGTGGCTGCGTGGGGTGGTGGAGAGGGGATAAGAGCAGAATTAGATCGAGGGCCCAGAGCTCTAACCTGTGCAACTAATAGGCTGGATAACCTTCTCTCCCAGGGGCCTCCCAGCCACAAAATTCCTTCAAACACAAAACTGCAGTTGCTGCTGAGCGTTGCTCAGGTGAGGCACCTGGAAAGCCACCACTGGAGGTCAGTCCAACAAGCACAACTTATTTCACTCCACAATGTTACACATTTGGCTTAATTTCTGCACTTCTCTGGGAACAAAAGGGCTAAGAAGATGGTGGAGTTTAAATACTTATTTTTAATCTCTCCTTTTCTCATAGCTTCAAAATATGCAGTTTCCACAGTATTTTAAAATTTGAGAGTTGCACAGTGGTATAAACTTTATGTTAACAATAAAAATATGCAAGAGGGCATGAACTGACACCTTTCTTCCTTTTATCTTCCCTCTCAACCTGCCTGAGTCCTAACAGAGCAGACAAGACTGCTGAACCCTTTCTTTAAGTGGATTGTAACTGGTAATTTTTCCCACATATGACACCAACCTTGAAATGGTCGATTCTTTAGAAACATAATTTGTTGTTTTTGGTCCCTCAGTCATGTCTGACTCTTTGTAACCCCATGGACTGCAGCACGCCAGGCTTCCCTGTCCTTCACCATCTCCCGGAGCTTGCTCAAACTCATGTCCACTGAGTTGGTGATGCCATCTAATCATCTGGCACTAGCCATTTACCCTTCGCAGCAAACATTCACCTTTCATTCAATCTGAGGGCAGCCACAGAGCCAGGTACAGGCAGACTTGGAACATACTGACCAATTTCTCTCCCTCAGAATGGTGTTCCTTTACAACGTACTTTTTGTAGGTCAAATGGAACTTTGGAAAGAACAGAAATTTACTGACTAAAAGGCTCCTGAAAGTGACCGTCCCCATTTTCCTGGGTGACTCCAGGTCCCTCAAAAGCTGACAGACACTGAGGTGGCCACATGGCCCTGTTTACCTGCCGTCATGAGTTTCAGTGCTGTTACTTTCTTCAGGTTTAATTTACTCACTCACACTCTTCTCAAAACTCAGTATCACTTAAGTCTCTTTCTTCCTCACACCCTAATGTATCATTGAGGAAATCGATTAAGACAAATTGGCTTTAGTATTGTGTCAATTTTCTGAGAGGCAGATCATCCAATAATCCAGTTGCCTTCCATGTTTAAATAAAATCACATTTAACAAATCAGGGTATGTGTTGATTTTGGAATTGGCCTTCTACTAAAATAAACAACTTTAAATGCCTGTAAGTCCAAAAGGAAAAAAGAAAAAAAAAAGGTTTCCCTAATTAGGAATTCTAGTTCTGAGTATTCACCCAGAAGAATTCAAAGTCAGGTCTTAAGAAATATTTGCACATTCATGTTCCTAGCAACATTATCCACCACAGCCAAAACATGGAAGTAACCCAAGTGTCCATCAACAGATGAATGGATAAACAAAATGTAGTATATACATACAAAGGAAATTACTATTATTCAGCCCTAAAAAGGAAGGAAATTCTGAAACCTGCTATAAGATGGCTGCATATTGATGACATGATGCTAAGTAAAAGATGCCAGTCATAAATCATATATGATTCCACTTATATGAGGTACCTAGAACAGTCAAATTCAGAGAGACAGAAAAAAAAAGTAGTGGTTGCCAGGGGAACCACTATGTGAAGACAGAGAATAGGGAGTAGTTGTTAACAGGCACAGAATTTTTTTAGTTTAGTTTTTTAGTTTTACAAAAAGAAAGAGTTCTGGAGGTTAGCTGCACAACAATATGAATGTACTTAATGCTACTAAACTGTACACTTAAAAAAAAGGTTATGAAAGCAAATTTTACATTATATGTATTTTACCACAATTTCAAAAAATTCTTCTTTATGTCACAAAGCTAAATCCCAGGGCTGAAAGTCCTTTCAGTTTGAACCAGCACATTATCCATCATTTCAACAACACTTGGCAGGGTGAGAAGTCAAGCAAGACAAATAGCTCTCTCTGAGTACCTTACGTTGCTTAATGACAGGTGTGTTGTCCGAAATAATTAGCTTTTAAAAAGGAGTAGACTCAACTCTCCTTTGGAACTGGTTAGGGATCTCAGTTTCCCTTCATTAAGTTCCTGACAGCTCAATGTCCTCACATCTGTCACTGTTTGGGAGACTGATTCCAAGAACACAAATTGCTTCAAGGACTGGGCAACAAATTTATTCTGGTTCACAGAACAGAGCTGAACCCATCTGTTTTCTAATCAAAAGCCATATTTGAATCAGTTTTGCTCCATCACAGAACCACACTAATGGGAGCAGTACAATCATATGGTATTTTCCTCCTTTCTATCCATGTGGTACACATGATTATGGGAAACACAAATCAATTAAAGGCATGACAGCACCCTCAGAAACAGGGTCTCTGCAGACTGTAGGACCTTCAACCAATTCCATTTTTATCTGTTAATTCTTCAGACCACAGTGATTCATTTCCTCTAAGTGACATGGTTTCTTTCTGAATTACACACGGGAAAATATTCTTACCAACTTACCTTAATCTTTTTTTAAGCTGTAAACTGTCATGGATGATTCTTTTAACAAACTCTAATTCACCTCCTTCTGCCATGATCTCTGTGATTCCTCCTGTATTTACAGAACTGGGTGGGGGTCTTCGAGGATTTCGAGAATTTACTCCCTGAACAACAACAACAACAAAAACCCTGGTGAAAAATTTTTACATCTTAAGACCAGGTCTCTGTAACCTAGTTCTAAGTAAGAATGCTTAGACATAATTTCAATTCCCAAGTACCATGCTAGACTCAAGATTTAAAAATCATATAACCACGGCATTTGAAACATTATTGTTTCAAACAACAATATTCCTTCCCTAAAGGGTCTTTACCTTCCATCTTTGTGATTAAACATACCAACATTATACTTTTTAATGTAACAATTCTGTCATTTTTTCTTTACGTTTTCTGTCTGGTATTATATACTGAAAATATTTCACCAAAAGATTATAAAAACATTGAATTTTGTTTTCTTCTAGTATGGTTTCACTTTTAGATTTTAAATATTTAATCCACTCCTACCTCACACCATATTTTTAAAAAATCCAAGCAGAACAAAGATTTAAATATAAATATCTAAAGCAATAAAACTTAGAAGAAAATATAGGAGTAAATATGCTTTTCAGCTATGAAACCAAAAGCATAAGCAACAACAAAGACCAGATAAACTGGTAAAAGTTAAAAACAAAAAGTAAAAACTTTTACTTTTTACCGAGCTGCAAAGGACACTGCCAAGAAAGTACAAAGGCAACCCACAAAATGGGAGAGAATATTTGCAAATAATATACCTAATAAGGGGCCTCCCTGATAGCTCAGTTGGTAAAGAATCCGCCTGCAATGCAGGAGACACCAGTTCAATTCCTGAGTCGGAAAGATCCTCTGGAGAAGGGATAGGCTACCCACGCCAGTATTCTTGGGCTTCCCTTGTGGCTCAGCTGGTAAAGAACCTGCCTGCAATGTGGGAGACCTGGATTCAATCCCTGGTTGGGATGAGATGATCCCCTGGAGAAGGGAAAGGCTACCTACTCCAAGGGACTTGCATACAGAATAAAGAATTCTTACAACAATAGTCAGAAGAAAAATAGCCCAATTCAACTGGGCAAAGTATCTGAACAGGCCTTTCTCCAAAGATACACAAATGATCAAAAAGTATGTGAAAAGATGTTCAACATCATTAGCCATCAGGGATATGCACATTCAAACCACAATGAACTACCACTTCATTCCTCCTAGGATAGCTGTAACCAAGAAGATAATAACCAGTGTTGACAAAAATGTGGACAAACTGGAAGTCCCACACACTGGTTATAATAAAAATGGTGCAGCCATTTTGGAAAACATTCTGGCAGTTCCTCAAACAATTTAACACACAGTTACAAAAATAAATAAATAAATAAACACACAGTTACCAGATGACCTAGTAAGTCCGCTCCTAGGTATATACCTAAGAGAAGTGAAAACATGTTCATGCAAACACCTGTACAAGAATACTCGCAGCAGCTTTGTTCATAATAGCCAAAAAGTACCTAAAACCCAAATGTCCTTTGATGAATGAATGGATTGATAAAAGGGGTATTTCCATACAACGGAATATTATTTGGCAATAGAAAGAAACTAACACATGCTACGATATGGGTAAACCCTGAAGACATACTATGTTTAGTGAAAGAAGTCAGCCACAAAAGACCACAGATTTTATAACTCCATTTTAATGAAATGTTTGAAATAGGGAACTCCAGAAACAGAAAGTAGACCAGGACTAAGGGGGCTGCAGGGAAACCAAGAGTAACTGTTAATGGATGTGGGGCTTTTTTGGGGGGTGGGGGGGGGATGATGAAAATGTTCTAAAATTAATTGGATAATGGTTGCACAATTCTGTGAATATAATAAAAATAATAAAATTCTACCCTTTAAGTAGGTGAACTGATGGCATGAAAATTACATTTCAGTAAAGCTGATGTAAAAAGATATTTAATTCTGGTGCCAGTAACAGTTTATTTCTTCATCTGGAAGCTCGTTCTACAAGAATATTCACTTTGGAAAATCCAACTTACATTTATGGCATCTGTATTTTTATGTGTATATAGAATATCTCAGTATTTTTCTTAAAAATGTACTCTAGGATGTGGCTATTTTAGTTCTTAAATTTATCTGCATCAAGAGCGAAAATTTAAATTCTAAATCCTGCTTTACTTTATGCTCCAATCTAGAATGTGTTATTGCTAATAAATTTCTGTCCACCTCACCCCCAACTCAAATTTGATCTATGTGGAATTTATTTTGCTATGAAGTATGTAAATGGTATTTTAGAGCATCTGAGTGATTCTAAAAACAATTTATTCTCTCAAAGTTTAAAGCATACACACCACCCCTTGTTTCCTCTGGCTAATATTTCTATTAACTTTTCTTTAGATGAGGAAAAATTAGGTTAAATCAATATTTTATTGATTTTCAACAGCTTAGCTATTTTTAGCCAATGTATGAGTTGTTTTAAGCCAATGTATGAGCTGTTTTTAGCCATTTTCATGAGCAAATATATTTTATTTCATAAAATCAACATACTCATTTCAAGTTGGAACACAAAATCAGCTATTTGTTTACTATCAAATGATAGCTGGCTATAAAGAAGGTCTTTCCTTAGGCCAAAAGGCCCAATGCAGGAGTAGACTGTAACCTAAGTTGGTCCAATCAGAAGAAATCCAAATGTTCAATGGTTTGAAAAAGAAAAGAGCTCCCTCCTCACCCTCTCCCCCTCCCCATATATTACTCTGCCACAGGTAAACCAACTTGAGAACAGAAACAACCAAGGGTCAGATCAGAGCCAAAGGGAACTTGAAAAAAGTCTCAGCTTTGATATTATGATGAACTCCTTGATCAAACTGTTCCTGAAGTTCATGCTATTGCTGGATTTCTCAGATACATAAACCAATAAACATTTTTGGAAAGTCAACCTGAATTAAGACTTTCAGGTACTTGATACCAGAAGCGTCCTAACTGATACAGCTTCCAAAATAAATGCTGCTTTTATCTTTGCAAACAAGGAAAACTTAGATAAATATTCAACTGCTTTAAAGGAGAAGATATTTTACCTTGGCTTCCAACTGATTGGCAAAAAAGGGAGGGTTGCACATGCAAAAGTCATAAATTATCTCTGATTCTTCTTTAAGAGCATCCATCAGGAGTGTCTTCTGTGGTACTTTAACCACTAGGAGAAAAAAAGAGAGAGACTTAACTACTATTAATACTGTGACAGTTTTCAAATATATCCACAAATTCTTCGACACTAGTCTCTTCAAGAGGTGGTATTTGATTTCCCTCTCCTTGAGTGCAGCTTCACTCAATGACTTGCTTTTATTGAAAAGAACATGATAGAAGTAAAAGGGTATCACTTCTGAGGCTAGGTCACAAGAAGCAATATGGCTTCCTCCTTGCCCTATCACTTAAACAATTTGCTCTATGAGAAGCCAGCTGACATGCTCCAAGGATGCTTAAGTAGCCCTGAGGAGAGATCCACATGGCAATGAACGAAAGCTTCCTGCCTACAGCCACGTAAGTGAGCCATCTTGGAAGCAAATCTCTATCCCCAGTCTTCCAGACTACAACCTCATGAAAGACTCTGAAGCAGAACCACCTGGCTAGGCCACACCCAAATTCCTGACCCACATGAATGATGAGATAATAAATGTTTACTGTCTAAACTGCCAGATTTGGGGGTAATTTGTAATAGAGGAATGGATAACTAAAAAACTCATTAATAATATATTAGGGGACTTCCTTGGTGGTCTAGTGGCTAAAACTCCACGCTCCCAATGACCATGGGCCCAGGTTCGATCTCTGATCAGGGAACTAGATACCGCATACTGCAATGAACTGCAACTAAGAGTTCACATGCCACAACAGAAGACCCACATGCCACAACAAAGATCGAAGATCCAAAAAAAAAAAAAAAAAATTGAAGATCCTGTGAACTGTAGCTAAGACCCAGTGCAAATACATATATATTTAATATATACATTAGTATCTCCCTTTATGATATGTTTAACACTAGTAAGAAAAGTCTATTTCTTAGATAGCCAGTGTAAATTTGCTGCATGACTCGGGGAGCTCAAACTGGGGCTCTGTGACAAACTAGAGGGGTGGGATGCGATAGCAGGGAGGTCCAAGAGAGAGGGGACATATATTTACCTATGGCAGACTCAAGTTGATATATGGCAGAAACCAACACAATACTGTAAGGCAGTTATCCTTCAATTAAAAATAAATAACTTAAAAAAAAGAAAAGCCTATTTCTTCCGAAGAGAGACATAAAGTCTCTTTAATACCAAAAGAAAAAAAGAGAACTGCCTTTTACGTAGACAATAAGCACAGAAATAAACGTAAAAGCTCTACTTGAATGCACTGTTTAAGTCAGGGTGCCCGTCAGTCTCATGGTACTTACATAACTTGAAGGGGCTTCCCCAGTGGCTCCGTGGTTAAGAACCTGCCTGCAACGCAGCAAACACAGGAGACAGGGGTTTGACCCCTGGGTCGGGAAGATCTCCTGAGGAATGAAATGGCAACCCACTCCAATATTTTGGTCAGGATAATCCCATGGAGCCTGGTGGGCTATAGTCAGTGGGGTTGCAGAGTCAGAAATGACTGAGCAACTTAGCACAAAGGAGATCTGACTATTTGTAGCACAGTTCCATATGCGGAAATAAAAAAGATGGTACAGTTTAATCAACAGTGGGATTTTCTTCCTTTAAAATCTTGATAACCAGGTTACTTCATATACAGTTGGTTCTCATTAGCAGTAAAGTCACCACAAACACTGAATTAGTGAATACTGAACCACTGACTCCTAAGAGAAATACAGGGTTAGGTAGCTTCAAGCCTCTGATCACATTTTCATCATCCGATCAATATATATCCTATTTTATGTATCTCTGTTTAAAGACACCTTATTTAATATACATTACTGACTCATCAAGATTGAACTCATGGCCAACAGTACTATAATATGTCTGAAGAAAACTTATCTGACATACGTATTTTCTGTAAGGCACATCACAGCCTTCTACTTAGGAACACTAGTTCAAGTACTATGTTTAGGGGCCATTAAAAACAGCAAAATCACCAAGAAAAAGCACAGAATTGCAACAACAAAAAACGTGGTACTAAATAGACCATGAAAGGAACACTTGTTTACAGTGTGAGAGTTGAAAGGAGACAGCAGGGAAAAGAAAAAGAAAAGACAGCAGGGAACACACACACTGGGTGATTCAAATTTTTTCCCATTTTGCACATGTCTGTGAACGACCACAAAAGAACCACTAGCATTGATTTGGGGACTAAAAATAGCCACATGTAAGCAAACTTTAGCAAGTAGGCAAATTCACAAACACAGAATCCACAAATTATGAGGACTGGCTGCATTCACTCTGTTTCTGAGTTGATTCTGATAACAAAGCAGCAAACCCAATTACAACTGCACCAAATTTTTAAAAATTACCAAAGGTTGTATATTAAATGATATACAAAAGATAATGAGATGTGTCAAATTAGAAAAACAGGTTAACAAACAAAACTTGAAAGGAATATTGATTCTGCAGAGCTAACCTTTTATAAGATCAGATAAGTTATTCTGCTCCACATTCTTCTTTGCGTAGTTGAAGCACATATCATCTACTTCTGTTGCAAGGAAATACCAGCCGTTTAAGGTTGTTCCAAGTAAAGGATAGATGCAGGATGCCCCAGTACCTAGTGAAGTAAGAATTCAAAACACATTGCACACACCTGAGCAGAAGGTGAGAATAAGCAAAAACACCATTCTTCTTTTCTTCAAATCCTTATAGCCTTAACAGCTTAGAACAACAAGCTGGTACTGATTATACACATATTGCAGCTACTGGTTTCATGTATATTAGTCTTATGTCATAATTAGTTTCAAATTTCCTAAAGGAGAGACACTTTCTGCCCTCAATGTATGCTGTATGTAAAATGAAGTATGGCTGGTGATCAAGAAATAGAAGACTGACTAACTGAAAGCTGTCAAAACAATTTAATTTACTTTATAGAAAGTCTTCATTTTAAATCTCTCATGAAACTTAATTTTCTTGAAAGAAATCAATGTAATTCGTTAAAACAGCACAGGAATATCTTAAATAGATCAACATACACATCCCATTCTACAGAAGCAGGAAAAAATACATACAGTGTAAGATTTTTATAATACTAAATCACCCAATTTCCTACATATCTATCTGTAAGCTGTTACTTGAAGGAAACCAGAAGTAAAAAGGATTCTATTTCTCAGATGTGGAAGCATGGAAAAACATTTGTTCCAGGTCCAAAACATCAGTCATTGGCTGGTCCCACTACAGTTTCAAGGGAGACCTTCAAAGGCCAAATGCTCCAGGCACAAATCTCTCTGACAATTAGGGTTTGGTCCTAAACTTGCATGTAGAACCTCTAAACATAGATTGGACAAGCATATACTAACCACAAATAATTGCCACTGACTGATCTTGGCCAATGAGATCCTAAAGAGTATATTCAAGAGAAGAAAAGCTGGTGTTTTTCTCAGAGGCTCACAGTAGTTAGCCCAATTTCCAGGACCACATTTTGGTGCCAGTCTAGCCTTAGAAGGATTTGGCAGGAAGCACTAGAGGCCAGAGAAATGCCCAACCCAGAGGAAAGTGAGGGTCCTCTTACTGCTTCCTCATTAAATACTCAGAACAGGCTAGTAAAAGACACGAAAATGACTGATGGCCGGAACATTCAAGCTCTTCTGACAGTCACAGTGTTTACTAATGACATCCTGGCCCCGATGCTGCTGGGCAAACATCTCTGGGGGATGTGTGAGGCGGTGAGGGAAGGACTGGTAAAAGGCACTCAAGCTCCTCTCAGAATCCACAATTATGTAGACCCTGCTAGCCATTCTGGAAAGGCAGTCACTCAGAATAAGGAAATTAAGGAAATTTAAGTAGCACTTCCAGCTCTGTAGGAAAAACAAACTCAGAGCAGATCCCAGGCCCTTGAGTCTCACACAACGGCCCCTCTCTTCATACTTCAATTTCATTTAAAACAAAAAGAAAAAGGACATCTCCTTTCAGCTGTCCAAAGATCAGGTGCCCTCAGGGTAATAAACAAAGGTGAAAGACCTGCCCTCTGCCAAAAAAATCATTTCTCAATTCTTAAGACCAAAAGACTTGCATTCTAACATTCTAATCCCCTCAGAAAGCTGAATGACATTTTTAAATGGGTAATAATCCTTGCAATGATAAATAAAAATGGAAAGTGTATAACCATAGAATTAGAGCAAACTAATGGAGTCTGGGGGAAGAATTTATATAAAACCCTAATTAGAATGAATGTGATTTCAGCAAGAGTGCCCCTTGTGAAGAGCTAAAATCCATTAACCTCCTATATCCCCAAGTACTATTTTAGAGGGTTTGGGGCGTAATTAAAATAAATTAGTACTAAATAGGCTCTCAAGCTTTTTAAGCTTTTTATAACCCATCAGCCAATCTTCTGCGAGGAACATAAAAGAAACTTTTTTTAAACTCCATTATTTTTACCTAGTGCTTAGTTCATATCATGTGTTCAGAATTTTGAGTATTGAAAGAATGATGTATTTATCCATCAACATTCAACAAATCATTTACTGAGCACCTACTGTGTGCCAAAAACTTTGCTAGGACTTTGAATGTTAAAGTATTAATAACAGACTTGGTACTTTGCAATTGGGTGGCAGAGAAAAACATTAATCAATCAGACAAGTGAATGTGGTTTTAAAAAAATTCCATGAAGGAAAATACAGAGTTTTCTAAAGTTCATATTCAAGGAACGTATCTTATGCTGGAAAGTCAGAGAAGGCTTTCTTAGAAAACAAAGCTTGAGTTGACAGTTCAGTTCAGTTGCTCAGTCATGTCTGACTCTTTGCGACCCCATGGACTGCAGTATGCCATGTCCATCACCAACTCCCGGAGTTTACTCAAACTCATGTCCATTGAGTCAGTGATGCCATCCAACCATCTCATCCTCTCGTCCCCTTCTCCCGCCTTCAATCCTTCCCAGCACCAGGGTCTTTTCCAATGAGTCAGTTCTTCACATCAGGTAGCCAAAGTATTGGAGCTTCAGCTTCAGCATCAATCCTTCCAATGAATATTCAGGACTGATTTCCTTCAGGATTGACTGGTTGGATTGCCTTGCAGTCAGGGGACCCTCAAGTCTTCTCCAACACCACAGTTCAAAAGCATCAATTCTTTGGCGCTCAGCTTTCTTTACAGTCCAACTCTCACATCCATACACGACTACTGTAAAAAAACACAGCTTTGACTAGACAGACCTTTTCTGGCAGAGTAATGTCTCTGCTTTTTATGCTGTCTAGATTGGTCATAACTTTTCTTCCAAGGAGCAAGTGTCTTTTAATTTCACGGCTGCAGTCACCACCTGCAGTGATTTTGGAACCCACTATTTCCCCAACTATCTGCCATGAAGTGATGGGACCAGATGCCATGACCTTAGTTTCCTGAAATGTTGAGTTTTAAGCCAATTTTTTCACTCTCCTCTTTCACTTTCATCAAGAGGCTCTTTAGTTCTGCTTCGCTTTCTGCTGTAAGGGTGGTGTCATCTGCGTATCTGAGGTTATTGTTGTTCCATGCCCAGTTCTAACTGTTGTTTCCTGACATGCATACAGATTTCTCAGAGACAGGTCAGGTGGTCTGGTATTCCCATCTCTTGAAGAATTTTCCGGTTTGTTGTGATCCACACAGTCAAAAGCATTGGTGTAGTCAATAAAGCAGAAGTAGATTTTTTTCTGGAACTCCCTTGTTTTTTCTATGATCCAACTGATGTTGGCAATTTGATCTCTTGTTCCTCTGCCTTTTCTAAATCCAGCTTGAACATCTGGAAGTTCATGGTTCACGTACTGCTGAAGCATGGCTTGGAGAATTTTGAGCATTACTTTGTTAGCATGTGAGATAAGTGCAATTGTGCAGTAGTTTGAACATTCTTTGGCACTGTCTTTCTTTGGGATTAGAATGAAAACTGACCCTTTCCAGTCCTGTGGCCGCTGCTGAATTTTCAAATTTGCTGGCATATTGAGTGCAGCACTTTCACAGCATCATCTTTTAGTATTTGAAATGGCTCAACTGGAATTCCATCACCTCTACTAGCTTTGATCGTAGTGATGCTTTCTAAGGCCCACTTGACTTTGCATCCCAGGATGTCTGGCTCTAGGTGAGTGATCACACCATAGTGATTATCTGGGTCATGAAGATCTTTTGTATCTAGTTCTTCTGTGTATTCTTGCCACCTCTTCTTAACATCTTCTGCTTCTGTTAGGTCCATACCATTTCTGTCCTTTATTGTGCCCATCTTGCATGAAATGTTCCCTTGGTATCTCTAATTTTCTTGAAGAGATCTCTAGTCTTTCCTATTCTATTGTTTTCCTCTATTTCTTTGCATTGATCACTGAGGTAGGCTTTCCTATCTCTCCTTGCTATTCCTTGGAACACTGCATTCAAATGGGTATATCTTTCCTTTTCTCCTTTGCATTCTGCTTCTCTTCTTTTCACTGCTATCTGTAAGGCCTCCTCAGACAGCCATTTTGCCTTTTTGCGTTTCTTTTTCCTGGGGATGGCCTTGACAAGTACAAGTATGGGGAAGAGGTGACAAGTACAGTGGAAACGAGAGAGAACGAGGCGACGGTGGGAGCTCCAGGCAGGGGCAGCAACATGCACAAAGAATCACAATGTCTGATTAGAAGAACTAAAGACACGTGTAGAAATCAAAAAAAAGAAAAAGAATATAAGGTGAGGGTTAGAGACACCTAGAGGGGCAAGAATCAGACAATGAAAATTCTAATAGGCCTACTAAAGGTTTTGGGTGTTTATCACAGAAGCAATAGAAAGTCATTAAAATGGTCAATGTAATAATTAGACATAGGTTTATACATACTTTCTGGAATGGCGAGGCAACAGAGCAGACGAGAGCAGGGTAGTTGAGAAGATATTTTGCAGACAGGGAGACATGATGGTGACTCGGACTGGGATGGTGGCAACTGAGATGAAGAAAAGTAGATGATTTAAGAAATATTTAAGAAAGGAAAACTATTTAAGGGTAAAAGGTGATAGACACTGTCAGTGAGAATGGAGAGAAGCAAAAATCAAGGACGACACGGTGGACTGTGAGGGAGCTGTTGAAATAAGGAACAAAGGCAGAGGACCAAGATTAGGAAGGAAGAATTTGAGTTTGGTCTTGGACGTTGCAAAATCTGAGATGTCTCTGACATATCCAAGTTTCTCATATATTTGGGACCAGAGTTCAAGAAAAGTAATCTGAGTTGGAGGAATAAACAATCTGTAGGTTATCTGCATGGAGGTAGAAAATAAAGTCGTAGACATGGACGAAATTGCCTAGAGGTAGAGTGCCAAATAAGAAAAGAGTTAAGATTCAGCTTCAGAAATTCTCAATATTTAATAGCCAGATACAAGAAAGGAAGCCTGAAAAGGGGAGAAGAGTTACTAAAAATGAAAAGGGAAAACCAGAGGAGTCTGGGGTCATGGAAGCCCAATGGAGGAGTGTGTTTAAAAGAGAAAGGAGAGGTAGGTAAATGCTGCTGGAAAGGTCATGTACTATGAGCCTTGAAAATGTTGAACATTTACTATCACCTAGAAACTGTCTCCTAGTAACTATATTTAGAAATAGAGTACAGAGTTTTTAATTCTTCATTCTTTCTATAAAGAATTAATAAAGTCCAACAGATTAACAAATTTTAAACTCTATCAAAATGAAAACACTGGCTATGACAAACATATATTTATAATTGTAAAACCCACCCTGGCTTCATTTCATTCTGTTTCTCTACTTATTTCCCCAAATGAATCAAACAGGACAGTCTTCTCCATTGTAGAAGTTTACAATTAAGTGAACATCTTAAAGCCTTTTCCTTCCTTTTAATTTTGGATTAAATAGTCTCTATGAATAATTATCTAAGAGATTTCTAAAAGTATTCAGGCCCACATGATCTTTTATTAAGTGGCCATCACCACAACATCCCAATATGGGGACTTCTGTAGTAACACCAAATAATTCAGAGTAAAAATAGTGCCCAACAGACACAGATGTAGACATGGTGATCTGAAAAGCTAAGAAAACAGGAGCCCCACTTTCATTCTGCACTCTCTTACCTCCTTGTGCTCTGTCTGGGGTTGACAATCCCTTCTCAGAGAGACTGACAGCAGAAAAGCCCAGGTGTACCAAAAAAGGACAATGACATTTGTAGCCAGTTTCTTTTACACAACAAATACCCAGGAGTTTTCAAAGAACTTGCAAAGACCTCGCAAAATTTATGAAACTTAACAGTTAGCCAAGAAAGAATTTTAAGCCATGTACCTATGTCAATTCCTCTTCGGAGGGTATTTTTGTCAGAGTTCTGATGACCGATCAGATCTTCTACCCAGTGAATATAGTTGAGTCTCAAGGGAACTGTAGGAATCAGTCTCTCCAGCGGAATATCAATAGAAAGTCCAAAATCTTCCCTTAGCAGAGTACAAGTCAGAGCTCTGACTGCTTCGGGGTCTTTAAAATTAAGACTGGGAAAGGTGGAGAAAAAGAAGTAAAACTGATTAGTAAGATGTGCTATGCTGCAAAAGCTCTATGGCAACCAGGCAGTACCAAACACCCATTTGAATTTCCTGGAGATCACGGATAGTTATGCAGGAGCATTCAGCGGAGAAGGCAGTGGCAACTCACTCCAGTACTCTTGCCTGGAAAATTCCATGGACAGAGGAGCCTGATGGGCTACAGTCCATGGGGTCACAAAGAGTCAGGCAAGACTGAGCGATTTCACTTTCACTTTTCACTTTCATGCACTGGAGAAGGAAATGGCAACCCGCTCCAGAGTTCTTGCCTGGAGAATCCCAGGGACGGGGGAGCCTGGGGGGCTGCCATCGATGGGGTCGCACAGAGTCGGACACAACTGAAGTGACTTAGAAGCAGCAGCAGGAGCATCCAGGGCTGTGGCAAACACATATGGTTGTGTAACAGTCACAGTATATGAGAGGCAGCATAAATTTCCTCCAAAAATACTGCATCCTCATACATGAAGCATAAAAAACCAGAATACCTCAGTTCCAGTTCCTGCCGAGTTGTCTCCTTACTTAGTTATGTGACTTTGGACAAGTTATTTAGCCTCTATGAGGCCATTTACTCCACTGTAAAATGGGGATAATACCTACACGTAGAGCTGCTGTGTGATAATCTGTGGAAAGTACTAGCATAATGCCTACTACATAGTAACTGTTTCACAAATGTTGGCTATTTTTACTATCACCAATTAACATGATATGATAGCAGCATTCTCTGAAAATCATACTTAAAAGTGGAAAGAAACCAGTATAAGATGTTTAATAATGAAAACAGGTTAACATATTTAAATACAACAGATATTATAAATATTAAATTTTAAATGTGACTAATTTTAGCAGGCTTCCTGAGTTGTAATTTACATACTATAAATTCACCTATAAAGACAAAATCGTTTCTCGTGTATTCACGGAGTTGTGCAACCATCACCCCAATCCAATGCCATCATCCTCAAAAAGAAACCCTGTACTCATTTGCAAGTCATTCCTCATTTCTGCCCTCAGCTCTGGGCAACCACTAATGTAACTTCTGTCTTCAGAGATTTGCCTTTTGTGAACATTTCATACAAATGAATCATATAATATGTGGTCTTTGCATCTGGATTCTTCCACTTAGCACAATGTTTGTGAGGTTCACCAATGGTGTGCATGTATCAGTACTTCATCTCTTTTTATGGCCAAATAATACTCCATTGTATGGACGACCACATTGCAGTTCATGTACTGGATGAATAACCACATTGGCTTTTTGTTTATCCACTTACCACTTGATGGCCATTTGAATTGTTTCTACTTTTTGGCTGTCATGAACAATGCTGCTAATAAATATCCACATACAAGCCTTCACATGGATGGGTTATTATTTCTCTAGATAATAGTAGATATGAAAGAATATGTCATATGACATATTTACATTTAACTTCTTAAGAACTGATGTCAATGTAACTATTTGAGAGGCAGGAAAAGTGTTAAATGAGATGAAGAAGTAGTTGTGCAGCAACAAAATGCTGGAACAAAATCAGGAGGATAAATAACTTCAAAAGTGATTGACTTTACTTTAGGTGGGGATTTATGATCTTTTAAAGACAAGTTTCCATAAAACAGCAGGAGTGGAAGTTTGCAGCATAAATATATGCTAGCAATAAAAAGTCTCATTAAAATATATTAAGCCTATTTAACGGGATATTAATGAGGTCTATTCCTAGGCATCAGAGGTACATATATATTAATTTTGTCAATTGTGGAGGCTGATAAAAGAGAGTTAATCCACGGGCAAGCAACCATGAACACAGTTTTGCTTCACTCAATAGCACAGCAATTGCCTCAATCAATTTTCACATTAAAAAATAAAAAAGGCCAGCACTGCCTTTGTATTCCTACCTTAATGAAAAGCAGTACAAAAGCAGGTTCAACAATATAAATTATGTAGCAAAAAAATTAAAAAATAAATCTATAAAAACTTAATTTTTAATTCTAACAAGAATATCCTATTTTACTCCTTTAAAGTCAATCAAGTGTTCGAAAAAGATGGGCCAACTCCACTTCAGCCTTTGACTGTGTGGATCACAATAAACTGTGGGAAACTCTGAAAGAGATGGGAATTCCAGACCACCTCACCTGCCTCTTGAGAAACCTGTATGCAGGTCAGGAAGCAACAGTTAGAATTGGACATGGAAAAAAACAAAAATTGGACATGGAACAACAAACTGGTTCCAAATTGGGAAAGGAGTACATCAAGGCTGTATATTGTCACCCTGTTTATTTAACTTCTATGCAGAGTACATCATGAGAAACACTGGGCCGGAGGAAGCACAAGCTGGAATCAAAATAGCTGGGAGAAATATCAATAACCTCAGATACGCAGATGATACCACCCTTATGGCAGAAAGTGAAGAGGAACTAAAAAGCCTCTTAATGAAAGTGAAAGAGGAGAGTGAAAAAGTTGACTTAAAGCTCAATATTCAGAAAACTAAGATCATGGCATCTGGTCCTGTCACTTCATGGCAAACAGATGGGGAAACAGTGGAAACCGTAGCTGACTTTATTTTTGGGGGCTCCAAAATCACTGCAGATGGTAATTGCAGCCATGAAATTAAAAGATGCTTACTCCTTGGAAGGAAAGTTATGACCAACCTAGACAGCATATTAAAAAGCAGAGACAAAAAAAAAAAAGCAGAGACATTACTTTGTCAACAAAGGTCCGTCTAGTCAAGGCTATGGTTTTTCCAGTAGTCATGTATGGATGTGAGAGTTGGACTGTGAAGAAAGCTGAGCACCAAAGAATTGATGCTTTTGAACTGTGGTGTTGGAGAAGACTCTTGAGAGTCCCTTGGACTGCAAGGAGATCCAACCAGTCCATCCTAGAGGAGATCAGTCCTGGGTGTTCACTGGAAGGACTTATGCTGAAGCTGAAATTCCAATACTTGGGCCACCTGAGGCAAAGAGCTGACTCACTGGAAAAGACCCTGATGCTGGGAAAGATTGAGGGCAGGAGGAGAAGGGGATGACAGAGGATGAGATGGTTGGATGGCATCACCGACTCAATGGACATGAGTTTGGGTAAACTCCAGGAGTTGGTGATGTACAGGGAGACCTGGTGTGCTGTGGCTCATGGGGTCGCAAAGGGTTGGACACAACTGAGTGACTGAACTGAACTGAACTCCACTTCCTTCAGTGACAGTGATGACAGTCAATTTTTACACATGGAAAGAAGTTCACATCAGAGTATCATACTAAAAACATTCAAATAAGTTCATGTTCTTTATTCTACAACAGCAGCCCAATCTATTACTAATCTAGCCCAATCATTGCTAGACACACAAAAGGAATATAAACCCATTCTGATGTCTACGTCCAAGCCTTACAACCTGAAATGCAAAATTTCAGAATTTTTCTATCGAAGCAACAATAACCTAGATACCTTATAAAATAAAAGATGAAAAGTATTCTCTAAGAACAGTACCTACTGACAGAATCGCTAACCTAACGTTTCTCAATGTTATTATGCACTGGCATTTTGAATAAAACTGTGAAAATCAGGAACTGCAAACTGAAATATTTAGCAGCTACTACGCAAAATGCCAATCCTTGACAAGATATGTTCTTGTGCCAGAATGCAAGTCAATACACCGAGCAGAGTCACGACCGCAGACGTGTCTGCTGAGCCTCACTGTGGCGCAGGGCCTCGCCGTGGTGGTCGGCAACAGACAGTTTGTGGTCGAGCAGTCAGGCCAATGGCTACACTAGTAGCACTAAGCCAGATGACACAGACCAGCATTTCAAAGGGGATGGTCACCAGGCAGCTCCAGGTAATGAATATCAAGTGGGTTTGCCAGCTTACCTTTGCCAAATCTCTAAATTTTTCAAATGAAACCAGGAACCTGTATCTTTAAATGAAATTTTTCTGATTCTTAAAATCTATGTGGACAATAAATAACTGCAAGTCTCATACAATTCACAGGCTGAAAGGTGGCAACCTCTATTGTAGAGAGTGGAATAACAAAGTTGGGTTACCTGGCCACTTTGCACTTTTAAAGTAGTATAATAGTGTTTCACTCTTTTTATTTATTTAATTTTATTTTTTTTCACTCTTTTTAAATACTACTTTGCTCAACTGAGTTATATGGACCAGATCAGAATTTTTTTTTTAATTTTTTATTTTTTTAGGTCAGAATTGAGAGGCTGTGATTGCTTCATTCCTTTATTTATTCAACAGATATTATATGTCATCTATGTGCCAGCCATTGTGCAAAATACTGGAGATGTTGCAGTACGCAAATACAATCTCTCCCTTCATGAAGCTGACAGTCTGGTAGGTATTAATCCCCAGAATCATTCAAACATACATAAAACTGTCACTGTGATGAATACTATAAAAGTATAGGTACACTGTGCTATGAAACCTACATACTAAGTGGAACTGCCTTGGGAAGGTCAAAGAAAGCTTCCCTGAGGACTAAAAGTAGAATAAAAATTTAACAAAGGAAAGAACTGAGAGAAGGGAACGTGGATGGCATCTTAGGGTCCTAAGTAAAGAGAAGAGCAAGTGCAAAGACCCTGAGACAGGACAGAACTTACAGGGCATCCCTGGAACTGAGAGACAGCCGCTGTGTCTAACACGCAGAAAGCAAGATAAGCACGCATGGTTTAAAATGAGGCTGGAGAGGAAGAGAGAAGGTTGATCACGGAGGACCTTATAATTATGGTAACCATATAATTTTATCAATTAATTGAGGACTCTTCTGAAAGTGAAAGAGCTATTAATCACATCAGGATAACTATAATCTATGTTAAGGAGTTAGGTCTAGTATGGAATAAATCTGGACCAAGTGGAAGCAAAGATGTCAATTAGAGAGCTACTGCCGTAAAAGGCTGGCCAATGGCAGCAGTGGCGAAGACAGGGAAAAGTGACAGCAATTTAGACACATTCACGAAAGAAAACTTACAAGATTTGCTGCTGATGGACCGATACGCAAAGCAGGGGAGGATGTGTTTACAGATGTCTCCTAGAGTTCTGGCTTGTTCAACAGGATAGACAGTACCATTTGCTGAATCTGGGAACTCTGGCAGAGAACCATTTTTGAGGAAGCATATCATATTTGAGAGTCATGTTTGAGACATCCCAGTGCAGATACTGAGTAAACATGATCTCCAGGTATAGAACTCAGAAAACTGGTCTGCACAAACAAATGTATAAGCTATTTGCAAACAAACAAATGAGACCCTAGCATAGGTGACAGTGTCTAAGGAGAAAACACAAAGTGAGAGGAAAAGAGCTTCCCACTAAGCCTGAAGAGTCCTTTAATGGCAGTATGGACAATTGTTACAGAGGAAGCTACATCAGGAGACAGAGGGCGGAAGAAGGAAAACCGGGAGAGTGTGACGCGATGCCAATGACACCAAGGGAAGAAGGTGTCCATGAAGGGTAAGCATGTCAGCAGAGAAAACTGCTGCTTGGAAGTCAAATGAAAACCCAAACTGGATTTAGTAACTGTGACACCTTTTCAGAAGCTGCTTTTGGAGTGGTGGAATTTAGAATCTACCATGAAATGTGCTAAAGATTAAGTATGGTATGAAAAAAATAAGAGACCAGAAAAATAGATAATTCTTCAAGAAGGTGAGTTATGTAAGGGAGAGAGGGGGCAGGGACAGGGCTGATGGAGAGGTTTCTTTATTAATTTTTTAATGGAAAACTTAAATATGTTTAAAAGTCAATGGAAAGTCACACAGGCCACATACTCTGATTTGATTTATAAGAAACATCCAAAACGTGCAAAGTTTTAGAGACTGAAAGCAGATTAGTGGTTTCTAGGGGTTGAAGAGACAGTAGTGGGGAATGATTGCTCAATGTGTTACAGGGTTTCTTTTGGGGGTGATGAAAATGTTCTGGAATTAGATAGCGGTGATGTTTGCACAACCTGTGAACCTAGTAAGAACTATACACTTTAAAATGATGATTTTATGATATGTGAATTATATCTCAATTTTTTTAAAACTCAAAAGGAAGAAGCTAGTTGACAGACTTTAAGTAAAGGAATTTACTGGACTATGTAAGGTTCTTGAGATGGGGGAGGGTACAGAGGCCAGAGCACACAGGGCAAATTTAACTGAATTAGATTTAGAATATAGTAAGAAGTCATAAAAATAATAACAGGTTGTCAAACAGAAACAAAAGCCAAATGTACAGCCTTTTGTTGAGTTTCCATCAACTCATACCTACCCACAACAAAATTTAAGAATTTTTTTAACTTATCACACCTATGGTCAAATAAGCAATGAGACAGTAAGATTACATAAAATCAAAGATTCTGGAGCAGTTATAAATGACCTTTACTGTTAACCCTTTATTAGCCAAAGAACCAAACTCCTACTTACAAAATAGTAAGAAACTACCTTGATCAATCAAGTTGATCTCTTAAATGCGAATTCCTATTTTAGCTAACGAGCAAATGCCAGAGAAGAAAAACTTAGTCATCCAAACTCTCATTTGCTCTTTCCAAGTACAGTTAAAAGAGTACTCCAATTTTTCTAGCTAAGGCCAGTGACTTACCCTAAATTTGGTGAAATGTAAAAAAAAAAAAGTCCAAGAGTAAGGGAAACAGTTAAATATAATTAAGCTTTACAGAAAAATTAGGAACAACCTAAAAGTAGTCAACAGGGGAGTTGACTGAATGCATCCAATCAAGAGAACACTTTTCAGTCGTGAAAAGCAGTAAGACTGGGCTGATCCACAGTCTTGTATGAGGAAGGTTCTTTAACATATTAACATATTAAACTAACAACAACAAAAACAAAACCCCAAGTTTGGGAAAAAGCATATATGTACATTATAATCACATTATTGTAAAAATAAAAATAAGACAAAAAGACCCTCTATATGAATACACACAGAAAACAATCTGGAAGGATGAGAACCACCTCTGATGTGGACATTCTCCTATTTTTGTATTATCTGCATACATGTTACATAATACCACCTTCAAAACAAGAGTAAGTGTTCTGTAACTATATGGAAAATGCTTAAGTCAAGTGGGGGTTAAAAAAAAGTCCTTTGGTTATACTTGTATCAAAATTACAGCCAAAAATATTACCATATATTAGTAAGTCAGGGCTTAGAAAGGAAAAGACAAAGTAATTTGATCTCTAGGGTGGAAGAACTTTTTTTTGACCTTTTTTTCTTTTATGTATGCAACATTACCACTATAAATGTAGGTAGGAAGGATATATTTAAATAATTTCCCCATTAATGTAATGGGAAATGTTTGTATAATACATAAATATTTGTATAATAATAATTTTAAAAATATCTTTTTCAAAAAAGGAAAACAGATCCTTGGTTCCAGAGTACCTGTTTTCTGTGAAAATGGGCCAATTCTTTCAGAGACCAAACCAGAGTATTTCCCACACTGACAGCAATCACCAAGAGATGGCTGTACAGCTTGAGCATCAATTACATGGCTTCATGAAACACTTGGAGCAAGAGAAACGGCAGTATAATTAATATTTTCTTAGTGCCTTCAAACAGAGTTGTTGTTTATATAAACAATTCTCATTATTTTAAAGAATGTACTTACTTTGATGGGATAGAATATATAACTTATTAATAAGGAACTATATCTTAATCACCAAAAAGTATAAGACATCAAGCAGAAGCTAGTCTAACTGAAGAAAATAAACAAAAATCAATGAAGAGCTGATTCTCAGACTCTGTGAGCCACACAAGTGGTTGTTTACTTACTTCTAAGAAAATACAGACACTAATCTGAGGGTTGGAGATCTTTTTGTAGGACAGAAGTGAAGTCATCCGACTTCTCTAGTTAATTATCTAGGTCACTTTAGTACCCTGGGACATTCAGAATTCCTCAACACAGGCAAGATCTTTTTTCATTCTCATTTCTGAGAGCACGGGGAGGCACAGGGACTAAAATTAGCTCTCATGTGGAAATTAGCAATTTATTCCATCAGTCTTTGTTGTTCGCTTAACACATCCAGCTCCATAAAACAAAACAGCCTATTGTCAACAGGCTCATGCCTGATTTCCCCAGGATGACTCTTGCTCTGGTATTGATGAATACAGTAACACCATTATGGATGGAGTTTGGAAAGATACATTCTGTAACCATGGTTAAAGTAACAAGCATTAACACTGTATAGGCTGAACCTTAAGTAACAACAGAGGCTGAAGCGTCCCCACCTTACTCCAACACTGGTTTCTATTCATTACGTCTTCACTGGGGTGCTAAAAATGGTACAGTCATAAACTATGACACAGCCATTCAATGCTGGACTTTGGTTTTGAAAACAAATCAGTTGAGTGTCATACTCTATTCAGACTCAACTGACAGGGCTCAAGTAGACTGCAGGATGTTCCCATGGGGCTGGTTACTGTGGAAAAGCACAAACTGAAATCTAATTGCAATGGTCAGATATGATTATAACAAAGCAGAGACAGATGCCGGGAAGAGACAGGAAGAGAGAGAGAGATCACACCAGCAATCCTTGATACTTTATCAAGTATACCAGGCTTACTAACAGTAAGAATAAATACCCTTCACTAAGTGTCTCCAATGTGTTCAGTCACTTTGCACATGTCATTGCTAACCTTTATGACAAACATCCAAAGTATGCCCTTTTATCCCTCCTTTTTAGATGAGGAAATTCAGTCTCAGCAAAGCTAAAAAATCATCTAAAACCTCACAGCTGATAAGTAGCACTCTCAAGACTAGTCCTTAGGATGACTCATTCAGAAGTGCCCCTCTTTCCACACCACACCCTGGTTGCCTTCAGAGAGCACTTCAGGGCTCAGCAAATAAACGACACTTCAATCCATCTTAGGTCTAATGTTCTGTCTGGTATTCCTTTATCAACACTAGCTGGATTTGTGTTTTGGCCATTCTTTTTTGTGTATCTTCTTGAGTTAAGTTAAAGTAGGTAAGTGTTAGTTGCTCAGTTGTGCCTGACTCTTTGCGACCCCATGGACTGCAGCCCACCAGGCTCCTGTGTCCATGAAATTTTCCAGGCAAGAATACTGGAGTGGGTTGCCATTTCCTTCTCCAGGGGATCTTCCCAACCGAGGGGTCGAACCCAGGTCTCCTGTACTGCAAGCAGATTCTTTACCAATTGAGCTACAAGGGAAGCCCGTTAAGTTAAAAAGCTACTATAAAAATAAAGAACAGGCTACTGATGCATATAATCATAAATGACTCTTATCTAAATAAGCAGGAAGGGGGGTGATGTCCAGAAGGAGGTAGGTGGTTTACCCTTTAAAAAAAAAGGACATCTCTTCTACTTCTATCGTGTGCGTGTATGTTAGTCACTCAGTTGTGCCCTACACTATGTGACCCATGGACTATAGCCCACCAGGCTCCTCTGTCCATGGAATTCTTCAGGCAAGCATACTGGACTGGGTTGCCATTCCCTTCTCCAGGGGACCTTCCCAACCCAGGGATCAAACCTGGGTCTTCCGCATTGCAGGCAGACTCTTTACCATCTGGGCCACCAAATCACAGACCCCTTATGTGCCAACTTTAGATAAACTCATACTCTCCCATTGTTAAAGTAAGAGAAGTTCTCTTCAAATTTGCTTCATCCTCTTTCCAACCCCTCACAGACAAATTTGCTTCACCTTGCAAAAACTTTTAAAATTACCTTTGCCTATCACAAAACAACCACTGTGAACACCAGGTTCATGATTTTAAGTCCTTTTCTATGCACAGCATATCTGGTTTCAGTCTGAAACAAATCATGTTTTATAATCTGCAATACCCATTCCCTGGGCTACGTGGTATTCCACTGTAGGGGACTGCACTGTAAGAATATACAATTTTGGAAATATAAATTATTTTCAATTTTCTTTGTTATAAACATCTTTGGAATAAACATCTTCAAACATACATTATTTCATTTAAGTATGCTTTTAGAACTGTCAAAGCTGCAATCCTACCAGCATTTTATCACTATGCCTATTCAACTACATTTTTGCCATTGATGAATAATGTATATTTAATCTTTGCTAATTTGGTCCATTTTGTCTTTCTTCTTTTTGTAAATTGCCTATTTTTTTTTTTTTTTGTAAATTGCCTATTTTTATCCTTAACCTATATATTAAGGTTTTTTCCTTTTTCTTATTGTCTTCTAAGAGTTTTTCACATTAAGGGAGCTAATTCTTTGCTATATGCTATAAATGCTTAGACTATATGTGTTGTCAACTTTTACTGCTTCTTGATATGTAAAAGTTTTTATTTCTTAGGTAGTTGAATCCATAAAATTTCTTTTATAAATTCTATCCTTGGAGTTTACTTAGAAAGACTATTCCTATACCCAACATTCAACAGTTCACCTATACATTTTTCCTAGTATTTAAATAAAATAAATATACTGAAATCACTAAACCATCAGAAATCTAGTTTGCATAATATATAGGAAAGGGAATCTAATGCACTTTCCCCACAGCTGTTCCAACTGCATCTATTAAAAATCCATTACTAAAATAAATAAATAAATAAAAACCCATTACTTAAAAAAAACAAACAAAAAATTTCTGTCTAGTTCCACCCTTAACAACCTGAAATGCTCTTATTCTACATTATAGTCTACACGGTGGGGTGGCATCTTACTTAGGAGTCAGGTTCTAAAGTAAGCATGTAAAGTGAAAATCCAAAATAACACTGTGACATCTCTTTAATCATTCACAGCACTGTAACATTCACATTATGAGGAACACATAGGAGTCAAGACTGATTAAGAAAGGAAGATTCACCCTGTCCACTCTACACTCCCTCTGGGAGGTTCAGTACTGAGTAGAGTGCAGGCTGGACTCACTCATTATTTAATGTGCACATGCTATTTAGACTTGAACGCCACTTTGTGCCAGACAATGGGGGACCATTCCTGTGGCAATACTTCGCTAATGTTTTAATTCCTTGAACTTCACAGTATATTAAATACCCATCTGGGAGAGTTTACACTCCTTCACCTTTCCATCATCCATTTAGAACATTTGCTTTGAGCATCTTTTCTTTGAACAAAAGAAATATCATGTCATTTTCTCTCCCAAAAACCTCAGGAGGATTCTGATTTGGGAAAGAATTGACATATTAACTTTATTGAGCTCTCCCATCCAGAAACATACCATGTCCTTAGATTCACTGTCTCCCCTAGATCCCTGAGAGCAATTCTGCTGTTTTATGCACACGGTCTTAACATATTTCTTTGTCAAATGTCTGCCTATTTCTCTTTGCTACTGTGTACGGGATCTTTTACTGTAATTATATTTTCCAACTAGTATCTGGAAAGCTATCAATTTTTCTTTATTTATTTACATACGTTTAAATAATATATATATATGTATATTTTATTCTGTAATCATTTGAAAAATTTTAGGTGATTCTCAAATGTTTCTTCAGGTAGACAATAATCAAGCCATCTGTAAAATTGCAATTCTTTTTCTTTCTAATCTTTGAACTCAATAAATAAGAGAAGCAGGAGACTGAGTTAAGAGAGTTCCAACTCAGTCCCTTCTAGTGTTAGAAGCTTGTGCCAGCTATTTAAAAAGAACGTGTGTTCATATTTGCAGATCAAAAAGTTCAAAACATATCATTAAGTCAAACCCATTGATTATATTCTTTAGGCTCTCTATCAGTAGTTCTTAACCGTTTCTGGGTCAACTACCCTTTTAAAAGTGAAGTTCTAAATTATAGGTTAAAGCTTTAAGCCCTTCATGGACAGAGGCGCCTGGTGGGCTACAGTCCATGGGGTCGCAAAGAGTTGGACACGACTTAGTGACTAGACAACAACTCCAAGAAAAAGAGCATATTTAAAGAGTATTTTTGCCTAATTGTCTTTGAAGCATTCACTGATCCTCTGAAAATCCCTAGGTCATTGTTGTTTATTTTTATCTACTTGGTTCAAACTACAAAGAAAAATGTCTCTGAATTACATCAAACACTTAAGTCTTCTGAAAATTATTCCTTTCAGAAGACAAAAGACAAATGTGTTTTCTTTTTTTAATAAATTGAGGCTTTTTGTCTTCTATTTTACTTTAATCTGGAGGGAAGTCTCATTTCTAGCATGATTTTGCCCATCCCTTTATTATCGGCAATTTTAAGTTTTGAGCATGGCATCTATAAATGGCAGATAGTTAAGATTTTAAAGAATTATTCTCATGCATTCAACAAATATTTATTGAACATCTATTACTTGTCAGACACCCTTAAACCATTCAGATATGTTGTGATAACAGATCTTGCAGTCTGCTCTGAGTGGTTTTTTTTTAAATATAAATCTTAAAGCCATCTTAAAAATCTAACCATTTAAAAAATCTTCCTCTGGTTCCTTAAAGTCTGAGCAATCAAGTTCATTCTTATTTGCATGCTATGAAAGGCTCTTTGTGACCTGTTCTTTGTCTTCCTTTCAGTCTCATCTCCCAGTATTCTCTAAGCTGTTATCCTATATCCACTTCAGCCCCATCTAATGCAGCTCTGCAAATGTACCAGGCCTTTCACAAAATTCTGTTCTCTACACTTGGAACTCTTCCGCCCTTCTATTCAGCCATCAGAATTCACTTCAAAGACCAAGGCCTTCACTAACACCACCTCCAAATTACTGTGGGTCCTTCTCTTCAGACTTCTGTTTTCAATTGTCTACCCAATACCCCACCTTGGATACTGCATAGACTTTTCAGATTCAATGTGCCCCCAAATGAAAATATATCATCTCCCCTAAACCAGCTCATTCTGCCTTGTTCCTTACTGCAGTAAATAGCACTACCCCCTAATCTCTTGCTAAATTGAGGTCACTTGGCTCATGCTTAATTTCTACCATGTTCTGCTAATCTTATTCATCAATTTCTTCCAAATTCATCCAGTGATCTATATCCCTCCTCCCTCTACAGAGTTATGTCATCAATATATCTAATGTGGATTACTAAAACCAGTCCCTACTTACTTATACTTCCAATCTTAATTCCCCCTGCAATCCATCTTCTATACGGCTCCTAGATTACATCTATCTAAACAGTTCTGGTCCAACCTAAAGGAGATCAGTCCTGGATGTACACTGGTAGGATCGATGTTGAAGCTGAAACTCCAATACTTTGGCCACCCGATGCAAAGAACTGACTCATTTGAAAAGACCCTGATGCTGGGAAAGATGGACAGCAGGAGAAGGAGGAGACGACAGAGGATGAGATGGTTGGATGGCATCACCGACTCAACAAACATGGGTTTGGGTGGGAGTTGGTGATGGACAGGGAGGCCTGGCGTGCTGCGGTTCATGGGGTCGCAAAGAGTCGGACACGACTGAGCGACTGAACTAAACTGAACGGAAACAATTCTGAATGCTACTGGCTTGCTTTAAAACTTTAGTAGATAGGGATGGGGATGGGTAATTCTGAAGACAAAAGAACTCGCCGCACATGAGCCTAAGATAAATTCCAAACTCACGGCCTTATACAACACTGCCAAGCATCACCCTCTCAGCCTCACCTCCTGTCATGTGTCCACACCGCAGCAGCTTTTCCAGTCCCCATGACTATGCTCTTCGCACATGCCACTCCCTCTGCCTGTTAACACTCTTCTTTCTACCTGGCTCATTCTTCAGAACACAACTGAGACCACCTTTCTGTTTCAAATTATTCTCTAAATCCCAAGGTTGGGGTCAGGTTTCCCTTCTGTGTGATTCCACTGTGTGCTCCACAGGCTCAGCCACACTGAAGGCTAACTGCCTGTTTATTTGCCCACTTCCTCCACTAGTGTGTGAACCCCAAATATGGCCGAGACCAGGTCTTTCTTGTTTATTACAGCTTTCCTAGAACTTGGCACAAAATAGCTAAAAAATCAATATACATTTAATAATTAAGTACATAATAAAAAAAAGCAAAAAAAAAAAAAGTACAAAAATAAGTATAGAGAAGAAACAAAGAATAACAAAACTGTATTTGTTCTAAAGCTACTAGGATAAATAAGCCTCCACAGACATAATTATGAAATAAAAGTTTAAGAACAAAGGTAGAGGTGATCTAAACACAGAGAAACACCAATTCAGTATCTTCAGGGTGATCTCTGAAGTAACATGCCAAAGATGAATCTTTAGAACTCTTATTTAAATAAATTTTTAATTTCCAGTTTGAAGTTTGTTTTCTAAGATGCTTAATATAGTAATATGGTAAGTAACATAGGCATTCAGACATGCAGCTGTGCTCAACTTTCACTGAGTAAACCAGACACTAAAGCTGGGAAATCACAGTTCTAAGGCATGTGACTTACCCTTGCATATTGGTGGGGGAGTAGCGTCACAGAGCTCTTTGAGAAACTGGTGAAAACCATGGATTATATCCCAGAAAAACAATACACACACACACACACACACACACACACACATATAGTTTTAGGATTTCTAGGATATCTTGGCCCCCATGTTAAGTCCTGCCCTGGGGCCTCCCCTTCTATTAGAAGTCCGCCAGGAGGAAGGATGAGGTCAGCAAAATGCCTCAAGCCTTCTGATCCTATTGTTCCTGACCTTCCCACTTCTCCCCAAATCCTGCTCTTCTTCCTCCCCACAGGTGAATGAACACATTTTCCCCAGGCAGGCTTGAAATTTCCACCCTCCTCTGTAACTCACATAGAATTTAGGATGGCAGAATTTAAAGATCTCCTTCTCAATACAAACATCAGTTATTCCCATACCATTATCATCATCTCTGCCATTTCCTGAAGCATCATTCCTATTATTTTCTTAATTTTTAATAATTAAATTTTAAACTTGAATTTAGTGACATCCTAAGTAATACTGAAGTGAAATCAGTTTTGAGGTCCTGGTTATTATTCTCCTACGTCACAACAAAATAACTATACACTTAAAATAAGGACCTCAGACCCCCACCAGGTCTTAGGGCACAATCCTAAGGTTTCTGCAGTTTCCCTGGTGAGTAAGCAATAATCTGGACATCAAGAGGTCTTTTTTGTTGTTGCTTTCTGTGTTTTTTTTACTCAGAAGGAAACTTAAAAGCCTTTGGTCCAATCCTCTTATTTAATAGATTAAAAAGCTAAAACCAAGAGAAGTGATTTGTCCAAGGTCAAGTGAGAAGTTTAAGGAAAAGTCTAGAATTAGTATTCAGGTCTACTATCAGTCCAGTATGCTTTCCACTATGCGGGGTCCATTCAAATTACACTAGAATAATACTATATCAAGAATTCTTCATCTGTTACCTACCTCACTCTTCCATTCAGATTTATCTGAACATGTTGCTTAAAATCTGGATATTTTGTTGCCAGATATGCAAAGTCAGGAGGTTTGTCCTTGTATCTATTTCTTGCATGCATTGATTTACTCAGAGCCATCTTTAAAAAGAAAAAAAAGGGGGAGGGGAATCAGCGTATTTAGTTAAACAAAATCAACAAGAAAAGTTGTGGTTGCCAAGTCAACGGTTACAGCTAACACATCTTTGCTAATCAAGTGAGAAAAAAAGCTATATTTTTAAAAGTATACAACAAATAAGCACATGAAAAGATGTTCTATGTCATCAGGGAAACACAAATCAAAACCATAATAAGATATCAATTCATACACATTAGGACGGCTACTATTAAAAAAGAAAAAAAGAGAAAATAGCAAGTACCGGCAAACATACGAAGAAACTGGAGCCCTCAGGCATTGCAGGTGGGAATGAACATGGTATGACTGCTGTGGAAAAGTTTGGTGGTTCTTTAAAAAATTAAACATTACCATATGATCCAGCAATTCCAATCCTACATATAGATCCAAAGGAACTGAAAGCAGAAATTCAAATAGGTATTTGGAATGTTCCCAGCCTTTCCACACTGTTCATGGGGGAAAAGCTGGCTTAAAACTCAACATTCAAAAAATGAAGATCATGGCATCCAGTCCCATCACTTCATGGCAAATAGTTGGGGAAACAGTGGAAACAGTGACAGACTTTATTTTCTTGGGCTCCAAAATCACTGCAGATGGTGACTGCAGTCATGAAATTAAAAGACGCTTGCTCCTTGGAAGAAAAGCTATGACCAACCTAGACAGCATGTTAAAAAGCAGAGACATTACTTTGTCAACAAAGGTCTGTCTAGTCAAAGCTATGGTTTTTCCAGTAGTCATGTATGGAGGTGAGAGCTGAACCATAAAGAAAGCTAAGCGCCAAAGAATTGATGCTTTTGAACTGCGGTGTTGGAGAAGACCCTCCAGTGTCCCTTGAACAGTAAGGAGATCCAACCAGTCCATCCTGAAGGAAATCAGTCCTGAATATTCATTGGAAGGACTGATGCTGAAGCTGAAACTCCAATACTTTGGCCACCTGATGGGAAGAACTGACTCATTGGAAAAGACCCTGATGCTGGGAAAGATTTAATGAAGGGAATGACAGAGGATGAGACGGTTGGATGGTATCACTGACTCAATGGACCTGAGTTTGAGCAAGCCTCAGGAGTTGGGGATGGACAGGGAAGCCTGGTGGGCTGCAGTCCACAAGGTCGAAAGGAGTTGGACACAACTGAGCGATTGAACTGAACTGACTGAATGTTCATGGCAGAGTTGTTCACAATGGTTAAAAGGTGGGATGCAACCTCATGTATCCACAAGCAGATAAATAATCAAAATGTGGAAAGTATATACATTGGAATATTATTCAGTCCTAAAGGGATGAATTCGGACACACACTACAACATGTATGAACCTTAAAAACATTACGCTAAGAGCAATAAGCCACAAAGAGGAGGGCAAATACTATATTATTACACTTATATGAAGAGCCAACAATAGGCAAATTCATACAGAGTAGAATAGAGGTTACTGGGAGTGGGAGGAGGGTGGAATGGTGAATTACTGTTTAATGGTATACGGTTTGTGTTTAGGATGATGAAAAACTTATAGAAATGGATGGTAGTGATGGTTGCACAACACTGTGAATATACTTAAAGTCACTGAATGGTACACTTAAGAAAGTTTAAAATGGTAAATTTAGTTACATGTATTTTACCACAATTTTTAAAAACGTATATGCAACATATGATGAATCTTTTTCTTTTAAACCAAGGGAAGAAAATTGAACCTATTCCCTTTAAAAGCATCAAAGTGGGACTTCCCTGGTGGTCCAGTGGCTAAGATTCCGGGCTCCCAATGTAGGGGCCCCAAGTTCAATCCCTGGTCAGGGAACCAGATCCCACATGATGCAACTAAGACCTGGTGCAGCCAAATAAACAAATAAAAAATAAAAGCATCAATGTGGCAGAAGGCAATATAATCTACCACCAAGAATACTGCAGTCAGAGGTTGGTTTTTACAGTGGTCTTGAATGGACTATTTGGTTGTGCACCATGAAGTCACTAAAGTTTCAAAAAGCATCTCTTTCTTTTTTTAACTTCCTGATTTCAAACTCTACCAAAAAACTTCTTGTATTTCAACTTCTTTTATAAGTTTCAATCTTGCCATTTCTAGGTAGCTAAAACCAATTGAAAACAAACACAATAATTTTGTTTTCCTTGAGAATACACAGAAGAAAAAAGTTAACACATTTTATAGCCAGAAATAAAAACCAGAAGAAAAGTCATTGCAGTAGTTGAATAAATCTCTAAGCAGTTGGTAATTTTTTTTTTTTTTAGCAGTTGGTAATTTTAAAAATACTTTAGTGTTTATCTCTAGACGGTAGGTGTTTTTTCTTTTCTTTATATCATTCTGCATTTTCTACTTTTTTCATAACAAACATTCATCCAAATGGTACTATGTAAGTCAGAATCCTAAGAGTCACCTGATAGTTCTCTATCCCTCTTGTATTCCAAAAAATGAACAGTCACATGGATTTTACCTGCTAAATATCTCTCAGATCCATCTATTTCTCCCCAGGCTCCCCTACAGCAGCTCATACAAGCCTGCCCATACTGCTACAGCAGCCTCTTAGTTGGTCTCCGTGAACCCACACTTCTCTCTCCATGCCTTTTTCCACCGTGTAGTGATCATTTCTAAACACAAATCTCACTGTGTCCTCTCCCATGCCCACTTGTTCAAAACTTTGCTTTTAGGAGAAAAACAAAAAAACATTACTTCAGCATACATACAAGACCCAGCACAGTTGGCTTCAGCATCAGCTCAAGTCTCACCGTCGGTCTTCTTTCTCTCCCTCCACTCTTGCAATAGGGTCTTTACAGATTACCCCTTTCATCTGTAATGTTCTTTCCTCTCCCTCTTCACCTGATTAATTCCTACTCATCCTTACTACCACAATTCAAGCATCTCTGCTTCAGGAAGGTCTTTCCTTCCTTAATTTCCCCAGGTCAGCCACAGCAGCTACTGTAAACTCTTAGGGTGTCCCTGGTGGCTCAGTGCTAAAGAATCCACCGGCCAATGAAGGAAACATGGGTTCGCTCCCTGGGTGGGGAGGATCCCCTGGAGACAGAAATGGCAACCCACTCCAGTATTCTTGCTTAAGAAATCCCATGGATAAAGAAGTGTGAACGCTACAGTTCAAGGGGCTGCAAGAGTCAACACGACTTAGCAACTAAACAATAACAGAATCTCCTAGCAATAAGCACATTTCCTTTGCAGGCTTTGTTAGAGATGTAACTTTACATAGTTATAAATGTTAACACTCTAACTCAGGTTTTTTATAGCTTTTCACATTTAAGAACCATTTTCAAGAAAGAATTGTCTTCATTACAGACAATCGAAATCATGCAGCTAACTGCCCACCAGACCACTCACTTGAAAGGCTCAAAAGCACTTCATGCACAACATGTCCAAAATGAAACCATTTCTAACCACCCCAAATAGGTCCTCCTCTAATCTTCCCTATTTTGCTGAATGACACCAAGATCTTCCTCATGGCACAAAAGCAAGAAATCTTCAGCACCTTTTCTACCCCACCTCCTCCATTCCAAACACACTATGTCCTGAATATTCTGTCTCCTAATTATTTCTTGGCCCTATCCATTTTTTGGAGAAGGAAATACCTTCCTTCTCCAAAAGGACACTTCCAAAGTATCCTTTTTTTCCCCCAGAATTTTATTTCATTTTTTAAAATTTCAATATTATTTATTTTTTAATTGAAGGATAATTGCTTTACAGACACTCCAATATTCTCGCCTGGACAATTCCTTGGACACAGGAGCATGGGGAGCTACAGTCCATGGGGTCACAAAGAGTTGGACACGACTGAGCAACTAACATTTTCACTTCACTTTCATCCATTTTTCACCCTTCACAACTCCACATCTCTAGGCCAAAGATCATAATCATCTCTTTCTTGGCTGACTACAATAGCCTCTAACTGATCTCTCTCTAACCACTCTGGCCCCAACAATCCACTTCATCCTGGTGACAACATACCCCTCCTCCCACCCCAATGCAAACCTGAACATTCCTAGGTAAATCCCTTCAGCGGCTTCCTAAAGCTTTTAAGCTGATGAAACTCAAAATAATTAACAAGGCACACTTAAATCTATCCCTCCAAACTCATTTGTCGCCACTTTCTCCTCCCTGTCTGGTGAACACCATGGAACACACAGGACACTCTGAACACACAGGGACAAATTAAATTCCAGATAGGGTAGAATCACTTCCTTCATTATTCAACCCTTTTGATCAGAACAGATACACATTGAATCAAAAAAAGCCACTTCTTTGCTGACAGAGCTCCCTATACAGGCAATGGGTTCTTAGCTAAAACTACCCCATTCCTCAGAGTTTAACTGAGTGTCAGCCCTTACCTGGTATCAGCATTGTCACTCTCCACTTCTCTCCAAACTTTTCTCTTTCTGGCTCATTCTGCTCTAGCCACACAGGCTTCCTTGTCCTTTCTCTATCAAGTCTGGCACACCCCTGCCTCAGGGGTTCTGTACTTACTGTCTGGTCTGCACGGGCTGCTCTTCCCCCAGAAATACACACATGCAACTTACTCTCAGTTTTTTCAGGTCTTTGATCAAACCTCACTTTCTTCCTGATACCTTTTCTGAGTACCCCCATTTCAATGAGCAGTGAGTGAACACCTTTGTCTCCCTTAGTTGCTTCAGTTTTCTTCATACAACTTACCCATCTGACATTCCATATATTTTACTTTTTAAAATTGGCCTTGCCAGTAAGCTTCATGAGGGAAAACACCTTGTCTATCTTTTTCACTGCGATAACCCAGAGCCTAAAGTAGGGCCTGGAGAGTAGGTAAGCAATAAGTGTTTTTTTTACTGAAAGCACGATGGAACTCTTACACTGTCCAAGGCACTTAAAACCCAGAACTCTCCTTCTTGATAAGCAGTCCCCATCTTGAGTCTCTAAAAGGCTCAGGCCTAGGACTGGACTTTTTTCTTCCGGGTTACCAGTGCAGAAAGTCAAAGTGGTAGACCTTCATTTAAGTAAGCTAACGCTTCCACTTTCCTTAATCTTTCCCATCTCCATGCTTCTGTCTCCTTGGTTCCTCTCGACTCCTAATAGTCCTCTTCAACTACCACTCGTTACTTAATACATAATTCTGTAAAATAATCTATATTCTGCTCTCAGAACTTTTAATTCCTTCTGCACAGATCCCTGCAACTTCTAATTTCTATTTTCTCTCGTCTCCCTTTCTCATAAATCCGACTTTTTCCATAGTTCCGCCACTGCCAGTTCTCCATCTCTTCCACTCCTTTCACGTCCTCACCTTGCCCACTCATACTTGTCTTCCCGCCTCAGTTCTGGATCTCTAAACCGCCTCCGCCTAGGGGGTCTTTCCTACACAATACTAGTCTCCATTCTATTGCCAACTCCTCCCACCCATCCCACCACACATACGCTCCCGCGCACGCACGCACGCACGCACACACACACACAATCAGGTCTCTCTCCCTAGATCCCAAAGCCAGCACCTCACAGGCCCAGAAACTGGGAATAGGGATCCTGGGTGCTACAAAGGGTAAGTGGACTCGCAACCCGTAAGAGTGATATTAAGTCACTCACCTCTGAAGTCAAAGTTCCTGCCAGACGATTAGTATAGTGTGGACCTCTACAACCCCAGAGTCTTAACCACCCGCTGCGCGAAGACCCTAGAAACGCAGATGTTACGCTCCCAGTGCGCCGCCATCTTGGGCCTCCATTAAGTTTCGTGATTGGACAAGTAATTCTCGCGAGATCTGCAGCAGTTTCTGCAGAAAGAAGAAACTGTCGCGAGACCTGGAGTTTGCGGCTCTTTCTGTTAGAGGGAGGGGGGCGTGCTAGCAAGTTTTTTGAGAATGTTGTTAGTTTCGGGTGTACAGCGTACTGAAGCAGTTATCCATATAAATATATCCACTCTTTCTAAGATTCTTTTGGCATATAGGCCATTGCCGAGTATTGAGTAGAGGTCTCTGTGCTGTACAGTAGGTTCTTATTAGTTATGTATTGATTTTTTCTATGGTAGTGTAAGTCAGAGGTGGCAAGAATATTCAGAAGAACTATACAAAAAAAAATGTTAATGACCCCAGATAACCGTGATGGTGTGATCACTCACGTAGAGCCAGACATCCTGGCATGCGAAGTCAAGTGGGCCTTTGGAAGCATCACCACTAACAAAGCTAGTGGAGGTGATGGAATTCCAGCTGTTGTTGCTAGGTTGTGTCCAGCTGTTTGCGACCCCACGGACTGCAGCACACCAGGCTTCCCTGTCCTTCACTATCTCCCTGATTAGCTCAAACTCATGTCCATTGAGCCAATGATGCCATCCAGCCATCTTATCCTCTGTCATCCCCTTCTCCTCCTGCCTTCAATCTTTCTAAGAATCAGGGTCTTTTCCAATGAGTTGGCATTTTGCATCAGGTGGCCAAAGCACTGGAGCTTTAGCTTCAGCATCAGTCCTTCCAATGAATATTCAGGTTGAACCACAGTTCAAAGGCATCATTTCTTTGGTGCTCAGCCTTTTTTATTGTCCGCTCTCACATCTGTACATAACTGCTGCGAAAACCATAGCTTTGACTATACAGACCAAATCCTAAGAGATGATGCTGTGAAAGTGCTGCACTCAATATATTATCAAATTTGGAAAACTCAGCAGTGGCCACAGGACTGGAAAAGGTCAGTTTTCATTCCAATCCCAAATAAGGGCAATGCCAAAGAATGTTCAAACTACCGCACAATTGTGCACTCTTCACATGCTAGCAAGGTCATGCTCAAAATTCTCCAAGCTAGGTTTCAACAGTACGTAAACCGAGAACTTCCAGATGTACAAGCTGGATTTAGAAAAGGCAGAGGAACCAGAGATCAAATTGCCAACAGCTGTTGGATCATAGAAAAAGTAAGAGAATTTCAGAAAAAAGTCTACTTCTGCTTCCTTGACTATGCTAAAGCCTTTGACTGTGCGGATCACAACAAACTGGAAAATTCTTCAAGAGATGGGAGTACCAGACCACCTGACCTGCCTCCTGAGAAACCTGGATGCAGGTCAAGAAGCAACAGTCAGAACCGGATATGGAACAACAGACTGGTTCCAAATTGTTAAAGAAGTACATCAAGGCTGTATATTGTCACCTTGTTTATTTAACTTATATGCAGAATACATCATGTGAAATGCAGGGCTGGATGAAGCACAAGCTGGAATCAAGATTGCTGGGAGAAATATCAATAACCTCAGATATTCAGATGACACCACCCTTATGGCAGAAAGCAAAGAGGAACTAAAGAGCCTCTTGATAAAAGTGAAAGAGGAGAGTTGAAAAAGCTGGCTTAAAACTCAGCATTCAAAAAAATAGATCATGGCATCCGGTCCCATTACTTCATGGCAAATATATGGGGAAACAATGGAAACAATGACAGACTTTAATTTCTTGGGCTCTGAAATCACTGCAGATGGTGACCACAGCCATGAAATTAAAAAACACTTGCTCCTTGGAAGAAAAGATATGACCAACCTAGACAGCATATTAAGAAGCAGAGATTTTACTTTGCCGACAAAGGTCTGTACAGTCAAAGCTATGTTTTTTCCAATAGTCATGTATGGATGTGAGAATTGGACGATAAAGTAGGTTGAACGCTTAAAGAAGAATTGATGCTTTTGAACTGTAGCATTGGAGAAGACTCTTGAGCATTCCTTGGACTGCAAGGATATCAAACCAGTCAATCCCAAAGGAAATCAGTCCTGAATATTCATTGGGAGACCTGATGCTGAAGCTCCAATATTTTGGCCACCTGATGCGAAGAACTGACTCAGTGGGAAAGAGCCTAATGCTGGAAAGATTGAAAGCAGGAGAAGGGGACAACAGAGGATTAGATGGTTGGATAGTATCCCTGACTCAGTGAAGCCTCCTGTGCTGCAGTCCATGGGTTGCAACGAGTTGCACACAACTGAGTGACTGAACAGCAACAAAGTGTATATATGTCAATCCCAATCTCCCATTTGTTCCCCCCTCCCCCTCTAGTGACCATAGTTTGTTTTTTATATCTGCAATGCTAATTTCTGTTCTTACATTTATGTGTACTTTATTTTTAATTTATGTGTACTTTATTTTTATATTCCACATTTAAGTGATATCATATTTTTCTTTCTCTCACTTCATTATGACAATCTCTAGATCCATCTATGTTACTGCAAATAACATTATTTTGTTCTTTTTATGACTGAGTAATAGTCCCTTGTGTATAAGTACTACCTCTTCTTGATGTGTATCACTTTTAAAGCCTTTACTGAATTTGTTACAATATTGCTTCTATTGTTTACGTGTGGTTTTTTAAGCCATGAGGCATGTGGGATCTTAGTTCCCTGATTAGGGATTAAGTGCACACCCTCTACATTGGAAGAAGTTCTCAACTGTAGAACCACCAAAGAAGTTCCCAACCTTTTCTCTATCCATTTCTCTGTTGAGGGACATAGGTTGTGTCCATGTCCTGGCTATTTTAATAGTGCTGCAATGAACACTGGGGGTGCATGTATCTTTTCAAATTAATTTTCACTGGATATATGCCCAGGAGTGGGATTGCTGGATCATATTGTAACTCTATTTTTAGTGTTTTTTTTTTTTTTTTTAACGAACTTCCATACTGTTTTCCGAAGTGGCTGTACTAATTTACATTCCCACCAATGATGGAGGAGGGTTCCCTTTTTTCCACACCCTCTCCAGTATTTATTGTTTGTAGATGTTTTGATGATGGCCATCTGATACCTCATTTAGTTTTTATTTGCATTTCTTTAATAATTAGTGATGTTGATAATCTTTTCATGTGTGTTTTTTTTGTTGTTGTTTGTTTGTTTTGCCATTTGTATGTATCCTTTGGAGAAATGTCTATTTAGATCTTCTGCCCATTTTTTGACTGAGTTGTTTGGGTATTTTTATATTGAGATGTGTGTATATTTTGAAAATTCGTTTTACTTTTCAACTCAGCTTTACTAATTTTTACCCTCCTCTGGTAAGTAGAGTGAGCATTTGTCTCCCTATTTTACAATTGAGACAAAAAGATAAATGGCTTTCAAAAGGCATGCAACTAGTAACAAAACTAGGGCCAAAGGCTGAGCTTCTGGACCCCTACCTAGTACCTCTTTCTTTTGAAAAAAAGCTTTCCTGGGTCCTAGTAATTAATGTGAAAGCTTCTGACAAACTGTTGTATTAATAATACAGTTGAGAGGGACAGTGAAGACTTCAGCTTCATGCATAACCGAATGTATCAGTTGTCACTAGAAGAGACGTGAGGAAGTGTTTTCATTATTTGTTGTGTAACAAAACACCCAGAAACATATAGTTTATTTTAATTAAAACTTTTTATTTTTAACACCAAAAAATTTTGTATCAGGGTATTATAGCCAGTTAACAATGTTGCGATACTTTCAGGTGAACAATGAAGGGACTCAGCCATACATACACATGTATCCAATATCCCCCAAACCCCCTCTCCCATCCAGGCTGGCACAGAACATTGAGCAGAGTTCCATGTGCTATACAATAGATTTTTGTTGGTTATCCACCAACAATAACCCTGGTTTTCCTGGTGGCTCAGTGCTGAAGAGTCCGCCCGGCAGAGCAGGAGACATGAGTTCCATCTCTGATCCAGGAAGATCCCACGTGGCCTGTGCATCACAACTATCGAGGCTATGCTCCAGAGCCCAGGAACCACAAGTACTAAAGTCTGTCTACCCTAGAGCCCATGCTCTATAACAGGAGAAACCACTGCAATGACAACCCACGTAAGGCAACTAAAGAGTAGCCCCTGCTTGCCCAGAACTAGAGAAGCCAGTGCACAGCAACGATGACCCAACACAGCCATAAATAAATAGAACTGTTTAAAAAAAACCACTCCAGTATTCTTGCCTGGCAGACCTCACTCAAAGAGGAGCCCGGTGGACTACGGGGCTGCAAAAGAGTCAGACACGACTTCGCAACTAAACAACAACAAATCGATCTTAAAGAAATTCAAATTAAAATAGCATCGCAAATATTTTATCTAAGGGAACTGGATCGGCCGTAAATGGAGACCAGTTAGGTAGAACATGGTAATGCAGCCATGAAAACAGTGTTCTTAGAATGTTTTAAAATGATGTGGGAAAATGTTTATGTTCTAGTGTTAACTGTGGAGAAAAAGGGATTGTCAATAGCCTGGTAAATCAACTGTGAAAAATGTGTGTATGTATATAAATAAAACTAGAAAGAAGCATAACTGAAAATAAAAACAGTGACAGTTTAAAAAAAAGTTTAAAGCAACAACCATATAATTAGCTAACTGTGGAATCTAGTCTGGGATTAGCCCTGCCATTTTTCTGCTGGCCTTACTGCAGGTCCTAGCATCAGCTGGGGACTGGTTCAGCAGGAATGATTGGGCCTCTCTCTTCCTATAGACTTAAATTCTCTCCATGTGACTTTTTCTACATAATCTGTCCAACAGAGTAGCCAGATTTCTTATGTGTTGGATTGCATGCATGCATGCTGAGTCGCTTCAGTCATGTCCAACTCTTTGCGACCCTATGAGCTGTAGCCCACCATACTCCTCTGTCCATGGGATTCTCTAGGCAAGAATGCTGGAATGGGTTGCCATGCCATCCTCCAGGGAATCTTCCTGACCCAGGGATCAAACCCATGTCTCCTGTAGCTCCTGCATTGCAGGTGGATATTTTTTTACCACTGAGCCACCAGGGAAGCCCCCCATGGTAGCCTCCATAAAAGGCAAAAGTGGAAGCTGCAAGATAGCTTCAGGACTGGTGTTTTCCCATATTCAATTGGTTAAAGCAAATCAAAGGGCCAGCCCAAATTCAGGAGTAGGGGACTATGTTCAGGGTACCTTCCAGTACTGGAAGGTATGGTTCACTGGGTCCCCTGGTGGAACAGAATACTACAGAAAGTTTTAAGTCTTTAGTTGGTAGTGACTTTTTATTTTTAAATTATCTAGTGCTTGCTTCTGGAAAGGTAAAAACAGAAAATGGGCCTCGGAGGTATCGCTAGTAAAGTTGAAAGTGAATTGCTGGTGAATTTCTGTTAGCATCAAACAGATTGCCAACTCCTCTGTGGGTCAAAGCAGAAAGATCACAGCTCTGCAGACAGGGATTTAAATTAAATTAAAGCCAGGGCTTTAATTCTGCCCCCACCGCTTACTAACCCTTTGATAATGGACAATTTACTTAAAACTATTCAAGCCTTGATTTGCTGACTGTGCAAATCTCATAGGGTTGCTGTGAGAAATAAATTTTAAATATATATATAAAACATTTAGCATAGGGACTTCCCTGGAGGTCCAGTGACTATTTATCTTTTCCCCCCACATAGCTTGGGGAATTTTGGTTACCTCACCAGGGATCAAACCCAGGCCCCTGGCAGTCGAAGGGCAGAGTCCTAACCACTGGATTGTCAGGGAATTCCATGTATCACTAAAAAAATAAAAACTGTATTAAAGCAACAGGTCTTATCTAGGAGTGCACATCAGAATCCAGGGAAAGCTTTTTAAAAAAATCCACATACTTTGATCACACTCCAGGAAATTCTAATCCAGTGGGTCTGAGGTGTGACTGACAACAGTATTCTGTGCAGGTATTCCTAAAAATTTCCACAGGTATGCTGTGTTCCTTTGGTTGAGAACAGCTGTTTTTAGATAAACCTCATGAACTCCTAAATATCCTATATATAAACCTAATGTCCTGGGACTTACCTGGTGGTCTAGGGGCTAAGACTTCATGTTCCCAATGAAAGTGGCCTGGGTTTGATCCCTGGTCAGGGAACTAGATCCCACATGCCGCAACCAAGAGTGGGGATACCAAAACTAAAGATCCTGAGTGCTGCAACTAAGACCCAGCACAGCCAAATAAATAAATATAAATATTAAAGCTAATGTCCTACCAAGTTTTGGCTCCCTGAATGCAAGTCCTATGTTTCATTCATCAGCCCACCCTTCTCCCCAAGTATATAGCCCTATAAAGGGTTGGCAAGCACACCTGCATGAAATCAAGCTTGAACAGGTATTAAATGACAACTTTGCTCTATTTTAATATCTTTACCAACATTCCACCTACTGTTGACCGTAGTCACCAGTCCAGGGCCCCCTCTTTGCACCCTGCAGCCCTGAAATCTGCAGCAGGCAAAAGGAAAAGCAGGGGAAATGCCAGCCCTCCTGGCATCAGTAGCTACAAGCCTGGTGCAGGAGCTCTAGGAAGGCTGGCCTCAGAAAGCAGGCAAGGCTGGGTTCTACCTAACTTCTGGCTCTGAACCTCATTTTCCTCACCTGTAAAATGAGAATTACAGCACTGGCCATACCTACTCCCCAAGGATAGTGTGAGGCTCAGAAGAGGGAAGAACAGTGAGTGTGCTCTGACATTGTCCACCAGCACACACACTTAATGTGTTAAAAAGCCGAGCTATCACTTTTCTAACAAAGGTTCACCTAGTCAAAGCTGTGGTTTTTCCAGTAGTCATGTACGGGTGTGTGAGAATTGGACCATAAAGAAGGCTGAGCACCGAAGAATTGATGGTTTTAAATTGCGTTGCAAGAGAATACTCTTGAGAGTCCCTTGGACAGCAAGGAAATCAAGCTGAGGGGAGATAGAGAGACTCCAGGTTAGACATTTACAACTGGCCTCCTTTTTGCATTTCAGGGGGTATGAAGAAGTGGGCTCCAGGCTGGATACTTAACAACTGTTAGCATTTCCTGAAACAAGAGATAGATGGGCTCCAGTTAAGGCATTTACAAGTAGCCTCTTGTTTGATCTCCAAAATGGATGTAACAACAGAAACAGGGTAAATAGCCAGTGTTTATCTCTTCTAAACACCTTAAGGTAGTAGTCACAGCAAGGACAAAGAGGGGCAAAACCCTGTTTGAGTAAAGAATTAAGGGATCTCCACTCCTCCCTCTTTGGGGACAAGGGAGACACTATACATGTGCAGAAAGATTCCTTGTAGGTAAAAAGTCAAGGGATAATGCCAGGCCATCAGGAATCTTGTTCCTCCCAGAAGTCTTCACTTCAAGATCCATCTTGGCAGAGGGGTGCGTGCACACCCAGAAGAGGATCCCAGGGGAAAAGAAACCAGATAGATAATTGGCCTAAAGGAAGACAGAGGCCCAGAAGAGCTGACCTGTATAAATGACTTAACAGCCTCTTTACGGTGCTCCTCCTCACTAGAGGGGACATCCATACCCTTTCTCTCCAGGTGTGCATCTTTTTCTTGTTTCTGTCTTAACAAATTGTTTGTCCATGTGCTCTCCCACTTGTTGTTCTGTCTCTAGTAATAAACTTTGTACCTGCATTTACAATTTTTGCCTCTATGATAAATGCATTTTTCACTGAGGACAAAGATCCAGGGGAAAAGAGCTTCTACCCTCTAACCCTTGCTAACCCTGGTTAGGATTCCTGGTTTTCATCCAGGCTCAATTCAGTTCAGTTGCTCAGTCGCATCAGCCTCTTTGTGACCCCACGGACTGCAGCATGCTGCTTCCCTGGCCATCACCAACTCCCAGAGCTTGCTCAAACTCATGTCCATCGAGTTGGTGATGCCATCCAACCATTCAGGCTACCCAGGTTCAATTCCTGGGCAGAAAAGTAGGAGCACACCTCACACCACTGCTCATTACTGCCTCGCCATTGATCAAAACCAGTCAATCCTAAAGGAAATCAACTCTGAATACTCACTGGAAGGACTATTGCTGAAGCTGAAGCTGCAATATTTTGGCCACCTAATGTGAAAAGCCCAATTCATTGGAAAAGATCCTGATGCTGGGAAAGACTGAAAGCAAAAGGAGAAGGGAGCGGCAGAGGATGAGATAGTTAGAGGACATCACCGACTCAATGGAAACGAGTTTGAGTAAACTCCAGGAAATAGTGGGGGACAGAGGAGCCTGGCGTGTTGCAGTCCATGGGGTCACAAAGAGTCAGATACGACTTTGCCACTGAACAACAACACACGTAAGTGATTGTAGCAGCTCTTAGTACTTCTGAGCCAGGGTCGCCGCCACAGTCCCTCCACCTCTCCTTCTAGAGCCCCAGGGGTGCGATATGCCTCCCAGCAAAGGCAGTTCAATCAGGCAACCATTCATTATGTACTCAACCACCAAATGCGGAGAGGTTACCCGGTTCCAGGCACTGGGGTTGTAGAAATAGACCAAGCCTGCTCTCAAGAAGCCCCGAGGTCTCTGCTGAAGTGCAGAAGAGGGACACAGTTTTGATCCTGTGTGCACTGTTTAAAAAGAAATAAAAACAACTTCGAAAACAATCGCAGACCAGTGGAAGAGACAAGTGAGTTATCATAGCCTTGTGAACAGGGAGGGTTCGTACGGAGCCCAAAGTGTGGGCTTTAAGGGAAGGGCGCAGAGCTCGGTCAAGGGCGTTTCGTGGAGGCGGGGCCGGCGTATTCCAACTCCCCTTCGGTTCGCTTAACCCTCTAATCCACCCCCACCCCCCGGGTTCTTTCGGGTCCCCGCCCCGCCCCCCATGTCCCGGCACCCTTCGCCCCGCGCCCTGGCATCCCCCAATTCCCTCCCGCCTCAGCCCCGTCCTCCTCAAGTTCCTCCAGCTCCCGCGTCCTCCAGGCCCTTAAGCTCGGTTTTCCCCGCAGGCCGCACCACGCTGCGCCTGGCGAAGGCCTCTGGTTCTCCCCGGCCTTCGCCCACCCCCGCCGCCCGGCCCGGGACCAGAAGGCCGGCAAGGCCGCAGACCACTGCCCGCAATTCTCCGCCCCAAGCCTGCCCCCTCCTTGCCGCTGGGGCGGGGCCGCGGCCGCCCGCGTCTCTGGTCCCCAGTGCTTATCTGCCGGGGGCGGGAGGGCAGGCGGGGTGGGTAGCGAGACGACTCACTCGCGGAAGGGCCTGAGAACCTGCCGCTGAGACAGCGCTCAGAAAAGATGAGCTCATGTTGCTTTTCTCTGAAATCCTCTCCTACCTGCTCTGCTTACTAGGCTTAATTAAACTGCTCTGGGAGCTGGAGGGGCTTTCCCATTCGTCTACGTTCAGGAGGCTGTCCTCTACTAATATTAAACAGCTGATCTAGGTGTTTATTACGGCCAGGCGCTGTCTGGGGTTTCAAAGACGTTCCCTCTTCTCCTTCACAAGCATCGAATGAGATGGGGACTGCGATTGCCCCATTTTAGAGAGGAGGAAGACTAAGAATTCTGCAGAAGGTGCGGCAGTAAGTTAGTGGCGGGACCAGAACTGGAACCCCAGACCATCTGGCTCTCAGGCATCTATTTACCTCCACGATGTGCTGTCCCCACAGCACCTCTCCAGAGCTTATGAGCAAGGGTCTTGGAGCAAAGTGGGTTTGCGGCCCTTGAGGAATGGAAGTAAAATGTGCACATTGGGTTGTTTTTAAGTACCTTCAACTCAAAACACATCTTTTTTAAATTGTTTAAGGCAGTTTGAATTGGATGTTACAATTGAACGTGTCCTTATTGAGACCAAATTTACATAAAGCTATTTGACCATTTTAAAGTCTGCAATTCAGTTTTTATTATATTCACAATATTGTACATCCATTACCAGAACATTTTCATCACCCCCAAGAGAAACCTCATAACCCTTAAGCAGTCACTCCTCACCTCCCTCTGCCCCTAGCCCCAGGCAACCACTAATATACTTTCCACCTCTATGGATTTGCCTATTCTGGACATTTCATATAAATGGAATCATACAATATGTGACCTTTTGTGCCTAGCATGTTTCTTTTAGGGTAATGTTTTCAACATTTATCCATGTTGCAGCAGGTATCAATACTTCATTCCTTCTTATGGCTGAACAATAATATTCCACTATACGGATATACCACATTTTATTTACCCATTCATCGGTTGATGGACATTTGGGTTGTTTCTCTGTTTTGGCTATTGTGAGTAGTACTGAACTATTCCTGCACAAGATTTTGTCTGAATACTTAGTTTCAGTTCCATTAAAGTGGAGATGCAATGATAAAGACATAAAGTCACTCTTAATAATTGTATAGCATTCCACTGGAAAGATGTACTACAATGAAACTGGGCCTCTGTCAACAGGCAGCCGTTTGCAGTTTCTCTTTACTGTAAACAGTGGTGGGATGCACATCTGGTCCACACAGATGCTACAATTTAAGTGGTCTTATCCCTGCTGCCCTGGGGTACAGTGGGAAGTAGAAGGGTCATGAGAAGATGGAATTTAACTCTTTGTTTTTAAAAATATTACATATTTGTTTAGTTGGGACTTCCCAGGTGGCGCTAGTGGTAAAGAACCCACCTGCCAATGCAAGAGACTTAAGAGACAGGGGCTCCATCCCTGGGTCAGGAAGATCTCCCGGAGGAGGGCATGGCAACCCAATTCTCCAGTAATCTTGCCTGGAGAATCCCGTGGACAGAGGAGCCTGGTGGGCTACAGTCCATGGGGGTCGCAAAGAGTCAGACACTACTGAAGCGACTTAGCACAGCACAGCATTTATTTAGTTATTTATTTGGTTGCACGTGGTCTTAGTTGTGGCACGCAAACTCTTGGTTGTGGCTTGTGGGATTGAGTTCCCTCACCAGGAATCGAACCTGGGTTCCCTACATTGGGAGTGTGGTGTCTTAGCCACTGAACCACCAGGGAAGTCCCTCAACTCAGTCTTTCTGGAGGAGGCATTGGGAGAGTGCCTGAACCTGCCTAGAGATGACCTTGGCTTGACCTCCCTGATGGCAGGCTTATAGCAGCGGTTCTCAAACCTCAATGTGCACGTAGATCACCTGGGGAACTTGTTACAGAGTAGGTTCCTGAGCTGAACCCCAGAGAATCTGCTTCAGTAGGAGAAGGGCTCTGAGAATCTGCTTTTTTAAATAACTTTTTAAAAAACTTTTATTGGGGTATAAAATACCCCAATGTTACAAATCACAGCTGATTTACAATGTTGTGTCAGTTTCAGGTATACAGCAAAGTGAATCAGTTGTACCTATACATATACCCACTCTTTTTTAGATTCTGAGAATCTGCATTTTTAACAGGCATCCCAGCTGATTCTCATGTAGCTAGATGGTAGACTATACCTGGAGAAATACTGACAGAGTGGAAGAGAAAGTGGAGGGAGGTAAATAGTGTTCACTTGAGAACAGGAGAGGCTGTTGGGGGGCAGACAGGGAGCGAAATTAATCAGCCTTCTTCAGTTACCCCAGGGCTCCGGTGTGCTTTGCATTAGGACAGAACTGACAAATCTACCCACCGGCCTTCACTCTCCGAAATGATCCAGGAATTCTGATGGTCACGTAGACCCTGAGACCCCCAGTCTGTCTCTAACCTGTTGTTTTCTCTGTTGTGCTCAGTGTTACTCAGCTAGGAGCATAGGGACACACAGAAATATCTCACCACATTCACTGGGGCTTTAAAAGGATCATAGGCTCAGGCTGGGAAAGATGGGAGCGCCCCATGGTCACCAGCAGAGATAACTGATCTTAGGGATGCTGCGGGAAAGTGGGAGAACACCTCCGAGCCTCAGTGAGGGGATGGAGTGCAACAGAAACTCTAATGAGTGAAACATAGATGGGGTTAACCACTCAGAAAAACAATTTGACCCAGTAACTTCACTCCAGGGTATATACTCCATAGAAAGTTGTATGCTTAAACTCCAGGAAACATAAACTCCAGGATGTTCTCAGCAGAATTTCCAAAAGAGAAAAAAAAAAAAACAAATTTGAAAGAATCCAAATGCCCTTGGACAAAAGAATGGACGTATTAATTGTGGCATAGTCACACAGTGGAACACTGCATATTTCAGACGAGTGAACTGTACACACGTCAGGATGAGTCTTGGAAACATAATAAATGAAAACAGTCATCACCGAAAAAATTCATTCTTGTTAAATTAAAAAATAAGCAAAACTATGCAATTCATTGGGGATTTACTTGTGGGTAAATATAAAGGAAAGCAAAAGACTGTGGGATGGACTTCTCTGATGCTCCAGTGGTTAAGAACCTGCCTGCTGATGCAGAGGAAATGGGTTCGATCCCTGGTCTGAGAAGATACCACTTGCCTCGGGCAACTAAGCCCTTGTGCCACAACTACTGAAGCCTGTGACCTAGAGCCTGTGTTCCTCAACAAGAAAAGCCACCACAACCAGAGAAAGCCCGTGTGCAGCCCATGAAGACCAGTGCAGTCAAAAGTAAATAAATAAAAAGATTGTAGGATAAATTCAGATTAGTGGTCCCCTCTGGGCAAGGTAGGGAATGAGAGCTTTGAACAATGGTGGTGTGTTCTAGCTCTTAAGTTGGGTGGTGAGTTCACAGGTGTTTGTTTTATTATTATGCATATGACTCTATATGGGCTTCCCAGGTGGCAGTAGTGGTAAAGAACTTACCTGCCAATGCAGGAGACATAAGAGACATTTGTTCTATCCCTGGGTCGGGAAGAACCCCTGGAGGAGGGCATAGCAACTTATGCCAGTGCTCTTGCTTGGAGAATCCCACGGAGAGAGGAGCCTAACGGGCTACAGCCCATAGGGTTGCAAAGAGTCAGACACACCTGAAGCAACTTAGCATATATGACTCCACAACATATATTCTTTTGGCTGTATCAAATATCTTGAAATTTTAAAAATGAAGAGAGAGAAAGATGAAATCCTCTAGTCACTACTGTGTTCTCTCAAGGTTATTTAATTCTTGGGCCCCCCATCTCTCCTCCAACAGGCACTGTAGACCAGAAAGCAAGATGTCAGGCCTAAAGAGACCAAAGGAACCCACTTCCATCTCACCATTCAGAGACCAGGGCAAGCCCCTGCCCTGCCCCTTCCCGGTCTGTTTCTCATAGACTGTGTCTATCACTAAGTAATGGCTTTTTTTTTTCAGACTTGGTCAGGCTGACTCCATGCTTAGCTAATAGAGCATTTTTTCTCTGCTGACAGCAGGACTATACTTGGGACATTGTTCTTCTAAACAAGCAAGCCATCCTACCACCTACTTTTCTTATCTGAATGCATCCCTAGCAGCCACTCTATTGAATCTGCCGGTTTCACATCTGTCTGCTTCTCCAGGCTTCCTTTTGCGTCCCTGATGAGGCGCTTTCTCTCTTCCTTTCTTCCCTGCTTGTGAGCTCAGCACATCTGGAGCTCTCCAAGGCCTTGATTGTTCTCCTTCTGCCACATTTCCTAATTCAAAGACCACCCATCTGTCAGAAGAGGGCAGAGCTCCTAAGAGGAGGTTTTGCCTTGACCAAAACAGTTGAATGGGTTAGGTGGGTTTCAGTGCCCCATCTTCCTCCTACCGTAGGCCCTTTATCTTTACAGATCCTATTGGTTTGCCTGTAAGACAGACTTTTTTGTTTGTTTGTTTCACTGCACAGCATGTGGGATCTTACTTCCCTGACTAGGGATTTGAACCCTGCCCCCTGCGTGGGAAGTATGAAATTCTAACCACTGGACCATGAGGGAAGTCCCCAAAGATTTCCTTCTTTCTTCTTTTTTTAAAAATTCTTTGACTGCACTAGGTCTTAGTTTCGGGGCTTCCCAGGTGGCGCTAGTGGTAAAGAACCTGCCTTCCCATGCAGGAGACAGAAGAGATACAGGTTTGATTTCTGAGTCGGGATGATCCCCTGGAGAAGGGCGTGGCAATCCTACCAGGATTCTTGCCTGGAGAATCTCAGGGAAAGCCTGGCGGGCTACGGTCCATAGGGTCGTGTAGAGTCAAACACGACTGAACCAACTTAGCAACAGCAGCAGGTCTTAATTGCAACACAAAGGATCTTTTAGTCATAGCATGGGAATTCTTCCTTGTGTCATGTGGGATCTAATTCCCTTCCCTGGGATCAAACCCAGTTGTTGGACTAGGGAAGTCCAAGAGAGTCTTGTCTTTGGGGATGGGCTGATAATGTGTGAAACCATTAAAAGATGGAAAAGATGTTAAAGTTCATCTAGTTTCACCCACTTGTCTTCAATGGAAAAACTAAGCTGAAGGTGAGGAGGAGAGCTGGATGGACCAGGGATATTTAATTGGCAGGTACCTAGAACCCAGGTCTCGTACCTCTCCATTACCTTGCCTCCCTGATACTTGCTGAGACACAGAGGTGTGGCAGGAGGAACCTACAGCCAGTCGCCTAGTCCTGCCCCAACTCCAACTAAGGTGTTCAACCTTAGAAGACGTTGCTTTTCAAACTACTAACACTATCTGGGGGCGGGAAGAGCTTGCCTCACCCGTCAGCTGGTTCCGTTGCAGAACTTGGCAAGTTGAGGCCTGAGACTCTCCTTCCCACACCAGGCTCAGCTGTAGGATGGGTCAGGTTGTAGGGAACAACAGAAGACTTGGGGACTTCCCTGGTCCAGTGGTTAAGACTGCACACTCCCAATGCAGAGGGCCTGGCTTCAATCTCTGGTCTGGGAACTAGATCCCACATGTTGCAACTAAGAGTCTGCAGGCCACAACTAAGATGAGGTATAGCAACAACATAAAAAGTGCGAATACTACCTCTACGTTTCCCTCAGGTCCTACTTCCCACTCCCTGCAGGGGTTGTGTTATATTGAGGGTAAAAGAGACCTGAGGAGAGGAAACAGGAGTGGGAAAAGCAAGCTTTCTGTGTGAGCTAAAGGGGGAAGGTCTAGTCCTCCTCCTCACCCCTAAATGGGTCTTCTATTTGGGGGAGGAAATTTGTGGACAAGGTAGAAAGGAAGAAGAAGCTTTTGGCTTGGTCCTGCTTTCACTCCATGAGTTGAAAATTTATCTTCAGAAGGGAGAAAGGTTAAGACATTCTCCATCTCAAAATGGAGGAGGAGGTGAGACAGAGAGCTGAGTTGGTCTGTGAGGCTGCCCGCGTGGACTCTAATGGAGGCAGTGGAAACTGGACTTGGTGCAAAGATGTCTGGGGTCCCAGTCTGACCCCCTGACCCATGAGGCAGCAAACATGGAGGCCAGGATTGGTCACAGCCTCTCCAAGCCCTGGACTCAAGCAGGCTGCCATACTTCAGCCCCAGTCTGAAACAGAGGCCCTATTCAGGAATTCCAGCAAAGGCACTTAGCAATCCAATTAGAGGTTGTTTTTTCTCTTCTATTTTTTAAAAAATTATTCAGCTGTCATACATGACTATAGCACAAAAGGGAGTTCTTTTTTTGTTTAAAATTATAGTATACACAGTAAGTCTGGGCTAGATCTTCCAATCTGAAGATCTAGAAAAAGTATTAACCTTTTCTGTGCCATTCCTGTCTACAGTGCACAGAAGTCCTGTAACTGAAGCCATGCCTTTCAGTCACTAGAGAAGTCTTTGTAGCTGCCAGAGACTTCAGCTCCCAAACTCAATTGTATTAGAACTGGAGCTCAGTTTTGGGGAAGTCTCCCATTCCCATAGATTATGTATAGTTCGGTGGTGGGGGTTTAGCTACTAAGTCATATCTGACTCTTGCAACCCCGTGGACTGTAACTCGCCAGGCTTCTCTGTCCATGGGATTTCCCAGGCAAGAATATTGGAGTGGGTTGCCATTTTCTTCTCCAGGGGATCTTCCCAGTTCAGGGATCGAACCTGCCTCTCCTGTGTTGCAAGTAGATTGTTTAATGCTGAGCTATCAGGGAAGCCCAAGTACAGTTTGGGGAAGGCTTTTGTTGGGGTGAGGGTGGGGGACCACCAGGTCCTCAGGCATTGATCCCCACAGGTTGAAGTGGCTCTGTCAGCTGTTTCCATTCCAACCTGGTGACCTGGGACTCTGTCCCTGGATGCAGTGAGCGGCTGCAGCCTCCCCAAAGACCCAGCCTTCCTGGTCTCAGTCTCACAGCTCTTTCCTTCTTTCCTTCCACCAGCCTGAGGGGAAATACTGATGTACGATTATTAAAATATTTTTTTAGAAGACTCATGATAGAGTAACGTATGGGTTTTCTCAAAAATGCATGAAGTACTGAGATCTAGTGGCAGATCTAATAATTTCATACTTTTGAGGTAGTGATATATATAAATAATATTTCAACATATTGCAATAATCATAAAAAGATCTGAAAATAGCTCTTTTCTCTGGTAATGAAGGCAATTTGTTGCCTACACCTATAATTGAAGGAAATGCTATTTTTCAGATACAGGTTAGTGAAAATAAAAAATGTGATTTTTTTCCCCATCCAAATTCAAGGGTCCCAGGTCATAAGATACCTTGGTCAGAAGAAATTCATCTCTTCTCAATCCTTATTTCCGCTGCCAACATCTTGGCTCTCTGTGCCAAATAGAAACATTGAGACAGAGTTATGGAGGAAAAGGAAAGAAGTGACTTTATTACTTTGTCAGGCAAAGGGGGAACACAGCAGGCTAGAGCCTCAAGAACTGTGACCCCCCCCTTCCCGGTGAGTAGGGAAAGGTTTTATAGTCAGGCAGGTGTATGTGCAGTGACAGTTATATTCTGCAAAATTTTAAAGGGTGGGGTTGCTACAAGATTAGGGTGTGTGCAGGTCCTTAGGAAAGACCCTGATGCTGGGAAAAATTGAGGGCAGGAAGAGGAGGGGGCGACAGAGGATGAGATAGTTGGATGGCATCACTGACTCAAAGGACATGAGTTTGGGCAAGCATTCCAGGGAAGCCTGGCATGCTGCAGTCCATGGCGTCGCAAAGAGTCAGGCATGACCGAGTGGTTGAACAATGACAACAAAGGGCCTTCGGTGGTCTAGTCTCCTAATCCTGATGAACCAGGGGCGTCCCTGGTAGCTCCGCTGGTAGAGAATCTGCCTGCAATCCAGGAGACCCCGGTTTCATTCCTGGGCTGGGAAGATCTGCTGGAGAAGGGATAGGCTACCCACTTCAGTATTCTTGGATTTCCCTGGTGGCTCAGCTGCTAAAGAATCTGCCTGCAATGCGGGAGACCTGGGTTCGATCCCTGGATTGGGAAGATCCCCTGGAGAAGGGAATGGTTACTCACTCCAGTATTCTGGCCTGGAGAATCCCATGGACTGTATAGTCGAAAAGAGTAGGACAGGACTGAGTGACTTTCACTTCCTTTTCTGGTCCTTTAGTCTTGCTGCAGGTAGTTTCATTGCTTTTCCTTCTTTGATTAGCAACTGTTCTGCCTTGGAACTGAGAGAAGGTCATGGAGGCTGGAGTCTTGCCATGAACAGGGGGATGAAAATACTTTCATGCCCAGGAGTCCCACAGGACCCTGCTTGGCATCATTTCTTCAGAGGGAGTCACAAACTCTCCCTGAGACTACTAGCACAATACCTGTTATCTGCTTGACTCAAGGAGAAAGTACATGCATAGGTTAATATCTTAACAAATATTTTCCATCTTTCCTTTCATCAGGGTTTATTTACTCCTAATTTACACACACTTCCCTGGTGGCTCAGATGGTAAAAAAGTCCAACTGCAATGTGTGATACCTGGGATTGATCCCTGGGTTGGGAAGATCCCCTGGAGGATGGCATGACAACCCACTCCAGTATTCTTGCCTAGAGAATTCCTATGGACAGAGGGAACTGGCGGTTCCATGCAGTCCATGGGGGTCACAAAGAGTCGGACATGACTGAGCGACTGAGCAGACAGCGCACACACAGCACAGTTTTCACACAATCCTAACATACCTGAGAGTCTCATTTTTTGACTCATAGAAAAAATAAGAGTACATTTCAAAATGGGAAATGTTACTATTAAGAAAACACATTTGTAATACCCAAGGTGTTTGCAAACAGCCTGAAATCAGAAAATTAGAAAGATTTAATTAGTGTAGAAGCAAATAAATATATGTATTTTGATTTCTCTGAGCTAACAATATTTAATATTCATCACTATGACCCTATATTCTGAAGAAAAAGCTAAAGAATATATACTTGTTTATTTGTACTTCGGAAAGAAGGGATAAAGTATATTTAGCATAATGTCCAAGCAAGATGTTTTTTTTAAAAGTTAAAAATAAAATAAAGTAGCATCTTGAAAAAAAAATTTACCTTCGGCAGGTTTTTTGTTGTTACTGTTAGCATATGCATGGTGAAACCCTCCTCCTTTTTACTGAAAAATCAGTCAACTCTCACCAATACTTACTTTCTGGGTGTTTTTGTTTTTATTGTTGTTTTTTAATAGTAACCATCATAATGATAGTAAGATAGTATCTCCTGGTGCTCTTGATTTGCATTTCTCTAATGGTTATGATGTTGAGTGCATTTTCTTGAGCTTGTTGGTCATTTGTATATTTTACTCAGGAAAATGCCTACTCAAGTCCTTTGCCCATTTTTTAATTGGGTTGTTTGGGGGTTTTTTTGTTGTTGTTGAGTAGTATACCTTTTGGGATTATCTTATATCCATCTTTTCTGCATCCTGATATTTAAGGTGTGCCTACTGTAAGAAGCATATGCTTCCTTGTTAATCCGTTTGAGAATCTTATTCTTTTAATTGCAGTGTTTAGTCTAATTGTGATTGTTATTGTAGTTTTTACCCATTGTTCAGTTGCTAAGTCATGTCTGACTCTTCGCAACTCCATGAACTGCAGCAGGCCAGTCTTCCCTGTCCTTCACTATCTCCCAGAGCTTGCTCAAACTTCTGTCCATTGAGTCGATAATGCCGTCCACCATTTCATCCTCTGCTTTCCCCTTCTCCTCCTGCCCTTAATTTTTCCCAACATCAGGGTCTTTTCCAATGAGTCAGCTCTTTGAGTCAGGTGACCAAAGTATTGGAACTTCAGCTTCAGCATCAGTCCTTCCAGTGAATACTCAGGGTTGATTTCCTTTAGGATTGACTGGTTTGATCTCCTTGCAGTCCAAGGGACTCTCATGAGTCTTCTCCAGCACCACAGTTCAAAAGCATCAAATGCTGCACTACAAATTACCCAAAACTTAACAGCTTAAAGAACAATACATATTTATTGTCTTACACAGTTTCTGTAGGTTATGAATATGGGAGGAGGTTAGCTGGCTGGTCCCATTAAAGGAAGTCTCAAGGTTATCTCATGACATCGAACATTTAAAGGGTAACATGTGGGAAGCTGATCCAAACTTAGAAAGGGGTATAACAATTGGCCAAGTCATAGAAAGTGTACCTGCCTTGTATCACAAATTATATGAGAAGGCAAGCACTGACAATCTTTTACAAAGATATAAACCATCTTAATTTTCAGTGTTTCTAGTGTTTTAAATTAGTGTACTGAGTAAATGTTAACTTTCCTTGTATTTTTTTCATTTTCCTAAACAGTTATAATGGGCTTCCCTGGTAGCTCAGATGGTAAAGAATCTGCCTGCAGTGAAAGAGACCAGGGTTTGATCCCTGAGTCAGGAGGATCCCCTGGAGAAGGACATGGAAACCCACTCCAGTATTCTTGCCAGGAGAATCCCATGAACAGAAGAGCCTGATGGGCTACAGTCTATGGGGTTGCAAAGGGTTGGATACAACTGAGCGACTAACAAACACACACAAACAGTTATAACTGACAGTGGAGTTTTTAATGTTTTAATCAAACTAACTAAAGGTCACAGAACAATTATACTCTTTCTCACTGATATTTTTCTCACTGACTATTAAGATTGCTATGCATGATTTCAGCTTTCACAATCATTTTCATGGTCCTGCTTTGCCATGCAAAGCTGAGATTGTCTGTATATGTTTATTACCGGGATTTGGACTTACATAATCTTGGGAGCTGGTTAAGCAGTTTCTGGAAGGCTTTTGTCCTCACGTCTGATGCTGGAGCTTGAAGTCCACAGAGCAGGCAGTTGGAAGGGGAAAGTGCTTGTCATGTGGAGGAGAGCAAGACTAAGCTAGAACTTACAACATGAGCTGGAGCCCACTCATGAAGTCCATGTTGATTCTTATTGCCTCAAATGTTGATGGTGTAGGCATTCTGCAGAAACCAGGGCTCTCTGCACAGAACCAAATGCACACACCTGGCCCAGGAATCAGAGAAGCTCAAGGAAGAGTAAGGGGAAGGTGAAGCCATCACACACATGGCTTCTGCCTCTTGCTGATGAGGTGAGGCAGCAGGTAACCATCGACATGTGTCAGCTACAAAGTGGCTGCTGCTTCACTCCACCCTGCAAATCTACTACAAGAAGCTCCTGGTGGCCCACGCTAACTGGAAACATACCAGAAAGGGAATTCTGGGAAATTCATTCAGCCCAGCAAAGTTAATGCATTTCAAAGCCATTGTACTTACCTTATAGCTTAATGGTTATGGACTCAGGCCCTAGAGTCAGACTTTCCAGGTTTGAATCACACACAGTTCCTCTATTTCAAGCTGTGTGTTCACGAGTAAGCTACTTAGCTTTTCTATGCTTAGTTTCTCTGACTACAAAATGAAGATACAGCAGTAGTACAATTTGTGTGAGGTTTAAATGAGATCGTATAGAGACACTCTTGATATATTATCAGTAAGACTTGGCCCATTGGAACAGTTCAATAAATATCAGGTTTTGTTTTTTGTTTTTTTTGCTGATCTTAGGCAATTTATTTATTTATTTATTTAAGATTGTTCCCCTCAAAATACAGGATCTTAGTTCCCCAACCAGGGATTGAACCTGTGACCCCTGCAGTGGAAGGGCAGAGTCTTGATCACTGGACTGCCCTTTCCCAAGGGAAGTCCCTTGGGAAAAGTATTTAATCTTTCAGAGCTTCATTGTTTTTCATCTGGAAAGTAGGGAACTTCCTTGGCCTATTTTAAGACTTCTATTGAGGATCAAATGAAATAACCAGGAAGGAGAGGATACGTGGAAACCTATGGCTGATTCATCTTGATGTTTGTCAGACATCAACACAATATTGTAAAGCAATTATCCTTCAATTAAACATTAACAAATATTACATTAAAATATATATATTTTAAATGTGAACAGAGATGATGGTGATGACAAGCACCTTTCTTAGCTCCTTCTGGCCTGAGGACTGATACCTACCCCAGTGAGGAATCTAAAGCAAGCTGTTTGGTGAGTATTCATTAGAAAAGTGGTTCTCCAAGTGTGCCATTTTAATGTAAGATGTTACTAATAGATGTTAGGTGGAAAGGGGGTGGCATAAGAAACTCTGTGCTAAAAAGAAAAAAGAAAAGAAAGAAACTCTGTGCTATCTTTGCAGTTTTTCTGTAAACCCAGAACTATTCAAAGTTTTACCAAAAAATAACAACTTAAAAAAGAAATGGAAATAAAACTTAAAAGAAGAAGACGGTTTTCAAACTTTAGCAGGTGTCAAAATCGCCTGTAGGGCTTGTTGGAATATACCTTATGGGGCTCTATTCTTAGAGCTCTTATTCAGTAGGTCTGGAGTGGGGCCAGAGAAATTGTGCTTCTAATCATCAGAGCTGAGACTGCTGATCTGTGGATCACACTTTGAGAACCACTGACAAAAAACTGAGACTATATGAATTTTCCTGTATTTCTCATGAACATAGACTTACATTCATCATGGCCCGTCATTTCTTGGCTCATTCTGGCTATGACATCAGCCAACATTTACTTCCCAGGCAAGAACAAGGAGACAACTCATGACCTATTCAGTCACTCAGAACAGTTAAACAAGGCCTGGAAAATCCTTTTTATCTTCGCCCCTCTTTTCTCCAATCTCTTTAAGCCTCTCGGCTATAGAACAAGCCATGCTTAAAAAAATACACACATACATGTATTTAGATGTATAAGTTTCACTGTAAGAAGAAGGTGCTGATGGAGGAGAATTAAGAAAAAGTAGAAAGAAGAAAAAAAATTACCAACTGCTTTTCCATCCAAAGACAGCCACTTAATATTTTTTGTATATTTACTTCTTGAATTTGATTTCAACTATATGTTATGAGGTTTATCTCTTTTTTATTTTAATTTTTCTTAATATACATATTTTTTTAAAGTACAGTTGACTTAACGAAGTTTCAGGTGCACAGAAAGGGTGATTCAGTTATGCATATACACATATATTATTTTTTAAATTATTTTCCATTATAGGTTATTACAAGATAGTAACTATAGTTCCCTGTGCAATAAAGTTTTTCCTTTAAACATTGCTGTGATCAAAAAGACATATGTTTTTATATCCTGCTTTGTCACTTATTATATCATAAACATTTTATATTATTATACAGTATTTATACAGTACTTGTATAATAATACAAACATCAAATGATTGCACATCACTGAAATTGTTCCCCTTTTATCGAATACTCCAGGTTTTGCAATTTTTCACTATTGTAAAAAGTAAAAGGAGGTTCAAATTTCACAGTTGCATGAACTCAGGTACAGAAAAATACAACTTCCTTTATTTTCCTATAACTGAACTAAATTTCTTTCTTAAACCCCAGTTCTCTAGAACAAAAAACATAATCAGTAATCATAATCATTTCTAGGTAAACCCAGTCATAATCAGAATCTTTCTACTCTTTCTTGTTTCTCACCTCTCTGCTTCAGAAGGAATTACGCAAATATCGTGAAGGAATAAATGAAGAGGGGCCAACCTCTCCTTGATCTTCATTTGCTTTGTCCCATGGTGGCCTCCTATTCCGGTATAACAGGTGAGCCCTCCCTGCCTCACTCACAGAAAGGGGGCCGTGGTGGTGGTGCGCCCATGGGAGTTGGGAAGGGTCCCCTAGTATCCTGACAGCCTGCTGACGTGTAGCCACATCTCACCTGTCCATGTGACTTCTCCTAACCCAGCCAGGGGTCCCCACCACCCGTGCCAGGAGTAGGGTGTAGAAGCTGGGAGAATCTGTTTCCGGTCCCAAGCCTAGACACCCAAAGCTGTCATTTCAACTCCATGGAGTCTGCACCATAACAGAGGGATATTTGCCTACTAAGGCTTTTTTGTTGCCTGCCTAAACCTTGCCTCAGAAACAATAAAAGAGGTTTACTGAACTTCAGGTGGGGTCAGATACACAGTTCCTGCTGTTCTGTTTCCTCTTCAAACTCTCCACCTGCCTTTCCTCTCTAAATAGGTCTTGTTTTCTCTAATGTGGAGGTGACTGTAGTTTCTCATGTCTCTTCCTTCATTTTTTGGTTTTATACTTGAGTTTAAAAGCCAGCTCCCCGCCCCACACTGTGCAGCTTGTGGGATCTTAGTTCCCAGACCAGGGATTGAACCTAGGCCCATGGCAGGGAAAGCACTGAGTTCTAACCACTGGATCACCAGGGGATTCCCAAGAGCCAATATTTTATGGACTCTTTTTTTTTTCTAGGTGTCCTCAAGTGAAACTTGAGGAATGGAGGAGCAGAGGTAGGTGAGGATGAAAAAAAAATGGAGAGATGGTGACCTTGGACTAAAAGGGATTTGGGGGAAGGGAAAGAACACACCAGTTATGCTCTTACACTATCATCCTGCCTCATTATAATGCTGCAAAAATACTGGGGCAGCATCATGGCACCTTTGACAGACAGGGTGGAGGAGGTGTGAATGAAGGTCTGAGGTCATCAAGGAAGACAAGGGGAGGTTCTGGAGAATGAGGGTGGAGAGAAAGATATAAACATATGGTCCACCCTTGGAACAATGGCAGTACCATCCCGGGAACTATGAGTAATTGCCTGCCCCTCCTCCCTCAGTGAGTAAAGACCAGGAGACGGCTTAAGGTGTGTGGGCCCATGATGATTACCCAAAACAACTAGTTTATTCAGGCATCCCTGCTCCTCACAATCTGTCATTCACTTATCCATCAGTCAATCTACATAAACCCTTTATGTGTATGTGATTTAGATGTTTTGTTTTTTTCTTTTTTGGTTTTTGTTTATTTGTTTTTTATTTCCTTTAAACATTGTCCCAGAAGTGAAATTACTGCATCAAAGGATAAAACTTGTGTAATTCCGATGTTAAATAATTTGATGTCTTAATACAAAAAGTGTAAAACTGTTAACTCAAAGGGGATCAAGCATCAGACTGTGGCGGTAAAGAATAAATTGGTACAGTCTTTCTGCAGGGAAATTTATCAATGTGTCAATATATGTACCACAGTTTGACCTAGCACTCCACTTTTGGGAATTTATTTGAAAGAAATAATTAGATATACAGGATGTATGCGCCAGGAGGTTCAAAGAAGCATGTGTATAATAGTTAAAAGTAAACATGGTTTAAATATCTAATGATAAAGGATTATTAATAAAAAAAGTACATCTGTATGATCAAACATCATGCAGTCATTAAAAATTATGACAAGAATCAGTATTGACTGAGAAGGAAAATATATTCAAGATATAGTGCACAGTGAAAAAAGCAGGTTAGAAAAAAATCTTACATAGTATCATCCCTTTTAAATTTATATTGTGTTGTTGTTGTGTAGTTCCTTAGTCATGTCCGACTCTTGCCACCCCATGGACTGTAGCCCACCAGACTCCTTTGCCCATGGGATTTTCCAGGCAAGAATGCTGGAGTGCAAAAAAAAAAAAAAAAAAAGAATACTGGAGTGCGTTGCCATTTCCTTCTCCAGGGGATCTTGCTCACCCTGGGACTGAATGTAAGTCTCCTGCATTGCAGGAGTCTCCAGGGAAGCTCCTTACGTTGTGTACATATGCATAAAATAAAAGACCAGAAGGAAACACACCAACATATTAGTAGTGGTTATCACTAGGTGGTAGAATTATTTTCTTTTCTTGGTTATTCTTTAGCATATTTTTTACCTTAAATTACATTACTTTTAAAATCAAGGGAAATAAGCACTGAAAGGTAGCATACATAATTAGGCCACTTGGAATGTTATTTTATACATTTTAATTTGCTATTCACATAATGATCTATCTGCACTAATTTCTTGGGCTTCATACTATTTTTTTTGTCCACATCCCATGGCATGTGGATCTTATTTCCCTGACCAGGGATAGAACCTGCACCCAATGCGTTGGAAGTGCAGAGTCTTAACCACTGGACTGCCAGGGAAGTTCCCTTGGACTTCATACTTTTTTCCATTTCATTCAACTCAAGCCCTGCTCTTCCTCTGGCATTAAGTCCGGAATCCCCCACCCTTGTTCCCCCTCTCTGGTTGCCTCTGCCTCCTCCCGCAGGCCCCTGTTCTGTCCCCACCAGGCTTCCTTACTCCATGTTCTTTTCAGAAGTGGTGCTATCTCATCCACGTGATACCTCACCGAAGCGGTTCAGCCTGGAAAATCTCCAAGGACAGTTGCCCTTAACTGACCTTCACTGCAGCCAGACTTGGAGGTCACAATCCTCTGCATCGTGGGGCCCTGGCGTGAAGGAGGGTGCCAGCCAAAGTGGCACTTCTGGGGCACTTAATAGATCAACCAAAGTTCATTGTCAACTAATCACCTGGGTTGGGCCGTTAATGGGTCCTGATAAGTCACTGAGAAGGCCTGGTCTTCAACCCTTGGACTCTAGTCATGGGAGGACTCAGCAGAACTCAAAGTCCTGCTCACTTAGCTGGCCAGCCCTACCCTTAAATCTGGACATTGGGACTGAGGCGGGGACAAACAGCAGGGAAGCATCCCACAAGCTCAGGGGGCCATCAAACCTCTTCCCCCAGCTGAGGGCATTCACTTTCCCTTCTGATTTGCTTCACAGTGAAATGTTAGGGCTGATATCTTCTTGGTGACCATAGATCAATGGGCTCATATAGGGCCATGGAGTTAGAAAGGGCCCTTAGATACCACCTGCTCCAAGCCTCTCCCTCTGCAGCACAGAGGAAGCCAAGCCACTGCCCAGAGCTACTCAGTGTAAGATGCAGCAGGTAGCAAAGCCCAGCTTTCCTGACTCCTAACTCAGAACTCTGGCTTCACTGTAGTACTGGTTGTCTCCTTTGCAAATGGGGTATTTCTAAAGAACACTGTTGTGCTTTGCATCATCTTACCCTCAAATCAACACTGACTCAGTATGAGACTGAACCATCAAAACTAGAAAATACGTGAGTACAATCTAGTCATTTTATTTTTTTAAACTTTTGATTTTATATTGGAGTATAGTAGATTAACAATGTTGTGAGTTTCAAGCGGACAGCAAAGGGACTCAGTCATACACATATGTGTGGCCATTTCCCCCCAGACTCCTCTCCCATTCAGGCTCCCACATGACATTGAGCAGAGTTCCCTGTGCTCCACAGCAGGACCTTGTTTGTTATCCATTTAAAACGTAGCAGTGCTGTACCTATGACTGATGCACGTTGATGGACAGCGGAAACTAACATGATACTGTAAAGCAATTATCTTCCAATTAAAAATAAATAAAAAGAAAAGAAATTAAAAAAAAACATAGCAATGTGTACATTTTGATCCCAAACTCCTTAACTGTCTCTTCCCCCAGAGAGATTACTCAGGATCCCTTGCCTGTGCAGGTCTGGAGCCAGACCCCTGGTGTCATTCACAACTGTTTCCAATACGGACTGCCCAGGCCTCAGCCAAACAGGACTGGACCCCACAGAAAGCAGACTTGTGTCTCCAGGTACACACAGTCAACAGGAACTTCTTAAACAGATAAGTCTTCTCCATTTCTTTTTCCTCCTTCCTTTAGTTTCGTGTCCTTGTCCTTAATTCTTGGAAAGATAAATGACCCAGCTTGTGTGGATAGTGGTGCTAAGGAAGGCAGATCCCAACCTAGGAAGAAAGAAGTAAGAGCAGATAAGAAGTAGAGCTAGGAGAAGTGTGTATGTATGTGTGTTGGGGAGGAAAATTAGGCTAAATCTGAAGGTGTTATGGGGACAATATTTTTCTACTATTATTTCTTTTTCATTTTTTGCCACACTGAGTGGCATGTGGGATCTTAGTTCCCGAACCAGGGATCAAACCTGTGTCCCTTGTATTGACAGCTCGATCAGAGTCTTAACCAGTGGACCACCACGAAAGTCCCTCTTTCAAATATTACTGAGATTGTGATCTAATGCTTCATTTAATTAAAGGCAGAATGTTTGAAATCAAGATTCTTTTCTTTGTAGATAGTTTGAAACTCTGAAAGATATGTGTGAGTGATTTGCTCATCTGTATCACCAAGGACAGACAGTTGCTAAATCATAGCACAGAAAAATAACGCGTCAGTATTCTGCCTCCAGGTTCTAGGCTGGTATATGTCTCCATAATCCAATATAAATGACTGTCCTTTCTTTTTCCGATGTCTCCAGGGATATGATATCACATCCCTTCAAATATTCTCTGAAGGATTACATGCTGAGCAAGAGCAGGAGATGCAATAGTCTCATTGCCCAGGGATAGTTCATGTACCTCTTTTGGGACTGAGGTCTGAGGTCAGCCTCACCCAGCCACATGGATTGAAAGTGAGAGAGGTGATCCTCCAAAGGAAAACTGGGGGACGTAGACAGCAGGGCAGGCAAAAATAGCTCTTTCCATAACAGAGACATTGATGAGTCTCTAGAGACGACCGTGTGTTAGATAGGGTTGATGGACTCTTCAGCGTTTACTCCAGTGGTCCTTCCCCTGTTGCAGAGGCTGAAAAACTAGAGCTGCATTTACTTCCCAGATTGTGTGCAGCAAGGATTGTGGGTGCAAATTAAGCCCTGCAACTTAGATGCATTTCTGTGAGATTTGAAAAGCGGAAGTGACACGGAAGTCATGCCATGCTCTTGTTGCTTTGGACTGTTTGTTTCTGGCAAACAAAGCCATGAGATGCCAACATCCAGTCTCCAGGTTCAAAGATGTTGAGAGGAAACTGTGGGGGCAACAATGGCAGAATTCCACGTTCCAGTGTCGGGTTGGTTGGGGTGAGTAGCAACAGCCCTGTGGTCTCAGCTTTCTGGTACTTGGATTCTAGCTAGAGAAGTATGTCCTAGGACTCACCCTTCTAAAGGAAGACAGAGGGACTGACTCCCCCTGAGCCTATTCCACGTGCCCATCCAGGGATTTGGTTATTGCTAATTTTTGTACTGAATCCATTCTATTTAAACACTGGAGGGAACTTCTCTGACAGTCCAGTGTTTAAGACCACCTTCCAATGCAGGGGTTGTGGGTTCAATCCCTAGTCAGGAAGCTAAGATCCCACATATCTCATAGCCAAACAAACAAAAACAAAATATAAAACAGAAGCAATATTGTAGCAAATTCAATGAAAGACTTTAAAATGGTCTGCTTCAAACTTTGCACCGAGCACTGCAGTAAATATCAGAAATTGAATAGCAATAATGGCTCTTGAAAATGGTGCAATAAATGCTTTTCCTTATTAGAATAAATAAATTAGTTGCCTAAAATGGTCCACATTTACATATATATAATATGTATATATATGAAGTGATGTAAAAGTTGCTCAGTGTCCAACTTTTTTCAACCCCATGGACGATATAATCCATGGAATTCTCCAGGCCAGAATACTGGAGTGGGTAGTCTTTCCCTTCTCCAGTGGATTTTCCCAACCCAGGGATCGAACCCAGGTCTCCTGCATTGCAGGCGGATTCTTTACCAGCTGAGCCACAAGGAAAGCCCAAGAATACTGGAGTGGGTAGCCTATCCCTTCTCCAGGGGATCTTCCCGACCCAGGAATCGAACTGGGGTCTCCTGAATTACAGGCAGGTTCTTTACCAACTGAGCTATCAGGGAAGCACTGGAAGTGATTGTGTTTGCTCACCTGATCCCTGACTGATACAGCTGTGTGGCTTAAAGAAGCACCTGTATGGTTTGGTTCTGATATGACCTCTTGCCTTCCTGAAAATTACTGATGTAAAAGAATAATGACATGGTTCAGGATACACTAAGAGATAAAAGGAAATTACAAAGTTACCAATACTGTAGTCTGATTTTCTGCTCTCCTTCCTTAATGTGCTTGAGTCTATAACCCAGATGTCTGCCTCAAGAGATTGCCTCTATTTTCAGCCTTCAAGAGTCATGCTTTCCTGATTATCCAAATAGAATGACTCCAGCCTCTATTCCATGTCCTCTAGTGACCATCCTCAAAAAAACTCCTATGATTTTTCAAGGGGCTCATTAGTCTCCTGGAAAACTTGCCAAATTCTATATCTTCGCTTTGTTTTCACCCCCAATTTTGTTCCTTGCTAGACCACCTCATTCCTTCATTTCTCCAAAAACACTGCTTCGCCAACCTCAAACTGTGTGCAGCAGATTTTTACTAAAGATGTGAGGTTTAGAATCACTCTACAATCTGGGTGATAGCGCCAAATCCAACATTACACATCAGTGCGTTCTCCCTCCTTAATACACTTCTTGATCCCTATGTGTTTGCCACCTCCCCCAGGGCTGCACACTAGCCTACCATGTGCCTTTGTGTGAATAAGAGGAAGATACCTGCTTTGAGTGGAGCTGATGTAAAACATGCCCCAAAAGAACATGTGGGCAACTGGAGATTCGTGCTCCATCTTAACTGGGCAATTGCTACTCCATTCCAGCCAATTTCAGCATTGCAGGAATTCCAGCCAGGGTTGCTAGGCATTACAAAAAAAAAAAAAAAAAAAGCCCAGAAACCTAGATTTTTTATTTAGAAATCCACAACTTCATTTGTTAATAACTAACAGGCAAATCAAGGTATTTATTAAGTACTTCCTATATGGCAGGTACTTCCCTAAGCACTTTATTTATTATTTTAAACAATATATTTAAAATATATTAAATATTAAAATATTCAATATCAGTATATTGAATTTTAAAAAATATATTTATTTTTAATTATTTATTTGGCTGAGCCGGGTCTTAGTTGCAGCAGGCAGGATCTTTAGTTGCAGCATGTGGGATCTAGTTCCCTGACCAGGGATCGAACCTGGGCCCCCTGCACTGGGCGCAGGGAACCCCAGCCACTGGACCACCAGAGAAGTCCCCTAATTACTTTTTAGGTATTAATTATTTTGTCTTTATAACAGCCTATTAGGTAGTTACTATCATTATCTCCACTTTACAGATGAGGAAATTGAGATGCAGAGGTTAAGTTGCCCAAAGTCATATGGATAATAAATGGCAGAACACGATTTGGCTCTGGAGACCACCCTCTTAAACTATCATGCTTTTCTGCTATGAACTAAATTTGGCCTATGTATTGCAAGTTTTTGTTCTTTGTTTAGAGACCAGTGCTATCCTATAGAGTTTTCTGCGATGACGGAAACATCCTTCTCTGTGCTGACCACTACGGTAGCCACTAGCCAGGTGTATCTTTTGAGTACTTGAAACACAGCAAATGCAACTGAGGAACTGAATTTTTAACTTTATTAAATTTAAATAGCCTCGTGTGACCAGTGCCTCTGTGTTGGATGATGTGGCTCTAGACTCTTCCTCTCTCAAACTGTCTCTGTCTCAATTTGATCCATGCCTTAATTTTTTCAAATTTAATTTTACAGTCCTTAATTCCTACCATTTTATTGCTCGATTTGTTTGTTTGTTTTTTAAATACTTTCTCCCTTTTCTTAACCATACTCTGGTGGGGCAGGAGGAGGTGACATTTTTTTATATTTGTAGATTCATGGGGGCCAACAAACTAATTTCCTCCACGGAAGAATTATCGCTCAGATAGGAATCAAGCTACTCTCCTAGGGGTAGAAATGCAACAGTCGTGGCCTTTATTTTCTAAACAGCACTTTCCCTCTTTGATGTGTTGAGAAATATAGGAAAGATTGTGAAGATATACACCAAAATGTTAATGGTTATGTTTAAGTAGAAGAATATATTATCTTTCTTTCTTGGGCCTTTAAAAAACTTCTACAGTGAATGAGCAGGCCTTTTGAAATCATTTAAAAATAGCTATAAAACAATTCTCTTCGGAGTTCCCAGGAGGTCAGCAAAGGAAAGCCTGAGAAGTGGGCCTCAGAGGGGCCCAGAGGGCAACCAGTCCAGGTGGGGCAGGGGCTGCCGGCTGCAGGGAATGGGCGGGGCGTCAGGGAATGGAATTCAGAGTCATCATAATCAAGACTCGGGGTATGGCTTTAACCAAAATTGGCTTAAAAAAACACTGAGGAGGGAGAAGAAGAGGGGAAGGAAGAGTTAACTCCTCTTCCCACTCCAGTATTCTTGCCTGGAGAATTCCATCGACAGAGGAGCCTGGCAGGCTGCAGTCCACAGGCTCGAGAACAGTCGGACACGACTGACAGAGCACAGAAATGGATTAAAAGTGGTTGGGTCTTAGGAGCTAGGCTTGGGATGAGAGTAGGGAGCAGAGAACTGCTGCTTCACCTTTAGGCCTTTTTCTTTTATTTGACTTTTTGGCTTTTGAGTTCTGTACATATGTTATCATAGATAAAAATTTTAATAGAATTTTAAAAATTCCCTTCGATGATCAGAAAACAGGTGTGGCACTACCTCGGCTCCTCTCCTCCCAGTGATGTCAAGCGGATCCCTGCTTCCTGCTCTCATCCTGGTTGGGCCACATTTTTGCTGGGCACTGTGACCAGGATGCGACACCTCGCCCATGCAGGCTGAATGATTAAGTGGGCGGGAAAGGACTCCCCTACACATCCCTGTGGCTCTGACGGCCACGTGGCAGAGGCCCTTTCCACAAAAAAAAATCAAATGGTTGAGGCTCACACTGCAGCAGGACAGTCACCCTCAGGAGGACCCCGAAGGCCAGAGGACACTGCCGGAGAGTAGAGGACCGAAGGAGCCCAGGCATGGTTCTGTTAGTTCATGACTTTGACCCTGTGTGTCCCACTGGGGCCCAGTGGTGAGCCAGCTGCAGCTGGAGGTGGGAGAGCTTCAGGGAGACAGACAGGACCTAGTGTTCGATTGGCTCTCTGCTAAAGAACCCAGGGACCTGGACAAGTTCACAACATCCACCTAGCCCTTCTGTTCCCCCCAGTCCTTGCCTTGACCCTGCTGGAGGCAGACCACTTAAGGAAGACAGGACCAGGTACCTGGACAAAGCTCCCCTTTTTCTTCTTTTTTGTAAAGGAAATTTGCTTTAAAAAAAATTTTTTTTTCCAATGTTTTAAAATTGGAGTATAATTGGTTTACAATTCTGTGTTAGTTTCTGCCATACAACAAAGTGAATAGCTATATGTTTACATATATTCCCTCCCTCTTGAACATCCCTCCAACTTCTTAAGAGCTCCCTTCTTGCTTCTCCACTTTCTTGCCTCTAGAAGCCTAGCCCAGGAGAACTACTGGGAAACACTGATTTTGTGTGTGTGTGTGTGAGAGAGAAAATACACGTATCATAAAGTTTGCCATTTTAACCATTTTTAATTACGCAGCTTGATGGCCTTAAGTACATTCAGAGTGTTGTACAACTATCACACCATCCATCTTCATTCTCCCCTCCTCCAGCCTCTGACAATCATGGTTCTGCTATCTGTCTCTATGAATCTGACTACTCTAGGAGCCTCATGTAAGTGGACTCATACAGTGTTTGTCCTTTTGTGACTGGCTTCTTCACTTAGCATAATGTGTTCATTCATGTTTAGCATATTGAAGAATGTCTTTCCTTTTTTAAGGCTGAATGATAATTCCATCATACATATATACCACATTTGGTTTATCCATTCTTCTGTCGACAGACCCTTGCGTTGCTTCCACCTTTTGGCTATTATAATTAGTGCTGCTATGAACATGGGTGTGCGAAATCTGTTCCAGTTTCACTTTCACTCTTCTTTGAGTATATACCCAGAAGTGGGATTGCTGGATCACATGGTAATTCTATATTTAATTTTTTTAGGAATTGCCATACCATTTTCCATAGCAGGTACATCATTTTACATTCCTACTAGCAATAACAAAAGGATCCCAGCTTCTCCACACCCATCCGACATGTGTTATTTCTGATTTTTCTTTTCTTTCTTTTTTTTCACTAACAGCCTTTTTTATTTTGGCTGTGCCACGTGGCATGTGGGATCGTAGTTCCCCATCCAGGGATCATATTCATGGCTCCTGCATTGGAAGCTTAGAGTCAACCACTGAACCACCAGGGAAAACCCATAATATTAGTCACTCTAATGGATGTGAGCACTGATTTTTCCCCCTCTTCTCTCCTAGTCTTTCTCCATATGTCAGAGGTTTAGTTATAATGAAAGATTATGTGTTGATTTAGTCTGAGCTGTCTGGCGATGCCAAGGCTGGAGATGCTGAGCTAGCTTGAGACTGATAGGCAGGAATAGGGGAGATGAGGTTTACCATTGCAGTCTTGTCCTGAAACAGACTTGGGCGATGGTTAATGGCACTGACATCAGAACCAGAGTCCAGTTCGAGTCCTCACTCTGCTTCTTCCGAGCCGTGTGACCCTGAGCAAAACATTAGTTTCTCTAAATCAGAGCTTCTTTCTCTAAACAAGTGCAGCTCTGTGATTTGCACCTATATTTGCAGGAAGATAAGCAGTTCCATAAGCAGACGTAACATGCTGGGTTTTTCTTAGAGGAAGAGATGCTTGGATTGAGTTAGCCAAGAAGACAGTGGAATGGAAAAGATTTTCAAGCAAGGGGAAGATCCCATGCACAGCCCCCAAACTGGAAAGGAATTTGGTATGTTGAAAGGAAGAGACAGAAGACACCCAAGATGTGGGATTGATCCCTGGGTCAGGAAGATCCCCTGGAGAAGGAAATAGCAACCCACTCCAGTATTCTTGCCTGGGAAATCCCATGGACAGAGGAACCTGGCAGGTTACAGTCTGTGGGGTGGCTGGGATAGAAAAAGCAAAATGGGAAGTGACACAAAATGAGGTCAGAAAGATGACCATCACAGAGTCTCATAAGCCAGTTAAGGCTTTTGGTATTTACCCCAAGAGTAATAGGGAGTCATTGAAGGGGTTTCGGTGAGGGATTATGGGATTAGATTTGCTCTCCCCCAGCAAATTCCAGGTGAACTATATTCACCTGGAATATAGTTCCCATCCCCTCAACCCCAGAATGCCAACCCACTCCAGTATTCTTGCCTGGAAAATTCCACAGGCAGAGAGGCCTGGTGGGTTGCAATCCATAGGGTCGCAAACAGCTGGACACAACTGAAGTGACTTAGCACAACCCCAGAATTTCCTTGAAGCCAGAACCAAATGTTGTTTACTTGTGGATACATTTAGGTTTTGTTTTTTTGTTTTGTTTTTTATTATTTTACTGTTGTGGGAAGATATATAACATAACATTTTCCATTTTAACTTTTTTTTTTTTTTTTAGTTCTATCAGTTTTTTGCTAGCAACCCATCTCCCTCCACCCACATGCACGTGTGCTCAGTCATGTAACCCCATGGACAGCAGCCTGCCAGGCTCCTCTGTCCATGGGATTCTCCAGGCAAGAATACTGAAGTGGGTTGCCATTTCCTTCTCCCATTTTAACTATTTTTAAGTGTGCAGTTTAGTAGCTTTAGTTACATTCACAGTGTTGTGCAACAGTTACCAATATATAACTCTTTTTTTTTTCAAGGTTGAACTTTTGCACTTGTTAATCATTTAACAACCAATGGTTGGATTGCACTGTATCATTGCAGCAGTCACTGTATGTGAATTCCTAGAAAGTGGGCTGTGGGCTGAGAGGAAGAGTTGACCAAGTCTGAGACAGCTGGGGCCAGCCTGAGGAATGTTTCACCCAAGCCAACAGGTTTGCCAATCCATCAGCTGTCACCAGATGGGTCATCTGGTGTGTGCTTTACTTATGAGGAAGAATTTTTTCTCCGAACTGGGTAGACCAGAGTTAACTGATGCTTGATCCCTTCCAGGGCTTCCCTGGTAGCTCAATGGTGAAGAATTCGCCTGCCAGTACAGGAGATGTGGGTTTGATCCCTGGATCAGGAAGAGCCCCTGGAGAAGGAAATAGCAATCCATTCCAATATTCTTGCCTGGGAAATCCCATGGACAGAGTAGCCTGATGACTGTAGTCCATGGGGTTGCAAAGGAGTCAACATGACTTATCGACTAAACAACAACAACAACAGGATCTTGGGGAAACATTCTGCCCTTGTTGATCTACCAGAGAATGCCAGCGACGCAGAGAACCGATTTTGTCTGTGTCTATCAACCTAGGGCAAGCAATTCTCAATATGCAGTAGTGTGTCCAGGACACTTGAAGCCCCAGGACAGACAAAGAACATCTGCCTGGAGCATTTACTTGACTTGATAGGAAATTATTTTCATGCTTTTATTTTTAAATGAATTTCTTGTCTTAGGAGACAAAGTAACTTCTGATGCATTTTAAGGGTGAAATGGGAAGCTTTAAAGAAATCATATTTACTTCTTTGGGCCTTACTCTCCAAGTTCCAGGAATCTCTGTCCCATTTCCCTTATGAGAGTGGTATTTTAGCATCACAGTGTTTTTGAATAGACTCTTAAGCCAAACGGCACAGAGTTAGACTCTTCTCTGACACTTCCTAGCTATGATATCTTGGGGGAAATCATGAGTCTCTGTTTCCTAATCTATAAAACAAGAAGAATCACTGTATCTAACTCTGAGGTATTTATATGCTTAATACTTGTAAAATGCTTAACACATACCGAGGATTCATTTAAAGCGTTATTACTGGTATTAGTAGTAGTATCGGTTGGAAATGTTTCAGACCTGTGACTTTTTAAAAAGTTTTTAAACTAAGGTGGGACTTTCCAGGCAATCCAGCGATTAGGACTCTGTGCTGCCCCTGCTGGGGGCCCAGATTTGATCCCTGGTTGGGGAACTAGGATCCCACAAGCCATGCGAACCCCCCAAATTATTTTAACTTAAAGTAGTAGCAGTAAAATAAATGAATGAATAAAGTCCTAGCAGTACGCTCTGCTGATTGTAAAACATTCAACTAACAAAGAAGCAAATATAGGAAATCATGAAATTTCCTGCTCCCCCTAGACTCTGGCGACAAGATGAAAGATAAACACAGATAATTTTTAGGTATATATTCCTTCTTCTGAATATTAAAAAAAAATTCAACAATCATTCATCAAGCAGAAAGTATTTATGTACTCTGTACCCCTGTTACATTTTCAACCTCACTCCTCTGCGGAATTGTAGGGCATTATGGCTGTAATGTTGGTAATGCCTTCTTGCAGCAACTTATGACAAGTGGCATCACTGAGAACGAGGGGCAAAGACTGTCTCCAGACCCAAAGCTGTAAGCGGCGGCCACTCTGCCTACAAGCCTGGTCTGGGAAAGGCACCTTGACAAAGGATCTTTTATGGAGAATGTAATCTGATGAGACTTTGAGAGACTGGGGAGCCCCAGGAAAAACAGTCTTGTGTTTTTCTTTGGTTCTGCTTGACTTCAGACTTTCATGGTGATTTCATGATTCCATACTTATGTGCAAAAGGAGGATGATTGGAGACTGAAGCCTGACTAAAGCTACTAGTCCTTTTTTTTAAATCTATTTTTTATAGAAGTTTGATTTTCAATGTTACATTAATTTCTGCCGTAAAGCAGAGTGACTCAGTTATACACACGTATGCATTCTTGTTTAGATTCTTTTCCATCATGGTTCATCCCAGGATGGTGAATGCAGTTCCCTGTGCTATAGCATAAGGCTGCTGGTTCTTCTTTTTCTTGGCTGCACCCTGTAGCACACGGGATCCTTGTTCCCTGACCAGGGATCGAACTTGCAACTGATGCACTGCAAGTGGAGAGAACCACTGGACTGCCAGGGAAGTCCCTTTTTTTCCTTTCCTTTTCTTTCTTAAGGCTGCTCGTTCTTCATTTCTCCTATTCCATTCCCTCCCTCTCTACTCATTGAGAAAGCAAAGTAGAGAGGATCTCCAGACTCTTTACACCAGTCACTTTCTCCAGGCAGCCTTCCTAAGTCCTTCACCCCGTGGGAATCATGTGGCCTCCCATCTGCTTGCATAGTATCCTCTAAGCTGTGCTGCGACTCCAGCTGCACTGGAGGATGATGTTGGTTTGCCTGTTTACTTCGCCAAATCACGTCTTTTTTTTTAATGATTGTTTTTATTTTTGGCTGTGCTGGGTCTTGGTTGCTGTGTGGGCTTTTCTCTCATTGAGGTGAGCGGGGATGACTCTCTAGCCGTGGTACTTGGGCTTCTTACTGCAGCGGCTTCTGTTGTTGCCGAGCACCAGCTCTCGGGCACGCAGGCTGTAGCAGTTGTGGCATGTGGGCTCAGCAGTTACAGTTCCCAGGCTCTAGAGCACAGGCTAAATGGTTGTGGCACATCAGTTTAGTTGTTCCACGGCATGTGGGATTGTTCCAGATCAGGGAGCGAACCTGAGTCTCCTGCACTGGCAGGCAGATTCTTTATCATTGAGCCACCAGGGAAGCCCCACATCTTCTTGAGGACACAAAATATTCCTGTTTTCTTTTTAAACATGGGTCCTAGCATATGGCACATGATATTTACTCAATGAAAATATATTGAATAGCTGGTAGGAGTGGCTGTTTGTTCACAAAGATGGCTGCAATAATTTTTCCCATCCCTATATGCAAGTCCGTTTTGCAAAATGACTTTGCACCTCTCATCAAAGAATGGGAATTAGTCCTTTACTTCTTGAGTCTGGGCTTGATCAATGAGACATTAGCAAATATGAAGCAAGCAGAGACTTGAAAAGTGCTTGTGCAAAAGGGCTTACCCACTTTAGGCTGTGGCTATTACCCTGAGACCAAGATGTGAACAAGCCTGCGCTGGCTCGATGAAGAGGCCATAGGTAGGAGAACTGAGGATGCCCAGTCAGCAGCCTGCCTACTGGCCAGCTGCCAGACATATGAATAAGGCCATCTTAGGCCATTCGGTCCAGTTAAGACCTCAGATGACTACAGATAGATGAATGACTCCAGGAAAGGCCAGTAGAAGAACCAAGCATCAAATGTTCATCATATAAAAAAGTCTCCTTGAAAACATCCCTGGATGAAACATTCCAGCAACAACAACAAAATACCTCTAGCAGCTTTGAGACACACAGGAAGTAATGTGACTTAAAACAGGTTTGATGACGATAATGTTTAACAGATATATACATATGTCAATGCTTATAAATTTTCATACTTTAAATATGTGCATCTTATTGTATGTCAATTATACCTCAATAAATCTGTCAAAAATTTGATAGGAATATAAATATAAGCTTAGATTTTATTAATCTAGGGACAGCGGTGTGCTGAAACTGCCTCATCCAGCTTGTGAGAGTTGATGGTTATATTTTGAGTAAGCCAGTTGTTAAATGCAAAACATCATTCAAATGAATTTATATACCCTTATTATGATGTTACATTATATTAAAAACAAAAGTAAAAAATACTAAAAACTCATTTTACTACATTTTACTATTATCTATGCTTGTGAGGTTATTTACATCTATTTTAATACGCATGATAAAAATATATAACTGTGTCCTGTTGTTCCTCTCTTCCCTTCTCCATGTCCAGTGATGTCACGTTGGAAGCTTTGAATTGGCCATGATGAAAATATTTACATCATGGAAATTGAAAAACATTACAAATAAGGGCTTCCCCCACCCCTCAGTTGTTAAATATTTATCAGCACTAGACTATTTAGGGGTAACCAAAGGAGAATGAAAATAGATGTATCTTTTAAATCAACAATGGAGAATTTATATATCAATATATATTGAATTTATATATCAATAAATAAATAATTAGAGGAAAATGTGTAACTTTGTAATAAGATATTAAATTTGGTTGCTTCAAGCCACGAAAGTTTTGGCAATTTGTTATAGCAGGAATAGGATACCAATACACAATGGAAGAAACAAAATTATTATTATTTATAGATGGTATAATCATCTATATATAAACCCAACAGAATCAACAAGTTCTCAGAGGTAAATAGAATTTAGCAATAAGACCAAATAGAAAATCAATGTACAAGACTCAATAATAATAGATGACTAGATAAACAAAATGTGGTAATACATCCAATGGAATATTAATTAGCTTTTAAAAAGGGTAAAATTCTTTTTTCTTAAATTTCATTGACGTATAGTTGATTTACAACATTGTGTTAACTTCTGCTGTACGGTACAGTGACTCAGTTACACACACATATATTCTTTTTCATATTCTTTTCCATTATGGCTTATCGGAGGATACTGAATAAAGTTCCCTGTACTGTGGAGTAGGACCTTGTTGTTTATACATCCTATATGTAAGAGCTTACATCTGCTAACCCCAAACTTCTAGTCCTTTACTCTCTCTTGGCAACCACACGTCTGTCCTCTACGTCTGTGAGTCCGTTTCCTCACAGAATTCCTAATGTACCTTGTCTCTGCCTCACTCTTAGAAATAAAGAGATAGACAAGGATCAGACATTTGGTGGAGCTCCAGTGAAATAGAGATACTGCAGAGAAGATACTTTACAAAAAACCCAACTATGATTAACATTCCCAAAGTGCTTGGAGAGAAATCACATTTATGAAATAAGAACAGAATGATTTTTTAAAGGAATATTTAGCAAGTAAGAAGCATTCCTTTAAATTAAAAATATATGAACAGAATGCATTGGAAGGTAAAGCTAAAGAAATCTCCTAAAATGGAGGCAGGGGGTGGTGGGGTTAAGGAGAGGAAAGAGAAAAATTGCTGGTTTAAAGAGTCCAAAACTAAATAATAGAAGTTTCAGGCAATATGAGAACAGAGAATAATAATTGGGAAGAAGGTATTAAAGCATGAGGTAATTTTTGAGAATTAAAGGATGTTTTCAAACAAAAAGTGCTGACCAATTGCCCTTCATGATTATTGAGGAAAGACCCAAGCTCAAGCCAATCTTCATGATATTTTGAAACACTGGAAACAATGGAAATCTTAAGAGAAATGAGACAGGTCACACACAAAGTATCAGGCATCAGAATGATACTAAATTTATCATCATAAATGTTGGCAGATAGAAGACAGTGGCAAAACGCCTTCAAAATTCTGATGAAAAATTGATTTCCAAACTAAAAGTCTAAACAAACCGTAATTCAAATGTGAAGGGATAATAAAAACATTTAAACATGCATGACCTCCAAAAACATATCTCCCATGGAGGTAAATTTCTCAGTAAGCTCCAGGAGGATGATCTCCACCATCACGATGATACCGTGGGTCTGTGTAACAGGGGCTCCAACAGAGACCAAGGGTAGACCTGAAAGGACATCCAGTTTTTCAGTGGATCCTTAGAATCACTAATCTATTTTGGAGCAGGAGGATGGAAAGCTTCAGAGGCAACATCGCCAAGACAGCTGTGTTTGACTAAGCTGAGAACAGTTTTAGACTCTCTCTAAACTGTTCTCTGAGAGCAGTTTGAGCGCTGCTGCAGATTTTGAGCATGTGATAAGTACGCGGAAAACCAACCAACAGAGCAAAGCAAGGTCGTTTAATGTCAGGGAAAAGAGAAAGTTGTTAAAGAAAGGACACTTCAACGTGGCATATTACTATATGACTCAGCTGTATCACATGGTTGTAACAAGTTAAGCCCCAAGTACCCATTTTTTAAAATTGTAAAACTATATTGGGAGGATGAGAAAAGATGTGTCTATGTGTCTACATCTACTATAAAATAGAGCAAAATCCTATTTCTATAGTAAGAAAGCAATAGATAATCTCTAAAATAGGAACATTTAAAAATGACAGAGTAAACATCTTGTTTAGAGATATGGAGAGAAATACCAGAAGAAAGAGCTAAGAGGGTATAAGTGGTGGCTTGTGGGGACTGTGGCTTGAGATTCGAGGATAGAGCAAGGGATTGCTGAACCTTATTATAAGCCTTGTAGTTCTAATTTATTTTAAATGTATGCACTGATATTACTTTAAAAATCAATTCTTCCCAAAGTCTATCTATAAATTAAATGCAATTCCATGCAAAATACCATCAGGTTTTTTTTTTTTTTTTTTCTGAGAAATTGGACAAATTCACTCTTTTCAGAGTAACTAAATTCATTTTGGAAACAGAACAAGAGGGAACTAGCTCAATCAAGTTTTATGCTGTAATATAAAGCCATAGTCATAAAGTCAGGATAGTGATGCTGCAAGATTAGATACATGAACCAGAGGAACAGAATAGAGCTCAGAAATAGACCCATATATCTATGGGAATTTGATATTAGATGACGATGACACCACAAATCAATATGGAAAGGACAAATTATTCAGTAGATGATGTCAGAGGAACTATCTCACTATTTGGAGAAAAATAAAATATGATTCCTATCACCTACCATACACTAATCTACACTCCAGAAGAATTAAATATCTATATGTGAAAGACAAGAGAGCATGGGGGGAGGGAGGAAGAGAAGGAAATGAACTAGAAAAATGGGCCAATACTGTCAGTGGGTAATTCCCAGAAGGGGAAAGGTAGGTCACTCACGAAAGTAAGGAGAGATGCTCAAATTCACTGGTAATCAATGAAAGGCAAATTAAAGCAATGAGATATCATTTTATATCCACCAGAGGGACAAAACAAGAGTTAGAAATTAGCAGGTGATTAGGAGAATCAGAGAAATGAAAATCCTTTTGTCATGCTGGGAGTGCCAACTGGTGCAGATGTTCTGGAAAGAAATCTGGCAGAACTGGGGATGTCAGGGATGCAAAAACTCAACAACCAGCCATCCCAACCTGGGGGATGTGCTCCAGAGAGATTTCAGGTCCATAAAGAACCATGTTCAAAGATGTTCACTGAAGCTATATTGTGAAAATGAGGCGTTGAGGTCATCCGTGGTGCCATCACTCTTGGAGTATTTGGGTGCATCCTGTGCAGTGCAGTTCAGCAGGGGGATCTATGAGTTAGATGTACATGCAGCAGTGTGTGCTGAGTACCGAAACAAAGGAAACAGAAAAGATCCTTAGATCAATACAAGTATGTAAATTTAAGACACATAAGAGCAGCAGTATATGCTTTATGAGAATACATACATATCCAAGGGCGCATTTCAAACACACGACTCTGGGTGTTTCTGTGGGAGAGGATGGAGGTTGTATACCAAGGATAAGTGACTGAAAGTGAAGTTGCTCAGTCATGCCGGACTCTTTGAGACCCCATGGACAGTAGCCTGCACCAAGCTCCTCCGTCCATGGAATTTTCTAGGCAAGAGTACTGGAGTGGGTTGCCACTTTCTTCTCCAGGGAATCTTCCCGACCCAGGGATTGAACCCAGGTCTCCCGCATTGTAGACAGATGCTTTACCGTCTGAGCTGCCAGGGAAGTCCTAGGGAGAGGTTAAAATAAGCAACGGCCTTACTTCAGAACCATGTTCACTCTGAATTGAGTAATCTAATGAACTCAACTCAGCATGCAAGATATCCCCCAGCCCCCAACATTTTCAGCAAAAATCTCAGTGGAAAGTCTTGAGGATTTTGCAACATAATTCTAAAGCTTTACTGGAAGGCAAAATAATGAAGAAAAGTTAAGAAAACTTTGAAAAAGAGGACCATCTAAGAATGACTTGGCCTCCCAGATAATAGAATGTATAAATAATGCAACAGTCACTAGAACAGTATGTTACTGGCACAGGAATAGACAGAACAATCAATAGAACAGAAAAGAAAGGGCAGAAATAGACCCAAGAACTTAGCAAAAACTACTAGATGGTAAGAGTGGCATTTCAATCAGTGAAGGAAATGCTGGATTTAACAACAAATGACTAATGATTCCAGGAGGAAATGAGAAAATATACATAGGGTTTGAATGCCATTTTTGCCACTGATTAGCTGTGTAATTGTAGGCAAGATATTTAACCCCCTTAAGCCTCATTTCTCCCATATTTAAAAATGAGGTAATAAAAGTGACAACTTCATATGATTATGAGGATTAAAAGAGATAATGGGTGTTAAAAAATAAAAACATGGTGCCTATCATACAAAACATGTCTCTTAAATATTAGCTATTATTATATCCACCCTATCCCACATGCAAAGTAATGTACAAAATGATACCATAAATGTTCCAGGAAGAAAATAAATGAGTATTATTATAATCTTGGGGAGCAGAGGGACTCTCTAAATATGACCCTAAGGGTGGGAAACATGAAGGAAAAGATAACAGTTCTGACTACAAAAAAAACAACAAAAACTTTTTAATGCCAAATCCCACCACCAAGTTAAAATACAAATGGCAAACTGGGGGAAATTGTTGTAATACATATAATAGACTAATGGTTAATAGTCTTACTAATCAACAAGGGAAAGATGGGAAGAGCAACAGAAAAATACACTAAGAACATTAAAATTAAACAAGCGAAAAGAGATTACAAATACAGAAACAGAGGGGGAAATGTTCAGTCTTCCTAATAAAAAATGCAGATTAAAGTGGAATCTCATTTTTCATATGTCAAATAAACAGGGTAGATTTTTATGATAATATTCACTTCTACTGACTAGAAAATGTAAGGCACTAAAGCTGATTAGCCAAAGAAGGAATACTGTCTGAAGGGAGTAAACCCACCAGCAGGTCAGCTATTTGTGGTTTATGTGGCCAGCTTGGAAAAGATGAACTTTACCTAACAGAGTCCTCTCAGGAAATAACTTAGAAGGAAATTGTTCATCCAAGACAGTCAATTTAATGGAAACGCCAGGTAGAATCAAAGATGGGGTAGCATGTTTGTGGATACATGCAATCCAGAGTTGGGAAGAAATTAGACCAGAGAGACAGTTCCAACAGAGCTAGAAGGCTGAGCAGATGTACCTACAGAAGCAGATAAACCATCACAGAGGGGTTCAGAGGTTCACTGGTCCCAAAATGACTGGCTCCTGCCCTTCCTCGAGGCTCCTGGCTCATTTGTACTTTTCTCCGAGTTATTTTTTACACTAAACTTTCATCTAGCTTTAGCTATTTCTTCTCCTTGCAACTGAAGGAGCTTTGACTAGAACAAAACACTAGTGAGACAGAGGCAAAATGGTTGCTTCTATTTGTGTGGAGTCCAGTATCAGACATCTTAAAGAAGAGCAGGTCTAGGGGATTTCCCTGGTGGTCCAGTGGTTATTAAGACTTCACCTTCCAATGCAGGGGGTGAAGGTTCGATCCCTCGGCGGGGAGCTAAGATCTCACACACCTCATGGCCCAAAAAACCAAGGCATAAAAACAAAACCAATATCGTAACAAATTCAATAAAGACTAAAAATGGTCCACATCAAAAGAAAAAAACCTTCAAAAACAGATCTAGTAATTCCACATCTTGCTCTTGATCCTTGGTATAAGATGCTGGAACTGGATGGACTATAACAATTTTTTTTAATGAAGATATAATCAATATATAACATTGTGTAAGTTTAAGGTGTATGACAGATTGATTTCATATATTTACATTGCAATATAACTGCCATTGTTAGCTAACACCTCTATTGTATCACATAATTATCCTTTCTTCTAGTGACTAGCGACAGGAACAGTTAAGATCTAGTCTCTTAGAAAGTTTAAACTTATAGTATAAGTTTGTTGTCTATATTCCCTATACTATAGGTCTCCAGGACTTATTTGTTTAGTAGTTATAAGTATATACCTTTAAACAACATCTCTCCCATTCTCATACCTCCTAGCCTTTGGTAACTATCATTACATCCTCTGCTTTTTCGAGTTTATTTTTTTGAGATTCCACATATAAGGGATATCATACAGTATTTATCATTCACTGTCTGACTTCCCTCACTTAGTATAAGGTCCTCAAGGCCCATTCTTGTTTCACAAATTACAGGATTTCCCTTCTTCTCATGGCTGCAAAAACAGAATAATATACACACACACAAATATCTTCTTTATCCATTCATTCGTTGATGGACACTCGTTTCTCTATCTTGGTTATTGTGAATAATGCAGCAATAAATGTGACAGTGCAGATCTCTTTTCTATAACTTGTTTTAATTTCCTCCAGATATATATCCAAAAATGGGATTTCTGGATCATACGGTAGTTCTATTTTTCATTTTTTGAAACATAACATTTAATTGAGGGTTCACGATATGTACTAAGTGCTTTACTTATAACATTTTATTCTTCACAGCAACCTGAGATTAAAAAATTCCTATGCTTATTTTACAGATAAACGTACTGAGTTATGCAAGCATCCACCTGGCTCCCCCATGTTTCCCAGTCCCTTGCAGTTGGGTGGGACCAGAGGTGCTGGTAGACTAGACCCATGCATGGTTCTCCAGCTTTCCTCTTCTCTTACGCAGTGCCCAAGAGGTCAGTGTCCAGATGGGGCGGTGGATTCAGCATCGGCTGGGTGCTTTGAGCAGAGTCCCTCACTTCCCCCACCGACCAACATTACATGTCAGATAAACACTAAAAATAAGAAATAAATCTTTGTTATGTTACCAAGATTTCAGTGGTTTTTTTTGTTTGGTTTGAATTGCAAAACAACTTGACCACTTTCACATATACAAGAGAGTCTGAGTAACTTACCTAACAGGACACAGCTGTTACCTAACAGAGTCAGGATTCACACCCAAGTCCACCTGTGTTCTTTTTTAAATGTTTTGGCAAAATACGCTAACATAGCTTCCCAGGTGATGCTGGTGGTAAAGAACCTGCCTGCCGATGCAGGAGATGTAAGAGACACGAGTTTGGGCATGTGGGCTCTAGAGCACAGGCTCAATAGTGTTGCATGGGCTTTGTTGCTCCATAGCAAGTGGGATCCTCATGGATCAGGGATCAAACCCTCTGTCCCTTGCATTGGCAGACAGATTCTTATCCACTCTACCACCAGAGAAATCCAGAAGCAATTTTTGTTTTAATGTATAATTTTAAGTGGCATTAAGTACATGTACAATATTGTGCAACCATCCCCACTTCTCATTTCCAGAACCTCCTTTATCATTCTGAAGAGAAACTCTGTACCCAATAAATAAGAATTCTCCATTCCTCTCTCCTTTGGCCTCTGGTGACCATTTTCTACCTCCTGTCTCTTTGAATTTTCCTCTTCTAGGTGCCTCATGTAAGTAGAATCATACAATACCTGTCCTCTGCACTCTCACATTTATTGCTGCATTATTCACAATAACCAAGATAGAGAAACAAGTGTCCATCAACGAATGAATGGATAAAGAAGATATATGTGTGTGTGTATATATATATATATTTTTTGGCCATAGGATCTTAGTTCCCTGACCAGGGATCGAACCTGGGCCCCATGCAGTGAAAGTATGGAGTCAGCCACTGGACTGCCACACAGTCCCTCTGGTATGTGTTTTTTTTCATATAGCATAATGTTTTCAAGGTTCATCCACATTGTAGCATGAATCAGAATTTCATTCCTTTTTAATGGTTGAATAACATTCCATCGTTTGTCTATACAACATACTGTTCATCTATTCATCTCTTGATGGACATCTGGGTTTTTTCCACTTTTTGCCTATTATGAATCATGTGGCTGTGTTTGTTTTAGTCCCAGCTTTTATTTCTTTTGGGTATATATTTAGGAATGAAATTGCTAGGTCACATGCTAACTTTGCTTTTTGAGGAACTGACCAACTGTGTTCTTTTTTAAAAAAAATCAGGTTCAATGAGGAATACTTCAGACAAAGTAAAATTCATTTTTTTAGTTGTACAGTTCCACGAGCTTTGTCCAACACACACAGTCATGTAACTACCTCCACAATCAAGATAGAGCAACATGTTTTATCAACTCAGAAGTCCTCTTGTGCCCCTCTGCAGTCTACCCCAAACCCTTACCTCTAGACCATGGCAACTGATGGGCTATAGTTTTGAGTTTTTTGGACTGTCATACAAATGGAATCATTGGAGTCGCTAGAAGTCAGACACGACTGAGAGACTTCACTTTAAAAGCATTGGAGAAGGAAATGGCAACCCAAGTCAATTTTCAATGGCTAATGATATTGAACTTTTCCCCATATGCTTACTTACCATCTTTTCCTCTTACCTGGTAAACTGTCTGTTCAAATTATTTGACCATTTAAAAAATGGGTTGTTTTCATCTTATGGAGTGTGAGATTTCTTTATATGACCTGAATAAAATCTTTTTGTTTCTAATACAAATCTTTTATTAGATGTTTTGCAAATATTTTCTTCCAGTCCGAGTCTTGCAATTTCATTTTCTTAACAGTGACTCTCTAAGAGCTGAAAACTCTTGAAGTTTTCATTTTAATGAGTATAATTTATAATTTTTTTCTTTCATGGTTTGTCCTTTTTATCTGTGAAATTTTTACCCAACTCTAAGTCACAAATGGGCTTCCCTGGTAGCTCAGCGATAAAAAATCTGTGTGCCAGTGCAGGAGACAAGGGTTGCATCCCTGGTCTGAGAAGAACCCCCGGAGAAGGAAATGGCAACCTACTCCAGTATCCTTGCTTGGGAAACCCCCGGACTATAGCCCAGAGGAGCCTGGTGGGCTACAGTCCATGGGGTCACTAAGAGTAAGACATGACTTAGCGACTGAACAATAACAACAAAGTTACAAATATTTTCTCCTCTATTTTTATTCTAGAAGGTTTATAGCTTTATATTTATGTTTGGGTCTATGATTCATTTCATTTTTGTGTGGAGCTCAAGGTACAGATCAAGGTTCTTTCTTGCATTGTTGCTGTTCAATCCCTCAGTCTTTTTCGCATACTGATGTCCAGTTTTTCCCGCACCTTTTGTTGAATGGTGGAATTTCAGCAAATTTCCAGCAAATTTCCACCATTTGCTGGAAATTAAGAACCACCCTGTTCTTAACTGCCGTATTATATTGTATATAAGAGCTCTTTCCCTCATTTGTACCAACATCTAGCGATACTTGGAGTTATACAGACATAGTTGCACTATTATTTTTATTAGTTTACAAAGTACTTTTGTTTATATAGTCTCTTTGACTCATAGTCAACCCTGAAAAGTAGAAATAAAAATGTTATTACTCCTATTTTACAGATAAAGAGACTCAGAGAAGTTAAGCATTCAGCTAAGATGACAAAGCTTTTGATGCTATTTTCAATACGTTATTGACCTTTGGTAAACACTGAGCTGCCTTTTCCAGGATCCAGGTTAGTTTCATAAATGTGCCTGGTACTCAGGAGCACAGGAAGCAAAAGTCTATACTCAATACTTCATTTTGAGCTCACTGGTCTTTGGAAGATGGAAAAACAAAGTGATTTGGTGCAGTTGAGATCCAGGAGGACTGCCATTTGGACTACCCATGAGAAGCAGTCATGTGTCTCAACCCAGCCATGAACTGGCCATGGTCATGCAAACTTCATTGTATGAAAATGTAATTAGAGTTTTTTTAAAAGTATATTGCTGAGCTTCAACAAGAAAAAAAAAAATCTGTCACTAAATAATTCAAGAGCAAAGCAATAAGAATTTGGCTTATGTTTTCGGTCATTTCTTCTGCCCACTAGCCACTCCTTTTCCCCTGGGAAGCACACCCACATAGCACATCATCGGAGGGGGCCCTTAGGAGCCATTCTGCTACCACCTGACTCGGCCTCCCCGGCCAGGGCTGTTTGTACCAGAGGGGGGCAAGCCACCCTTGTTGGTGATAAGATTGTTTCTTTGGGGAATTGAGGACTGGACTGAAACAGATCTTCATTCTGTAGTTGGCTGGAATTTTAACGTGTGGACTGGGAGCTATACAGCAGCCTTATTAGCCCACATGTTAAGGGGTCAAAGGAGAAAGAAAAACAGATATGTAGAGAGAAAAGGAGTACGGTCGGGGGAGGGGAGAGGTAGGCGCTCAAGATTGCTTTACTGTTCCTGGTTCCAGACCCTTCCAGTGGCCTCGCTTCCTATCTGTCTTGGTGCAGTGAAAGCACCTCTCTGTCCTTTAAAAATTGCCCTTTTACCTGAAACTAGCTCAACTGGGTTTCTGTTACTTACAACCCAAGAGTCCTAACTATTAAAATGGAGGTAAATTTAGTTTTATCACAGAGTAGAAAGACCTGGCCTTGAACTGACTTATGGGGATTTAAAAAGAGAGCTGGGGACTTCCCTGGCAGTCCAGTGGTTAGTGAAGTGAAGTGAAGTCGCTCAGTCGTGTCCGACTCTTTGCAACCCTGTCGACTGTAGCCCACCAGGCTCCTCTGTCCATGGGATTCTCCAGGAAAGAATACTGGAGTAGGACTCCATAATTCCAATGCAGGGCTCTGGGTTTGATCCCTGGTCAGGAAAATAAGATCCCTACTGCCACACAGTATGGCTGAAAAATAAAAAAAATAAATAAAAAGAGAGCTGACTTTTTGGGCAATGGGTGCTATAACTGGGAGACAAAAAATCTCTCCCCTTTTGTTATTTATAAAATAAATTGCATGAAAGGATTAGGCCAGCTGAGTGAACAACAGCTTGTATAAGAAGAACAAGAGAGAGTATTACCCAGCTTAAACTAGCATTTGTTTCCAACTGGGAAGGAACAGGAAGGAGTGAAGGAAGAAACTGGAGTAGAAGGGAAGCCCGTGAAGGAAGTAAGGAAAAGTTTAAGAAGGTGTGGTGCCCAGAACATCTTTACACATTCACATTACATTCGGAAACATCTCCACCTTTGGATGAAAAATGCTGGTCCACTGCCAAGTATTATTTTGTAAATTAGATAGTCTCAGTGAAATTAGTTAGCCTTTTGACACATTTCCAGCCATTTCTCTGAAGCAGCCCTTGTGAAATCTTGATTCTCTCTTTACAAGCAGAGTTCAACACCGGTGCCTCGTGTTTTTTTCTTTGCCCAGAGTCTGGGTTTCTTTGCTGTGTTCCTGCTTTGGCCACTAGCTGTGATGAACAGAATGAATGATGCACAGAGGCGGGTGGGGACAATGGGGCTGATTCATGGTTTGGGAAAACAGGGAATTGTCACAGAGCAAACACTGGCCCTACTTTTTGCTGAGACATTGCAATGTGGAGCTGAAAGCATCTTGTTTGGATTCTTCCAACCAGTGATAAGCTTCTAAATGACAGGTGCAGTGTAGGGTCCCCAGGGTCCCCAGGAGTGCTTATAACAATCCTGAGATATGCTGGCAGAGTTTGTGTTCTTTGTAAACAGAGAGAGGTTATTCAAACAGCTGTTAATTTCATTAAGAAACCTCATTTTCAGGTCCCAGGACAGGCATTTCTTTTGATGTCAGGATTATCTCTGAGTTTTATATTTGCATCCACTTTTGTTAACTTAGCTAGAATGTGGGGTGCTCAGCTTACATTTGGGTTGGTGTTTTGGCTTGAGCTTCAAAATGAATTTACCTTTAGAGCACATTGAATTTGACCAAAATTAATCTGATTGATAATACAGCACTATATATATGTTTATTAACATCATATTGTACATGTTGTTTGGTGGTCTTTTTCATTGAGCACTATAACATGAAAATATTAACTTATCAACTCATTTTAATCTACAATATCACTTCTCACAGGTGTGTTGTGTGTGACTATATCAATGAACCATCATTTCTTTAACTTATCCTTTGTTATTGGACATTCAGGTTGTTTTCAACTTTTAATAGCTATAAACCATGCATCAGTAAAAATTATTGCAGCTGAATCTTTATACATTTCCTTATTTCCCAAGGGGAAAAATCCTGGATTTTGATTACTGGGTCAGAAGAGATGCATATATTTAATATTTTTCACTCATGCAGAGAAATTGCTCTCCAGAGTGCAATTCATACTTCCTCCAGGTATGAAGTACTTTCCTTCACAAACAGGCCCTCTAGTCTAAACTTTATCTAGCTTATTTTCTTGCTTTTTTCTAGGAAAATGATCATATAATATACACATAATGATTTTGGGGGGATTTAATTTACCAGGTGGGCAAAAGTGCCAAGAATTATAATATGTCATTGTTGGTGAAAATATGGATAAGTGGGTGTGCTCAAACCCTCTGACTGTAAGTATTTTTGAAGGATAATTTGAGAGTATCTGTAAAAATTTTCAAATTGCATATCCTTTGGCTTAGCAAATTCAATTCTAAAAGACTATCCTTCATAAGTGAATAAAGAGAGGTGCATAAAGTTATTCACTGAAGCATTTTTAATAGCAAAAAAATGTAAACAACTTAAAATTTATCACTAAGGTATGATTAAATTATGTACATTTATGCTATGAAATACTGTGAAGCCATTAAAGAGCAAAAGATAAATCTCTAGTACCAACCTGGAAGTCTGTGCGCTTAGTCCCACAGTCGTGTCTGACTCTGCAACCGAGTGGACTGGGGGCCCACCAGGCTCCTCTGTCCATGGGGATTCTCTAGGCAAGAATACTGGAATGGATTGTGATGCTCTTCTCCAGGGGATCTTCCTAATGAGGAAGATCTTCCCGTCCACACTATTTTGCTAACTTTAAAAAATATTTTGCAAGATAATAATATATTACCCCAATTTTATTTTTCAAAATCCAAGTATAAATCTCAGAAATATACAGATAAAAAAGTTTATTGAAGATGATTACCTCTGAGATATAGAATTGACAGAATAATGAGAAATGTTTACTTTTAATCTTATATGTTGTTTAAATATTTTAATGAGCATTTATTCTTCTATAAAGGGTGAAAATTAATTTGTCTCCTCTTTCTTGATTTTTATACATTTTTCTTTTTATATCTTGTTGAATTAGCTTAGAATTTTAAGAATAAGGGTAGTAACAAATGACATCCTAGTCTTGTTCTTGGCTTTAATAGTAATATCTCAAATATTTTCCAATTAATATTGGTTGTTGTTTTCTGGACATTCTTTATGATGTCAAAGAAATACCCTATGATTCTTATTCAGTTGGAGATTTTTATTGTGCTTGTTGAATTTTATTAAAAGCTTTTTTGTCACCCATCAAGATGACCATATAGTTTTTATTTTTGGTTCAGTTAATGTGATGAATTGTTTTAATACATTTTCAAATGTCAAACAATTCTAACATCCCTAGAATAAATCATTCTTGGTCATAGTGTTATTATTTTAATGTGCTTTCTAGATTTGATATGCTAATGTTTTTATTATGGTAAAAACCACAAGGGGCTTCCCAGATGGCTCAGTGATAAAGAATCCAGCTGTCAACACATGTGATTCAGGAGACATGGGTTCAATCCCTGGGTCAGGAAGATCCCCTGGACGAGGAAATGGCAACCCACTCCAGTATTCTAGCTTGGAAAATCCTATGGACAGAGAAGGCTGGTGGTCTACAATCCATGGGGTCGCAAAGAGTTGGACAGGACTAAGTGACTGAGCATCCACACATGGAAGTTTTATTTTTAATTTTTTGAGGAATCACTGCAATATTTTCTATAGTGGCTGCATCATACAATCCCATCAACAGGCACAGTTTCCAAGTTCCAATTTCTCCACAGCCTTGCCAACACTTATTATTTGTTTCTTTCTTTCTTTTTTTTTTTTGATAGTAGCCTTATGGCAGAAAGTGAAGAAGAACTAAAGAGCCTCTTAATGAAGGTGAAAGAGGAGAGTGAAAAAGTTGGCTTAAAGCTCAACATTCGGAAAACTAAGATCATGGCATCCAGTCCCATCACTTCATGGCAAATAGATGGGGAAACAGTGGCTGACTTTATTTTTCTGGCCTCCAAAATCACTGCAGATGGTGACTGCAGCCATGAAATTAAAAGACGCTTACTCCTTGGAAGGAAAGTTATGACCAACTTAGACAGCATACTAAAAAGCAGAGACATTACTTTGCCAACAAAGGTCTGTCTAGTCAAGGCTATGGTTTTTCCAGGGGTCATATATGGATGTGAGAGTTGGATTATAAAGAAGGCTGAGCGCCAAAGAATTATGCTTTTGAACTGTGGTGTTGGAGAAGACTCTTGAGAGTCCCTGGGACTGCCAGGAGATCCAACCAGTCCATTCTAAAGGAGATCAGTCCTGGGTGTTCACTGGAAGGACTGACGTTGAAGCTGAAACTCCAATACTTTGGCCACCTGATGCAAAGAGCTGACTCATTTGAAAAGACCCCGATGCTGGGAAAGATTGAGGGCAGGAGGAGAAGGGGACGACAGAGGATGAGATGGTTGGGTGGCATCACCGACTCAATGGACATGGGTTTGGGTGCACTCTGGGAGTTGGTGATGGACAGGGAGGCCTGGAGTGCTGCGGTTCATGGGGTCACAAAGAATCGGACACGACTGAGCGACTGAACGGAACTGAACTGATTCAAGTAGGTGTGAGATGATATCTCACTGTGGCTTTGGTTTGCATTTCTCTGATGATTAGTGATGCTGCCCATTTCTTCATATGCTTTTTGGCCATTTATATATAACCTTTGAAGAATGTCTATGCAAGTCCTTCGTCCATTATTTTTAAAAGAGTTTTTGATATGGACCATCTTCTTAAAGTCTTTTATTGAATTTATAGCATTGCTTCTGTTTTATGCCTTGTTTTTTTGGCCATAAGGCACATGGGATCTTAGCTCCCTACCCAGGGGTCAAACCCACACCCCCTGCAATGGAAGGTAAAGTGTTAACCACTGGACAGCCTGGGGAGTCCTCCTTTGTTCATTTTTAACTCAAGTAATTTGATTTTGCACTGCTGAGTTGTAGGAGTTCTTTATATATTTTAGATATTAACCCCTTTATCAAATATATGATTTGTAAATATTTCCTCCCATTTCACAGGTTAACTTTTCACTATATAATTACTATTCACTATATACATAACTATATCTCTAAATAATATTGGCCTATATTTTGTCAATGTTATTTTTGACCAACTTATTTACTACTGTGCTTATATTAACATCATTGATATCTTTCCTTATTCCCACTTACAATTCTTTTAATTGTAAGTCAAATTCAAACTAATTGAAGAGGAAAAATTATGGGAGGGGGCAGTGATTTACTGGCTCACACTTCTAAATCTTAAAAAAGGAAGCGATGGATGTGACCTCAGTCATGACTGGACCCAGAACGTAGAGTCTATCAGGCTCTTTCTTCTCTTTATTTCTTGTCTATGTCAGTTTTCCTGTGTGGGACTCGTTTTCTTCTGTTGGCATTTGTCATAGACAGGAGCCACAGGCAGCTCTGGCCCCAATCAGCACAGACAACATAAGGACACGTTCTCCTTATAATAAAATTCAGATAACATAGAAGCTCAAAAGTAATCAGTGTAAATTTCTTTTCCACACCAGCTGAACTGCACAAATTCAGGGTCTTCACAGTTTATGTGAAAGGCTATGCACTCCCCAGAGAAAAGTGTGTATTTGTATTCCAAAGGGATCATCCCGTTTTTGCCTGCTCAAAGAGCCATCCATAATGGATATAGTCTCTTGGGTTGTCAGCCAAAGGATGGGCATGTTCACAAACCCAAGGTCAGCCAATCAAAAATCTCTTTCTCTATAATTCGAACATTGATTTGGAAAATGAAAACACCTATTGGAGTGTGTTCATTCCAAAAGCGGTAACATGAGGAACCTACCCCATTGGTCCTTTCTCAACAGTTCCCTTGGGCAGCATGATTTCTGTTTTACTGAGACCCAATTCTTAACATTTTCTTTAAGCCTCTGGGGGAACCCTGATTACTCAATAAACTCTTTCTATTGTTGTTTTTTTAAATTAGCCAATCTGTTTGTGTTGTTAACCAGCTAAGAAGCCTGACACATAAAACTGTATATTTATATACAATGTTTTTGTTTTGCCATAAATGGGATTATACTACATATATTGTTCTGCAGTTTGATTTTTTTCACTTACTTGTATGTCTTGCAGATTTCTCAATGTCAATATTTCTATTGACCTACCTCATTCTTCTAGATCTCTTTCTTGGGGTATATGTCTGTGTGTCTGTGTATGTATTTAAAAACCAGGATTACTCTACATATATGGTTTTTAAATTTAAAAACTATCCTAATCATATTTCTATGCTCATGTATGGATGTAAGTTATGAATTTTAATGGATGACTACTGTGTCATTGCCTGGATATAAATTAATCTATTTGCCACTTCCTTAATTGTGAATGGGTTGTTTATACTTTTTTTGATATTATTAAAAAAGCAACAATGAATATCCTGGAATAGACACATAGTTGTGCGTTTATCCTATTTTCCCTTTAAGATAGATGCCCAGAATTAGCCCTGCTCATTTACAGTTGCATACATGAAATTTTTTTTAATGATTAATTTTTAATATGTATATATGCCCATGGTAAAAAGTTCAAACAAAACAAACTATTTAGAGTGTCAAGGGAGTTAATACTAGGAATGCAACATTGGTTTAACATTTAAAAAAATATAATTCATCTTATTAGCAAAATAAAGGAGAAAATGATATGATTATCTCAATAGATGCCCCAAAAAAGCATTAACAAAATTCAAAACTATACATTAATGATTTTGAAAAACCTCAGCAAATTAGAAATGGAAGGGAGTTTTTTAATCTGATACAGAGCATCTGAACCAAACTTCAGCTGACATGGTACTTAATAGTGGACCATTTTCCCCTAATAGTGGAAACAAGGCATAATGATTAGACAGAAGTAAAACTGTTATTATTTGCAGATGACATGATTGTGCATGTTGAAAACACTATGGAATCTACCCAAAAAAGCCCTGCTAGAACTAATAAATGAATTAGCAAGATTACTAAACACAAGATCAATATATACAAATCAATTGCTTTTCTGTATACTTACAGAGGAACTGTTTTACAATTAAGCAATTGTAAAACCAAACAATATCTACAATAGCATTAAAAAACATCATATGGGGACTTCTCTGGTGGTCTAGTGGTTAAGACTCTGTGCTCTCAATGCAGGGGGTGTAGGTTTGATTCCTGGTCAGGGAACTAGTATCTTGCATGCAGCCTCCCAAAACAAAATTAAAAAAAAAACAACCATGATATGGAGAAATAAATCTAATGAATCTGATGAAAGATATGTAATTTCCTCTAACTGAAAACTACTGAGAGAAGTTGAAGAAGATACAAATAAATAGAGATATACACCATTTTTTATAGGTTGGAAGACTAATATTAAGATATTAATTCTTCTAAATTTTATATATATATATTTGATGCAATTCCAACCAAAATCTCATCTAAGATTTAGTTAGTTTTTAAAATATTTATTTATTTATTTACTTATTTATTTGACTGCACTAGGTGTTAGTTGAGCCATGTAGAATCTTTAGTTGGAGCACGCAGGACCTTTTTAGTTGTAGCATGTGGGACTGAATCTAGCACTTGACCACCAGGGAAGTCCCCAATTATATAACATTCTTAAACTGACAATTAAAGGAAGTAGCTGTGACTATAAAAGAGCAACATGGAGGATCCTCTTATTGATGGAAATGTATCAATGCCAATATCCTAGTTGTGATATTATAGTATAGTTTTGCAAGATGTTACCATTGGAGTAAGGGGTAACGGTGTAAGGGATCTCTCTATTATTTCTTATAACTACATGTCAATCCACAATCATCTCAAAATAAAAAGTTTAATAAAATACTTAAAAATAATGAAGGATTGTTCTATCCAAAATGCCAAGAGTGAGAAACACTAAATGACAGGCAATTTAGGAGCCATTGAAAGATGGTGCTTTTGTAGCACTGGGAGCTCTACTCAATACTTTGTAATGACCTATATGGGAAAAGAATCTAAGAAAGAGTGGCTATATGTATATGTATAATAGTCACTTTACTGTATAGCAGAATCTGACACAGCATGTAAATCAACTATGTTTATGTGCTCAGTTGCTTGGTCGTGTCCCAGTCTTTATGACACTTGGGACTGTAGCCCACGAGGCTGCTCTGTCCCGGGGATTTTTCAGGCAAAAAAACTGGAGTGGGTTGCTAATTCCTCTTCCAGGGGATCTTCCCTACCCAGGGATCGAACCTACATCTCTTATGTTTCCTGCACTGCAGGCAGATTCTTTACTGGCTGAGTCGTCGGGGAAATCAACCATGCTCCAATAAAAATTAATTTTGAAAAGACTGTGTTTTAAAGAGTGCTTAATGACATGGGAAAATGTTGATTTTTTAGCCTTCAATTAAAAACGATTAAGATTCAAAACTTCACTTAAACCAATTTTGTAAAAATATGACTTAAATATCTGCAAAAAAAATGGAAAGGTGTATATTATTTTTTCACTGTGGTTATATGTGAATTGTGGGATTACTTGTGACTTTCTCTTTTCATGCTTTCTGAACTTTCCATTTTCTTTTTGTTATGGGATAAGTCATAAAGAAATGAAATAAGGAAATAAACATATATCTAGTGACACAGAAAAAGGTAGACTCACAAATAAACATGTGGAGGTTTGTGGGACAAATGGGCCTTCTGTTCTAAATGAATTACCATCTCACCTGTGAGAGTGCTCCCATTAATCTGTCGGTAGTCCTAGAAGATGCACAGGTGCTTAAAACAATCTCCAATTCATAAGGAATAAGTTTGGAACAAAATTTTGCATACTTTTAAATATACATGTGTCAACAGTGATTATAGAGAAAAGAATATTATCTTTATCTAAGGACTGTGCACTGTGGTCCAGGAAAAAATAGAAAGTTCTGGATATGTAGCTGCAATCTGTTCACTTTAAAGAAAGATGGAGTTAACGTGCTAAATTTTTTTAAATGAAGTAATACAGAATTCCCTGGCAGTCCAGTGGTTAAGACTCATTGTTTTCCCTGCCATGGGCTGGGGGTCAGGGGTTAAGTTTCCTGGTCAGGGAACTAAGATCCCACAAGCCGTGCAGCACGGCCAAAAAAAATAAAATAAAATGAAGAATCTTGTGTGAGTTCTGAATGCTGTCACAGATGCACAGTGAGATGACCGACATTTCGTCCTGTTGGTGTGGTATGTCAGAGAGGGTGTCAGTTTGTGCCCCCAAACTGCTACAAACAGGGAAATTCTGTTTTAGTTTACATGTATATGTGCATTCTGTACCATATTTTGTTTGAGAAAAAAGCGCTTTGGAAAAAAAGAAAGCATAAAAACCATGATGTAGGGTCTGTCTTGATGTAACTTAGCATTAGTGGTATTTCCTGGACCATCATTTAGAGACCTGGAACTCAGTTCTGCCTTTCTCTGCCCCATCAATAGGGGAAGAAGGGACAGTAGGAAGAACAACTAGGAGGAGGAAGGAGGACACCACTGAAGAGAGAAAAGTTCTCTTTGGAAGATGAAGGTTATTGGTTTATGGTCTGTGTGTGCTTGTTCGCTCAGTAGTGGCAGACTCTTTGCGACCCCATAGACTGTAACACGCCAGGCTCCTCTGTGGAGTGGGGTGGGTAGCTCACCCCAGTACTGGGGTGGGTAGCCAATACCTTCTCCAGGATATCTTCCCTACCCAGGAATTGAAGCCAGATCTGCACTGCAGGAGGATTCTTCACCATCTGAGCCCCCTGGGAAGGCACCTTTGGACTTCACAAAGATGACTATAAGCATCCCATTAGCAAACAGTACAGACTAGTGATCAAAATACTTGAAATCTTCCAGTCCAGTCCTTCCAGTCCATACATTTCTACCCTCTTCCCTCTCCACCCCTTCACCCTCCTCCTATCCCTCTCTCACATGCCCATACACTCCTTTTCATCTACTCTGGAATCACTTGTTTCCAGAACTTGCTTGCCTACCACACTTATAACTCCACGCCTTTGCTTAAACCACTTTTCCCACTAGAATCGTCTCCTTCAGGCCTGTACTGTCCAGTATGACAGCCACTGGCCACATGGACTACTAGGCACTTGAAATGTGGTTAGTGTGGATTGAGATATGTCATAAGCATTAAATACACACTGGAAGAGACTTCCCTGGTGGTCCAGTGGTTAAGACTCCATCTTCCAATGCAGGGGGTGTGGGTTTGATCCCTGGTTGGGGAACTATGATCCCACATGTTTCATGGGCCAAAAAACCAAAACATAAAATCAGAAGCAATACTGTAATAAATTCAGTAATGACTTTAAAAATGGTCCACATCAAAAAAAATCTTTTAAAAAATATACACTGGATATCAAAGAGTACAAAGAAAAGACAGAAATTAATTTCACCTCTTTAAACTTTTTAAAATGTGGCCACCACAAAATTTAAAAAATATATATATGGACATGTTACCTCAGCGTTTGTGAGCCCTAGTATTTTAATCAGAATTATGCCAACTTCAGTGAATTTTTAGGGCAAATGTGTTTATTAGAACAGACTATTTAGTCAAATTAATTATCTGATCTATTCCCTACTTTGCAGAGTTAAACCAGTTCCAATTTTACTATTTTCACTTTTATTTTAATAAAATTATTTCCACTGGGGAAAAATTCTAGTAATTTTACAAAGGAAATTTGATTTACTTATCAGGGTTTTTCTTTCAGCCTCTTGTTTGTCTTTTCCTATTACTATCCTTTTGTGGCCATGATTTTCACCACATGCAATTCTTGGGTTAAATTTCACTGTGTGCAGTTGTAGCCATCCTGGGTATCTGCTATACTACGCTTAGTTGCTCAGTTGTGTTTGACTCTTTGCGACCCCATGGACTGGGACCTTCCAGGCTCCTCTGTCCATGGGGATGCTTCAGGCAAGAATACTAGAGTGGGTTGCCATGCCCTCCTCCAGGGAATCTTCCCAACCTAGGGATGGAACCCAGGTCTCCCGCATTGCAGGTGGATTCTTTGCTGTCTGAGCTACCAGGGAAGCCCATTCTGTGTATATGTCATGCAAATTATTTCTACTAGTGATATTCATTTTAATTGGATCAAGGACCATTCATGAGAAAATAGTGGGAGATCTCAAATGATCCAGGATAGTTCTACTGTCAAAGATTTCTTGACTGCATAGCTTGTCCAATTTCTCTGGAACTTTTAATTACTCTGTGCAAAAATCATGTGGCAGGGGAACTCCACTAGTGATCCAGTGGCTAAGACTCCAGGCTCCTAATTCACAGGGTCTGGGTTTGATACCTGGTCAGGGAATTAGATCCCAAATGCCACAACTAAGAGATCCCACATGCTGGATTGAAGATCCCATACAGCCAAATAAATAAAATAAATATTGAAAGGGAAATAAATATTTAAAAAACCACAAAGGGCAGGGTCAAAATATCCTAAGAAGTCTTTTTTCTCTTAGAGATACATACTAAACTGTCAATTAGTAAAATAATGTGATAAATGAGTAAAATAATGTGGTATTTAGAATGTGCTTCACAATATGAAGGGGAAATGAGTGAGTGTATAAATGAAATAAGAACAAGATTAGCCATAGTTTATAATTGTAGAGCCTGGTGACAAGTATATGAGGGTTAACATACCACTATGTCTTATATATTTGAAAATTTACATATTAAAAAGGTAAGATAATACATAAAAAGGTAAGGACTTTTTTTAAGTCTTTAAGGTCAAAAGACATAATCAAAATGTGGTTTTTTTGGGTCCTTACCTTTATCAATAGCTTCTAAAATGAAATCCAAACTCCTTACTATGTTCTCAAGACCCTGAACTATCTAATTCCTACCTGTCTCTGTGATCTTCTCTCCTGCTATTTTCTTCTCTGGGCTCTTCGGGGAATAAAACATGAAGGGTGTCAACCTAAAAAGATGCACAATGTGAGAGTTGCAAGTTAAGTTTTATTTGGGCCAAAATGAGGACTGTAGCCTGGGAGAGAGCACCTCAGATAGTTCTTAGGAACTGCTCCAAAGAGGTAGTGGGGGAAGGTCAATATAAAATTTTGGCCAAGGGGGAGATCAATTCAATCAAGTGCCTACTTTACAAGAGGTTTCTTCTAGTCATGAGGAGCTGATATCATCACGAAGGGATTTAGCGCTTTTCTAGATATGAGGACCATAAAGAAACCTGAGCACCGAAGAACTAATGCTTTCGAACTGTGTTGCTGGAGAAGACTCTTGAGTCCCTTGGACAGCAAGGAGATCAAACCAGCCAATCCTAAAGGAAATCAACCCTAAACATTCATTGCAAGGACTGATATTGAAGCTGAAGTTCCAATACTTTGGCCACCTGATACAAAGAGCCAGTTCATTGGAAAAGACCCTGATGCTGGGAAAGATTGAGGGCAGGAGAAGGGTGTGACAGAGATGAGGTAGTTGGATGGCATTATTGCCTCAGTGGCCACGACTTTGAGCAAACTCCAGGAGGCAGTGAAGGACAGGGAAGCCTGGTGTGCTGCAGTCCATGGGGTCACAAAGAGTCAGACATGACTGGGCAACAGTGACAGATACGAGGAGATACAAGGATTGGGATCATGAAAGCAGTTCTTGAATATATCTAATTTTCTAAAGACCTGTTCTACTAGTTTCCCTGGAGCACAGAGTGCCTCACTCTCCACCCTGGACTCCCTTCAGGGCATGTCGAAGGTCAACAGCTGGAGCAGCAAAGGGTTCAATCTCCAAAGAGGCAGATGGCAAATGCCCCTGGCAAGTGCCAGTTTGTAATTGACAAGGGCATCCCCTGGACCATTGCAGTCGAGGACTCTTTTCTCATTATCATTTCGTTCCACCTGCCTGGACTTTCTTTAATTTCCTGGGACACAGCAATCATTTTCCTGTCCCAGGGTCTTTGCCTTTGTTCCTTAATCTAGAATGTTTTATCTACATAAGTCTCTCACTCATTCCTCTGACATGTCTTCTCTTACCACCCTCACTCATGTGATCCTTTCTATTTTTCTCTATCCCAAAGTTGTTTATTGCCTACATAGCTTGTCATTTTTTTTTTTTTAACATTAGGGTTCACTTTAAAAAAATTTTTTAATTGGAGGATAATTGCCTTACAATGTATTGGTTTGTCATACAACAACATGAATCAGTCATACATATACATATGTCCCCTATCTCTCAAATGTCCCTCCCATCTCCCACCTCATCCTACCCCTCTGAGCTGTAAGAGGTCACCAGGTTGAGTTCCCTCTGTTGTATAGCAAATTTCCCCTGGCTACCTATTTTACATACGGCAATGTATATGTTTTAATGCTACTCTTTCAATTCATCCCACCCTCTCCTTCCCCCACTGTGTCCACAAATCTGTTCTCTATGTCTGTGTCTCTATTGCTGTCCTACAAATAGGTTCATCAGTACCATTTTTCTCCGTATTGTCACCTTTTTTCTGTCTTCTATCAGAATGTAAACTCTGTGAATTCAGGGATTCTGTTTGTTGTATCCATTGTGCATTTTCAGCATCCAGCACAGGGTCTGGTATATAGAAGATACTCAGTTAAATATTCGTTGCATGAATGAATAAAAATTGTAGTCATTTTTACCTCCTTCATAAAGCTTTGAGTCCTCTAGGTGAAAATTAGTTTTTTACTTTACAAGGTATACAAACAAGCATAAAGGGTAAGAAAGTTTGCCTGGTCTACTGCAGTGACACCTAGAATGATTTTTTTTGTATTATGTTAGCACTTTAAAAATTATTATATATGTGTATATGTATCATATGTATACATATATGTATACATGATTTCAGATTACGAAGTACTGCTTCTAAATATTTCTTCTATGTCCAGCCTGTGAGTTTCACCTCCTTTAATAGTCTGTAATTTGTTTCTGTGGCCTCCCAATGCTCATGACACATGAGGGTGTCATGATGCTGAGATGAAGAATGACTGGTTTAGTTGGATTTGCCCTCATTGACATGTTCATGCTTTGGGGAAATGCAGGTTACACAAATTATTTAGCCAAAATGCGTCTTGGCCAGTTGGGTCATGGTTTTCTTTCAAATGGGACACACATGCCTGACAGACACTGATAGACGTAACCTGTATGCCTGAAAGTTACCCTCTCACAAATTGCTAATTGCTTTCTATCAAGTACACACATACAGCAATGTACATTTGCCCATAAACAGAGGACAGTTTCATCCTCAACATAATATTTTAACATTTGTGCCCATTGTAAACAGATTTATGTTCTGGAGCTACTTTTAGAAGACATTTTGTCCTCTCTCCAACAGCAATATTTTTAGAGTGCTTCTTCCAGTCCGCTTATTTGCAGAATTGTTTAAACTAACACTAATTTTACTGCAGCAACTGAAACAAATGTTTCCATTTTGAAAATGTCTGCTGGGAAAAGTAAAGATTTGCAATTCAAATGAATGGGGAGATTGTTAGATTATGGTAAGTAAAATGATGTTTACACTTACTTTTTTTCAAGAAACATCATCCGAAATATTCATTATTAAATGTTTCCTGAATGGATGTAGTAGGTTCTGTAGAAGTCTTTCTTATGAATTATGATTAATAGCATAGATGGCCTAATTCTTCATTCTCAACAGACAAGTGTCTATTAAGATGAATCTATCACTTTAGAAACTGAAAAGAAAGTGCACAGAACCAGAACACATCACTCCATATTAAGTTAAGCATACAACACAGTTTTCTTTTCAGAAAAATTGTAATCCAGGGACAGTTTTTACGCATTCCTCCCAGGTGAGTCTATTGTGTGTTGAAGGATTGCTATAGAACTAAAACCTGATCTCAATTTAATTCATAATTACATAATACACATTTTAAAGCATTCTGATTACTTGAGTCTATGAGCTCAAGGTATTGGGGTTAGTGCTACCTATTTGTATTAAATCAGTGTTTATAAATGTGATGCTGATTTCTGGGCAATTCTGTTGGTTCTTAGAACATTCATTTAAGAAATAAAAAGCTGATATACTCAGGTGATTAAATTTTAATACTGTGATGTCAGGCAATAATACACACTTTAAAAGGTAAAAATGAACTAAAGATGGATTCTTAGAACAAGGGATGTTAATTTATTTCAAGTTTATTGACTGTTACTGGATGTGGCACAGACCAAACTTTTGTGCCTGATTTTGTTGTTCTTGCCCAACCAGAGAATCCCAGAACTGTAAACCTGGAAAAGACATTCCAGAGACCATTAGATTTCCTTCCCTGCCTTCAGGAAGGGGAGAACCCAAATCCTCCAGGCAATTCATTCATAGTCCTCTTGAACATCTGCAGGGTTAAAGACTTAAAACCTTCTTAAAAGGAAACTAATTTTGCTCTCAAGTAAAAGTAATTGTTAAATGAGTTGCCTGTGACTCCCTACTAGAGCCATATACTATATACATGCAGCATTTCCTAATTCTCACAAAAGCCTTACAATTTATATGTCTATTTTACAGAGAAACTGGGGCTAGAGAGAGTAATTTAACCAAGGCCACACTTCCTTTATGTGGCTGATCCAGGATACACATTCAGGTTCTGTCATTAACCCAGCAGTTTCTCAAAGGTGATATATTTACCTAAAAAGGAAAGCAATAAAATCAATAAACACAAGCCTAAACCTATATTTCAGGAAAAGAGTTTCCTTGGACAATATAAATTAGTGATGAGATGATCACACTAGGTAAATCTTAATAAAAGAATATTTCACATAGGATAATCTAGAACCTCAAAACTGGCCTCTTTTAAATCAAATGTCTGTGTGGAACACATTTGACTACAAATCTCCAAGATTTCATCTGCCATCTATTTCAACCACCCAAACAGTAAACACACACACACACACACACACACACACACACACGAGCGCGCGCGCTCAAGCCTTGCAGGGATAAAGTTCCAGGTCTTTCTTTGGGTATCAGTTTCGAGACTTCCAGAGTCGCAAATGTGTATTCCTGCGTGTGACTAAGGAAAAGAATAGCTGAATCACATCTGAAAGCGAATTTTCTCAAATTAAAAAATCTGTACCAGGCATCCCAGTAGGCTTTAAACCTCAACAGCTCTTCTCCCCAAACTAACCCAATCTACTTCCCCGTCCCTCTCCCCGGTCCGTGAGAAAGAAGCCCGAAGGCGGAAGGTAGACGGGGCGACATCCTGGCCCGGGCTCTGCTTTCTGAAGCCCATCGGGGCCCGGAATCCACGGTGCCAGATGGTCCCTGCTGTTGGCCGCGGAAAACGGAGAGATCTCCGTTCGAGAGCAAGAGCAGGGCGTGGAGGTGAAGACAGACGGAGTTCGCCAGGGGCCGCAGCAGTCAGACGAGGGTCTAGGAAAAGGTTACTGGGAACCTTTGCCCAGGTTGCAGAGGCGTGCTGAGCGAAAATAAGCACCTCTCGCGCACACTTATCCGCCCCTCTCCGACCTCTCCACAGCGCCTAGCCGCATCTCCCCGCCAGCCTGCTAAGCGGAAGGCAGCGCGGCTCAGGGCCGGGCCCTGGCCCGCGCATGCGCTGCAGCCCCTCCTCCGCTCCCGGCCCCACTCCCCTCCCCTCCCTCTTCCCCGCGGGTCTGGGGCGGCGGCGGCGGCGGCGGCGGCGGCGCGGTGACGTCAGGGCGTTGGGGCAGCTCCTGTGACAGACGGAGCTGGAGCGGCGGGGCGGCGGCGGAGTCCAGCGGCCGAGATAGCGAGTGAGCGAGCGAACGAGCAGCGACCCCGGGGTCCAGGGAGCGAGAAGAAGAAGGAGGGGAGCGCTCGGGCGCGAGCTTAGAGCCACCGCGAGCGCCGGGCTTGGGCTCGAGCCCCGGAACGGCTGAGGAGCCCGCCCGCTCCCCTCCCCTCCCCCTCCCCGGGACCGGGCCCAGCGCGCCATCCTCCCCCTCCCTCCTTCCCTCCCTCCCTCCTTCCTCCCTTCCCTCTCCCTCTCCCCCTCCCCCGCCGGTGGATGGGAGTGAAGGACGGAAGAGGCCCTGCGGAGGCGGCGGTGCAGCGCTCCGGTAAGACGGGCGAGGGTCTGCGCCCTCCCTTATGTCTTCTCCACCGCGCTCGGGCGGCTGCGGGCCGGGCCCGGCGGCCTGACGATGTGGCTGCGCCGGTCCCCTCCCTCCCATTCTCCCCTCCCCCTGCCGCCGCCTCCTCCTCCTTCTTCTTCTCTCCTCGCTCTCAAAATGGCGGCCGCGACGGCCGTTGAGTGAGAGACACGGGAGGAGGGGGGGACAGACCGGGTAGGGCGCTGCCCTCTCTCCCCTCCTCCCTGGCCCGCGTTCTGGGGGTGCCGGGGCCGCCGCGGCTCCACCCGCGGCCTTCCCCGGGAAGGGATCGCCTTCCTCCCTTGGTGACTTAGCAAGAAAAGTATTCTTGGGTAGGAAGGGCGTGGAGAGCAGGTCGCTCTCAGATCTTGGGGAAAGGGTTCGGCTCTCCTCTCCCTGTCCGCGGAAGACAAGCTCCGCAGTCCCCACCCCACTCCGCGGCAGGCGCTCAGGGACCGGGCTCAAGCCGCCCTCGGCACTGGCCACCGGCCTGCAGGCGTTCCGTCCCCCACCTGTCCTTAGGATGGAGTTGACCTGAGAAGGATGGTCCAGCCTTTCCCTGGCCCCCCTGTGCGGTGGTTCAGCCCCTGCACCCACTGAGGAGGAGCGGCCTGACCCCACCGAACCATCCGCAGCATCCACCCACCAAATCCGGCAGGGTTTTCTTTTCTGCCGTCGGCTCCTTCAGCGGGAGCTGCCTCTTGACGTTCTAACACTGAGCTTCGAGGCCCTCAGCTATTCTTCGAATCTCCCCACTCGTGTAGGAAACGCAGTGCCTGCCTTAACCTCCCAGGTGAGAAAATGCCTTTGAGGTGGTGGGCAAATTTTAACAGTACGTCTCTAAGCAGAAGAGTGCAGAGGAGGACGAGGTTTTTCAGTGTCTGAGACAAGAGAGAGGTGGCTTGGCTTTATTTGTTGTTCTGCCTTTCTTCCGTGACTTAGCAAGAAACTCCTTGGGAGGAGGACAGGAGATTTTCTTTTGGGGTTGCCGTTTAGGTCCAATCTATATCAGTCTTTTGGTTAAGAAATTGTGCTTTGGAAGCGAAGAACCAGATTTGTGGTCTCCGTTCTCAATGGGCGATGTCATGCCAAGGTCCCCCCCTCCCCCTTTCCTTAAGAGGCAATCGGGAGAGAAGAAAGATATTACTGTTATTCCGACCTCTACTTTAACACACAATCCTTGAGATTTATAAGGTTTTAAAGGCTAAACAAAACAATTGTGCCGTTTTTGGTAATTGTATTTTTGTTGAGGGGTGGGTTGTTTTGTGTGAATTTCATTTTGAGCCTAGGGCGGAGGAGACGGTGCTTGGGCCTTTCATACCAGTAATGTCATCTCTCCCCTTTTGCCACGGTAGTGTTTGCTTGAATTTTTTTTTTTTTTAATTCCTTTTTTGCTGCAGCAGAGCTTGATTGCTGCGGGGTTCAGTCTTTTAATCAGGAAAATGTCCTGGTTGGGTAGGTCGATAGTGATATAATGTTGAATATATTAAAAGCTTTTACTTAAAGAATTCTGATTTGGGTCTAAGGCATTAGCTACATTTTAATCTCTCTTGGATATCTTTCAGGACACAGTTTTGCAAAATAATTGGCAGTTGCAAATTGCAGTTTTTATTAAAGCATAAGAGTGATCTCTGTTTAGGGTGATTTATTCTTTCATGTTCTATTATAAATGATCATTGTTTGGATTGTTCACAAGGGGAGGATCTATCTCCTAAAACAAAGCTGTTATTTTTATAAATCAGAATGAAACCTAATTTTTCACAAAATATTTCTGTTTATCTTGATTTTGATGGAGCTAGCCCTATTTCCGTGCCTCTCCCACCTCTTTTTTTTTAAATGGGCTAATATTTGTGGATGCTGTGAACAGCCATTGAGCTGAGGAGACTGGGTGGAGTAAGAGAGCAGAAGCTGTGAAATGCTAGATTGCCCTTTCATAGCATTTTTCTCTTGCTTATGTTTTGTAAGGTTATTTGATGCTAATTGGTGCATTTCTCTGTAGTAAATCTTAAAATTTCATGTTTTTAGTTTCTACCTTTTTTTGCAAGGTGGAGTAAAAAGCAGTGTCCCTGCTCTAAAGCAAATACTTATTGTCTGTATAGTACCTGTATATATACATACACATTCATATACATATATATACACTTCTGAATTTTTTTATTGTTTTAGTTAAGTTAAATGTAAATTAACGAATCCCAGATATATTTGGCAAAAAATAGTAGAAATATTGTGAAAATCTAATGAGGACATTACGGATGTTTTCTTTAACTTTAGTTTGCATTGAAACAGTAAAATCTGTGATTTTTAAATAATGAACATCAGAAGTGAGTAAGAGAGGATAAGGTAATTTGTGTTAAATGCTCTTTATATAAAGAGCATTTATATATATATAGACCCTTTCTCTTGTGTTGTCCTTTGGAAGAGATCTTTTAGTAAGGTACTGCCCTAAGAGAGGGTAGGTCAGTATAATGTCTTGTATCAAGCATTAGTGTAAATAGATGTTCTCAGAAGGATGTCAAATTGATGTTGTAAATGTGGTTTTGATGGGCCTTATGACTGTTTGTCAGTGTATGATACATTTTTATATTTTTGTTATTTTTAACGTGATTAAAATGTAAAAGTGTTCATGTGGCGAGGAATGAGGTTAGTGTTATGTGTCTAACATATCCTAACCCTTCGTGTTTGTAGCTATAAGAGTGTACTAAGAGCCGAGATTTTTCAGTAGATTACTAGTTGATTAGGAGTTTAAAATAATTTGACTTAAGTATGAGAGCTTTTACTTCCAAATGTGTATCTGGATGTGTTTCTGATACATGTGGCAGAATCTTTGGCTTAATTTGAAGATCACTTTTTAAAATTCTTAATAATCCTATACTTTATGAAACTTTTAATGAGATTGGGATTGATTGATTTTTTAGTAGAATTACTTGGTATCTTCCAGATACAGTTACTCTGGTATATAAAAAATTTAGAGATGTCTCTGGAAGCGAGAAATCAGTATAATAATTTTTGGTTTTCCAGCTAAAACATCCATATTTCATTGTTTATATTTTTTCAGTGTAAATGTTTCTCCCTCTTATGCAGTAAATGATACCGTATATATGACTTTATTTTGCAGCTCATATTTTCAGTGTCCAAGAAAAAAGAGGATCTTTTTGTTTACCTGTGATTCATATTATTCACTATTTGTCTTATTAAGTAAGCCGTAGAAACTATGGAAGTTATCATCAGGATGGAGATATCTTAAAAAACAAACCCAAAGTAAAATCTTAGGACAATTGGAATTAATTTTCCAATTCTCCCATTGAGTTCTAAAGCAGTGAGTCATGCACTCTTCTGCCAAAGGGACTTGAGGCTCCGGTTAGTTTTAAACCACGCCTGTCATGTCTGCTGTGGTCCTAAAAGAGATTTCTTTATTTGCCTGTAACTTTCTGTTGTGAAAATATTTCTTTATGACTGGTAATCTGTTTTCCAACACTTTGGAAAGAGAGACAGTTTAATTTACAGTAGAAATTCTTTGCCACTTTTACTGTACAACTTTTTTTTTATAACTTAGAAAGTTGCTCTATTAAAAATAAACTATACAAAAACAAACAAAAAACTGATGGTATATGACTTCTGAAAAGAAAAAGCAAACCTCTTCTAGTCCTTAGCTGTAGAGTGAATCTTAGTTGCTAAAGGCCAGATGTTTTGAGAAATGTGTATTTCATGAAGAAAGATGCTGTATTATATAAGCCTACTACTAGGTCAGTTCAGTGAAGTCTTTTTGAGTTGTTTTAGCTTTGTTGCTGGTTTGACATGGCACTTTGACTAGTTATTTAAAGTGGAACCTTAGTTTAATTTTGCTATGTGTATAATTTTTAACCTTGTCATGGCAGTTTCAAATTTTAATTGTTATTTGTGAAATGCTTTATAGTCTTTGGATGCAGATACTATAAGGACTTGCTATTTTGATCTGTTGTTTTCTCTTTAAAAGATGGTGGCTTTTAGTTGAAACTTACCTAGTTATATTGATCTATGCATTTGTCAAAGGTACTTCTGGAAAAGTATCCTCTGAAGTTATTGTCATCTAACGTAAGCATTTTCCTAGAAGTTTGTAAACATATTGAACATGGCATTTCAGTTCTGTCAGGTACTTTTTGTGAAAGAATGGTATTTTTATGGATAAGAGAATGAGAATTTCTTTTCCCAAGGTCACACGTTGGGTTAGTAGCTAGAATGAGGTAAACACTGTAGTCAGTGAACCACTTGGGTAGTGCCTTGCATAATTAAACATTCTTTTTTCTTTTGACAGAATGGATTCTTTTCATAACATTTTATGTTTGCTAATTTCTTTTCTAAAATTAAGTAGTATTAAGAACTGGTAGTAAAAAAAAAAAAAAAAAAGAACTGCTAGTATTTATTGCCTGCATCATTTAAATTGGCATTTCTTCACTTGATCTTCTATTGCTGTTTTGCTTGTATAAGGCATTTGAATAGGAACTTCCAGAAAATGTCTAATTCTGCTTTATCATAGTATATTTATAAGTAAATAAATGCTGCATTCATACAAATAATATTAATAAGTTAATATTAAATCAATATTTAAGTACATTAAGTGGTATTAATAAGTAAATAGATACTTTTTAAATTTGATTGAGTATGAGGTTCTGTGAAAGGAAATGTGCTATCCTGTAGTTCTTTGTAGTGGCTAACTTCCAGGGATCTCTCTGGAATTAAGGTGAATAAAGGAAAAGTGTTCATATTTCCTTTACAGAGATTTTATGTTGTCCCAGGGACAAGGTAGCACTTCCGACATAGTTGTTTCAGGGCCACAGAACACTCACCTGTAAGAAGTGAACTTACCCAACTAGACAAATTGCATTTGCATTTCAATTATCTGTTCCTTGAGCTCTTATGTGCTGACCAGAATTACTGACAGTTAACTGAGGCTGATAAGAATTTTCTGAGAGACTCTTTTGATAACTGTGAAATTAAGAATCTGGGAAATTTTTAAGAAATTTAGTTGAAAGCTTATGTTTTTAAGGATTTGCATGTTGTAGATTTAATTCACTTTTAATCTATGACAAAGATACAAGGATATATTTATGATACTAGTATTTTGTGTGCATAAAGCATCTATTTTATCTCTTCATCTTTCCTTCCATATTTATCTATCAAAAATGTGCTGACTGCAGAAGAAAGGAAGGTCAAGATTAAGAGCCAGTTGTATTGGGAACTCCCTGATGGTCCAGTGTCTAGGCCTCTGGGCTTTCACTCCTGAGGGCCTGGGTTGGGGAGCATTGCGGAGCCCACAAGCTGTGCACTGTGGCCAAAGAAAAAGTTAATTATATTGATTATTACTTACTATTATTTTTGTTATTTTATTTTTAAAGGGTGGGGAAAAGCTATACATTTATCATTAGCAGAAAAAATTAAACAAAGCTGTTGACTAAAACCGAAATGAGTATTTTAGTTTCTAATAGTAACTCCATCATTTTTATCAGCTATCAGTGTGTTAGTCGCTTAGTCATTTCTAACTCTTCGTGACCCCCATGGACTGTAGCTTGCCAGGCTCCTCTGTTTGTTGGGATTTCCCAGGCAGGAATGCTGGAGTGGGTTGCCATTCCCTTCTCCAGGGGATCTTCCTGACCCAGGGATTGAACCCAGGTCTCCTGCAGTACAGGCTTTACTGTCTGAACCACTAGGGAAATCTCTGTGAGCCTTGAGCAATAAGCCTGTTTTTCACCAGTAAGTGGATAATGTTGACAGTATCTAACTAGCATAGGTTGATTGCTGTTATTGGATAAAAGGCCTGTAAACCCTTCAGTAGATATTTTTTATTGTTAGAGATTTTTTTTAAGTAAGAGAATTAACATACTGTTTACTCATAAAAGTAAGCAATAATATAGCTCTTATAGTTTTAAGTATATTTCGTAAGAATTTTCAAAATTTCTTAGTAGGCAAGAAGTGCTGTGTAAATCAATGCCAAATGGACTAATTCCATTTTTAATATAAAATTATATTGCTTGCAAGCATTTTATTTTAACTGCAAAGTGTATTTATATCTTTATTTTAACAAACGAAGCTTTTGTTTGTATTTTTTTAAAGTAACGTGCTTATTTTATTATTTTGGGCTGTACTGGGTCTTTGTTGGCTTAGTTACCCTGAGGCATGTGGAATGTTAGCTCCCCAACCAGGGATTGAACTCATGTCCCTTGCATTGGAAGGTGAATTCTTTTTATCACTGGACCACCAGGGAAGTCCCTTGTTTGTACTTTTAAATATTAAATAACCCCATATTTTTCCTGTTTTCTTTTTAGAATACCTTTTTATTTTGGGATTATTTTAGATGTGTAGACAGGTTGTAAAGATAGTGCAGAGAGTTCTTGTATATACCCTGCCCCTAATTTCCTCCATTACTAACATCTTATGTTTCTGTGGTACATTTGTCAGTCTTGGTATTTCCTGTTAGCTAAACTCCAGACTTGGTTTGAATTTCGCTGGTTTTCCCTTAATGGCCTCTTTCTGTTTTAGATTTAATCCAGGGTACCACCTTGTTGTGGTTGTCTTGTATCCCACGTCTCCTCTGGTCTGACAGTTTCTAAGTCTTCCCTTGTTTTTCATGACCTTTACTGTCTTGAGGTCCTGGTCAGGTATTCTGTAAAATGTCTCCTAAACTGGGTTTGTCTGATGCTTTTTCATGATTAGATGGGTTGTGGATTTTCCGGAAAAAAAGACAACAGAGGTGAAGTGCACTTCTCATCACATCATGTCAGAGGCTGCGTGATGCCCACAAAACATCACTGGTGATGCTAACCTTCATCACTTGGTTAATGTAGTGTTTGTCAATTCTTTTAAAGTTATTATTTTTCCTTTACCTTTTGGAAATGAGTCCAGTTACATGCCCTGGTGGGGGGAGTATCAGTTTACATATGTCATTTGGATTTCTGCAGTAAGGCAGATTTGCCTCCTCTTCCCCATTTATTAAAACAGTTTACATCCATCAAGAAAATTTTGTTTGGGATTTTAAATATTAATTTAATCCTCGTTTTATTCACATATTGTCTAAAACATTTTGACAGTGGTTTGAAGAATAAAGATCAGAGAAAGCCTTTGAAGGAGCTACATTTAAGTGAATTATATATCCCTGTAGAAATTACTCTGAGAGTAAAGTTCAGTGTTGGGATTTTAGAGAAGAGCTCCACATTTTGGGACTTGTTTGGAGGGACACTGCTGTGATCTGAGAAGCAAAGCAAATAGGGCATCTTACTCATCGGTGCTGTGCTAGAATTTGAATCCTCCTTGTTCTTCCCTTTCCCTCAGTAAACTTGTAAATATTGAAGCAGAAAACAAAATATTTTTGACTGACTGGACTCTTTAAAAACAGAGCTGAGATCTATGTCCTGAAGGAGATTTATTTTATATTAAGGAGAATTTATAATCCCTGGGTCAGAAAGATCCCCTGGAGAAGGAAATGGCAACCCACTCCAGTATTCTTGCCTGGAGAATCCCATGGAGGGGGTTGCAAAGAGTTGGATACGACTGAGCTACTTCACTTTCACTATAATTTGAGTGCAAGATAATTCTTGAGCGTTGCAGTTATTACAGTTCTTGGCAGTTTTTTTTTCATTTATTTTTATTTTATTTTTAAAATGTTTATTTATTTGGCTGTGCCAGGTCCTAGTTGTGGCATGTGAACTGTTGGTTGTAGCGTGTGGGGTCTAGTTCCCTGCCCAGGGATTGAACTCAGACCCCGTGCGTTGGGAGCTCAGAATCTTAACCACTGGGCCACCAGGGAAGCCCCTAAAATTTATTTTTAATTGAAGGATATTTGCAATATTGTGTTGTTTTCTGTCATGGGTCAGTCATAGGTATACATATGTCCCTTCCCTCTTCTGCCTCCCTCCCACCACATCCCACCTGGCAGTTGTTTTTATATCTTGCCCTTCCACTGTATTACTTGTACAAAGAATATCATTGGGTTTCTACTTTTAAAACCCTTATTCAATATCATTACTTATTTTTGTTTCTCTTCTAAATTTTCATCAATTTTTCTGTCCAGCAAGCATTTATTTAGATATATTCCAAGCATTGGTGATGCGAACATGATTGTCAGCCCTTGCCCTCAATGATCTTAGAACTTATAAACATATATTTAACATGCAAAGGTAGAATAATAATGCTAAAATCAAAATATATACTTGGTGAGATGTTTTCAAGGATCTTTGTTTCACAAAGATGTTGGTTAAGCATTTTTGAAGAAATCTTGTCACGTTGTTTGGGGTATTAATTTGTACCCAGTCTCATAAGCACCCCTTAGTGGTGAGGACGTTCCATGTAGCTGTAGTTCAGTGTGGTTGGGGTGATGGCGGGTCTGGAGGAGTGAGAACGGTGCCCTGATCTCACCTGTGAAGCCGGCTGTGGACTATTTCCATTTGTAGGCTCAGTCTCGTCTTAGACTCACGCAATATAAATTCCGTGGGTGCGGGGGAGCACCAGGGGATATCTGCATTTTTAGTAAGCTTCCTAGTTGATTGTTTTTGAGAAGAACTGTTTTTGTCCTTGAGGTGGCAGAGGGTGATTTTTAGTTGTCATAAGTGACATCATTAGATTTCCCTTTTAAAAAGGCAGCTGTCAGCATTGTGGAAGATGCAGCTATGGAGTGGATGGAGGCAGATAGACCTGTGATAACTATTTAAGAGACAGTGAAGTTTTAAAGAATGGATTCGAGAGAGATTGAGTATGTATAAATTAGTAACCGATTTGATATGGGAAGTGAGACAAGGAATGAGGAAGGTGAAGAATTGAGATTTGTTTGTTTTGGTTTGCGCTGTTGAGCAAATATGGTGGTTTGGAAGGAATGAGAAAGAGTTGAAGGAGAACCAAGGTTGGGGGAAGTTTTTTTGGTTGTTCTTGTTTTGTGTATGTTTTAATAGCGTAACCATTACGTGTGTTGGAGACTTGAGTTCTAAAATACTTGGTATTTTTTTGTTTTATATGTCTATCAGTATAATTAATAGTAGAATTTTTAAATTTATATTTACTAACCTTATGAGGTATTAAAAATTCATTCTTTCATCAGAATGTATTCACTGCACTCTTATGAGAACTGTGCTGAGGTGCTGGAAAGTACTGCAGACGGGGACAAGCAATAGTAAAATAATAAAGGTGTCAGAGTGAGGATAGCGAAGGCGTGCGTTACAAGGTGCTCAGTGTTAACTGGAGCTTGCGCAAAGTGGGACTTGATTAGAAGTAAGACTTGAAATGTGGGAAGGGACCAGATACTAGTCAAAGACCTTATACACTGTGTTAAGCGTGTGGACTTCGGGAAGTAGGTGCAGCATAATGCAGTGATTAAAGGCCCTAACTGTGGAGACCAGATGCTTGTGTTCAGCTCTGCTGCTTACATAGCTCTGTTGCATTACACACACACATACACAGAGTATAAAAGCTCCTTATTTAAATTTTCATAGGTAGTTATGAGGAGTAAATTAACACTTCTAAAACACTTAAAGCAGTGACTAGCATACAGTAAGTGCTATTTAAATATTTGCTAAGTAAAAACTAGTGTGCCAATGAACAATTGTTTTTAAGTAAGTGATATGGTCAGATTGTATTTTAAATATATGATTCTAGGGCTGAGTATAAGATAAATGTTAATAGGCCAAGACTAGATTTAGAAAGACCTGTTGAAATTAAATTAGGCCAGTCCAAGGACTTCCCTGGTGATCCAGTGGCTAAAACTCTGCACTCCCAGTGCAGGGGGTCCGGGTTTGATCCCTGGTTAGGGAACTAGATCCCACATCCCACAAGTAAGAGTTGTGCAGCTATTAATCAATGATCCGGTATGCTGCAACTAAGACCCAGTGCAGCCAAACAAGCAAATATTTTAAAATAAATAAATCAGTCCAGTCCAGATGAGAGCTGATGGTGTGAACTGTAGTGGTACTATTAAGGACAGACAGAAAAATTGAACAAACATTGAAGTGTTAAACTTGGCAGATACAGGTAATCGAATATAGAAAAGAGAAAATCAAGGCTGACCCCCTCACACACAATATTCATTAAAGTACTTTGGGTCTTAGATGTCCTCTATGCTAGTGATATTTGAGGCTTTGGTGTATATTAGGGTGCTTCCATAAAAACGAGAACTAATGACCTGAGATAGTTTTTAATTTCTCTAGATGTATAGGCCTTTGCTGTTTTTCTCAGTAGATGGAGGGAAATTTCTCTTTAAAGATCCACTACTATGTGTAAAACTCTCATTTAACCCAAGTCCAAAGAGCCAGAAAACTTAAATAATGATTTTATTATGTTGTTTTTATGTCATAACTTTATGTTAAAATTTGTGATTATAAAAAGATAGCACCATAGTAATGCTGTAAAAATTTAAAGTGGCTGCTGAATCATTAAGTTAAAATTTGTTAATTCTATTATACTATAATTTTTCATTGTTTATTCATGTATGTGAAGTTGCTCAGTTGTGTCCGACTCTTTGCGACCTCATGGACTGTAGCCCACCAGGCTCCTCCATCCATGGGATTTTCCAGGCAAGAATACTGGAGTGGGTTGCCATTTCCTTCTCCAGGAGATCTTCCCAACTCAGGGATCGAACCTGGGTCTCCCATGCATTGTAGACAGACGCTTTACCATCTGAGCCACCAGGGAAGTCTTGGATCAGTACAATATTTCATCACGTATTCATTCCTTTGATAAATCTTACTTCCTCTTCCCTACTTTTAGATTTGTCAAATTCTAAGAATATTTTTTCATGCCATTCAGTTTTACAAAAATAGGAAAACTTGATTGAAATTAGATTGTTCTCTAGAGTCTTAATGAAATAATTAAATGGGTAGGAAATTCAGTATCCTTCTTTAGCCTTTTAAATCTGGGTCCTGGGTCAGTGGTGAACATCATGTATGATATGTGTCACACTGTTTCAGGGCTCATCAGATCTCCCAACCATCTTTAGGTTGAGAAGGATATTTAAACCAAATCTTGAATGAGTAAAATTGGAGTGGACATGGGAGAAGGTCATTTTAGGTAAAGGGAAGAGCAACATATACAGGTACAGAAGCATGAAAAACTATTATGTGAATGCTGGGAAGTAATTTGCAGAAGGAATTGTAGAGTGCATGTGAGTATGAGACTGAAAAGGTACATATGAGCCAGATAGGTAGAATTTATAAATTCTGGGTTGTTCCGAATTCTAGGCAATTTGGAAGGCATAGTTTCAAGCAAGGTGAACATTATAATCAGTTGTAGAGTTAGGTAGTTTAGGTGGCAGTAAGGAATATAGATTGGAGTTTGAAGGTCACTTAAGAGGCTTTTTCAGGAAAGAATGATTAGTGCTTGAAATAGTGACTGGAGGTTGTTGACTGGAGAAAGGTTTAGGAGATATTGTGAATGGGTGGTGTGAAATGTGCTGCAGTGGGAAAGAAATCACCTGCCAATGCCGGAGACGCAAGAGACGTGGGCTCTTTAGAAAGATGGTAACGATAACCCTATATGCAAAACAGAAAAAGAGACACAGATGTACAGAACAGACTTTTGGACTCTGTGGGAGAAGATGAGAGTGGGGTGTTTTGAGAGAACAGCATCAAAACATGTATATTATCTAGGGTGAAACAGATCACCAGCCCAGGTTGGATGCATGAGACAAGTGCTCAGGCCTGGTGCACTGGGAAGACCCAGAGGGATCGGGTAGAGAGGGAGGTGGGAGGGGGTATCGGGATGGGGAATACATGTAAATCCATGGCTGATTCATGTCAATGTATGACAAAACCCACTACAATATTGTAAAGTAATTAGCCTCCAACTAATAAAAATAAATGGGGAAAAAAAAAAGAGAGACGCAGGCTCAATCCCTGAGTAGGGAGGATCACCTGGAGGAGAAAATGGCAACCCACTCTGGTATTCTTGCTTGGAGAATTCCATGGACGGAGGAGCCTGGAGGGCTACAGTCCATGGGGTTCAAAGAGTTGGACATGACTGAGCAACTGAGAACACACACAGTGTGTGATGAGGAGAGGGAGGTATCAGAAGACATCTCAGATTTGTGGCTTGGGTGTCTGGGTGAAATTGAGAAGCTGAGTGTAATTAGCCATCCATAGCAGAGAATAAAAGGAGGAATTATGTGGAATATTACATAAAGTGCCAGATTAACTTTCCTGAACCATAGTTCTCAAGTTGCTTTCTTGCGAAAAACCCATTGCCAGCTTTTTACTCTATTTATTTAGTCAGCTTTGTATATGAAAATGCAAAGGGTACCTTGCTAAAAACATATTTTTTAATCCTAAATGGACACTCAGGGACTTTTCTTTTGTGTCCTAGCTCACTTTTTCATGTGATGTCTTAGCTCACATTTCAGCAGCTTCACCTGTTCTTATTGCCTGCCTTGTATCTGGTGATTCAGCCTTAAGATACTTTGTTTTCCTTATGGCATTTTCACTCTTTACCACTCCATCCATTCTCTTTTTCTCTGTGTATCTTCTGACATATATATCCTTCAAATCTGCATACCAGGTTCTTCTTTTCCAGGTAACCTTCTCTAATTTTTTTTTTCACCTGAAAGAAATTTGCTTTAAATTCATAATTTTAAGGTATCTACAAGTATTTTTTCTTGTTATTGTTGTTCAGTCACTAAGTTGTGTCTGACTGTTTGTGACCCCATGAACTGCAGCATGTCAGGCTTCCCTGTCCCACTGTCTCCCAGAGTTTGCTCACTCATGTCCATTGAGTCAGTGATGCCATCCAACCATCTTATCCTTTGTCACCCCCTTCTGTTTTTACCTTCAGTTTTCCCCAGCATCAGGATCTTTTCCAAAGAGTCGGCTTTTTGTATCCAATGCCAAAGTATTGAAGCTTCAGCATCAATCCTTCCAATGAATATTCAATGTTGATTTCCTTTAGGATTGACTGGTTTGATCTCTTGCTGTCCAAGGGACTCTCAAGGGTCTTCTCCAACATCATAATTTGAAAGCATGAATTCTTTGACACTCAGCCTTCTTTATGGTTCAACAGCAGTACATGACTACTGGAGAAACCATAGCTTTGACTCTACAGACCTTTGTTGGCAAAGTGATGTCTCTGTTTTTTAATATGCTGTCTAGGTTGGTCATAGCTTTTCTTCCAAGGAGCAAGTGTCTTTTAATTTCATGGCTGCAAGTCACCGTCCACAGTGGTTTTGGAGCCCAAGAAAATAAAAGTCTGACACTGTTTCCACTTTTCCCCCATTTACCTTGAAGTGATGGGACTGGATGCCATGATCTTAGTTTTTTTTTTTTTTTTTTTTTTTGAGTATGATTTGCTTTATTTCTCTTTGATTCTACATTTTAAAAAACCCTGAAAAAACTACTGTGTTAACTGATTCCAAGTAAAAAAAGTCATCCTGAAAGAAAGATAGTACTTGAACTCTTATGTTTGTCAAGTGAAGAAAAGTGCAGGGAAGAAATAGAATATAAGTGCTCCTAGTCACTGTATAAGTCACATTTAAATTCAATGTTTTTTTTTAATTACACTAAATTTATGAGTATTACAGCATTTTAAATCTGAACAATTTTATAAATATGGGCAGTAGTTAATATTTACTATGTAAGGTGTTGACTTATAAACTATTTGAAAATAAAACAGCAGGGCAGAAGGCAAAATTAAATGGCAAAAGAAAATGACATCTTTTTAACATATTTTCCTTACTAATACTGTTGTCCTTTCCTTTTTTCCCCCAAAATGTGCACTTCATATTGCACATGATCTTAGTTTTTTGAATGCTGAGTTTTAAGGCAAGTTTTTCACTCTCCTCTTTGACTTTCACCGAGAAGCTCTTTAGTTCCTCTTCGCTTTCTGCCATTAAAGTGGTATCATCTGCATATCTGAGGTTGTTGATATTTCTCCACAGTCTTGATTCCAGCTTGTGAGTCGTCCAGCCTGGCATTTCACATGATGTACTCTGTGTATGAGTTAAATAAGTAGGGTGACAATATACAGCCTTGACATACTCCTTTCCTAGTTTTGTTGTAGCTTATATAAAATTTTACCTGACATACTGAGTACTTATTAAAGAACCTAGAACAGTACCTTGCACATAGTTCTCAGTAAGTGGTGCTTGATATTTGGTGATGTGAAGATGATTAAGACAAGTTGACGTAATAGCAATAGAGCTGTCTACTCTCTGCCTTCTTGTGGTGGCAAAACTGATTTTTTTTCTGTCCTTGACTGTAGAAAAGCAGAATCTCTCTTTACATTGATGATGTATGTAAGAATGTAAAAGGTACTACGCCGTGTCATCTTCAAAGTGAAATGACTTCAAACTTTTTCTTTGTATGTCTTCACTATTCTAGAACTCTGTGGAAGGAAGCAAAATGGTAGACAAGCCCTTAACACCGATTAACTCCTTAAGCTTCACCACAGTTGTTTGATTTATGTGGACAAGCTTAGGAATTTTGAAAATTTGCCCTAAGGTCAGTTTGTAGTTGATATTTGAACCTCCACTATTGACTTCAAAATTCTACACAGTAGGACCTCAAAAAGTATAGGATTGATTCCTTCAGGGCTTTCATACCATTTATATATTCAGTTTGTTTTAAGAGGGCCCATCATGGGATCTAGACGTCATTTCTTTTAAATTTTATTTTACATATTTACAGCTTATTTTTATTATGGAATATGTCAAATATGCAGGAGAAATACCTGTGATGATATAACAAAATATCCACATAACTACTGCCTGAATTAACAGATGTTAACATTTTGCTTTAAAGTTTTTTTTTTTTTTTTAAGAAATATGGCTTTATTACAGTTAGGGTTGATACCCACTTTCCAGTCCTACTCACCTTCCCTCTTTCTAATGATAAAGTTCTTCCTAAAGTTTGTATATATTCTTTTATTCTGTTTTTATACTTTTCCTATGCATAAATGTATCCATAAACAATGTTTGATCATGTTTAGAGTTTACATGAGTGTTATTCTGTATATTCCGCAACTTGTTTTTTTCACCTAAGAATGTTTTCTAGATAAATTGATATATGTAGATCTAGTTTATTGTGCTAAATATAAATAATTTCTTATATATAATTGTCTCTAGTTTGTTATAGTACAGAAATAGGCCTTTAAGTTTTTTTCAGATTTTCGCTGTTACATACAGTGTTGCAGTGAACATGAGAAAGGTGTCTGCAGATGATAAATTCTGTTTTTGTTTCACAGAGTTTTATCCTGTTTTTATCAAGTATTCTTTGGTATATTTTATGCATTGAATTGAATAAATAGAATGAATAATATTGTTGACATTGATTCTGGACCATAAATTCCTAAATTTTGTTGCATTTTCCTCAGTCTGTTCAGAAAACCTATGTTTAATTCAGTATTGGTGGCCTTTATGATGAACTAAGTGTAAATGCATTTCCCTTGTCCTTGCATAGTTAAAAAAAATTTTTTTTGAGTCATTATCTTAGAATTAGGTTTTTTGGATTATCCTGAAAAATTGGAAGCTTTGGCAACAGCGGGGCCCACATTTTCCTGTGGCAGCAGTTGGCCTAAGCTGAGTCACAGCTGCCCTCCTTTAGATGGGCATAAACTTTCCAGTGAAACAAGTTCCTACCACTCCGTTATTGTTTATTATTGCCCTTGTACTGTTTATAGTGAAGAAATACTTTCCTATTGATGTCTTTATAAAAAATGGGGGAAAGGTATAGCTAGAGAACTGCAGTAGTGAAGAAAAAGTACCTTATTCAGAGGCTGCAAAATGGATAGTCCAGGATTCAGATTAAAAATATGTTTTGTCTGCTCAGTGTTTTTGTTTTTAATTAGATTTACTTAAAAGAAAAAAAAAGTTCTATCACTGTTGCCTTACTTCTAGCTGATTCATACTTTTATCTGCCTAGTTAGTCTCTGTATTTGATTTGTAATCTATTTAAAGCAGTTTATGAAGATGCATAAACTACAAAATACCACAAATTAAAAACAAGAGAACAAAGAAACAAAGGGTAAGGATAAAAACGGAATCAGAATCTAGGCCAAAAAGGTCTATCACAATGGTCTTCCTGCAGGCAGAGAGCACAGATTTGACTGAACTTTCTATGAGGTGGCAGGAGGAAAAAAATACCAGTTAGGTTATTTTTCACAGTGTCCTTAAGATAAAAGTGAACCAGTTAGCTCAGAAAGGTCGGTAACACTTGGCACTCTCAGACTGTAATTTCTCATAGGGGTCCTCATAAAGGAGATTATGTATAATTTATCATTTCCATCATCAACATCTCTAAGGTGGATACATGTCTAGTAATTTAACAACACTCAATATGGGAAGACCAACCATGTCATATGAGAGTCAAATCTGAATGAGTGAGTAGATTGTTTGACCAATGGATATAGTTTCCCTCAATCCAGTTTTGATACATATTGAGATTAAGCTTCTTGGCAAGTACCTGAAGTGTGGGTGTTCCATACATCAGGCACAAACCATTTATATGTAGGATTTAAGTAGTTTTGTGAAAACTTAGTTTTACCCAGATAAACTTTGTGGGAGTGCTTGATTCCTATCTGCTACATTCCTGCCTTGTTTGAAGGTGTAAGGAGCAGCACTCTTCCATAATATCCCGAACTGGTAAAGTCATTAAGAAATAGAGTTAAAGAAAAAGGGCTGTCAGTACACAGCTCTGTTTTATGCTGCTGCAAACCACTTGCTTCAGCAGGCCATTCCTATGACAGTGGACTCCTGGTAAATACAAGGAGGTGGTGTTTTTAATTATGTCCGGTAATAGATATGGCCTCAGCTTTTTAGCAGTACTTTATTTTTCAACTGCTTAAAATAGTTTTACATTTGGTTTTTTTTTTCATATTATATTCAGCATATTATTTTCCCTTCTTCTAAAACCTGCCTCAGAAAACTACCAGTCATTTCCATCTTTAGCCTTTCAGTTCACAAAGCTGACTTGGTTAGTCCTTGGCTCACGTTATACTCCATCACCTCCTTCTTTGTCCCCGGTCTCCCATCTTACTCTAATTAGATTATACATTCTCCTAGGGATGGATTGCATTTTATTCACCTTTATTTATAGTAAAACTTCATATCACAGAGTTCAGCAGAATAGTCAATGATTGAAAGGCTATGTATATGTAGCTCACATCTTCAGCTATATTGTAATAAGACAGGGACTATGTAAGTCACATGCAGCTTTTCATAGATGAGACACAGGTTACATGGGACACAGATATGTTTGATTTGTATATTTGGTACCTGGTAGATCCTCAGTAAAAAGGAAAAAAACCAAAACTGAATAATTGACACTAAGAATATAGTTACTTCTCAGTGTTGCAGTGGAGGAAAGCATTGAATGTGGATAGTAGTTAACTAGAAATCATTTCAGTTGAGATACAATGAAAGTTTTCCAATTGGATTGTGGGCAGTTGTATTTGGTGATAAAGATCCTCTAAAGGGGATCCACCTTTAGGACCAATATCATATCTTTGAGAAATCCATCTTTAAAACCAGGAGCAAGTTAGTAGACAAGGTCAAAAAGAAAAATCCCACTTTGCATAATTCCCTTTTGACTATAAAGCTGTTTTTTCCCCCAAGTCATTGTTAGCTGCTTCCATCCTAGTCCAGGCCTCTCTTACCTTCTACTTGTAGCCTGCCCTTTCTCTCTTATCTTCTATACGTTATCTCCAAAACAATCATCATGGAACATCAATTTTAGAACATTGCTCTGTTCTTAAGAATTGCAGTGATTGCTGCATTGTTATAATTTCTTTGGGCTGTCTGCATCAGTATTCAGTGTAATTTTTACTTTTTCTTAAAAAAGGCAACAGAACAATATGTTTTCTGTTATTATTTGTATGCTTAGAAGTATTAGTAAACTTTTTCCTCTGAGTTTTAAGGTAATGTGTTTTACCTTAAGGTAATGTGTTTAAGATTTGCGTGTGTGACTTTGGTTAAGTTTATCTAATTGTCACTGTCCTTTGCATTTTTAAGCAAAACCAGAAGAGTAATCAATATGCACATTAGAAGATTAAGTGGTCTTTAATTTTTAAAGTTTTATTATAAAGTTGAGACAGGCAGTTGATTTTCTCTAGGATTTTTAAATTGGTTTACTTTTATGACATTAGTGTTAAATCTTTTAAAAGAAAAAAATTACATCAAATCCAGCTCTAAGCAGCTGGATTTAAATGTATTTTATTGCCCATATTTCAGAATTTGAAAAAGAATGATGAGAATAAAGTAATACAGTACATCTTTTATTTCTGAGGACATGGTAAATTTTTAATCTCAGTTTTACTGTGATTCCTTTAGCAGACATAGAAATGCTTATCCGATCCTTACCGTGTGTGGATTACCATAATATTTGGTAGAGACATAATGAGGAATATGTCAGGTTTGCAGCTTTGGAGCAGTGTTGTTGAGGAGACAACATCAAGGCAGATAATTACTGTGTGATGTGAGAAATGTTAAATATGTGTATGTACAAAGAACTATGAAATCTCAGAGAGGAGGGAGTTACTCTTTTTTTTTTTTTTTTTGTCAAAGCTAAGCCCCTCAGCTGGTTGCTGAGAGCTTTGCTGCTGCTGCTGCTAAGTCAAGTCGCTTCAGTCATGTCCGACTCTGTGCCACCCCATAGACGGCAGCCCACCAGGCTCCGCCGTCCCTGGGATTCTCCAGGCAAGAACACTGGAGTGGATTGCCATTTCCTTCTCTAATGCATGAAAGTGAAACGTGAAAGTGAAGTTGCTCAGTCGTGTCCGACTCTTTGCGAGCCCATGGACTGCAGCCTGCTGGGCTCCTCCGTCCATGGGATTTTTCAGGCAAGAGTATTGGAGTGGGGTGCCGTTGCCTTCTCTGGAGAGCTTTGCTAGTGGTGTTTAAATACCATTGATAAGTGTTAGATTGAATCTGTGAAATTGCCATTATCAACAATTTTATATGGTTTAATATGTATGGCAATTTAAAAAACATACTTAATACCTTTTGCTAATACTTCTTGACAGTGGCTATATAATATTTTATTAAAATAAAGCTTTTGAAAAAAATAAAGCTTTTGAACGTTGAAGAATACTGAAATGTGCGGTTTTTGGAAAACATTTTAAAGATCACTTGGTTTCTTTTTTTTTTTTTAATCATATATGAAAGAATTTTATTGACTAAATTGCTTTGGAGTTATAAGTTATTGTATAATTGCTTATAACTGTGGAAATACACTTACTTGATTTGGAAAATTTTGCTTTCAAGGCTTTACTCCGTTCAAACACTAGAGAGGCAGATTCGGTTCATTGTTTGCCCCTGAGGAGATAGTCTGGTACTAGAGACGGCATGTATACAGTTACAAAGAATGTGGGAGGTAGCCCAGGGTAAAATCAGTGATTTTTCAAATTTTTCTTAACAGTGGAAACTTCTCCAAAAAAAACTTGTGTGCAGAAATACAATGAGTGAACAGATTAAAAAATGGAATCCTGCTCTCTTGGCCTCCCCTCTGTCCTCATTCCTACTGTTTGAAACCTTTTGTGTGGAAGTAAAAAGCAAACCGGATTTGAATCCTGACTGGGCCACTGTTTAACATTTTGACCTTGAGTACGTGCTCTAACCTTGGTGAACTTGTTTCCTCATCTGTTAAATAAGTGTATTAGTGGTTTTTTTTGTTTTTGTTTTTTTTGCTGAGAGTTGTAAGAATTAAATATTTCGGGAAAAGAACCTAGCCTATAAAGCCATTCTGTACATGGTAGCTATTAGGATTGTATGTACATGGCACGTGAGATTAAAGACTAGGCAGCAGGCTGCTCCACTGAGAATAGTCTGAACAAAGAAGGCGTCACAGAGGTGGTGATGGGTTGCCTTCGGGGTGAATCTTGAAGGGAAATGGAAAATTGCAAGACATATGGGTGAGGGGGCAGATACCCAAAATGAAATATTTCTATAATGAAGACTTGGGCATGAGGAATGCTGCCTCTTTATACCTCTCTGGAGATAAATGGCCTCACTTGAATTCTGCTTGACTTTTCCTTACATTCTTTAACTCACACTTTAGTTTTAGGCAGGCTTAAGCCAGGGTGAGAGTCGCTGACTTTTCTTGGTTAATTAAATTGGCTACTTAAGTAAAGGAAAAAGTATGCTAAACCTGAATTTGTAAGCCATGTCTTGGTTATAGTGTAATCATGTATTTATAGACAAGTTCTTCCTAACTGCCATTGCATTGTGTGCTGTGCTTAGTTGATTAGTCATGTCTGACTCTTTGTGACCCCATGGACTGTAGCCCACCAGGCTCCTCTGTCCACAGGGATTCTCCAGGCAAGAATACTGAAGTGGGTTGCCATGCCCTCCTCCTGGGGATTTTCCCAACCCAGGGATCGAACCCAGGTCTTAACTGCATTACAGGCAGATTCTTTACTGTCTGGCCTACCAGGGAAGCCCACCAGGGAAGCAGTTGCATTAGTGTATTGAAAATTAGAATCCTGTGTCCTCTTTTGAGGTCTTAGTGTAGATCTTTGTAAATATTTACTTCAGTAGGTAGTGAGGGGTTTTTGTTTTTGTTTTTTGCTTGAGATTCAGATTAATGAGATTACTGCTGTGAGTAAATTCAGGTGGATGTATTTGGACTGTTGAGGGAAAAAAACTTAGAATATTAGTTTCTAGGAAAAGCTGATAAACTCATAATTGGATACTTTTTCTGCCTCAACAGTGATTTTTTTTTACAACTGTCAAATTTTAGATAAAACATTTCAGTATGATAACAAATGAAAGGGTATTAAAGTAGAGGAGATGTGGAAATGTTTTAGTCTCGTTATCTCATCCTGTGTGTGTGTGTAAAATCATAAAGCGCTCACTGTGCACCAGGCACTGTTCTGAGCAATTTCCTCACATGTGTCAATCATTTAATCTGCCTGTCAACCCTGTGAAAGAGGTTCTACTGCATTAACATTTAAAGTGGCCTGTACCGGGTAACTTCATTTGTCTAGGTAAGGGGGCTTGCAAACTATGTCTGACAAGCTGGATCCTCCCTGCAGTTTTTAGTGGTTGGAAAGAGCAAAGCAATCTTTCGTAAAAGTTTGTTTTATAAACATTTTTATACAATTCTGCTTCTGAAATAATTTCCAATTTTAATTTTATAAATTAAGTTACATGAAATTGAAATTTCAGTGTCTATAAAGTTTTATTGATATGGAGACACAGATATTCCACAGATTGTTTATTGTTTGCTTTCTTGCTGCAGAAACCATAAGGTCAGCAAAACTTAAAATATTTATCAATACTGTCTATCCATTTATAAAAAGTTTGCCGACCCCTGGTCTAGACAGAAGAGAAGAGATAGGATGAGACAAAATCAACAAAGTAATATAGTTACAAAAGAATGTATCTTTATTAGAACATTCCAGGAAGACTAGGGTTAGATAGAGTTGTCTAAGGAGCAAGCCAGCAGTATTTTCTTCTTGAAGGATTAAAAAAAAAATCTTTAATAACAGCTTCACTATAATGAAAAATGCCTAATTACTTCAAAGTGTTGTATTGACCTTTTTTTTCTGTTAGTATAAGATGTCTCCTCAAGATATATCTGAAGGGCTTTGTAAATATTTATTTGAATTTGGGTGACAGTTGTTGCAGTTACCTTTGAAACCTGAGTACTTTGGCCTGCTGATTTGATTTTTGCCCTTGGAACTCATCTGAGTTCTGACATTGAAGATTTCTTGATTTCCCCTTCTTTTATAATTTTGCCTTTGGCCATTTAGGACTGGTTACAGTCTGTAATGTTGAGTATATGGTTCTCTACTGAGGGATGTGCATCATAATCATCTGGAGAAGATTTTAAAATCTCTGTGGCACCTCAGAGTTGCTAGGATAAGGCCTGGCATGATTATCTTCAGGAAGTTTCTCAGGTGATTCAAGTGTAGACTCATGGTAAAATCCATAGTTACCCCGCTTCTCCTTCAGCTACTTTAGTACATCCAACTGGAAAAAAATACAAACGTGGCATTCATTGTTTTGTGTCCCAGAGGTGTTTCTCAGCCTAAAGATTCATTACCTAAATTTATGTAAACTCATAGTAGAGGTCATCAGCATCAGTTTGGTGAAGTCATTTTTTATTTTGATATCATTCAGTATAATAATAGAATGCAAGTTGGAATTTTTGTTAGAGAGCAGGTAGTATAATTCAATATTGTTTATTTTTATGAGAGACATATTTGGCATCATAGAATCCCAGTGAACCTAGATATAATGGATTCACTGAAGTAGAACACAATTTATAGGAGACAATATTTTTAGGAGGAATAGTTTATATTCCAGGACTGTTTTGTTTTGTCAGTGGTTCTGTCAGTCTGTAAAACAACCTTTTGAATAGATCTTTTCCCCATTTTCATTTAAGTATATTTCTACATCAGAGTGAACTTAAAAGGAAAAAAATGACCTGCAATTTCTAAAAGCATGTTAAAACAGCAGATAGTTATCTTTTTTCACGTTCTGTTTCACTGTTTATAGACGCAAACAGTTGTATCACACAGAAAACTGATTTGAGATAAAAAGCAGTAGGAAGGGATATACATACAGTCAAATCTAAGCGGGTCAGAATTCCACTTGGAACCCTCAGGTGTTCAAAATGGCTTCATGCCTTAAGTCAAAGAAGAGAAAGATTTTAATCAACAAAGAAGCAATCTTTGAGCATCTGTCAACAGGTGATCACTGTGGGGACAAAGATTATATCTTGCATGTGTTCGGTGGGTGTGTAAGGATGAGAAGGCGTACTGATCAATGTCCGTGAAGGGAAAGCCAAGAATGATGAGGTAGACAGGCAAAGAAGAAAGAAACAAGGAGAGGAAGGAGAAGAGCTGGAAAGTCAGCAGTAATGAGATGGTGCTTATAAGTTGCAGTGGCAGTGGATATCAAAGACTCCACTTGCAGTGGGGACAGTGACAGTGAAACAGAGGATGGGAGAGTTCTCAGTTATCTGTTTTGCACCTCAGTAGCCATTTGTTTGATGCTGAAGCTCCAATACTTTGGCCACCTGATGCGAAGAGCCAACTCATTGGAAAAGACTCTGATGCTGCGCAAGATTGAGGGCAGGAGGAGAAGGGGGCAACAGAGGGTGAGATGGTTGGATGGATGGCATCATCGACTCAATGGACCTAAGTTTGAGCAAATTCCGAGAGATAGTGAAAGACAGGGAAGCCTGGTATGCTACAGTCCATGGGGTTGCAAAGATTCGGACATGCTGAGTGACTGAACAACAAGTCTTTTGTTCAGGATGTTTCTCTTTGTCTATTTTAAGTAGGGCTCGGTCTGTTATATCTGATAATCCTTAAGGGCTTTGGTTACCTGGTGAGTATCCAGGGAGTAGAGTTTAAGCAGTTTGAGGGGTGAAGAGTATTCATTCCAATAGAGTTTAGTGCTAGGCTAAGGCTCCGATATTAATGTCTGCTATATTATTGTAACAGAACTGAGGGCTTGGGGGCATATTATTAGGGTTCTCCAGCCAGGCACCCAGTAGGATTTATGTGTATATTGAAAAGAAAAAGTGACTACAGTCAATCTCTGGGAGAGGGAGAGAACGGAGGGAGAGATTTTAAGGAATTGGCTTGTGTGGTTGTGAAGGTTGGCAAGGCCAAATTGTAACTGGCTGGTGACCCAGGGAAGAGTTGATGTTGCAACTCCCAAGTCCAGAGGCAGTCTGCTGGCCTTGCACATCTTTCTTTTCAGGCCTTCAACAGATTGGATGAGGCTCACCCACATTGTGGAGGGTAATCTGCTCTACTCAGAGTCTGCTGATTTAAATGTTGATTTTCCTGGTGGTCCACTGGCTAAGGGTCTGTGCTTCCAACGCAGGGGGCCCAGGTTTGATCCCTGGTCAGGGAACTGGATCCCATAGGCTGCAGCTAAGAGTTTTTAGAAGAGCGAGAGAAAAAAAAATACTATTTCTACTTTCTTCCGATTTATAATCTAAAGCAGTGGAGCATCTATTTGCAACACTTGCCTTTAATACTAAGAGTTACTAGACTTGATATTGGTACGAGTAATTCTCAGTGGAAAAGGTGGTATCTTAATCATTGGCCCAAAGCTAATTGAAAAAATGTAAAATATTTTGAATGTAAATTTTGGATGAGTGACTTAAATCTTGCAAAATGAGATATAGTAGTCAGCTGTAACTAATAGGAAAGTGAAGAAATGGTGTAGCTATTGGAAGAATTTTACTTTTACAGAAAGTGAACTGTGCCTTTACTTAGTCCATCCCTCAATGATGACCCATCCTGGTCCTTCTTTGCTTTAGTTTTTTTTTTTTTTTTTTTAATTAGTTTTTGTTATTGCTTGCCAACAGCAGGTCCCAGTGAATCGTGGGCCTCCAAGCTGAAGGAGAATAAGAACAGGTGGACACTAAAGCCTAGGTATTTGATGAAGAACTTTCAGTGATCTAGTGTTTTCAAATTGTGGGGGGGTGGGGGGGTGGAGAAAATCTAACTTCTTCATATTAATCACACAGCACAGGATACTGCAGGGACCATTAGTGTTTTAATCATTTTTGACATCTTTGTTTTATTAGAAAACAACCTCAAAACTCTAGAAGCTTATCTCTGTAAGTGGAGAAGTGAGGAAATCACAAAAATTGATTTAAGGAAATGAAGTTGCTCTTGAGGGTACTTTGTTGTCTGATGTAGTCTTACAGAATTAAACTGTAAATTTAAAAATTTAAATTTGACTGGGGTGTTTTTCAGAATAGGCAATGCATTAATTTCATAGGTATATTTTTTTAAATTATTTGACTGCATTGCAGTATAGCATTAATGATGTGGTTTAAAACTGTTTTTACATAGAATAATAGTCAAAGTCAAATACTGAGAACTTAGAGAAACCAGTAGTAACCTCATGTTTGGTGCCATGATACCGAGCATTACTTGGTGAAGTGATGGAGAATTTGCTGGCACACCCTATATGTCCACCACTATTTAAATGGAAGAGTGATGGTCCTCCTTTTTACTTCTGTTCAGTGAGGACTTTGCAAATCAAAACATATATGTGTATGTTCTGTTGGGTTAATTATACAGAAATCAGGATGATTTTGATGGTTCACACAATTTGGGGATGGTGAGGGGAGGAGAAGACAGAAAAAGTGAAAAAAATTTTTATCCAAGGAGCCAGGACCTTGTTTTGGGAGATGACCAGTTTCATTTCTCATGAAGCACATAGTTTATTGGCAAACAGGAGATTTTTATTTAACTCTAGAAAGCTAGTATGAAAAGGCACTCAGTAATCCTTGACAATAGCTTCTGTCTTTCCTCATTGCTGTATCTGGACTGTATTATTTGTATTAGGGTTAGGAACTGTAACCTGCTGTTCAAGGAAGGTAGGTAATCTGCATTGTTGAGTGACAGTTTCATGAGACCAGGAACCATTGGTAATCCCTTAGTGTAAAAGTCTTAGGTGAATTTCTTAAACTCTTCTACATCTAATATTAATAATAAGTAAACCTGACAGCATTCTTTATGTCAGTACGCCTCTACTGTTAACATGTAATTGGCTGTTTATGTTTTCCCTCATGTACATCCTTTATCTTCTATATTGTTTTCCCCTGTTTCATAAATTCCTGCTTAGCAAGAAACAGTGTACAGAATGGATTATTGATGAAATAGTATTTTATAAAAGTTTTGGTAAGTGTGAAACCTATGTTATTAACACACTGAAACAAAATGAGAGGAACTTAAATTAGTAATTCAGTCACTAAGGTTTTTTTTAATAATTTCCTGTTTTCTTTTTTTACTTTTCCCCTTTTTCTTTCTGTGGTGAGGTACTTACCTAAGCCATAATAAACAATGTTGTCTAGGAGAGTTGCTTTGGTATATCAGAAAACTGTTGTGTTAGAGTATAGAGTGCTTAAGAATTCTGCATTCCAAAAAACATACTGAAGAAGCCTCTGTTTCTAGTGCTCAGGCAGCACAGATCTGATCTCTAAGAATGTCTGGATATTGACATGCGTGCTAATAGATAAACCAAACTCTTCTTTGAAATAATGTTTGTGATATATACAAGTAGCTTAGAGGGGATTGTTGGAGTACTGCCAAAATATATTTAAAAAATGATAAGTTAAAAAAAAAAAGATGAGTCTTTTCACTCATTATGTTGACTTTGGAAGGATTTGTGAACCCCCTTAAAATCCATGTATGTATTAGTAATATTTTATCTTCATATGTGCTTTTTTGAGGGAAGGGGTTTTGCCTCTTCATCACATTGTCAAACGAATTTAGTGACTCCCCAAAAGATTTAGGACTCCTTCCCAGGTTGTGTGAAAATACTGCCTAGTTTATTTGTACTGTTGGTTATAAATATAGATTGATCATAAATTGTTGTAATGAAAACATTATTAACCTATAGTAGTAAATAATAGCATATATTTTAATTAGCAAATTGAGACGTTTCAAATTTAATCATCCCATTCCCTGACATACCCCCTTTCAAGTGGTCTCCTGGGAAGGAGCATACTCTGCTTTCTAGGTCCCTCTGCTCTGTTTGCCTTTTCAGTTTTCGCTTTCTGCACAGTGGCGCTTAGGCTCTTTGATCCATTGTTTCCAGTCTCCTCATTATGCATTCATCACACATACCCTATAAACCTTTAACCCAATCCTAGATCTCTAAATGTGTGACTTTTCTGTGTCTGTAGCCAGACAACTGCTAAAGAAAAGTCACATGTTTGTAAAATTGTCACCACCAAAAGTTCCTGGTCTCCAATCTTAAAAATGTCCATCCTGTACTTCCTGTTGTGTTTTTTTTTGCCCTCTTTCTTCATAGCAGCTGTTTCAAGCCTTTTAATGCCTTCTTCTTCATTCTCCCTACCCAGCAAGTGACCTCACTTCCTATTTTCTTGAAATAAAAAGATTTCATGTTTTTCTCCTTCATAATACAGTAGAAGAGGTAAGTCATCTTTGTATCTAGATCTCTCATTCCGTTTTCTTCCTCCTCCTCCCATTGAGTATTTCTCTATTCTGATTTTTTTTTTAATATGGAAAACTGCAGACCCATAAACGAAAGTAGAGAAAATTACCATTCATGTACCTATTACCCAGCTTCAACAGTTATCAACTCAAAGCTAGTATTTTTTTCATATATATCCCTCCATCCACTCTTCCAAAATTTTTTTAAACAAATCCCAGACATATCATTCTACTGATAAAATTTTCATTGTATATTTTTAAATGACTTAAAAATAATCACAATACTGTTATCCCATGAAACACTCACAGTTTTTCTTTAGTATCATTAGACATTCAGTCAATGTTCACATATCACCAAATGTTTAATTGGTTTGTTTTACAAAAATTGTTTATTTTATACTTAAAAAAAATTTAGATCTAAGTAAGGTCAGTGTATTCCAGTGGTTATATCAGTTATCTCCTTTAATCTATAGATTTCCCTTTCCAGCTCTCTCTCTCTCTCTCTCTCTCTCTCTCTCTCTCTCTCTGTTTCTTTGGAATTTATTTGAAGAAACTGGGTCATTTATTTTATAGGGTTTTTCAGAGTCTGGGTTTTACTGGTTATATCCCTGTGGTGTTTTTAACATATTCTTCTGCCCTTTATGCTTCTTGGTAATTGATAGTTAGAGCCGGAAACTTGAACAGATTCAGATTTGATTTTGTGACAAGAATACCTTATAGGTGTGTGGTGTTATTCTGTCAGGGGATACATCATTCTGGTTGTTTCTTTGTTTGCCTTTGGTTAATTAGGTGGTGAAAACGGTGATACTAAAATTATTCATTCCTTTATTTCTCCTGTGTCTTTTTTTCCTTCCACCATTAACATTTAAGCATCTTGCTAGGTTGAGAAAAACAACAGTCCATAAAAACTGCTTTTCAATATTTCCATCTGTTTCTAAGATATTTTTGGTAACCATCTTTACTTCATCTTTGTGTACTCATCAGCCCGTTTGCAGTGCTGAACCATGCTCTTAACCATTTTACTGAAATCATTCTCAGCAGGGTTATCCGTGAGCTCTATAACAAGTGAAACAGACCCATTTCATACCTTATTTTGCTTGACAGTTGGGTAACTTTGGGTACTGTTGATTGTCTCTTCTTGAAATATTCCCATATTGACTTGTGATATGTTCCCTCTCCTTTTTACTTTTACCTCTTTAATTGCTTCCTATCAGCCTCTGTTGTAGACTCTTTTAAGTGTTGGTGTTGCTCTGCCTGGCTCTAGTCTAATTATACCATCTCTAAGCAGGTAAGTAACAAATCTTTTATTCCCCCTTAGGTTGGTTCTTTTTAGAGCTGACATATCTAAAGATGGAATGATTCACACTTCTTCATCCCTCCACGTATAGTTCTACTTATTTCAGCTTGTTTCTAACCTAGAAGTTTTTTGAGTTGACTCCTTGACTGACCTTTTACTCTCAGCCTTCTAGTTCTCTTTACTGCTGCTATTCTAGTGTAGATCTCCATCTTCATTGCTGCAGACATCTTATCTGGTTTCTTCCTTTCCCGTCTTTATGGTCCTTCTTCACTATAAAAACAAGAGTGATTTTTCTTTTAAAAAAAAGGAGGGGCTCCCCATTATTCCTAGGATATATTGTAAAGACCAGAGCTTGTTTTCTGGCCTAGCCTCTGCTAATTATCTCTTCAGCTTTATGTTGAATCATCATCATCTGCTATTTGGAAATACTTGTCACACATTTCACACAGTTTTAACTGCTTGGCTGACTCTTCCAGAAGACTGTAACTTCTTCAGTGTAAAGACCAAGAAGTCTTTTCTTTTCCCTCATTAAACATGATGCCTGATTCATTGTGTTTAGTGTATGTTGAATGGATAAATTTGTGCAGTACACTATTATATTCAGTGATTTCTTTATATCTTGGTTTTATCCTGATTAGGTCATGCTAGTATTCTTTTACTATTGTAATTCTTGTACATTAATTTGCTTTTTTTGTCTAGAGGTAGTCTCTCCATAGTTAAACTGAACCTTGTAACGTACATAATATTGTGGAGTTAAAAAAAAAATATTGTGGAGTTTTTTCATTTTTGCTGCTGCTTTTTTACTCTGATTTATGTGATTAATGCTGTCAGTGGGTTACTGTTGTCCCAGATAATAGAAATCTGTACACAGTTCACATTGTCACCAACCTTCTTGTTGGAGTATATGAGTTCCTAGGTGGTTTGGCTTGGTGTGACAATTAAGACTTAGAAAAGTGAGGCTAAAATTTAAGTGTTCAAACCTGTGTTGACCTGTGCAGTTCAAACCAGTCTTGTTCACGTGTCAACTATATTTCCCAATTACAGTGGAAATTCTGTCTAGCTATTTTTTTTCAGGATATCACATACTTTTGTTTTCATATGCTTGTTCTAATGTTTTATGTTAGTAAGATTGATAGTAAATAGTTGGTGTGATAATGAGATCCTTCCATGTTTTTTTCCAGATTTACGTATTTTTAATTGAAGGGACATTGTTTTGTCTAGCTATATTTATACAGTGTGTTAAGACAAATTGTACTTAGACTTTTAAAAAATAGAGGAGATTTGAAGAATAATTCTTCAAGAAATAATTCTTGATTTTTCTTTTATCTACACTTATTCTCATTGAACCGATCGTGTGTTGCAGGTATAAAGGGCTCTGAAATATTAACAAGATTAGAGAATTGGGTTGTTTGAGTACAAAGAAGTATATACTCCATTCAGTTTAAATACATACTTCTTAAGCATTGAACAATGCTAAATTATTTCTTGATTAAATGTATTGGTTAAGAGGGCATTAGATTAGCTAAATAGTTTATTTACATTATAAATAATATCAGCTATTGTAAGATTACTAGTTGCTAACATTCAATCTTGAATTTACTTTATTTATGGTTAGAACCTTTGACTTGTGGGCAGTTTGTGCAGTACTTATATTTGTTACTTTTTTCAGGTAATACTTTTTGTAAATTAGAAAATTTGTTTTTGTCCTTAAGGAAAAAGTGTTTTCTTCTCTAAAAGTTATATGTTAATATTTGAAATTCAATAAAATTGAATAGTGTTGTTTTGGCTCAGTTAACTGTTAAAGATCATTTAAAATGCATAAAATGACTGTTTTGGCATTGATTTTCACAGTAGGTTAAAAAACATCACCTGATATTCATCATATTACCATCATGGTAAACCTCACCTTTGATAGTGCATACAGCAAGTAATAATTTAAGAATAATTTAAATTCTAAGTGAAAGAAATAATCTTTCTCTCTCTCTCCTTAGGTGGAATGAACCTTACTTGTTGAATATCTCCTGGTTACACGTTGGATTCACTTGTGAAAGAATCATTTTCCCCTGCGTGGAAGCCACTTAGTGGCTTATTTAATTATAAATCCAGGGATTGCAAAGCTTTTTGATTTTCCAGAGGAGGGACATACCACTATATCAAATAAGCTTGATATTACAGCCAAAATGGTGCTGTCCCAGAGACAACGAGATGAACTGTAAGTTTCTGTTTTGTGTTTTTTTTTTTTTTTTCTTAAATCCTCTCATAAAAGACAAAGTAGTAGATTAAAATACAGCTTTGAGAGATGTATTCTAAATTAAAACTGTTATAAGAGTTCAAATATTGGTTTGGGCTATTTGGTCTATTAGAACTGGGTCTTATCTTGACATAGTGTTATTTACCCTTTTGACATTATCATGTGTACTTTTGAAGCAGAGAAAACAAGTAAGTTATTTGGGATAAGTTTTATTCTAACCTTGTCTTAACTATCTTATATTCAATAGGAAGGTAGGTGCTTCAAAGCACTTCAAATTTTTTTTTTTGTCTGGGATCCATGTATTAGAAAAATGAAATCTTTTATGTTATTGTCACTGCTGATGCCTTTCCTTTTTGTCTTACTATGTTTTTCGTCTTTTATCATCCAGTGGCTATTGTATATGAACTTTATGAAGTGGCTAATATAGTTAATGCAAGAGCATTAATGAAAACAGCATGAAATTATGTGACTACTATTTTATAGTGTCTTAAAGCATCCCATATTTTATAGCATTCTGTTTTTATAGATGAGGAGTATTGGGGGAACATTTTAACTTCATATTCTAGGTTTTTTTAGGATTTTCCTGTGGGTTTTAAAAAATTTCATTTGGAAATAATTTCAGATTTATAGAAAAGTTGTAGCATTAGTACAAAGAATACTTACTATATGTTTTATCCAGATTCGCCTGTTATTTTTTTTTTTTTTACCATTTGCTCTATCATTTGCACCCTAGCCATGTGTAGTTTTTTAAAACCATTTGAGAGTAAATTGCATGCAAGAAGGACCTTTGCCCCCAGATACTTCATTGTGCAGTTCCTAAGAATAACTTTACTCTTCTATAAAACAGTTAGCAGCTTCAGTAAAATTTAACACTGTCACTTTTTATTTAATGTACTTCAGTTTTGTTGCTTGGACCAGTAATATCATTTGTAGCATTTTTTCCCTCTCTCTGATATACCATGAAGTCCAGGATTGGGTTTATTTAGTTGTCATGTCTCTTTAATCTCATTTAATCTGGAACATTTCCTCATTCTTTCTTTGTCTTTTATGGTGTTAATATTTTTGAGTAGTCTTTAAAATTTTCCTTGTTGAATGAGAGATTCTTTAAATTCTGTAGTGCTTTACAGTTTTCAGATGTTTCACACATACAATTTCATATACTTCCATGATAACCCCTTTTGCCTCTCCCCACTGATGACCAACCACTGGCATATTCTCTGTGTGAGTGTACTTCCTTTTTTTTTTTGTTTGTTTCATTCACTAGTTTGTTGTATTTTTTCAGATTCCACATATAAGTGATATCACACAGTATTTGTCTGACTGCGTAGTGTCCTCCAAGTCTGTCCATGTTGCTGCAAATGGCAAGGTTTTCCTTTTTTGGGCTGAGTATTATTCCATTGTGTGTCTACCACATCATCTTTACCCATTCATCTGTTGGTAGACAGGTTGCTTCCATACCTTGGCAGTTGTCAGTAATGCTACTGTGAACATTGGAGTGCATATGTCTTTTTGAGTTAGTGTTTTTGGAGTGGAATTGCTGGGTCATGTGATAGTTCTATTTTTAGTTTTTTGAGAAACCTCCATGCTATTTTCCACATTGGCTGTACCAATTTACATTCCCACCAACAGTGTTTGAGGGTTCCCTTTTCTCCATAACCTTGCCAGCATTTGTTATTTGTGAGTCTTTTAATTTTTTTTTTTTGACTGCATCCTGTGGCATGTGGCATCTTAGTTCCCTGACCAGGGATCGACCCATGCCCCCTGTGTCGGGAGCATGGAGTCTTAACCGTTGGACCAACAGGGAAGTCTGTTTTTTTCCCCCAAAATAGAGTGTTTCTCATTTTATGTTTCTTTCCTCATAATTAGATCCAGTCTATGCATTCTTGGACAGAATACTACATAAATAACTTTGTCCTCCTGTCAGAATATCATATCTAGGTGCATATAGTGCCCTCTGCCCCTCAGTGATGGTGTTAACTTTGCTCCCTCAGTCTCAGTGCCTGTTGTCTCCATTGTATAGCTACTGTTGTTTCCTCTTCAGCAAATAAGTGCAGAGAGACTTTAAGATGATGCAGACATTCTTCTTCCCATCGCTATTTCTCCCCTAGATTTAACATCCATTGATGATTCTTGCCTGAATGATTCTTTACTACAGTGGTTGTAAAGTGATGATTTTCTAACACCGCTACTCATTCTGTATTTATTAGTCAGCGCTCAGCATTTTACTGTAATCAGTGCACCTTCTTTTTCCCTCTTTTATGTATGTGTCTTTTCATTATTGGTATTAATTCACGGGTTCTTAAATTTACAGTTGTTCATCTTTCATTACTATTGTACTATTTCAGTGCTTGAATTGTCACAGATTTCCCATAGGAGCCTCTTCAGTTTGCTCTTTTATGTGCCCCTATCATTTTTTGTAAGCACTGCCTTACTTTGTAGGATAATAAGATGTTCTAGGCTTATTGTTTACCTCAACAATTTGTTTACCTCAACAATTCGTTTACCTTAACAAGGGTTTGCCTTAACCATCGAATCAGCTGTTGCTCCAAGAAGCCCTGGTTCTTCTTAGTGAAAGTCGCTCAGTCGTGTCCAATTCTCTGTGACCCCATGGACTATATACAGCCATGGGATTCTGCAGGCCAGAATACTGGAGTGGGTGGCCTTTCCCTTCTGCAGGGGATCTTCCCAATCCAGGGATCGAACCCAGGTCTCCTGCATTGCAGGTGGATTCTTTACCAGCTAAGTAGTATTTGAGATCAAGATAATGGGCATTAAGTGTACTCATTACTAGGGATATCTTTGCTTCAGGGCCCTTTAAGTAGACAGAACTAGGAAATACATATATGTATTAACACATATATAGACTCCCTAGCTCATATTTGTGCTAAGGTTTCTCAATCTTTGCACAGTTGACATTTTGGGCTGAGTAATTCTTTGCTGTGGGGGCTGTCCTGTACATGTTTGGTTGTTTAGCAACATCCCTAGCTTTTGCCTACTAGATGCCACAACCAAAAATATTTCCAGACGTTACTGCTGTCCTCTGAAAGGACTGTAATGCTTCTAAAATAGTTTCGGAATTATTATTATGCTCATACCAGTGAAAAATCTCCTGGAAAGGGTCCAGAGTTTGAATGTAGTTCTTCCCCTCTCCGTTCTACTGAAGACTGAGAGTATATAATGAAATAGTGTGTAAGTTACGTAGATTCATTTTGTTTTGTGTTTCATTTGAAATACAGTTGGGTACATCTGTTCTGTTAATAGTTTTTCCTGTTTCTGTGTTTTACATTGCACCTGCTTCCCATCTTTATTATATATGTTTTCTTGTTTCTCCCTTCTTTCATAGTTAAAAGGTAGCATACTGTATGTTCTCTTTTGCATTTTAACTTTTATTCACTTTACAGTGTCTCCTGGAACTCACTCATGTCAGTTCATAGAAATCCTCTTCTTCCCCCACCCCTCCAATAGCTGGATAGTACTCTGCTGTTTATACACCAGTTTTTCAACCATTCTTCCATGTTTGAACATATAGTTTCCACTATCATTCTTGTTTCTGTCTTTTCTTTAGATAGATTTTTTATTTCTTTAGGTAGAAGATTCTTTCCTTCTAAATAACTTGTGAGAGCTGACCGCAAGTCTTGCCTATCACCCTCATAATCAGGATGACTATTTAAATTATGACCAAGAATAGAGCTTTTAATTTTTCTAAAAATCAGTTGAGAAAGAATCTAATTTCAGGTGGCTAAGTTTTTACAGAATTTGAGATAAGAACTGACTTAAAAGTATTCATCAAGCAAAGCAGATTTGTCCCACAGATCTAAATATAAATTTAGGATATGGATTTAGTGTCCTCCAGTTTTTAGGAAGGAAGTAAAATGAAGGCTTTTGCTTTTTTTCCTGTGATCTGAACACATATTTACTATGATAGCAAGAAATAAATGTCTATGTGCCTCTTACAAGTAAGATAAATTTTGGCATCTCAGTTGGCCTTTGTAACATTTTAGCATTTCTAAAGGTTGGCTAGCAGTTAGGCTATAAAATTCTTTTAGGTTTTTTTGGAATAAAAATGAAATTAATTTTTTTTTACAAACTTGAAACATAATTTGTGATTCAACCTAGCAAATGTGTGTTGTGTGTTCTTACTACTCTGGGGCATATAAACATGAGTAATAACATGAAACCATTTATGTGGATATGACAAGCATCTTTTAGATAAATCAAGGGTGGGAGAAATGAAAATGATCCAATTTTACAGCGAGTAACAGAGGTAGTTTTCTGACTTTAAATTCACTATTCATTAGACAAAATTCCATTACCTAAAGTAACATATGTCAAAATGTAAACCTAACCCCCCACTTTCTCAGTCCCACTTTGGAGAAGTGGCCACCATAACCCCTATATAATTTTTTTAAGATATTTTCATATTTTTACAAAAAATACATGAACATCTTTGTTCTCCTTAAGATTTATAAGATAGAATTATACTTTACAGCCTGTTTTTAGTAATTTTTTTTGTTTGTTTATTTTTAGTATTTTTTGTCACCCTTCCTATGAGTTTGGAAATGTTTACTATCTGTTGCTGGTTCATCTAATAGCAACTTTTATACATCTTATACCTCTATTTCTTTATCAAATGTTATGCATTGATTCTCCCCTGTTCTCCCCCATGGAAAATGAAGGGAGTCTGTTATTTTTATGTTGTCCTGGTTGATCATATTTGTACTGTTTGATCTGATGTTCACTCCCTAATTCTTTCGTGCAACAACTTTCCTATTGTATTTTTTAACACCTATATTGAAGTATAGTTGATATATAAATAACTATATACATTTAATATGTACAATTTGATGAGTTTGGACCATTCTTAAATTCTTATTTTGATTACTCTGTTGGGTTCAGTTCAGTCGCTCAGTCGTGTCTGACTCTGTGACCCCATGAACTGCAGCATGCCAGGCTTCCCTGTCCATCACCAACTCCTGGGGTCCACCCAAACCATTTCATCGTCTGTCGTCCCCTTCTCCTCCTGCCCTCAATCTTTCCCAGCATCAGGGTCTTTTCCAGTGAGTCAGTTCTTCCCATCAGGTGGCCAGAGTATTGGAGTTTCAGCTTCAACGTCAGTCCTTCCAGTGAACACCCAGGACTGATCTCCTTTAGGATGGACTGGTTGAATCTCCTGGCAGTCCCAGGGACTCTCAAGAGTCTTCTCCAACACCACAGTTCAAAAGCATCAATTCTTCAGCGCTCAGCCTTCTTTATAGTCCAACTCTCACATCCATACATGACCCCTGGAAAAACCATAGCCTTGACTAGACAGACCTTTGTTGGCAAAGTAATGTCTCTGCTTTTTAATATGCTGTCTAGGTTGGTAATAACTTTCCTTCCAAGGAGTAAGCATCTTTTAATTTCATGGCTGCAGTCACCATCTGCAGTGATTTTGGAGCCCAGAAAAATAAAGTCAGCCACTGTTTCCAGCCACTGTTGCCACTGTTTCCCCATCTGTTTGCCATGAAGTGATGGGGGGATGCCATGATCTTACTTTTCTGAATGTTGAGCTTTAAGCCAACTTTTTCACTCTCTTCTTTGACTTTCATCAAGAGCTGTTGGGTAGATTTTGTCATTATGTACCTTTTCAAGATGGACTTATAGATGAACCTCTGTGGATCTTTTCATGCCAGATAATACTTTTTTTGCTCCCAAAATGAATAAGTAAAAAAGTGAAGAATTTTTAGATTATACATTTTTCCCACTCAGTTAAAAGTATTAAGGGAAAAAATTGCCATGTTTTAGATTGCAAAGAAAATCTTAAATTCCAAAAAAGCAGAAATCACATAGGCCTCATTTGCTGATCATAACACTGTAAAAATGCAATCTATCCATCTGAGCATTTAAAATATATACTTCTAAATAACTGGAATAAAGAGAGCAAAATGAACCTTAGGAAGTGAAGAAATCAATAATAGGGTACTCACATCAAAAACCCATAGGATATATAGCCCACATAACATACAGAAAATTAGATAGTCTTCAATGAATCTTTATAAAAAAGAGAAATGAACTTTCAAGAAAAAGAAAAAGAAGCCTAAAGGAAGCAGAGAGAAAGAATTAATAAAAAGCAGACATTAATGAAATAGAAGATGTAGCTTGTAATTTGACAGGTAAAATTAAAAACTAGCTTTAAAAATAGACTAAAATGAAAGAGAAAAGACACAAATGAACAATAATGAAAGAGGCAAAATAAAATGAAGTCAGGTGATTTTCAAAGTTATGAGAATATTCTATTAAGTTTGAAGATCTGAATGACCTGAGTGATTCTCTAGGAAAATATATGTGATCAGATTTGTTTAGGAGAAGTTAGAAAACTTGAATAGAATCTTGACTATAGAGGAAATGATAAAAATAGGTACAGACTTCAAGTCCAGGTGATTTTCAAGGCTAGACTTCCTGTCAAGTCTTTAAGGACCAGTAACTTCCCAGATTATGCAGTCTCTTCCAGAACATCGGAAAAGGTGGAAAACTTAGGAATTCATTTTAGTAGGGTGGAATAACCCTGACAGCAACAGCAAACAAGAGGAAAATAATAAAGAACACTACATGCTAATTCTTGCATGAACTCAGATATAAAGAAATATAATAACTGAAGCCGTTAGTATATGAAAAAAAATTAATTATGGCCGAGTATGATTTATTGCAAGAATGTAAAGGTTTGTCAGTGTTTAGAAACCTGTTAGTATAATTAATAATATATATTAAAAAACAGGAGAAAAAATTGTGGTCAGTCCAGAGAATATAGAAATTGTATTCTTAATACCCAATCCTTATTGTTAGAAATAGCTTAGAAAATAAGAAATTGAATATTTACTTAATTTGATTAAGGCTTGTTGCCAGAAATCTACAGCAGACATTAGAAATATCAAGTGCATTTCCATTAACGTCTAGAGCAAGTTCAGAGTTCCTATGTTCCTGCTACCTTTTAAATTTGTATTTGAGATTCTAGCTAATGCAGGGAGACAACAAAAAGTATTAGAACTATAGGAAAGGAAGGAGACCAAGTGTGTTTGTAGGTGATAGCATCTGCATAGGAAATCGAACAGAGTCAACAGTAGCTTAAAAATATGATATATTTATGTGTGCCTCTACACATAAAGATGTCTATAAGATCTCTTGATAAGTCATATAACCTAGTTGCTAAATAGATGGTATAATACATTTCTGCTAAATACACCCCCGCACAACTGTGCATTTCTTTTGTGCCTGTATCTGTGTAGATGCAAGATAAAGGCCTGAAGTGTTAAGCGTGGTTACTTCTGAAGAGAAGAATGAAATTGGGTAAATGTAGAATGAAGATGTGTGCCAGTATTGTTTCAGTATTTTGAAGACAAAATATATTTATTTTTTGTGTAAATAAAAAGTAAAAATTTAATGGATTTTCTTCTAAACAGAGTAACGATAGATGATTATTATTCTCTGACATTATAGGTTGCAGTGGAGAAGTGTTAGGTCAGCCTGTTTTCTTTTGCTTTTCTGCCTAGGTACCCATGGTATCTGTACACTTGTTCATGTTCCCCAAGCTAGGTTTGGTTTGGTTTGGCTGTGTGGCATGCAGGATCCTAGTCCCCCTGATCATGGATTGAGTTCCTGTCCCCTTGCAGTGGAAGCATGGGAGTCCTAACCGCTGGACTGCCAGGGAAGTCCCTGGATGTTCTTTTTTTTCTCTTAGTATATTTGGTTATTTTGTATTGTGTCTTTTGGATTCCTTTTATTTTCAGTTTTATGTTACCTTAGTTTTTTGGGTTTTTTTTGAAAGTATAGAGTGTTCATCTATAATTTTCTGCTGCTTCCAGGGGTTATTCTTTCTCTGTATAGCATGCTTTCCTCTATTTTACTTGCTTTGCTACTTTTCCTCTTCTCTTAAGAAAATTTGCTTGGGTCCTTTGTGGCATTTTTGAGTATAGTTCTGTTTTGTGGAGTTATGAAGCTGGAATAGCTTGAAATTGAGTGTGCTGTCTCAGTACACGTTTCTACCTAATTAGTATGCTCTTGGGGCGTTTTACCTCTTCGTTTTCCAGGTCCTTCTTAGGTGAGCTAAATCTTCCTCAAGTCATCTCAGGCCTTTTTTGGATAATTTATTGTTTGTCTTTGTTGGCTAATTCTGGCTGGCACATATAAAGCTAATTCCCTTAACCCTTCTCTTAAATCCCCCTTTACCTGTAGACAGGAGCCCTAGAACTCCCCCGTGATTGCTTGTCCATTGCTCTCTTCAAAGCTCCTGGAAACCACCCATCTTTTTACTCTAGTTTTGCCATTTCTGGAAAGTTGAAATCACATGGTATGAGGCTTTTCAGAATGACTTTTTTCAGTATGCATTTTGAGGTTCCTTCATGTCTTTTTGTTGCTGTATTTTTAAGCTGTGTTTTGCTTTAGAGAAGACGTCCCTGGTGGCTCAGACAGTAAAACATCTGCCTACAATGCGGGAGACCAGGGTTCAGTCCCTGGGTTGGGAAGATCTGCAGAAGGAAATGGCAGCCCACTCCAGTATTCTTGCCTGGAAAATCCCTTGGACAGTGGAACCTTTTAAGCTACTGTCCATGTGGTCGCAAGGAGTCAGACAAGACTGAGCAACTTCACTTTCACGTTTGCTTCAGAAAACTTAAACTTCTTCAGTTATTTGAGGGATTCAAGTTTTTTCTTTGCATGTATTTTAACATTGTATATATTTAGTGTCTGTTAGAAAGTGACTCTGTCCTGGTCTTTAAAAAAAGAGTAAACATCTGTACTTCACTGCAAACTAAAATTATGTCTATACATAGGAGAACACTGCTACCTGTGTGAATTAGAATCTCTTCATACTTGGCAACAAAGGCAAAATATATGAATTGAGTGCTGGGACTGAAATGAGACTATAACTGTAGTTCATACCCTTTCAATTTCAAATTTTTTTAAATGTTAAACTATATTTTCATTGACTATAAATATAAGTATATATTTAGACATACACTTAATATGTTGCTTTCATCTAGCTTGTTTTGAGGTTCTGCTGCCTTTATATTTCCTTGGGGTGATAGAATATGAGCCCTTCTGAGTCTTCAAAGGAAGATTAAAGTATTCTCAGTTTGTGTTATATTTAATCTTTTTATTCTTTGAAAGCTTTTAATTGAAATATTTCATTCAGTAGAATGCATCATATTCTGATCATTCCAAAATAAAAGATAATTACAGTCCATGGGGTTGCAAAGAGTCATACATGACCTAGAGACTAAGCACACATACTGTAGGAGGTACTGGTATTTTCTGTTGTTAATGTTAGACTTGTCAAACAGTAAATAAAACATATTTCATTTGTGAAATTAAACCAAGATTATAAAATTGCTTAATGTTTCAAGATACATATTTCAGCATTTATTGAGATGTAGGCATCTCTAAAGGTAATAAAGATGTGGTCATCAGTGTCAAAATTGTTGATTTTCTGTCGAACTCATACAGAGCTGCAGAACTTTTATTGCGTCATGACATTTCATTTCACTGAACTATTTGATTGTATTTTAGAAGATTGTATTGAAAGAGAAGTCATGCTGAAAAGAGAGAAGGGCAGTGCCGCAAATAAAGTTAGGGAAGTTGAGAAAGTTGTATGCTGAGTGGCTCCGTTTTTTTTTTTTTTTTTTTGGTGAAGTTGATGGTCAGCTGGAAGGTGGGATACAATTAAGTACTTGAGAATACAGAAGGGAGACTATGGACAAGTGAATGATTCATCAGGCAGCACTGGAATGACAACCGTATATTATGACTTGACCCATACCAGTTTTTTTAACCAAGTATTCTAGGGATGTCTGTTGTGAATATGATCTGATTTTAAGTGATCTTTACTTTTATACTTTGGGGCTTACTTATGATGCTTTTTGTTTATTTAGTTGGTATCCCATCTAATCTTCCTATATGCTTCTGATAAGTAAGTCTTTTAAAAATGTCACTTAAAGTGCTTTTTCTTGCCTTGCATGTCCTTCATAATGTTTCTGTCTTATCTTTCAGCCTTTTCTGTCATACCTTAATCTCATTTCCAGTGTTTATATCTATTACTTACGTGGATCACTTTTGGAACAATTTTAAATAATAGTTATTATAGGCATTCTTTTCTTGGCATTAATGCAAATATTTCTGGTGTTTTACCATTAACAATATTATTTATTGGTTGAAGGTTTGAGGGATTTCTTTTTAAAATATTAATAAGATATCTTTTTTAATATTAATGACGACCTTTCTGTTGTTAAGGAATGGTCTAAAATCAAGAATGTTGAAGCATTTGATCATATAGACATTGAGATCTTCATCATATTCTCATTCCCAGTTCCCCTCAGTATACCAGGTACCTGTTCTTTTACTTAATGATGAAGATAAAAGTCCACTTACCCTGATTTACCTAAATTTTATTTTCCTTTACTTCATCACTGTCAGAATTAGGTCTCATTGTAACCTCTTGCTGTGCTTTACTTGTCCCAGAACTGGTAGTAGTTGAATCCTGGCCTACCTTTTTGAAATATATTCAAATGTGATGATGAAGGATGATTGTTACAATCCTTTGTCAGGGCACAGGAGTTTGGAGAGGTATAAGACTTATGACCGAGAATTTACCTTATCAATACTGCCCTTTCCCCAGAGTCTCAGTGGGGACTATAGCATACTTAAGAAGCCATGTTACCTGCCTGTCTGAGAGTTGGTTAATGTTGTATGCAGCAGTTTGTGAATGACCTGCAATAGTGTCTCTGCACTTGCAGTGAACTTTATTCACATCTTCACCAGGACTATGTAATTCATCTTGGTGTTTGTCTAAAATGGCATTGCCTGGGTCATTGTGAGGGTTGTGTTCTGGAGCAGAGCAGTAAAGACGATGATGTGCTCCTGGTGGCATGAACCTGCATGCTTGATCCTGCTGGGTCTTCTCATTATCCTGGTAGTGTGTCCTCCTAACCCAGTAGGGATCCCGGATTCATAGGGCCACTGCAGCCTATTAGGGCAGTGTACATTAACCCCATTGCTTTCCTCATTCCTGAATAGGTGAGATCAATGTCTTTTGTGATGGACCTGGTAAGAAGACATCTATTTGTCAGTTTCTCACTTAACCTCATATAAACAATAAAATTTAACTATAGAATTCCTAGAACATTTTTATTCAGCCTTAGAGTACCAGAGTACACAGTTTGAAGAAACACTGTTATTGTCATTTTGGTTTCAGAAGACCTGAATTTTGATTCTCAGCTTCACCGTTTATTAGCCAAAAAAAAAGTCAGTTAAGCTCTATGAGCCTTGGTGTCTTTACCTTTGAAAAACAGCTTCCGCCTCAGTCCCCTGTAGTGCATGCTCTGTAATTCTCTCTGCTTCAGTTTTGTTGGTAAGAAATGCTGGGGACCCTGAAGTATTCTGCTTTTATTGTTGATGCTATCCAATCTTTTTAGAGTCGTTTTTGTTTAACTAGCATTTAGAATAACTTTTGATACTCTTATCTCTATACGAATTTGAGGTTATGTATGGGTTGGTAGTGGTGGGATGTTATGTATGACTGATCCTACAAACACTACTGATACTACAACTAGAAAAATTATCTTGGAGTTATTTAAGAATGAAGAGCATGTAGGAAGTCAACTAAAATGCTTAAAGTACAATCTTTGCATTTTTAATAAACTTAAGAATAGTTTAGAAAAACAGAATCTCATTTCTTATATAGCAGTTTCAAAGGAGAGCAGTAGACTATGTCCAGTTTGGTACTGTTCCATATGTTAGTGTAAATTCTAACCAGTTCTGTTTGTTCATAGATAAAGTCCTTCCATCTCAGTTTGTTCTTTTGATTTCAGCCATTTTCTGTGATTCTACATGGCTTTAATGGTTTTGGTTCTACTGTCTGAATTTTTCTTTGATTCTAGTGATACTTGTTTTCCTTCATATCTGAAGGCTTAGTAGATTTACTTAACTCGTATATTAAGTTTCTTTGAGAGATTATTATAAACTTGTGCTTTGGTGCCCTTCTGTTTTCAAGGGTATGCATCTTTCCTCATTAATAAAGTGATGAAGATCAACTCTCAACTGAAATTAGTAGCAAACTCTAGAAGCACCCTTTAGGCTTTTGTTAGAACCAACAGATTCTTCAGTCTTATTTACTCTTTCTTTAAGTGATGGTGGTACACCTTGCCTGCGTTGGAGGTTCCTTCTTCTCAGTATCACTTCAGTTGGTGTAGATGTTGAGTGGCGAGGTAACAGGGGCAGCGGTGCTAGTTACTTGGCCACGGGCACCTGGTATTTGATGTGGAAATAAAGTTGACTAGACTGTTCTGGGACTAGGTTGTAGACTTTGTACATCATCAGTATGTTGTACTTCTCCTAATGATATCATACATATTTAAACTTCAGCTTTATTTGCTGTATTTTTGTTTATATTCCCTTGCTCTTTGATAATTCAGTATTATGATATTTTAGACCATCCCCAAGAAAAAGAAATGCAAAAAAGCAAAATGGCTGTCTGAGGAGGCCTTACAAATAGCTGTGAAAAGAAGAGAAGAGAAAAGCAAAGGAGAAAAGGAAAGATATACCCATTTGAATGCATAGTTCCAAAGAATAGATAAGGAGAGATAAGAAAGATAAGAAAGCCTTCCTCAGTGATCAGGGCAAAGAAATAGAGGAAAACAATAGGATGGGAAAGACTAGAGATCTCTTCAAGAAAATTAGAGATACCAAGGGAGCATTTCATGCAAAGATGGGCTCATAAAGGACAGAAATGGTATGGACCTAACAGAAGCAGAATAAGAAGAGGTGGCAAGAATACATAGAAGAACTATACAAAAAAGATCTTCATGACCCAGATAATCACAATGGTGTGACCACTCACCTAGAGTCAGACATCCTGGAATGTGAAGTCAAGTGGGCCTTAGGAAGCATCACTACGAACAAAGCTAGTGGAGGTGATGGAATTCCAGTTGAGCTATTTCAAATCCTAAAAGATGATGCTGTGAAAGTGCTGCACTCAAAATGCCAGCAAATTTGGAAAACTCAGCAGTGGCCATAGAACTGGAAAAGGTCAGTTTTCATTCCAGTCCCTAAGAAAGGCAGTGCCAAAGAATGCTCAGACTACCACACAGTTGCACTCATCTCACACACTAGTAAAGCAGTGCTCAAAATTCTCCAAGCCAGGCTTCAGCAATACATGAACCGTGAACTTCCAGTTGTTCAAGCTGGTTTTAGAAAAGGCAGGAGAACCAGAGATCAAATTGCCAACATCTGCTGGATCATTGAAAAAGCAAGAGAGTTCCAGGAAAACATCTATTTCTGCTTTATTGACTATGCCAAAGCATTTGACTATGTGGATCACCACAAACTGTGGAAAATTCTGAAAAAGATGGGAGTAATCAGACCACCTGACCTGCCTCTTGAGAAATCTGTATGCAGGTTAGGAAGCAACAGTTAGAACTGGACATGGAACAGCAGCCCGGTTCCAAATAGGAAAAGGAGTATGTCAAGGCTGTATATTGTCACCCTGCTTATTTAACTTCTATGCAGAGTACATCATGAGAAACGCTGGGCTGGATGAAGCACAAGCTGGAATCAAGATTGCTGGGAGAAATATCAATAACTTCAGATATGCAGATGACAACACCCTTATGACAGAAAGTGAAGAGGAATTAAAGAGCCTCTTGATGAAAGAGGAGAGTAAAAAGGTTGGCTTAAAACTCAACATTCCGAAAAGTAAGATCATGGCCTCCCCCCATCACTTCATGGCAAATAGATGGGGAAATAGTGGAAACAGTGGCTGGAAACAGTGGCTGACTTTATTTTTCTGGGCTCCAAAATCACTGCAGATGGTGATTGCAGCCATGAAATTAAAAGGCGCTTGCTCCTTGGAAGAAAAGTTATGACCAACCTAGACAGCATATTAAAAGGCAGAGACATTACTTTGCCAACAAAGGTCCATCTAGTCAAGGCTGTGGTTTTTCCAGTAGTCATGTATGGATGTGAGAGTTGGACTGTGAAGAGAGCTGAGTGCCGAAGAATTGATGCTTTTGAACTGTGGTGTTGGAGAAGACTCTTGAGAGTCCCTTGGACTGCCAGGAGAGCCAACCAGTCCATCCTAAAGGAAATCAATCCTGAATATTCATTGGAAGGACTGATGTTGAAGCTGAAACTCCAGTATTTTGGCCATGAAGAGCCGACTCATTGGAAAAGACCCTGATGCTGGGAAGGGTTGAGGGCAGGAGAAGGGGACGACAAAGGATGAGATTGTTGGATGGCATCACCGACTCAATGGACATGGGTTTGGGTGGACTCCAGGAGTTGGTAATGGACAGGGAGGCCTGGCATGCTGCAGTCCATGGGGTTGTAGAGAGTCGGACATGGCTGAACGACTGAACTGAACTGAACTGAATGCCATGTAATACCTCTCTTTTTCTAAACTGTTAAATGTAAATATGGTTACTAACTAGATATTTAACTTCCATTGGATAGAGAACACATGCCTGGTATTCTCAAGTCTCACTGCTCCTCCCCAACTCCAGTATTTTACAGTGCTCATTTTAAGCCTTATTGTAGAGTAGAATACTGAGGCTACATTACGTTCTGAAGCTGTACTTGCTAAGTCAGCAGGGACCTCTGAATAGCCAGATTGCTTGGTCACTCTTTAAACTAGATTTTACCTCTCTCAGATCTTTGTCACTGGTAGTGATTTCCATTTCTTTGAAACGTCCTTCTCCATTGGCTTGCTGACATCTCTTAATTCTTGTACTATAACACGATTCTTCACTTTCTGATGGCTTCTTAACAAGTTTGATATCTCTCAAGGTTCTGTCATTTACTTTCTACTTTCCTTTTATCTTCACATTATGTACCTTCTTCCAAAGTGTCTTTTACCACTTACGGTTTGAAACACTACTACTTACTAATTTTCCCAGATTCTTTTCCTTAAATCAAATCCATCTCTTAAGCTTTTGATCTGTATATTCAATTACCTTCTTTATCATATATCTACACTTAAATGTCTTATAGCCACTTCAGGTCAAAAGATTTAAAACTGAACTAACTATATTCCTGCCTCCCCTTTTTTTCCCCCTCTTCTTCTCCTATGTTTTCTGTCCAAGTAAATTTTATTACCATGTACCAAAAACTTGTGAATCAACTATTTTCTCCCATGTCCCACATCTAGTCTGTTACCAAAACAAAAGCCTACTGGTTAAAAGCGTGAGTCATTCTTGGTTTCAAAAATTTGTGTGTAGGCTGGTCAGAATGCCCATCATTAAAAAGTCTACAAATAACAAATGCTGGAGAGAGTGTAGAGAAATTGAACCCTCCTATACTATTGGTGGGAATGTAAGTTGGTGCAGCCACTATGGAAAACAGTATGGAGTTTCTTTTAAAAACTAAAAATAGAATTACTGTATAATCCAGCAATCTTACTTCTGGTCATATACCTGGACAAAACTATAATTCAAAAAGAGGGGTACCCCTGTGTTCATAGCGGCACTATTCACAAAAGCCAAAACATGGAAACATCCTATCCATTCATTGGTAGATGAATGAATAAAGAAGATGTGATACATATATACAATGGAATACTACTCAGTGATAAAAGAGAACAAAATAATGCCATTTGCAGAAACATGAATACAACTAGAGATTATAATACTAAGTGAAATAAGTCAAAAAGAGAAAAACATGATATCACTTATATGTGGAATCTTAAAATTATGGCACAGATGAACCTATATACAAAACAGAAACAGACTCACAGAGATTAGATTTGTGGTTGCCAAGAGGGAGAGGGGGAGGGAAAGAGATGAACTGTGACTTGGAGGTTGGTAAATGTAGACTATTTCATTTTGAATGGATATACGACAAGGTCTAGTGTATAGCACTGGGAACTGTATCCAGTCTCTTGGGATAAAACATAATGGAAAAGAATATTTTAAAAAAGTGTCTGTGTGTATGTATAACTCAGTCACTATGCTATACAGCAGAGATTGGCACAACATTATAAATCAGCTGTATTTGGATTTTTAAAAGTTTGTGTGTTGGACTTTCTAACACTTTAAAAACATTTATGGAAAAAAAATTTATGAAATTTAGTATATGGAAGTATATGAAAATTGAACAACTCCAGTTAAAGAAGGGAGGTGTACAAGGAAACCAGATCTGAAAGAGACACATGCACCCCAATGTTCATCGCAGCACTGTTTATAATAGCCAGGTCATGGAAGCAACCTAGATGCCCATCAGCAGACGAATGGATGAGGAAGCTGTGGTACATTTACACCATGGAATATTACTCAGCCATTAAAAAGAATTCATTTGAATCAGTTCTAATGAGATGGATGAAACTGGAGCCCATTATACAGAGTGAAGTAAGCCAGAAAGATAAAGACCATTACAGTATTCTAACACATATATACGGAATTTAGAAAGATGGTAACGATAACCCTATATGCAAAACAGAAAAAGAGACTCAGATGTATAGAACAGACTTGTGGACTCTGGGAGAAGGCGAGGGTGGGATGTTTCAAGAGAACAGCATTGAAACATGTATATTATCTAGGGTGAAACAGATCACCAGGTTGGGTGCGTGAGACAAGTGCTTGGGCCTGGTGCACTGGGAAGACCCAGAGGGATCGGGTGGAGAGGGAGGTGGAAGGGGGGACCGGGATGGGGAATACATGTAAATCCATGGCTAATTCATTTCAATGTATGACAAAAACTACTGTAATGATGTAAAGTAATTAGCCTCCAACTAATAAAAATAAATGGAAAAATAAAAAAAAGAAGGGAGGTAGTGTTCCACCTATTTGGCCAGTTTCTTCCCCACCTGCTCAGTAAATATTGATGGGATTATTATCCTAAATTGCTTCACTACCTGTTCTATGACCTTGAATGTATCAGTCTCTCTATTATGTAATATAGGGGTTATGCACTTTTCTACCTAATATAGCAGCATGGTTTTAGGATCAAAAGAGACAGTGAATGCTGTTTTTCAGATTTAAAACTTTATAGAAAAGTTTTTATACACGTTATACGTCCTCACATAGGCCTCTCTTCCAAACACCGTTACTTGGGGGGTTAGGTTTCAACATAAGAATTTGTGGGGTATACAAATATTCAGTCTGTAGCATCTTTTGACTTAAATGTAAAGATGTTTGAAAGACTTTGACTATATGAATACTTATTTGTAACATTATTTTAAATGCTGAAACATTGGAAACAACCTGTAAGTCTAGCAATAGATGATTGCTTAAATAAAATCTGGTATGTCTGTTAATTGCTTGAATATTAACAACTATGATATCATAAATGAATATTTACTGACAGATTTTCAGTGTATTGAATGAAATGAACAGATATGTGACTTGATTAAAGCATACATGGTGATGTGAATGTATAGGCAGAGAAAATGGTATGAGTGACCTGTGCTGACCTATGTTAGTGTTAATCGCAAAATATTGGGATTTTTTTAGTAAGGGAAAGGATATAGTTTCTTCTCCCTTTAATAATAATTTTTACCTATAAAAGTATCATCATTTATCTATCCTTTACCAAAACAAAGTCCATTAAGATAATAATTGCTATAATTTGTACATGTTACATGTACATATTGTCTGTTATATGAGCTTCACAATTGTAAGCTGTGTGCAGTGTGTTCAGGCAGAGTTCCAGCACTCAGGCTTGACTCTGAGGAAGGGGTAGAGCTGCGTAGGAACAACGAGTATTTACAAATACTACGTAAGATTTTTTAAACCCTTGATGTTTTCCCCTTTGTTGCCTGGAGAAGGAAATAAAGCTGAGAGATAGATAGATGTCTTTTAGCGTCTTTGTTTTCCTTACCACTTGGGATATTCTTAGCAAAGGGTAATTTATTTGTTGAAAGTTAGTTTGTAATATAGGCTTTGACAGCACAGTATTTGATGAAATTATCTTGAGAGAGTCATTGCCTTTCTATTTGTATTCAGAAGGCCCAAATAGAACTGCTTGGAAATTACAAAGTAGTACTATTTACAGGTTCATGTAAAGAATTTATTTCTGAAGGAATCATTAATTTATCCATTAATAAAACAGGCCAGAAGGTACAGCTTTATGAGAAGCACACACAGACTCACAATACTACTACTCTACTTTCTTCAATCCCATGGCCCACAAATGTGATGTTCTAACCTTATAATTTTAAATTAATTTCTCATTCTATGATACTGTACTGTTTGTAGCTTGTGCCTTTTTCCCACCCACTCTCATGGTTTAAAGTTGTCTCTAATATTAAAATACTAATTATAATTTTAGCAGAACAATTCTCCTTAAAAAAGTAAATTTCACTTGCTAGTCCTTGAGTGTGTGTAAGAATAACAAGTGTTAATAGTACAGGAGGGCTAAGTGTAAACATGAACAAAATTGATAATTACTGTCACAAAATGATAACTAGTTATATAAGCCAGGTCTTGATCTTACAACTTGTAAGGTAAACAGTGCATTAGAAATATAACTAAAAGTTCAAGAATAGTGTTACAATCTTACGGATGTTATGAAGGGTTAACTATTTTAGAGGCTTTTGTGGGGTTGGTGGTTCATTTTCTTATGATTGTATGATTTGAAGGGTAATCTTAAAATAAGAGTGTCTTAAGGTTTATGAAAGTTTTTAAAAAATACTTTCTTCAGCATGGAAATGAGAGTTTATTAAGAGTCATTTGAATTTGTTGTCTTTCAGAAATCGAGCTATAGCAGATTATCTTCGTTCAAATGGCTATGAAGAAGCATATTCAGTTTTTAAAAAGGAAGCTGAATTAGATATGGTATGTTTGACTTTTTACAGTTACTCATATAGTTGATGAGTAGGTTTTATTGAAGTATCAGTAGTTAGCAGTCACCTCAGTTATTCAAAATCTTGTCATTTGTTATGGTTTTACTTGGCACTGAACTTGAAATTCACCCCCTGATACACACCTTCTTTGTGTGATCAGATAATGTTTGGGCTTAGAGACTGAATGGTGTGTATGGCTTGAGCTTTTGTATTTGAGCCCTTTTTTCTTTCTTTTTTTTTTTTATCTTTTTTTTTTTTTTTCTCTAGAATGAAGAATTAGATAAGAAATATGCTGGTCTTTTGGAAAAAAAATGGACATCTGTTATTAGATTACAAAAGAAGGTAACAAAATCAAATATAAACTTTGAAAGTATCAACATAATAAATTTTTTTCTGCATTAGCAATTATGTTTAACCTTAAAAAGGGTAAATAAAAATACATTTCTATGCATTATGACATATACAGACCATTGCTGGTACATTGCTAACGTATGCAAACAGGAGTACTGGCTGGGTTGAATGTAACACAGCCCTGACTTCAAGGAATTGGTACTGAAGAACCCATTTATACACTTAGATGGGAAGAACACATGGAACCAATATGATGCTAGGAAAAGAGCACTAAAATGTGCTCTTAGTTTCATTTTCTTCTCTGAGCTTTGATCTGCTAAGTGAGGGCAGTAAGTAATATTCTGGTCCTAAAATTTGTACTTTTAAGTAGGCAAAGTTAGAATGAATAATGTTGTTATAACGTGATTTAATCCATAAAAAGTCCTTATTAGGAAAGTGCTTGGCACATAGATGTCAGTAATGTTAGCTTTTATTATGAATATTCTGGTTAACAGGTACAATGTAAATGAAGTTTGGAAAGAATTTACTAAGGGTGGCAGAATTAGAAGGGATAAAGATAGGTTTCCTTCTCTTCCTCGAGTTGTATCCAGCACCTTCCAAATTCTGCTTTGAGTTAAGGGGTTAAGACACAATCGTACTGAGTTTTTCTCAGTGTGCAGTTTTGTCACCCCACTAAGATTTTAATGATATGTAATACAGATAATTTTCAGTGAAATCTAACAAATGCTTTGTAAATTGCTAAAATTTTATTCTGCATATATGGATGCAAAATAAAGGCAGTTTCTAAAAATACCAGATATAAAATTTTATCAGAATCTATCTGTATATAACTGCTGTGTGTTCCTTCTTAAGGTTATGGAATTAGAATCAAAGCTAAATGAAGCAAAAGAAGAATTTACGTCGGGTGGACCTCTTGGTCAAAAAAGAGACCCAAAAGAATGGATTCCCCGTCCACCAGAAAAATATGCATTGAGTGGTCATAGGAGTCCAGTCACTCGAGTCATTTTCCATCCTGTGTTCAGTGTTATGGTCTCTGCTTCAGAGGATGCTACAATTAAGGTAGTTTTTCTTTCAAAATTGAAAGATGTACAATAGGATAATTGTTAAACAAAGCAACTTTAAATGTTAATTTGAGAAAATTGGGTGTCATCAATTTAACATTGGACAATAATAGGTCACCTAGTGCTTGAGTAACTTTTCTTCTTGAAGACTGGAAGTGTAAGTATTTGCCTTATTTATAAGCAGGAGGAGAAGGGGATGACTGAGGATGAGATGGTTGGATGGCATTACCGACTCAATGGACATGGGTTTAGGTGGACTCCAGGAGTTGGTGATGGACAGGGAGGCCTGGCGTGCTGCGGTTCATGGGGTCACAAAGAGTTGGACACAACTGAGCGACTGAACTGAACGAATAAGCAGAAGTGATAGATGCAAATATAGGATTATAAAACTAGTAATTCAGGGGATGAATGTATTGTGCAAAAGAATTCAATAGAGGACTTTTTTAATAAGGAAAAAAGTTGTTTTTATAGTTTCCTTTGATTCAGACACAATACAGTGACAGTTGTATAAACCATGTACAGAAAGATGAGTAAAACATGGTTTTAAAATTTTAAGTACATTTCTCTAAAGATTATTTCAGATTTAGTTGTAGATTTTAACTTTCATTTGTAGAAGTATAGCTAAGAAAATGTGAGTAGATTGCCAAGATTGTATTTATCACATAGCAACAGTCAGCATATAATGCTGGCATGACTTAAATGTATGTACTTAACCCGTTCTTCAAATTAAACAGGTTGTATGTTTTCCTTTTGTGGTTGCTTTAGTTTCTAAATTAGTGGCCTCCTTTCTTTCTGTGGGCTGGTGATCGATGGGACATGCTGCCAAGTGATTTGAAGAGAGTCTTATATACATATTTGCATTACATATTTCTATAGGCTGAGATGACTACCTATCTAATACACTAATATATTATCTTTCAAATTATGTTGACATGTATTTAATTCATTAAGTTTATGATAGTCTTGTCTACTTAAAACTGCACTCCTGTCATGAAGCATGGGGTTAAGATAGGCTTGTCAAATAGATGGAAAGCTCAGTCTTAACCTTTGATTTTGCAGCAGTGGTATAAAAACGTAAACAAAACTGCTAAGGTGCCATCTATTGAGTCTACTTTAAAATATTACAAATGGAAGTTTTAGAAGCTTGATATATAACCATAACACATATCTCAACAACTACTAAAATTCTCTCTTCCATTTAGTCTTTATTTAATGTGTATACATGGCTGTTTTGTTAATGACAAGCATTTGTAGTTTTTATTTCCTTTTTTGATTAAACTTATTTTAGAAATACTTATGTTTCTAATGAAATCATCATTTTTTGTCATTTTTAATGACTTTTAATTGCATCATTTAAATTTCTGAAACGTTATTTCCGGTTGTCACTTAGAATTAGTTCTTAAATATTAAGAAAAACAGCAAACAAAACTGAAAAAATACCTTCAATTAGTAAAGCAGAGGACGGATTGCCAACTTTATAGAATTCAAACAAGTATGATAAACAGTAACATCTCAATAGAAAAAGTAGACTATAGGACATGAACAGGTAATTCATAGAGGAAGGAAAAATAACCAACAATAGAGCTTTGGCCTCATTACTGATAGTAGAAAATGTTGGTCACTCAGTCATGTCCAACTCTTTGCGACCTCGTGGATTGTAGCCTTCCAGGCTCCTCTGTCCATGGAATTCTCAGTAGAACCAAGAATAGAGCTTTGGCCTCATCACTAAGAATAGAAGAAGTGTAAATTAAAATACATGTCGATTATCTAGGGTGAAACGGATAACCAGCTCAGGTTGGGTACATGAGACAAGTGCTCGGGCCTGGTGCACTGGGAAGACCCAGAGGGATCGGGTGGAGAGGGAGGTGGGAGGGGGGACTGGGATGGGGAATACATGTAAATCCATGGCTAATTCATATCAATGTATAACAAAAACTACTGTAATGATGTAAAGTAATTAGCCTCCAACTAATAAAAAATTAAAAAAAAAAAAAAAAAAAAAAAAAAAAAAAAATAAAATACATGTCGAATCTAGCAAGCTATTTTAGTTTTGGTTTTTTACTTATTTTTTATTTTATTTCTGTTTTTGTCTGTGCTGGGTGGTCATTGCTGTGCTGGCTTTTCCTTAGTTGTGGCAGACAGGAGGTACTCTCTAGTTGCGGGCATTGTGTGGGCTTCTCATTGTGATGGCTTTTCTTGCTGTGGAGTGCAGGCTGCAGTTGTCGTGGCATGTGTGCTCAATAGTTGCAGCTCCCAGGCTCTAGAGCACAGGCTAGTTGGCGCACGGACTTAGTTGGCTCCACAGCCTTTGGAATCTTCCTGGATCAGGGATCAAACCTGTGTCTTTTGCATTGGCAGGTGGATTCTTGACAACTGAGCCACCAGGGAAGCCCCCAATATTTTACTTTTTAAATGAGAGTTCCCAGTTGTGGTAAGAATATGATGAAGCAAAAAAAAAAAAAAGAATTTGATGAAGCAGGCCTTGTCATTACATTTGATACAGTCTTACAAGAGGACAATTTTAGCAGAATATATGAAGGGCTAAAAAACTTAGTTTTTGACTCAAAATTCTTTTTCAACCATCACTGTCTGACCTAAGTATTGCAGAATGAGGATGGATATTTTTCAATATTCAAAAGTTTTCACTATAACGTTTTCTACAGTAATGAAAAAAATTTCCTTTTTATTTAGAAAATAATAGGAATTAGTTCTAAAAGAACATTTGCTAAAAGAAATTTTTAATGGCATGGAAAAATTCTTACAATAAGACACAAAGGAAAAATTGGGTTAATGAAGTATACATAGTCACTGTACTTTTTTTAAAAAAAGCATAGAAAAAACAAAAATCATACCATTGGTAGGAGAGTGGATATTTTTATTGCCTTTATATCAGTACATTATAGATTTTTTTATCATGAGCATTTATTTTATAATCATACAAAAGGTAAATATTCAGTTGAGAAAAAATTGATTATCTTTAATTCCTGACATTTATAAACACTACATTACCGTGTTTGCTTACCATTTATGAAGAGACATGGTTCTGGGTATATTTATTAATATTTTAGAGGAAGATGCTTCAGTGTTCTTTAATGAATTCATGGAAACAAAGTTAACTGAAATGAAAGTGAACTTCAATGTCACACCTTACCGTTCAGAATGTAAAGTATTCACCTGAACTCTTGGTGTTGAAACAATTAGATATCAAAATGGGTAAAGATAATAAAAAAAAAAAAAAAACCTGTGGACTGATACAGTAACATTCATGAACATAAATGCAAAATCCTTAACAAATTATAAGCAAATTGAATCCAGCAGTTCATAAACGGGGTAATTAGTATGTCATAACCAAGTAGGGTTCATCCCGAAATGCAAGATTGGTTCTATATTTAAAAATTAATTGGTGTGATATAACATATCAGTTAAAAAAAAAAAAAATAGGTTCAGGAAAAGCATGATAAAAACTCTCAACAAGCTAGGGAGGGAGCTTCCATAGCCTGATAAAAGGTAAAGGTATCTGGTAAACCCACAGTGGACTAAATATTAATACTTAATGGTGGAAAGCAGTTCTTCCCCCTTGAGTCCCGGGATCAATGACCACTTAAATCCACCTTTGTATTAGAGTGCCTAGCTGGTGCAGTAGAGAAGAAATAAAAGGCATACAGATTGGAAAGGAAGAAGTATTACCTGCAAATGTTACTTGCAGATAACATGATTTTCTGTGTAGAAAATTCCAAGGATTCTTCAGAAATTTGCTAGAACTATGACTGAATTTAAACAGAATGCCAAGGAAGAATGGAATCAGCCATTTGATTTTAGAGCATGTACGTAATTAGTTTTAGTTACAGACTTAAGACTAGCATTTGACCACCAGAATAGAAGTTCAGTGTGTTCTTGAGATGTGTTTATAATAATTATTATTCTTGATAGTTCATTATTTTTATCATCTTAGAAAAATTACCTTTAAAAATGTGACTGTGGCTCAGTGCTTTTACATCAAAATGACCATATGCTTCTGTTAATCTGCTATTTAAAGACAGTTACATCTTGTAAAGTCTTTCTTTGACTTCTTAGATGTCTGAGCTCTGCTTGTCTAGTAGAATTGGGTATTCCTTTATCATCCCCTAATATTCTACATATAAATTCATGTCATAGGCTCATGAAATTTTTTTTTTCTTCTTTTGGTACTTACATTTACTTTTTAACCTGTCTGTCCCCTGCTGTCAGGCTGAGACAGGACTCTGTTCTGTGGCAGTCACTAGCATGATTAGATTAAATGTGTTTTTAGAGGTTTATTTAATAATCGTTTTTCTCTGTAGAGAAAAGACCAATTTATGCTTGAAGATGTGATGATTCTAAGATGGTTATCCTTTGTTACTTGCTCAGTTAGTAAAGTGCCAGACTGGCGTGCCGAGTGCAAATGTGAACTGAGAAAGGAATGATGTGATGCTAACCGATTTTCTGTTCACTTGACAGGTGTGGGATTATGAGACTGGAGATTTTGAACGAACTCTTAAGGGGCATACAGACTCTGTACAGGATATTTCATTCGACCACAGTGGCAAGCTTCTGGCTTCATGTTCTGCAGACATGACCATTAAGCTATGGGATTTTCAGGGCTTTGAATGCATCAGAACCATGCATGGTAAGGCGTAGCATTTTGATAACGGTTTCTAACATAGTACTGCGGGGGGAAGAAGGATAATGGTTTCTAACATAGTACTGCAGCAGGGAGAAGGATAAGGTTTTCTAACAATGTGCAGGTTCCCTTCATTCAGTCCTTACTGTGTCAGTGGGGGAGCATATGATAGAGATAATCCATGGATCGTCATGGTCATTGAGAGTTGTCTGTTTTGAGGTTTTAAGTATCTCTTCGTGCTTGCGTGCTCAGTCACTGTAGTTGTGTCCAAGTCTTTGTGACCCTGTGGACTGGAGCCCACCAGGCTTCTCTGTCCATGGGATTCTCCAGGCAAAAATACTAGAATAGGTTGCCATTTCCTTCTCTAGGAGATCTTCCCGACCCAGGGATTGAATCTGCATCTCCTGTGTCTGCTGCATGGCAGGTGGATTCTTTACCACTGAGCCACTGGGGAAGTGTCTCTTATGGTTATAAAATAGTTACTTTCACAAATATTTTTGGATGAGAAAAACTGCTAGGGCATCTATCCGTTCTTGAGAAAAAGAGAAAATGAAGTTACTGAGGTTGTTTTTTTCTTTTTGTTTTTCATTTTTCTCAATTGGGAAACTGAATTTAGAGAGTAGATACAGTAAAAGCTGGAACCCAGGTTCCCTTGCTCATTTTTTAATATCCCACATAAACTGTAGTCTCATTGTTGTCTTCTCCTTGTCCTGGAGACTATTTTCTGAAGCAGTTTGGCTTTCTGGAAAGAGCATGGGCTTTGAAATCAGATACCTGGATTCTGAGTCCTACTTGTTTACTTATGGCGTTAGGAAATTTTAACCTCTTTAGTCTGTAAGATTAATAAAACTTAAGTATTGAATTAAGAATTGAAGCCATAAGACTTGTGAAGATAATGAGATTGTATGCTTGAATCATCTGGTTTAGTACCTGCTACATAGGAGGTGGTCACTAACTAAGGATTTTTGTTGTTTTTTAAAACATCATAAAATATGGATATTTGGATTTTATATAAGGAACACATACTGTGTTAATAATAAACTATTTTTAAATAGTTTATCCAGTGATGTTAGCACCTGAGAAAGCTATGCAATTACATAAACGGTGTAATTTGAATAGTATGCTCCCCGCTCCCCAATTTAAGTGCATTAGAGAAGTTTAACAGTTAAAGGAGTTTTATTCAATCTCTTTGTAAAATCTGTGTTTGTTTTGTTAGGTAGCCTGTATCTTATTGCTCTGACTTAAAGAGTTCTTTCCAGTCATTGTATATTCCTTTAAATGATGTGATACTTAAGAGAATATTCTGGGGCTTTTTTGCCATAGGATAGCTAACTAGCATTGTGAATAATTTTTTTTTTTTTTTTGCTCCTGTGCACATCAACACAAAAAACAAAGCTTTCAACCACTAGTTTCTACATAGAACCAAACGCCTGTTTTTCTTATTCATTCTGTTCGTTTCTGTAAATCTCATTTCTATTTTATATCTTAGAATAGCAACCATGGAAATTTTTGTTTTGTTTGTTTTTTAGTGCTCAAAAACATCCGGTGTATTAATATATTCAAATGCTGATGGCACTGATTACCTGTGATTTTAACACATTATTAGCTGGGGGGGGGCGGGGGTGTTGCAGAAATGAACACCCTATGGCGTTAATAGGTATCCAGGCAATAATGTGTTAAAACAGTTGTGCAGGTAGAAATGTAAGTTGAGCTGGCTACTTATTTCATTATGAATTGTTTTATTAAGTTACTAATTCCTTAACATTCCATTGCGTTTTTGTGTAAATCCAAGTTTCTTATCAAATTTATATGAACTCCATTGTATTTAAAGTAGCTGTGATACTTGAAATCCTGTGATGAAATCTCATGGTAAATTAAGGTTTAATTGCTCTTGGTGATATATTGCTTAATATGTTAACTGTGTTTTGTGTTTTAGGCCATGACCACAATGTTTCTTCAGTAGCCATCATGCCCAATGGAGATCATATAGTATCTGCCTCAAGGGATAAAACTATAAAAATGTGGGAAGTGCAAACTGGGTAAGTAGATTTAGTTGAAAAGGCATCAGCTTAAAGAAATAATATACAACAAAACTATGTTCTGATTGTTCTAGTAAATTTGGCTGTAACCTAGAATGATTACCATGACAGAACATTTTAAAACTTAAGTTTTAATCTCTAAATGTCTACCCAAAAGGAACAGAGAAATTATGGAAGAAACTCTATATCCTTGAGAGCCATTTTCTGTGTAATGGCTTATTTTCTCTGTGGTCTTCTTTTAGGTGATCTCTCAGAGTTGAATTAAAATGTAAATAACATTTGTGCAGGTATGCCCCATTAGGCTTAATTTGGTTGTGCTTAGAATTACATGACTGTTACAATAAAACCTTAACCTACTGGTTTTGTCCAGATTAGTAAGAGCATGCCTTTTCCCCAACATGGCTAGAAATATTTTTGTTAGGTTTACTGTGTGTGCTTAGTTAAAAGATTATATTTCTATTTTTTTTCTTCTAGATTTTGATTTGGTTAGCTCTTTAATGATACTTCAATCAGCTTATTTTAACTGATGTTTGACTTTCCAGCCTGTCTTCCTCTTTTATTAACCAGGAATGTACGTGTATTCTGTTGACTTGCATATGATGCCAATTTTCTTCGTTCCAGTGCATAGCTAGTTTTGTATCGCTTCTGGGAAGGGTCCCAGTGATTGCTGTTCACAGTGTAAATTATTATGTATTTTTTACAGCTACTGTGTGAAGACATTTACAGGACATAGAGAATGGGTACGTATGGTGCGGCCAAATCAAGATGGCACTCTGATAGCCAGCTGTTCCAATGATCAGACTGTGCGTGTGTGGGTCGTAGCAACAAAGGAATGCAAGGCTGAGCTTCGAGAACATGAGCATGTGGTAGAATGCATTTCCTGGGCTCCCGAAAGCTCATATTCTTCCATCTCTGAAGCAACAGGATCTGAGGTACTGTATGATTTGTGTTGTTTCATGATTTTGTTTCTATTATTATTTGTGAACCTTAAATGACCTTCCCCGAATCTCTCTTTCATGCACTTAATGCATTATAAAATCTGCATTCATAATTCTGAGTCTTGAAATTCTTTCCAACTTGCAGATAGATGTGTTTATATTTTTTAACCAGTGGTTATTGTTGCTGTCAGTTGACCCTTGATGTGTGCTAGGGTTAGGGTAAGTGGAGTGGTCATTTAAATTAATCATAAATTAATTATAATTGTCCCTGTTTTAAGAGTATACCAATACAAAATAAAACTTACGGGAGAAGTTAAAGCCATCTTCTAGGAGAAAGCTTTTCTCAAGACTTCAGTGGTGGTTCAGTGGTTAAAAGACTCAGCTTCCTGATCAGGGAACTGAGATCCCACATGCCATGTGGCATGGCCAAAAAGTAAAAACAAGAATAGCATTTGTTTTAAATGAAGAATATTTCATATGGAGTCCTCTGATGTTCTTGATCATTTGTGCTCCTCATGATTTCATTCTTTGTAATTAATACTTTTAAAATTACAGAATAATTATTTCTGTAAATAAGTTGTATGAGCCAAAATTGACATTTCTTTTTTATGGCGACGTTCCTATTGTGGGGTGTTTTTTTTTTTTTTTTTTTTAATCTTAATAAATGAAGACTCTCACCCTCACCTGCCCCCACCAGTTATTTTTCAAAATGAAGCTTTTTGGGTAATTTCTTCCTAATTGGCTGGCTAGTTGCATTTTCAGGGTTTTGGTTTTTTTTCTTTTTACTGCCACCTGGTGGTGGTTACTTACGACGTCATAGATTCATTGCGGCTGGGGCAGTAACAGTCGTATCCAACTCTTTGTGACCTCGGATGAGTAAGTCCTAGATATCTAATGTACAGCATGGTGACTGTAGCTAACAGTACTGTATTGTATACTTGAAATTTGCTGAGAGGGTACATCTTTAGTGTTCTTTTCACAGAACACACACAAATGTGGTAATTTGAGGTGATGATTGTGTTGATTAGCTTGATTGTAGTAATCATTTGTATACATAGCTCAGAACATAAGTGGTATGCCTAAAATACACATAGTTTTTGTCAAAAAATGCAGTTTTACAAAATTAAAAATACAGATCATTGTTGGGTAGTTGTCATTTAAGTCACCTAACTTCTTGCCCAGGAAATTTGATTTTATATGTTTTCTATAGACTAAAAAAAGTGGCAAACCTGGGCCATTCTTACTGTCCGGATCCAGGGACAAGACTATCAAGATGTGGGATGTCAGTACTGGCATGTGCCTTATGACCCTGGTGAGTTTGCATAATTTATACTGCTGCTTTCGCATTTTTACTCTGTGCATATCTTTTGGGGTCAGGTGCCTTGTGATTTCCTAGTAAATCTCAATTATTTGAAGTTCTAAAATAACTTCTTTATAAAGATACTTTTGGTTAAGAGCATGATTACAGTGATATGGAGGTTATTTCTATAGAATATTACATTATACAGTGGATCTGCAAAGCCAGTCAGTGCTAGGAGGGAGATTCTAGTCATTGTATCTCTAAAATTATGTAATATCTCCTATGAAATATGTTGAAAACAAATACTACAGACTCATTTATATTTTTTGAAACTGCTTCTTGATCTCATATTTACTTTTAAAATGAATCCTTTTAACTTACTCTCTGTTCTCATGTTCCAGTTTTATTTGGTTATTTTAAGCATTCAGACGTGAACAGTATTAGCTGTATGACTTGGAGATCTTTATTTCATTTAGGAGCCTATTTCGTCTAGATTTTAGTATGAGGATATATAAATTATAAGAAGATACTATGGACATTCTTGTTTGCCTTCAGGAGTTCTGAGGGCATCCATGGACATTAATCCAGTGGCAGCTTTTATAATTTGGCATGAATATTTGTTTAGAGGTTCTTTAGGTGTTAATCGTACCTTGAAGCGACTGTCTTGTCTATGGGATATGGTAGACACATATGGAAGTATCATCAGGAACTGATTGGCATTCTTAGAATGCTAGATTTCTAATTTAAAAAAAAAATTGATAGGCAGTATATTTTAAAAAGAAGAACTGGTTAGAGAATTAAACTTTCCTCTTAGTATTCTGAGCTGAGTTCAAATATACTATGTTGCTGTTTGAAAACATGATCTACATTTAAAAATCAGAAAGCATGTGCTCTCTTCTTCTGGAACAACACAGGGCACCATTAATTTCCCTGGAGGTTTCTGCCTCCTGTTTTTCAACTGAAAGAGATTCTTTTTTCCTGCTTTATTTTGGTGTGGCTCCAAGAAACGTTTTTTGATTTTTATTGAATCTTCTGCAACTCTAGTGATTGGTGGGTGGCTTTTAGAGATCACTGTAATATAACAAAGTGTTTTAAATAAGAACAAAGAAGGAAAAGTAAACCGAAGACAAAGATGTATTGCCTTGATCATTTTTTTTTTTTTTTTAACTGTTAGCTCTTTTTGGGTGTTCTTTTACAAAAGCAGTATAGTTTATTTACATTGTAGAAAATTTGAGAAATAAACAGATAAAGAAAATAGAAGAAAATCACCCTCAGATCACTTTACCGTACCTACTAATAACTACCAAGTATATCTGATTAGAGCTGTCCATTAGAATTTTGTGTGTTGATGTTCTGCGTATGCACTGTCCAGCATGATAGCAACTAGCTACAGACAACTATTGAGCATTTGAAATGTGGCTAGTGAGACTGAAAAACTGAATTGTTTAATGCTAGTTTATATTTAAATAGCCATACATGGCTAATGGCTATCCTGTTGGACTGGACTACTCTAAACTCTCTTCTTAAATTACTATGTTAAAAAAAAAATTACTATGTAGATGAATATGGTGGCTTTTTTAAAACATGTGAACATGGTATACTATACATACTGTTTTGCAGTAGACTTTTAACTTAGAAGGTGTGTGGTATTTGCTCATGTTGTTAGATATACTCAGTACATACAGTGCTTTGTTGAACATCTTTGTTAACTAATTAGTCATCTTACACATTCTTAATTATTTCTTAGGATAAATTGTAAGAAATGAAACTGCTGGACAGGGGATATAGGTAGATGAATGGATGAATAAAGATACTCAATAAATACCTACACATCCTTCATCTAGAGTTGCCAGTTGTCAACATTTTCTTTTCTCCATATGTGTATTGTAGATTTTGCTGAACAGTTTGAAAGTTACCTGTAGACAGCATGACACTTGACCCCAAATATTTTGACATGTATTTCCTAAAGTATATTTTATAAAACCTTAATAAAGTTGTCACACTGAAGAAATTTAATACATTATATATTTAAATTTTCTCTAGTTACCCTAGTAGTGTACTTTATAAGTATTTTAGCCACTATCCAGGAACTAGTTAAGTATTATATGTGTTACATTTACTGGTCATATCTTGTTAGTTTCCAATTTCGTTTAATCTAGAAGGATTCCCTAGACTTTTTTCCCCCTTTTGCCTTTATGGCATTGACATTTTTAGTGCATGTAGTTTCAGTCTGTTTTCATAGATGCTGTTTAAACTATTTATCCCTTTATTAAGTCATACAACTTTTTGTTTTTAAGGTGGGTCATGATAACTGGGTACGTGGAGTTCTGTTCCATTCTGGGGGGAAGTTTATTTTGAGTTGCGCTGATGACAAGACCCTGCGTGTGTGGGATTACAAGAACAAACGATGCATGAAGACCCTCAATGCGCATGAACACTTTGTTACCTCCTTGGGTATGTACGAGTTACATGGTTTCTGAGCAGTTAGGTTTTGGAGTGCCAGACCTAACAGTTTAATCTGACCCTATGGATGTTTCCAGGTAAGAAATGAAGATGGGCTTTCAGGGCAGAATAGAGAAGACAGGTTAAAAGACCTTATGGATTCCTACTGTTTGAAATTCTCCTTTCCTTAACTCTCTCCATCATCAGCCTTATAATAAAACAATTACTTTCTCCATTGCACAACATTGGTTTTGGAAACTAGAATTATGAAGAGGATGCTTACTAACCACTCCGAAGGGTAATTTTTCTTCCCTTCTAGTTTGTAAGTTTCTCAAAGGAAATCTTAACCTTTTTCCTCTGGCATGTATATACTCCCATGTACTGGGAACTCAGAATTGTATTTACACTTAATAAACATCCTCAATATCATCTGGACCTGAATTTAGAATTTAAGATAGTAAATATAATACACTAGGGTATTATGGATCTAATAATGAAGATGGAGCAGTAGAATAGGGCTAATGCTTAAACCTTACAGAATTATTGGGAGGATTAAACGTGAATATAAAGCATTAATACTAAGCCTTGAGCATAGTAAATGTTCAGTAAATGGCTGCATTGAGGCTGTCCCTGCTGTTAGAATTCAGTGTTTATTCAACCTCAGTTGGAAAGAGGATAGTGGGGGAGGTATTTTTCTTCAGAGGTAAGCTTGTGATACATCTGCTTTGGGTGGATGTGTGGCTGGATAGAAGAAAAAATGGGTATTCCTGGCATTTGAACGTGTTGTTTTGTGCCTTATTAAACATTGTCTGTGGCTCAATCTGATTTTAAAGTAAGCCTTTCTTTTTTTTTCAGATTTCCATAAGACGGCCCCATATGTGGTTACTGGCAGTGTAGATCAAACAGTAAAGGTGTGGGAGTGTCGTTGATTGAGTCTCATTTGGCCCCTTCTCCCTTTTTTCCTCTGGATGCACTCTGATGATACCATGGTTACCCCATCGAGCTCTGTTTAAATAAATATTGTCCTTTCATGTAAATTATTCTGGATGTAGATTGAGCTTATTAAATGTTACACACAAAGTATTCATGCATGGTGAATCCAAATTGTATACTGTAAATTTACATACGTTGTCTAGAAGTACCATAGGGTTTAAAAACCTGGGCTGGCATTGGTCACACCAGGCCTAAGAAGGCAGAAGTTGAATAAATTGAACTAGGGCACTAAACTGAATAGTTGACAGTGTCATTTTATGTTGGATTATTAATTCCTGTTTTTCTTTCTGCTGTCTGTTGGTGCCTGACTTGATGGCCTCATTTGGGGGAAAGTGGTGGTTTATTAGGGCTTTTTCTGAAATGTGTATCTATGTAACATCACTTAAGTGTGCTTAATAAATCTTCTTTAAGGATGTTAGATAATAAGGCTACAATTCAAAATCTTCTGAACCATCTATGTAATTAATGGGGATTACATATTGGAATTTTTGTCATGACACATTTCCCAAATCAATGGGATACATTTGTTTTGGCAGCCTATCAAGCAAAGGCTAGTGGTATATTTATGTAAGAAAATGACTGTAAATCTGAAATAAGAAAAATCTCAGCAACTAATAACAAATCATTTATTTCATTTGGGTCTTACTGCTTTGTAAACAGGTTAAAAAAAACACTGTAATACTCTAAGCTTCTCTTTTCCACACTAGACACACTTCTAGTTGTATTCTCCATACTATTAGACTGTATAGTGATGTGATTCCCAAGTAGATTTTAATCTTCCCATTGAGTGTGTCATGGTACAAATCACTATTTGTTTTTGATGTTTTTTAGGGATGTGCAATGTGCATAACATAATGACAAAGAAATATTGAAAAGGTTATGTTTGCCCATTTTAAGGGAGTGGGAGAAATACAGCAGTTTGTTCTTCAACATGAATCTGATAGCGATTTGAACTGTGTTTTACAAGTTTATTAAAAAAGACAGGGTTTAATGGAGCGTGCATAAAAATGTACTGTGTTTTCACCTTTTGTTTATATATAAATGTTTATGAGTATATAGGCCTATCTATGAGTGGATAAGTCTGTATATGTATATATATATCACACACACACATACAACCTCCATGTCCTTGGGTCCTGGGTTTTTGAAGAAGTGCTAAAACATATAAATAGAATAAATCTTGCTGTGGAAATACCATGCTTTAGAACAAATCCTTTTTGATCTTAACGCTTCTGAAAACTAGGTCTGACTCTGTGGGAATTTTTCCCAGCTAAAGAAAATCACTTCCATTATCACCCCCACCCCCAATTTGGCTGTTGAGCATTTTACACATCCCTGATATGCTGTATATTGTGATCCAAAGTCACTACAAGTAGGTTTAAGAGAATTTTTATCTATGACTTTGGAAACAATATTCCATTTCAGATTAATAAATAATCCCACTGCTTAGCTAACCAACATTTTTTTTAAAGAAGGTCATTTGAAAAGTTAACAGAAAATGAAATAACAAAGTTTAACAAAGAAATTTATCTTGGATTGCATTTATCCATTTACACATGGTTTTTTTAAAATATTCTTTTTAGTATTCAGTGGAAATTTGGTTCCTGAAAAAGACAAAGGGTTAGAGTTAATGTCCTGTAGATACACACCCAGAGAATAGGCCATATATTTACTCGAAGCAGCTTTATGTCTAGCTTGTGTCTTTTTGTTTGTTGGCTTGTTTTTAATAATTCCTGAGAGATGTCTCTGGAAGGAAAAGTGTTTTAAAAACTAATGACTATTTTTGAGGACAAAAATGACAACTTAAGCTAATTTCTTAAATACAGTAGGATAACTTTCAGGACAATATTGCCTCACAACCCTGCTCACATTGAGAAGTCTTTTTTTCATTTCCTCTTAGCTGTTCTGACTGGATTTTTCTACAGAAGCTATGGAAGATTATCTTTGTTCTCGTTTGCTGCTATTTCCTGTCCTACTTTAAGAAATATAAATACATAGAAATGGTGCATCTTTAACATTTGTTTGTACATGTATAAATGTCTTGTATTTTAATTCGTTTTTAGCATGTAGCAACACGAATTGTTCAAGGGTAAGCCACAACATCTAGAAATCACTCCTAGATATGAACAATAAAGGAAAAAAAAATGGTACCGATTTAGGAGGAAACAAAGCCGCTGTCGCTGGGTTTTTCTGTGCAGCCTGCAGTGACTTCACTGACACACGAGGAGAAACCGTCACTGTAAACCAAGTCATCCGTGTTGGGAGAGTGCCACGGCCTGCTGCTTAGTTGAGTTCCCAGACATCCTCCACTTCCGAAGCAGCGAATGTCGAATCTCAGGGATGGTCCTCAACTGGATCCAAGTGTAAAGAGCCCTGTTTGAATAATGAGGGAGGGGGAGAGTGATCCATCCACAATCCGGAAGCAGATTTGCAGAGGTTTCCTGCACTGTTGTTTGACACTGCCCTGTTGATGCCCTTTCTTCCTGTTTCCTGCGTTTTCTCTGTCTGCTGTCTAACCCTGTGCCTTGCCTGGGATAAGTACAATGATGAGGTTACTGGTTTGGATTGTAAGTAGAGGAATTTATTAATTGGTTTAGAGGTTCACTGCTGCTTTGTCACTTTCTCAATCAAATTGGCCACTTATTTAAGAAATAAAAAGCTGGTAGAACTGCATCCTCCAATGATGATTGCCCTTTTGTGTGTGTGAAAAACAGACATTCCAGTGCCACCCTAACAGAACATGCCCAAGACGTGCTGGCCGCACTCCTGACAGCGCGAGCCGCGGAAGCTGGTTGTAGACATGGCTTGGAGAGTAGTTGCTTTTTGACGTGGCATCTTGCACTTTAGTAGGAGACTGAGACTGTCCTGTTCTGTCCATTGTGGCGTGACCAGTTGTGTGCCCGGAGCACTGGTGCAGAACTCACTAGTGTTAGCACGCCGTCCCGGCTGTGGGCACTCGCTGTAGTCTCCGGAAGCTTTGGCTCTAGGTCACCAAGCCCGGTCTCCTTAGTGTCAGTGCCCTGCCCTCGTTTGCCTCTTTCTGTTTCTGTGTGAACTTCCAGATAATATCACTCATTAAATAGTTTTTTTTTAATTTATTTAAAGAAAAACTATTTAGAAGACTATTTCGTTTTGTTGACAGTGGTGGCTTGATAGTCCTTAAGCAACTGAAAGTAAAACTGTTGACGGAAACAGCGCTGAAAAGGTAGTTTATTCCGTCCAGCTGTATATAAGTCCAGTGTGTTAACTAACCTAGATGATGCAGAGAAGAATCACCGGGTAGAGAAGCAACATGTACAAATCAGTGGAAAAGGTTTCAGTTTTTTTCAGTGGGGTGGGGGGAGGGCGAGCTGGATTTACAAGTCACGACTGGACTGAACTGGCCTTTTAATCTTTCCACTCCATCATGTAAGTAGCTGCTTTCTTGTCCTGCCTATCCTTCAGGCGTCCCTAAAGCTCACTCTGAAGATGGTTAGAAACACACACACAATCTTCGAGTTTAGAAGTTGATCCTGACACTGACATGAAGGCGAAGGTTGATTTCATGCGAACGAACAGTTACAGAGGTGGTGATTGGAGAAAACCGTTCCCCAGATTGTAAGAGTTAACTGAAGATATTGACACAATTAAAAAAATCAGTAAAGGAATGTATATAATATTGCTCTTGTGTTTTACAGTAAGATTTGTTGCTCTCAGACTGTGTAAAACAAGATTTATTCATGTTTTCTGCATATTAAAAAAATCTTATTGTACCAATTGGTAAACTATTAAATGCCTATAAAACTAGATGTGATTTTTATTTTTCCCGTCTTTTTGTGCACAGATTCAGAACCTTTTAAATTGAGTCCTAATAGGAAGCAGGGTTGTGTTCAGCACCAGTCATAGAGTAAGAAGCACGTTGCTGGCAGGGCGGCAGGGCCTTACGTTAGGACAGGGCCAGCTCTGCCTTTGCTGTCTGCTTCCTTCACGCGATCTGTGGGACAGGCTAGGAGCACAGCTGCAGCGGGTCGCACAGCCCACTGGGTTCGAGCAGTTTCAGGCCGTTTTCTAAGGCTCTGCCCTTCCCTCCAGCAGCTGTCTGACAGTGGCTACAGCTGAGGCCAGGAAGGACATTTTACAATCCCCTTGCAAGGATTTGGTCCTCAAGTGGCGGTCAGCGCCCCCCGGGAGAAGTGACTCTTACTACTTTTTGTCTTGGTAATGAGTGAGCCTTTTTCTTCTGCCCAGTGGTCTTGGATTCTTGGAGACAGTTAAGTCGCTCAGTTGTGTCCACTCTGCGACCCCGTGGACTGAAGCACACCAGGCTTCCCTGTCCTTCACCATCTCCTGGAGTTTGTTCAAACTCCTATCCATTGGTCAAAATGTACCAAGAATCCCCACCCTTTCCCCCTGATGCCTCATGGCTTTCTATGTGCTGTCTTTTCATCTCTGTACTACTGCCCAGCTAGCATCCATAGCATCTTTAGGGCACCTGTGAGGTCTCAGCAAAGGACAAGTTGATGGTGTAGTGGCTTCTTAACAGCCCAGTTGTCATCCTGCCTTTTAGGAAAGTGGCCTCTCTACCCTGGTGCCCCTCCAAATGAGAGGCTGGGCCAAGAGCACCAAGTAATTTGATTGAAGAGAACAGTTTCCTGGGTCTTGCAGCTTTTCCATTTCGTCACAGGGCTCCTCTTTTCCCCTAGTCTGAGGTTCAGATGATGAGCCTGACCACGTTCCCTCAGGGTGGAGTTCCAGCTTGAGTGTCACTATCCTGAAGTGCACTTAGCTGATCAAAACCTACTGGTTTGTCACACACCAAGCTTCTTAACAAGACTGATGGTTGCATGTGTTCCTGATGGAGGATGAGGTCAGGAAGACTTGGGGGAGAACTGGTGCTGTATCCTGGGTGTGGCAGCTCTGTCCCTGTTAGTCTGGTGAAACTTGTCTCGCGAGTAGACGGGCAGTTCTCCACTGCTGAGGAAACTGACTGTGTGCTCCCCATTCCAGCATCAGTGTCATCTGGGACCTCATCAAAAATGCAAGTTCTCAGGCTCCAGCTTAGACCTACTATATCCAACATGTGCATGGGTACATGCTTAGTTGCTTCAGTGATGTCTGACTCTGCGACCCTATAGACAGGTGTGGTGGTGTGTGTGTGTGTATGTGCTCAGTTGTGTCCAAACTCTTTGCAACCCCGTGGACTATATAGCCCGCTAGGCTCCTCTGTCCATGGGATTTTCCAAGTTAAGAATAATGGAGTGGGTTGCCTATCCCCTCCAGGGGATCTTCCCAATCCAGGGATTGAACTCATGTCTCTTGCATCTCCTGCATTGGCAGCCAGGTTCTTTACCACTGTGTCACCTGGGAAGCCGATGGACAGGTGAGATCCAGCAAATCTGTTGTAACAGACCATCCAGCTGGTTCTGATAAGTTTGAGAACCACTGATCTAAATGGCTGAACTATGTTTTCATTGAGAACATTTAGACAAAAGTCACTGGTCCATGGGCCCTCCAGCTGGGGTTCGAACTCAGACCTCTTTACTTTTTCACTGACAGTTTGACACATGGATTTGTTCCTTTGTATTTTTTTCTTCCCATTCCCATCTCCAGTTATTATTTCTTACGTAAACACATGGGATAGTTACATTCCAGGAAAAAGGGCAAGGATTTTCTTACACCAAAGTAACTGCCTTTCCAGGATCTTGTATACATAAATCCAGTAAATGAAGGGGCTGAATGGAAACACTTCATTTTTTTTCCTCACCATATCAGAAACATAACTAAAAGTGAATTTTTGAGTGAATAAGTTCAACACTTTACTTTGCCATACTCACATTTAAAGGCTGCATTTTCCTGAAACTATTTAGACACATCATGCACACTCCTAGGAATGTTTTGAGATCACTCTTACTAAGAATAATAACCATCACTTTCTCAAAACTTTCTCAAAACACTTTGTCCTCATCCCCACTTCGTCCGTCACCAGTCCTCTGAATAGAAGTGACGATACCCCAAATTTGAATGCCTGTTAGGTGTCAACACTTCTCAACACACCCTCTTCCTCACATAGACCCCCCTGCTGGTGGATATTAGCACATTTTTACCTACAAGAAAACAGGTTCTTCTAGGGTGAGGCCATACACGTGCCAAGGGTATGGAGCTAATTTAAGAGTGAACTAGGACTTGACCCCAAATGCACTAGCTCTTTCCCTTAACTGGTTCTGCTTATATTAAGCTAAGCATCTAATAAGTGTAAGGAGGGCCTTCTGACCTCTTTCAAACAAACATTCTTTAGCTCACTGTAAGTAATACAGGAAAGACCCTCATCCCACCCACCCCTGAGGCCCTCTCTGTCACCACAGCCAACTCCACTGCCGGGTGACCACTAGGAATGGGGTAGGTAGAGGCTGGGGACGGGTAAGAACTGTTGCCCACACTCGCGACACAGAAAGGCTGTTCTTAGGGTAATTGTGCCCTGAATGGCTTGCATCTCAGTGAGTTCTTTAATCAGTGGATTTGCCTGTTTAATGTAGTTGTTTCCATTTGAGGAGGCCCCCTGGTCCTCTGTAAGGTGTCCTGATCATGCATGCCTTGTTTGATTGCTGGTGTTGACACTGGAAGTTGGGACCAGAAAATACTCAGGCCACATCAGGATACCTTATTCTCACCTTTAGGATGTGTAGGAATTACTCAACTAAGTCTACCAGTTCTCACAATATTCATATTTAAAATGAAAAATGCCACTGACAGGGGCTTAGTTTCCAAAATTTACAAACAGTTCATACAACTCAAATTACATAAAAACCAAACAACCCAATCAAAACAGGGGAATAAGAACTAAATAGACATTTTCCCACATACAGATGGCCAACAGGCATATGAAAAGATACTCAACAAAGCTAATAAGATGCAAATCAAAACTACAATGCAGTATCACTTCACACCGGTCAAAATGGCCATCATTAAAACGATTACTGGGACTTCCCTGGTGGTACAGTGCAACAAAGGGGATGCTGGTTCAATCCCTAGAAGGGGAACTAATATCTCAGATGCCGTGGGGCTACTAAGCCACAACTAGAAGGTCTGTGCGCCACAATGAAAGAGCCCATGTGACATAGTGAAGATCCTGTGCTCTGCAACTAAGACCTGATGCAGCCAAGTAAATAAATAAAAAAAGATTAAAACAATAAATGTTGGAGAGGGCATGGAGAAAAGGAAAAAACTCCATAGTATTGGTGGGCATGTAAATTGGTGCAGCTAGTATGGAAAACAGCAGGGTGGTTCCTTAAAAAGGTAAAACAGTTGCCACATAATCCAGCAAATACCATGTATCTCTTACTTGTGGAATCTAAAATACAACACAAATGAATTTATTTACAAAACAGAAACTGACTCAGACATAGAAAATAAAGGTTACCAAAGGGAAAGGGGGGGGGTGGGGTGGGAGAGGAATAAATTAGGAGCTTGGGATTAGCAGATACAAACTACCATAAATAAAATACATAAACAACATGGTCCTATTGGCATCTTCTCGACCCAGCGATGGAACCCAGGTATGCTGCATTGCCAGCCGATTCTTTACCATCAGAGCCACCAGGGAAGCCCCCACTGTGAGCACAGGGATCCTTAATAAACCATAAGGGAAAAGAATATGAAAAATAACACATAGATCTATCTATGCATAAGTCACTGCTGTACACCAGATAGACAACATTGTATTAATAAATCAACTATACTTCAATTGAAAAAAAGCAAACAGGACTTCCCTGGTGATCTAGCGGTTAGGACTCCACACCTCTGTAGAAAGCACAGGTTTGATCCCTGGGGGAGTTCTCCATGTGGTCTGGTGCGGCCAAAAATAACTGAGTTTGGAGGGCAGGAGTGGAGACATGATACAGCTTAATAACAACTCTTTTAAAACTATTTTTTAAGTTGCAAAAGTTAACACCATGTTAACTAAGAAATGCAACCAGGCAAGAAAAGGAGAGCAGAAAGCGCAAGGCCAGCCTGGGGGCCACAAGGAGGGGCAGGCGGGCGTAGTTGACACACCTTCAACCTCGTCTCCAAGAACAGACCTGCATGTCAGTTCTCACCCAACCCTTCCTGGATGCCACTGCTCACCCTTTCTAAAAAAATCACTGTCAACCAATAGGAGAAAGGGTGGATTCCACACCTCTCTGTCCTGTATAAAACAGCCCCTTGTCATCTGTGTTCTCAGAGGTACTGGCCATCGCTAATAAGCTTAAGGGATCAACCACGAAAAATGGGCCTCTCAGGTGACTGGACAACAGTAATTAAACCTGATCCCTTCTCAGCTTTTACAAGCTGATGCCCCCACATTCACCTGCTGTGAGACACATAACTAGTGTTCACAGGATAAAGGCTACAAGAAGGGGCGCATGTTTAGAACACAACCCGGAGACAGTAAAGGGGTGGGAAGCAGGCGGGAGGGAGCATCGCTAAGCAGCGCTTAGGAGGAAATCTCATGGATGTCCTCCAGTTGGCTCAAGAAAACTAACAGACATCAGGACCGGAATTTTTGTTTCCATAATGTCACATACAAAGCACTCTCCAAGTATTCAAAGAGGCATTCGAGTTCCACATGAGGCTGTGCGCCTGTCTGCTCAGAACTACAGCTGTAGATACCTCGAGACAGGTCTCCCCACAACCCTTCCCTCCTCTTCACAGGTCCTGTCCCTCAAGCCCACCTAGGCGGGCTCTGCTCCCCCCAGTACATTAGATCTAAAGAGCCTATATAGGATGGCAAACTTCAGACATCCCTCTACTCCAGTCCTCTGGGGTTGGTGCCCAGTCCTTCTGACAAGCGCAGGGACAAGGGTGATGCCCAGTTAGGTGTGCAATAGCCTATCAGGGCCTGGGGCCTCACCTGGAAACGCCCCTCACCCCAGCCAGCACCACAAGGTTCTTTAGAGGAGACAGTCTCCTTGTTTCCTTTCTGATGTTCATCCACGTCCCCTTGCCATAGGTCTAGTCACCAGCAGACTGGTAAGCCCCAGCTGGGCGCCTGCGGCTCTGTCCACCCTCTTCCTCCCACTTAAGTGACATTATAAGGAAAACCCTGAATTTGACCTAAAGAGCTTTCAACTCTTTTTACTAGGTACTGCTTCTGGCAATAATCATCACCATCGAACAAGACTGGTACAGAACACGCAGGAGAGGCTGGGACAGCAGGTTTCAAAAACTCACTTTATTCCAATGTGAAATGAAGACGTGATGGTTTAAAAACAAGAAAAAGTTCTTGATCAGCCGTGGGGATGCCTCGCTTGCTAGCTCTCACCCACTCCCTTTGAAACAAGGTGTTCGGACAGACCATTCCCATAAGCAGCTCCCCACCAAGCCACCAGGCAGAGGCCCCAGCACGGGGACAGCTCCCTCCAGTTCAGAAGGACAGCCGTCTCCCCCAGCCCGCCGAGAAGCAGCACAGGCCAGCGGCAGAGGGGGAGCTGGGGCCCATGGGGGCCGCAGCCTTCAGCAGGGCCCTCCCTGCCACCCCCAGGGCTCCTCTCGTTGAAGGTGCCAGTGTGGCCGAGGTCCAGGTAAGGAGCTAGGCTCCACCAACAAGTAATCACTCCTGTATTTGTAACTCTTCCCTCAGGATCCATGATTCAGCCCTAGTTCCCCTAGCCCCACCCCCACCCCCACTGTGCGTTAGGCAGCTGAGGTTCAACAGGGAGAATACATTCAGACTAGACCCCAAGGTCAGCCCCAGCTGGGGTACAGGGAGCGGGAGGCAGCACCTCCTGCTGTGGCCGAGGGCCGACAAGCCAGGGCTGGGCACAGGGGTGTCTGGGGAACTGCCCCTGCCCACCCCTTTCCCCACCCCCAGCACAGCCAGGCCAGGCCCCAACCACGATCAGTAAAGCTGCTGCGGCCCTCACCCCGCCATGAAGCTAAAGTGCTCCCCAGGCCTCCAGCCCTGCCGCAGAGCTCAGGCCGCCCCCTCAATCCCAGGACGCAGGAAAGCGCCCCTCTTTTTGGCTTCGGACCTGGACTTTGAGCCGCGTCGGCCCCAGGGGCAGTGGCAGAAGCAGCAGCCGTAATGTCACACGTACAAATGACCTGAGAAAGCCCATCCGCGCATCACGCACTGGGGACCGGCTCGGGGCTATGTACAAGTCAGGAAGGACAGGTCAGGGCACTCGCGGGCACAGACGTACTCGCACACACCTGCTCAGGATGGGGACCCGCAGAGGCACCTGTCCCCCAGCCGGGAACTGATGCCCACACACTTCGTTCGCATGTCTTCCATGAAGCCTCTGCAGCGTGTATTCGTTGAACCAGTGCAAGAACATCTCGGGGTTCAGGCAGGCCTGGGTCCCAGGAGGATGCTGGGGGTGGGGATGGGGTTGGAAACGTGGAGGAAGAGGGACTTGATTCCTCTCCTGATGTGCAGGGCGTGCCACCTTCTCCTGGAGTCTGGATCACCGGGGGCAGCTGACTGACTGTCCGTCTGTCTCTCCCTTTCTACCCCTGCAAGCTCGGGGAGGAAGGGTCCTTGGCAGCTGGGGGCTGGGCAGCCGTATCCTCTGAGGCCCCCGCGGGCTCTGGCTCGGTGGCTATGGGCTCCTCGGCCTTATCCCTATTCTTGCTGGCCTCCTGGAGCTGCTGCCGCCGCGCCACTTCAGCTTTCAGATTCTCCAAGTCTTTTTGGCTGAGTAAAAGGATGGGGCGGAGGGTGGGCATCAGGGTGGGCCTGGGCCCTCCGTCACCTTCCTGGCTTTGCTTCATCTTAGGACAAGATTAGGCTCTGCACTTTCTGCAGTGAAAGTAAGAACTCCACACACCTGCCAGCCTCCAGTGAAGGCCTGGCTCCCATCCAGCCTTCACACCCAGCCTAAACCCTGTGCACTCTGGCCACTCCTATCGCCGATCACACCCAGAATACAGCTGCAATGTGGAGCAGGTCCGCTGTAAATGCCCTAAAGCTGACCGGGCCAAACCCAGGCCCCATACAGGTGAGAGGGAGACGGGACAAGGGGCTTTCGAGGGCAGGGTTGTTGCTGCTTGTGTAAGAGCTGCACCGGGACCCCTCCAGGGCTCGGCGCTAAGGCACGTCCCTACTGATAGAGCAGGAGCTCAGAGGAAGAACGGAGCTGCTCTTTGCATGCCTGCTGAGTAGCTTCAGTTGTGGCCAACTCTGCAACCCTATGGACTGTAGCCCCCCAGGCTCCTCTGTCCATGGGATTCTCCAGGTAAGAATACTGGAGTGGGTTTCCATGCCCTTCTCCAGGAGATCTTCCCAACCCAGGGACTGAACCAGCATTTCTTTAAAGTCTCCTGCATTGGCAGGTGGGTTCTTTACCATTAGCTCTTTACATAGTGACATGAAATGACTGCCAAGATCGATCAAGTGCAGGAGAAAAATACCTATGTGCCTGGTTTGCTACAACTTTGTGCCTTAAGGGGTAAAAAAGACGACAGATCTGTGTTTGCGTCATAATGCAGAGTATTTCTGGAAGGAGTCACTGAGGGCTATACTTCTCAGTATGAGCCACCTCAATCCTGTAGTTAATAAACCAAGAAAATAGCGGCCAACGTCCAAGTGGGGCCTCACCTGAGAGGAATGAAGAGGATGCCGTTGATGACGTTCAGCTGCTCCAAGACGCTGGCCATGCTGGGGGCTGTGAACTGAGGGGCGCGGGGAGCATGAGCCACCGAGGCCGGGGAGTGGGGGAGCCCACCCAGCCCCGCTCGGAGACCCACCTTGAGGGGCGGGATGTTGGCGCTGGAGCCATTGCGGTAGATTTCGTTCATGGTGCGCTGCAGGGCCACGGCCTGCTGGGTCAGGCACTTGAGGTACTCGGAGCTCTCCTTGGTCTTCTCGTGGTCCTCGCCCAGCTGTGGGGGCCGGCGGGAAGAGATGAGGGCCGCGCTCAGCCCCGCCCCCGCCCCTGCCGCTCGCCGGCCCTGGCCCACCTGCGTCTTGTAGATGGTGTAGCCTTCCTTCTCATGCTGCAGCGCGGAGCGGAACTCGGCTTTGCTCTCATAGACCCGGGCGACCAGGTGGTGGCTGCAGGGAGGCAGGGCGCGGGGTGGGGGCGAGGGAGGGACATGAACGGGCCGGTGCGCACTGATGGGGGCGTGTGCAGGCTGCTCGAGATCCCACTCCGGGACCTCTCCAGGGGTAAGAGCCAAGTCCAGGGCTCAGAGAAGAGATGGAAGGTGAGAGAAAGTTCCTCAAGAGTCAGATGGAGGGCAGAGTGCTGGATCCCGCGCCCACCCTCAAGTGCTTTCTAGGACCCTGTGGCCCGGGATCTCCCTACCCCCTGACCCAGCGCAGCCTCACCTGAGGGCCACCTTGAGGGACTTGGGCCCGTGGTACTTGGTGCTGACGGCCAGCGCATTCTCCAGGAAGCGCAGCGATAGGTCATACTCCATCACTCCGTGCAGCACCAGCCCGATGTTGTTCTGGGGGCAGTCGGGAGGGCCCTGGTCAGCTCCCACTCCCCTGGGATGGAGGCTAGTCCCGCTGCCCCTCCCCAGCACTCACGTCCAGCAGCGCCATCTCAGGGTGGTCCTCCCCGAACACGAGCAGTGTGAGGTAGCGGGCGCGGTACAGCAGGCTCAGGGCGGTGGACAGCTGGCTACTGGCGAAACAGTAGAGCGCCAGGTGCATCTGCCGGGGCAGACAGGTCAGGGCGGCCGCTGGCCCCGGCCCCCGCACCGCCCGCCCCCCCCCCCCCCGCCCCGCCCCGCCCCCGGCTACTCACGTATTCCTGGATGGTGTTGGGGTGCTCGATGCCCATCACTCGCTCGCTCATTAGCACGGCCTTCTGCTGGTTACTGAGGGCCTGGGAGAGGTGGGGGGCTGTCATCCCCAGGTGGCACCACCCCACACCCTGTCTGTCTGTCTATCTCGCCCATGAGCCTCCTCGGCAGATCAGGCCTCTTCACCTCTGACTGCAATTTCTATTTTTACTTTGCACCAAGGAGGCAAAGAAGTGGTCAAAATCCAGCTGCTGTGACCAGGGAAGTCTACACCCCAACCCAAGGCTGCTTCACATTTTAAAACACTTGTCTTAATGCTCGGGCCTGGTGCGCTGGGAAGACCCAGAGGGATCGGGTGGAGAAGGAAGTGGGAGGGGGGACTGGGATGGGGAATACATGTAAATCCATGGCTAATTCATTTCAATGTATGACAAAAACCACTGCAATGCTGTAAGGTAATTAGCCTCCAACTAATAAAAATAAATGGAAAAAAAAATAAAAATAAAACACTTGTCTTAGTCTATGCAAACGTATGCATACAAATCCAAAGTTGTACTAAAAATAAAATATTCATGCTAAGACAAGGAGGCATATACAGGTGAAAAAAAACAAGGAGCCCTATGGCTGGAGACGAGTGGAGCACCTGCAGTGTCCCCGCACCGGAGGCAGCCTAAAACCCTGGGGCTAACAAGGCAGGTGAACACCACGAGGCCCCAGGACAGTACAGCCAACAGCACAGTCCCTGAGCAGCTTCCAGGGCGCTTACAAGGTACTGAGAGAGAACGTGCCCCTTGCTTGTCCCTGTGAAGGGAAGGAAGGCCCTGGCATCACTCCCACTGTGTCCATGGGCACCGCAGCTCTCCGCAGGACACAGCTGTTGGGGCAGGCGGAACTGGGGGGCGGGGAAGGGATGTACAGGCAGAGCAAGCAAATCCCAGGGTTTCCACCTGCTCCTCCTGGGGGGGCCCGGAGGTAAGCAGCATCTCTGGGATGACAGGGCTCCACTTCCACCTGCCTGGACCCCCTCATCCTGCTGGGCCAGGAGGATGAGAACACAACCCGGGGCCCAGCTGACCACCCCCCAGAAGGTGCACAAGCCCACCTCGGCATAGTCGCCCATGATGTAGTGGAGGCGGGCAAGCAGGCGCAGGCAGGCACAGATTTCCACGTGCATGGCCCCGTACACGTTGTTAAACAGATTCAGGGCCTCATTGATAAGCTCACAGCCCTCCTTTAGGAAGCCTGCAGGGCACCCGGGGGTGGAAGGTCAGGGCTGGCCTGGGTTTGGGCTGGGGGGGCCCACTCCACCCCCCCCCCCGACCCCCACCCCCCCCGCCGGCCGCACCTGGCACGCACCCTGCTGTACTTTGGCCTGCCCGCTCTGAAAGAAGTGGAAGGCGTCCGAGGCCTTGGGGTTGACGTGCTTGACCACGGGGAAGATGTTGAGCACGTCCTCCTCCGTGAAGGCGGGCTTGTGGCGGCTGTCGAAGCTGTACTCCTTCAGCAGGATCTGGGGGCCCCGCCCGACACCCACAGGGAGCCTCAGCCCAGGCTCACGTGGCCAGCACTGCCCCACCAGCTTCACCCGAGGCCCCGGGGACCCTGCAGGACGCTCCAAACCCGGCCCACCTGGATGCCAGTTTTCAGGGAGATCTCCCGCAGCAGAGTGATCTTCTGCAGCCCATAGGTCTCCACAGCCTGGTCCACTGTCTCACTGGGGAGGAGCGGAGGGTGGGCCCGAGCAGCCCAGCACCGTCTGCCCCCCTCCACCCGAGCCCCTAGGCACTGGGCCCCCTCTCCCAATTCCCCAAGCAAGCAGTCTCCCGCAGCTCCACACCCGCTCACATACCACTCGAGACTGAAGTCAAAGTAGTTCTTGGCCTCCTGGCAGATGTTCTTCCAAAGCTCCTGGGGGGTCATGACGGCCCAGGCTGTGTTATCCGCTGCCCCTGGAGGCCGGTTTCGCCTCCTCCTGTTCCTCTTCTTGGAGATGAGCTCGTCGGCGGGCAGGTGGGCCACGGGGTTGGGGTAGGAGCTCAAGAAGCAGTTCAGGAAGTGGCTGATGGCAGCCGAGAGCCCTGAGAGCTCGACTCCCTGCAAGGGAGGTGGGGCCGCTGTCATCACCCGGGCTCCCCGGACGCCTCCCTGAGCTGGGCTGGGGGGAGCGGCAGTACCTGTAGGTACGTCTTGAAGATGTGCTTGGCAGAGCGGGTGATGAGCTCTCCGATGCCAATTTTCTGCATGGGTTCAGAGAAAAAGGGGGGTGTCTGGGTTGGGCTCCAGGCCTCCAGCCCAGCCCCCTGCCCCCCTCCGTCTCTCAGCCGCCCCGGGCACCACTCACGTGGATGTGGTCCAGCTGGTCACGGGCCGGGCTCCGCATCACCAGGTCCAGCACCTTGCCCAGGTAGCGCATGTTGATGCCACGCTGGCGCATCACCTCGGCCAGCGTAGCCCCGTCCATGGGCAGCACCGCGTGGTCTGTGAAGTCCTTCACCTGCGGGCTGCAGCGGGTCAGGCCCCCCCAGCCCAGGCCCTCCACCCACTCCTGCCCCGGGTCTTCCCAGTGGGGGCTCCTGCTACTCTGGGGCCCTGAGAAAGGAAGGGACTGAGACTCCCTGCTCCCAGTCAGGGAGAGGAAAGGAGAGAAGGGATGCGAGCAGTAAGGATGTGAGCTCTCATGCCTGGCCTTCCGCACAGGCCACTGTCACCCCTGTGACTGCTGAGACCACCAGCGGGGGAGCAGCAATGAGGGGGCAGCAAGGCTCCCCTGTGACGGCACGGGAAGGAGCAGGGCCACGAGCCTTGCCTCGTGGGCCCTGGAGCAGCGGGCACGGCAGGCTCAGCTCAAAGATCGGGGGACAAGCACAACACCTGAACTCAGGGCCGCCTCGGCGGGGAGCAAGCCCTCCGGACACACAGGGACTCCGTACCAAGCTTGTTGGGGGGTGGGGGTGGGTAAAGATGCTCCCACGCCATCTGCCATCCCCTCACATGGGGACTTTGGAGGACCAGACCCCCGCTGCCAGCCCCCAAGGGAGG